>NC_069780.1:46998571-47609107 GCF_027406575.1 Nycticebus coucang
TTCTACGCCATATTTTAGTCCTGGAAAGTGGTTGTTTATATAGCAAGTGAGAAGGAAACAGACTAAGAAAAACAGATACAGAAGTTATGAAGAAAATTTGACAAGAAAATATTACTATTTGGTACATGTGACTGGACCCACTTGTAAGTTGTGTCTGAATAGGATGAATTAAACTCATGAAACTTCCTACAAATATACACCTGCCAAAGTCATACAACTTCTGTTACTAGGCACTTTTTTGGAAAAAAGCACCATGACTAGGGGAATCCTAAAGGCACTGTAAGAACCCAGGAATGCAGGGGACCACACAGGCCTGAGCAAGGAAGAGGCAGATGGTGAGTCCAGGGAAGAGAAGATGAGGAGCGAACCAACCGCCACCTCTGAGACAGGCAGGAAACACAGGCGAGGGAGATTAAAAAAGGGACCGGCAGTATCATTAGGACAGACACTGTGCTTTGAAATATAATACCCTTAAGGAGAAAAATCAGCAATCTATTATACATTTTTATAATATACATGTTAAGTGCTCATTAAACACGGATGGACTAGTGACCAAACTGAATTATCACTCTGTCTTCTGAACTGAGATCATTATTAGTTTTGCGACAGCAAGGATGAAACTGAAAAAATGAAATGGAATACTGTAGCAGGGAAAAAAGATTCTAAAAAACTATGTATCTTTGCTGGGAGCAGTGGTTGACGCCTGTAATCCTAGCATTCCGGGAGACCAAGATCAGTGGATCACTTGAGTTCGGGAGTTGAAGATCAGCCTGAGCAATAGCGACACCCAGTTTCTATTAAAAATAGAAAAATTGAAGCAAGAGGATCAATTGAGCCCAAGAACTTGAGGTTGTTGTGAGCTATAATGCCACCACACTCTAGTCAGGGCACCAGAGTGAGACTCTGTGTCAAAAACAAATAAACAAATAAATAACCTATGTAGCTTTTCAGTCATCTATCACTGACAGCCTTCAATTTTTGTATACTTTCTATGTATCTAACTCAAGTCATACGTACTGTCTTCTCAAAGGATCTAAAAAGTCAAAAGGCTTTTTCTAGTTCTACTTACCATACTAACAAAACAAGGTACTTAAATGATTCAAGCGCACAGATATTCCTGTACTTAGGACAAATTTGGTTTTAAAAATTGCTTTGGCGATTCTGCCAGCTCTGTCTGCTAAACACATGGGCAACATCCTCCCTGAAGTTTGGATCAAAGAAATCTTTTATAACCCAGCTTCTACTGATGTAATAAGCAGTGACACCCACCAACAAGGCAGTGACAACAGAAACTTTTCAAAGAGCAAGCATGGTGGAGTTGTAGAGCTGACGGGCTGATGTGACAACCTAGTGATTGAGTATTTACTCTGTGCGAGGCGCCACCTGAGGAACTAGGAATGTCACACCAAACAAGACTTGGCCTTGTGGAGCTTTTACTCAGGAGTGAGAGAGACCACAAGCAAGGAAACGAGGAAATGTGATTAATACAATGATTCCAGAGAACGAAGAGCCCTGTAAACACTACGGGCTAAGAGGCTGAAGTGGAATTGTAGAAAGGGCTGGGTTGGTGCCCGTAGCTCAGTGGTAGGGCGCCAGCCACATACACCAGCACTGGCGGGTTCCAACCCAGCCTAGGCCAGCTAAACAACAATGACAATGACAACAAAAAAATAGCCGGGTGTTCGCGTGGGCGCTGGTAGTCTGAGTTACCTGAGAGGCTGAGGCAAGAAAGTTGCGTAAGCCCAAGAGTTTGAGGTTGCTGTGAGCTGTAAAACTACAGCACTATACCAAGGGCGACATAGTGACACTCTGTCTCAAAAAAGAAAAAAAAAAAAAAAGAAAGAAAGATAGAAAGAAAGAAAAAGAAAGGGCTGAGTTGGGGGGAGAGGGATCTCTTTTAGGCTGAGTGGTCAAGTATGGCCTCTCTGAGGAAATGACATCTCAGCAGTAACTTGAAGAGTAAGCCATCCAGTGCCACACAAGATGTGACAGCTAGAGGGACTTCTAACAGTTGAGGATACTGATGACAAGAGACAGGAAGGATACTGTCCTCCTTCCTGCCTGTCCTTCCAGGTGAGTTACCTGCAACCATCGGCCATCAAGGGGGACGTGTTGCCAGGTCATAGGGACCTGAAGCCAGACAGGCCCTGGCTTACTGTGGCCCCGGCCATCACGTCAAATGAAGCATAGCTGGCCAGTGTTCAATCCAGCCAGGACAGCAGATGCCTTGAGGCCCATTACCAGATGGAAGACCGACTGACAGTGCTCTGGCTTGCCCAGCCAGCCCCAATGGCCAGCACGGCTTTTGAGGGAAGGAGATTGGAGCTTGGTAAGGTAAAGACTCATCTGACGGAGCCGTTACACTGAAGGAAGTAGTTTGAAAAGTAGGAGGTATTCTGACAGAGGAAGGATGCTTCCTGACTTTTCCAGAGTGAGAAACCAAAAAAAAGAGTGCTGTAAAATCTTGGGGGAGATTCTTAGTAGGGTTGTGGCAGGGTAGTGTTTCCTTAGATGGTTTGTGATCTGAGCTCTCCCAGTACACTGTCAGTAAGTCAACTCCTGTTTATTAAGTGCGGACTGCAAGTCCCCTGGGGGCCCCAGAGGCCCAGAAGGCAGGACCACAATCCTCTGGTGAAACCAGAAACTTTGTTTCTTAAGGCATTTCATCTCACATGAATTATTGATTTTCTAAAAATATACTTTTTCTCATCCCTTTAGAAAAGCTTTCCAGGAGACTTACGTGATACACATTTATAAGCAAAAATTATTTTTTAACCTATCTTTAGATTCTCTATGTAGCTGTTTTTAGTTTTCTAGCATAAAGTAGGCACTAGATAAACATTGGCTGAATTATACTGCTTTCAAGAAGCTATTAGCAGAGAGCAAGGCAGTCTGAAGGGAAATTATTTCCCTTCAGAAAAATCCCTAAAATTTCTGGGACTGTGCAAGGAAGTTGGGGTGGCTGTTTACTACACCCTTGAAGCTGATGGAGCTCCAGGCCTGTTTTCTTCCTAAAACCTGTACACCTAACCTCAACAATGGACAATGACTCAGCAGAGGCCCCTCCAACTCAGGAGTGAGGCTTGAATTTGAATCTGAGCTCCATTCATTCCTTTCCTAGCACAGCTCCATACCATGGTGACTGTGGGCAGATTATGGAAACACTCAAGCCTCAGTTTCCATGTTTTGTTGAATGAAATGTAACAGTAGTTCCTACTGAGGCTGCTGAGGGGTTCACGAAGATGCTGCCTGAAAATCATGGTATTGCAGGGCACGATCACTAAACTAGGGGCCTCAATGTTATTGAATTTTCAATCCCCATGTCCTATTATTAACCTTCACATGCAGCCAACCTACCTTTTGCACATTCCCTCAAATTTGTCTTCTCTTCTCTATTGAAATTGCCAATGCTTTTATTTATTACAAGTCACCTAACCGTTCTCATACCTATTCCCAACATCTCTCATTCATTTTCTACAAGTACTCATGTTGGTACCTTTATAAACAAAAATCTCTTACTCGTCTGTTCAAAAAAAGAGAAATAAAGACAGCTTCCTATTAACCATAGGACAAGGTCCATAGCCTGCAAGGTCTTTGACCCTACTCACTCTGCCAAACTCATTTCCTCCAATCTCTTCACATTCTGCTTTTACATTCCCACCATATGCCGCTGGGCTTTGGCATAGCCACGTCCTTTGCTAGAATGCCTTTGCCACTTCTTTGGATGGCAAACTACTACTCATTTGTTAAGACTCAAACATCTACAATGACAGGAAAACTTAGTTGCATACTTTTCTGTTGAAGAGCATCTTCAATTCTGTTTGTACACATTCTTGAGATTCTCTCAAGGTAGAAAAGGAATTCTATTATTTCTACAAGTGATAATGCTGATCACAGAGCCCAACATCATGCAGGTATCAAGACATTTTGTGGGTGTGTAATGAATAAATAGAAATGAAAATGTTCATGGGTTGGCCATTATTGCTGAAGTATGGAATTTGTTTCACTAAGAGGTACAGCCTCTTTGGAAAGAAGTATGGACAATCCTCAAAGAGCTACAAGTAGACCTTCCATTTGATCCTGCAATCTCATTACAAGGTGTCTATCCAGAAGAAAAAAAATCATTTTACCATAAGCACATTTTCACTAGAATATTTACCACAGCTCAATTCATAATTGCCAAGATGTGGAATCAACCCAACTGCCCATCAAACCATGAATGGATTAATAAACTGTGGTATATGTATACCATGGAATACTATTTGGCCATAAAAAGATGGAGACTTTACATCTTTTGTTTTCACCTGGATGCAGCTGAAGAACATTCTCCTTGGTAAAGTATCTTAAGACTGGAAAAGCAAGTATCCAATGTACTCAATACTAATATGAAACCAATAGATAAACAACTACATGCCCACATGAGAGTAAAACACAATTAAATTCAAGTGGGGAGGAGAGAGAGGGGAGGAGGAAGAGAGATTGGTGTTCTCTCACCTAATGGGCACAATGTAAAGGTGTGCACCATACCCCTGGGTGAAAGGCTCAACTACAACTTTGACTTCACATAACAAATGCAAATAATGTAACCTAATCATTTGTACCCTCATATTAATCTGAAATGTAAAAAAGAAAGAGATAGTATAGGCCAAATAGGAAATGAAATATGCATGCTTTTGGCAATTTTGGGGTGCTAAACTTATTATGGGTTTTTGTGTGAAACCTGAACAGTTTGAAGTGTGTCTTTAATCGTTTGAGGGGAACATAGTGGACACTGTTGGTATGGAGGGATAAATGATATGTGCGGGATGGCCCAGGGGCCCGGTATATGGAAGCATCTTTTCTGTCCTTAAGAATACAAAAATATTGGTAAGAATAAACACAGCCCATTACCCAGGAGAGCTTCTTTACTCTGAAAACATGTAAATTTTGATGTGATTGGCATACATCCCCATCTGAGAGCAGGCATGGTATAAATGGTGCTTCTCAAACCTTAATGTGCACACAAATCACTAATTTTTCCATTAAAATCCAGGGTTTTTTTTTTTTTTTTCTTTTTGAGACAGAGTCTCAGTATGTCACCCTTGGTAGAGTGCATTGGCATCACAGCTGATAGCAACCTCAAACTCTTGGGCTTAAGCGATTCTCTTGCCTCAGCCTCCCAAGTAGCTGGGACTACAGGCATCTGCCACAACACCCGGCTATTTTATTACAGATGTCATTGTTGTTCAGCTGGCCGGGGCTGGGTTGGACCCCCCCCCAGCTCTGGTATATGTGGTGCTAACCACTGAGCTATGGGTGCTGAGCCAAAATCCAGGTTCTTGTTGAGTAGGTTGGGGGTGAGTTCTGAAAATGGTCCTTTCCAGCAAGCTCCTGGAAGATTTGGATGCTGTTAGCTGATGAATGGCACTCTGTGTAGCCAGGTTATAGACGGACTTGTCTCTTCCAAGCCTATGATTCCCATGTGTTTTTTGAAACTCCCAAAATATTAAGACCTACTACCACCTGACAGTAACAGCACTATGATTTTTCACCTCTAGGATTTTGGTTGCTCAAATATTCTGATCTTTAATTTTCATAAATTACCAAGGTTATGGGTGGCACCTGTGGCTCAGTGGATAGGGCGCCATCCCCATATACTGAGGGTGGTGGGTGCGAGCCTGGCCCCGGCCAAACTGCAACAACAAAAAAAGTAGCCGGGCGTTGTGGTGGACCCCGATAGTCCCAGCTACTCAGGAGGCTGAGACAGGAAAATCGCCTAAGCCCAGCAGTTGGAGGTTGCTATGAGCTGTGACACCATGGCACTCTACCAAGGGCAATCAAGTGAGACTCTGTCTCCAAACAAACAAACAAAAAAAATTACCAAGGTTATTAATATTTTAAATATTTATTTAGGGAGAGGAATGGATGAAATAGAAATTGTCCATATCCCTTCTTCCTTTTTATAAGAGGACTGTTATTATATCCATATTATTTCAGTGATCTCTTTTCTCCACTTTCTTTACATGAAAGAAAAGTTTATTCCCCCTGAGTAGTGTATGTTTACCTTGATGCTGAATAATGGACTAGTAGACCATTTAGGAGACAAGATTCACAGTTACATCAAAGTGTGTAATTTATGGAGTTTGGAAAAACACTAATTAATACAATGTTATAAAATGAGATCACTTATTACTACCATAGAATAATAAATAACATAGTGATTTATGTGATAAAAATAAAAAGTGATGCTTCATTCCAGGGGCTTAATCTCACATTTTCCCAAATAAGTGATGGTCCTGAAGTTTCACTCCCCAGCACAGCCCTCCCCTACTCCCCCAGCAGGTGTTTTGATGTGTCAGCACTAGGGACTGTCTATTACCGAAGAGAATTTGTGGTGGCCTTCAGTGTCAAAGCTCCAGATGAAGCCAAAGTAGTAATTTAAAAATAACTATAATAAAGATAATATAATAATTCACAGATAGATGAGTGAGCAGATATACCAGAGATCTTAAGTAAAATGGTCAAACCTTTCTATACTCTTTATTTCCAGAAAAAAAAGTGAAGGCACAGAAGTATATAGTTGCCTTGTTTTAGCAAAAAGAAATAATTTAAAAGTAACAGTCTTTAAAAATGTATTTATTCTACCAGCCCTTTTATAAAATCTAAAATTCCTGCCCCACCTCCAAAACAAACACACATCTTTGGAAAGATTATATGATATTCTGTAAGGACACTGGTTCCTAACAATCAAGTGATTTGGAGAACCCAGCAGAGAGAACAGTTAACATATCACTTCCCTCTTTATTCCTTCTCATCTCCTAGCTAATGTAGCAACAAAATCTTAGGTCAGCTCTTTCTACATCTTAGTTTCCTGACAATTCAGGATTGAATATTCTTGCAAACACCTGACTTTAATTTTTGGTCTGTTTCTCACTCTTTTCCATCCTCCACTATCATGCAATTTTTATGTTAATTCATTCATTCAAATTTTGGTCCACTTAAACCAACGCGAAACAAAAAAAGGTCACTCAACTTAAAAAAGATCTGAGCTGAAGAAGCTCTAACTACATCATTATCGGCTTTTGTACTGTGAGTCTTTTAATCTCTTTCAATCTCAATTACCTCATAAATGGAGACAATTATTCCCAGGATTATTGTAAGATTAAATGAAATAATGGATGTGAATGCTCTTTTGAGATTAAACAACTTCTAGTTATCTTCAAATACTGTAGGGTCAGTTTCTCAAAACTGTTTGCAAAATTTTATTCAACAGCAAAAGACAGGTTTTGACTTGCTCTTAAAACAGAGATAGGAGAAGGAGTTTAAAGATCAGATTATTCTATCTTTATTTACCTAACCTATAAGGTAAAAGGTTAGGACCCTATTCAATTAGAAACTGACTAGAAAGAAGCACATAGGAAAGGCCAAGATGTTGGATTTTTTAAAATAATCACACAAACAACAGTAAACTCTTTTTTTTTTTTGGCCGGGGCTGGGCTTGAACCCGCCACCTCCGGCATATGGGACCGGCGCCCTACACGTTGAGCCACAGGCGCCGCCCACAACAGTAAACTCTTAATAGTATTTTTTTAGCATTGATACACTGTATCTGAGAATATGGATATTGTTTAATAAACAAAGATGGATTAAAACTGGTTCAAAGGTGAGTGTGCTCAGGCTTTTTAAGATTTAAGATGCACGTGTTGAGATTAAAGCGTTGAGGATCAGAATCAGTTCCTGGGCTGCTCCGCATTATTATTTTTGGATTAAGAGATGATTAAAGAAAAAGACACTTTCAGAAGGCAGACAATAAAGACAGATCCCACCGTCATCTTTAATAAAGAGTTTATAGCGAATTATGATGAAGTAATACACAAACAAGCTCATAAACCTACAACAGTTAGATGATAAACCTCAAATACTGACCTAGTGTGGGAATTCAGACCCGCAATTATGTCATCCTTATCCCCCCAAGGAAGTAAGATATACAGTTAGGTGTGGTTTTTTTTTTTTTTTTTTTACCGGGAAGCACTAAGGAAAAAGCTGCAGCTGGTGAGTGTTGGGGTCAACAATGTTCGGTGGTTATTAAGCAAAATAGGACCTGCCAAGAGAAAAAGAGGTTTCAGAACTGCCTGGCTGTTGTCACTGCTTCCTAAGAGATTTAAAAAAAAAATTACAGATTGAATTTTGTAGCTACAGTGTTAATATGAGTGTGTGTGTAAACATTTTCACTGTCTGAACTTACTTTCTCTTCTATTTTAAAGGGCTTTAAACTTTTAGGCTACTTGGAGTATTGTATATATGTCTATAATAGTTCTCATTATTTCACTGAAATATACAATTTCATCCATTTTTTTTGAATTATTTATTTTAAAAATCTTAGACTGATCTAACTTCACCTCTTACCTCTCAGGAATGCCACATAATTAATGGAATACATGAATAACTGCAGAGGTGAATTACTACCAATTACTAATTTCAAAAAGGATTCTGCAGCTTATAGAATTTTCAGTGATAACAGCTTATGGGTCTGTAATAAATTTATAACTTACTTTTTGAATTCACAATTTTCTTCTTAGGCTCTACATACTGAAGATGTTTTATTATTTCCTTTATCAAGCAACTTGTCCCAAGGTACATTGAAGACTCTGTCTATGACATATGTGTGCAGAGAGAGATATCAGTCTTAATTCTTAGCATATCTTAGAACATTTTAACACCCAGATTTGGCTGGTGCGTTGGACTAATCAAGAGGAGAGCTAAAGAAAGGAAAGGAGATTTGCTTTCAAGAGATGATTTCATGGCTATATGCAGGCTTAATAAAGTAAATTGATAACCTAGTTTGTCTTTTATGATTGGAGCAGAATTTGTGCACGTGGTGACTGCGGGTGTGGGGAGGACATTTCATCAGGACCTGGGCATATTCAGAGATAGAAACTCCATTTCACTTTCAATGATTTCACCTATTAAAAAAGACTAACCTTCTGGAAGGAAAGATGTGGGGCATTATTTGCCAATTTATCACTGGTAGCCTTTAGTACTATTTAAAACAGGGGTCCTCAAACTGTGGCCCACGGGCCACATAAAACGGTGTGATTGTATTTGTTCCTGTTTTGCTTTTTTTTTTACTTCAAAATAAGATATGTGCAGCGTGCATAGGAATTTGTTCATAGTTTTTTTTTTTAAACTATAGTCCGGCCCTCCAATGGTCTGAGGGACAGTGAATTGGCCCCCTGTTTAAGAAGTCTGAGGACGCCTGATTTAGAACTATATATTTTTACTCTCAAAGATAAGTTGCCCTAAATAATGATTTAAAAATGGAAAAGTTTCATCAGTTTCTCCTGAAAAAAGTTCTCTAATTAGTTAACTATCACCAAAAACAAACATTTAGTACTTAGGCAGCTGACAATTATGGTCTTGTATATGCAGGCTAAATAAATGATATTTTGAATCACTAAATTGCAAAAAAATAAATAAATAAATAAAATTTAAGCAAATTGGGTCCAGGCAAATTAACGTGGCAAATAATCTCCACTTAAAATGTTTAGAAATATTCATCAATTTTGCTTCTAAAACCAAAGAATTATGACTTTATTTAAAAAGTTTCTGCGAGTTTAGGTCTTTTCACTAACTTGAGTGCCAGATTTCTCAGTCTTCCCCACTGGGCTGCTCTGAGGATTAAGGAGCATGATGGAAGTAGAATACCTGTAACCAACTGAGAGGTCTGTAAAGTTATAACATTACTGCCACACAGAGTCATTTCCATTTCTATTGGGAAGTTCAAAGACCAGAAATGTTAACATCAGTTAATAGCTGACTTAACTGAAAAATAAAATTTCAAAGAAAACCTTTAAATGTAACACCATTGATTTGGTTTGGAGGTTTGGCCCCTCCAATTTCATGATGAAACTGAATCCCAGTGTTGGAGGTGGAGCCTGATGGAAGGTGTTCGGGGCGTGGAGCTGATCCCCTTCTGAGTGGCTTGGGGCCTCCTGGTCATAATGAGTGAGTTCTCCTTTACGGATTCACGTGAGAGCTGGTTGGGCAGAGGAGCCTGGCACCGCCTCCTCTCTTTTGCTCCTCATATTGCCGTGTGACACTCCTGCTCCCCCTTTACTTGCCACCTTGTTTGGAAGCTCCCTGAATCCCTCACCAGAAGCAGATGCTGGCGCAATGCTTCCTGTACAGCCTGCAGAACTGTGAGCCAAAGACATCTTTTCTCTTTACGAAAACTACTCAGCCTCAGGTATTCCTTTATAGCAGAGCAAAATAGGCTAATACAACTATATACATGAAAAATGTTGGAAAGCATTTTTTAAACTCTCAGGATACCTACATTTTCAGAACATAGTGGGGCATAAAATCCATTTATTAACAGAGGATTATAAAATGCTTATTCAAGTAACTAAGAATACTCCTGACAATAGTGACTTATTTGGGAGATTTTTCAGCGTCCTGCTCTCCTCCTTTCAAAACCTCTCATTCTATAATGCATTGTCTGCACTGTGGTCTTCCAAACTCTTACAACTGTGATTTAAAATAGATATATAATGTATAAAAATACTCAAAGGATATCTATACTGGAATGTTTATCAAAATTAGAATGAGTGAAACTATACATTTCAAGTCTTTTTCTGCTTAATATGAGGGGTGTTTTGTGAACAGAGATGATTAGAATGTCATTATTGTTGTTATTTTATTTTTTAGAGATGGGATCTTGCTATGTTGCCCAGGCTGCAGTGAGTGTGACCACAGAGCACCACAGCCTTGAACTCCTGGTCTCAAGCGATTCTTCTGCCTCACCCTCCCAAGTGACTGGACTATTGCCACATACCATCATGACTAGCCGAATGTCATTATTTTTTCTTGCATTATTTTTACTTCAGAGAAGCTGTCACCATTTCCATTTTTGGTTGTTCTATGACTATCTGACAAACTGAGTAGAGTGCCTTTGTTAATTTGTATAGTATTAACTAACAGCCATAAAACTTAATTTCACTGAAGTGATTACAAATAGATTTTCTGATATTTCCTTCTTACACTATACAGAGGCATCTTGTGTACCACAATGAAACAAAGAGGACATTTCTTGTCAGAGAACTCTGTTTTACAAGGTTGAGTGTATAAGAAGCTGGGTACCTACTCAATCAGGATGATTTTAGAGGCAATGAGAAACTTCCAATTGTTTAGAAGAGTTACCTCATATCTTTCATTTTACTGTACTTGAAAGACAAGTTTTTATTTTTATTTATTTATTTTTTCATTTATTTATTTATTTTTTATTGTTAAATCATAGCTGTGTACATTAGTGCAATCAAGGGGTACAATGTGCTGGTTTCATATACAATCTGAAATATTCTCATCAAACTGTTCAACGTAGCCTTCATGGCATTTTCTTAGTTATTGTATGTAGACATTTGTATTCTGCATTTAGTAGGTTTCGCCTGTACCAATTCTAAGATGCACCGTAGGTGTGGCCACACCCATTACCCTCCCTCCACCTTGACCTCCCCGCTCCCTTCCCCTCCCTTGGCCCTTTCCCCATATTTTTGTACTATAGTTGGGTTATAGCCTTCATATGAAAGCTATAAGTTAGCTTCAGTGTAGGGCTGAGTACATTGGATACTTTTTCTTCCATTTTTGAGATACTTGGCTAAGAAAAATATGTTCTAGCTCCATCCATGTAAGCATGAAAGAGGTAAAGTCTCCATCTTTCTTTAAGGCTGCATAATATTCCATGGTATACAAGTACCACAATTTGCCAGTCCATTCATGGGTCGATGGGCACTTGACTTAGCAATTATGAATTGGGCTGCAATAAACATTCTGGTACAGATGTCTTTGTTATATTGTGATTTTTGGTCTTCTGGGTATAATTATATCCTATAATTATAGGATTGAATGACAGGTCTATTTTTAGATTTCTAAGTATTCTCCAAACATCCTTCTAAAAGGAAGGTATTAGTGTGCATTCCCACCAGCAGTGTAGAAGTGTGCCCTTTTCTCCGTACCCACGCCAATATCTCTGGTTTTGGGATTTTGTTATGTGGGCTACTCTTACTGGGGTTAGGTGATGATATCTCAAAGTAGTTTTGATTTGCATTTCTCTGATGATTCAGGATGATGAGCTTTTTTTCATGTGTCTGTAGATCATGCGTCTATCTTCCTTAGAGAAGTTTCTCTTCAAGTCCTTTGCCCACCCTGAATGGGATCACTTGTTCTTTTCTTGCTAATACGTTTGAGTTTTCTGTGGATTCTGGTTATTAAACCTTTGTTAGAGACATAACCTGCAAATATTTTCTCCCATTCTGAGGGCTGTCTGCTTGCTTTAGTTACTATGTTCTTGGCTGTGAAGAAGCTTTTTAGTTAGATCAGGTCCCAGTAGTGTATTTTTGATACTGCTTCAATTGCCTGAGGAGTCCTCCTCATAAAATATTCACCCAGGCCGATTCCTTCAAGAGTTTTCTTTGCACTTTCTTCAAGTATTTTTATAGTTTCATGTCTTAAGTTTAAATCTTTTATCCAGTGAGAGTCTATCTTAGTTAATGGTGAAAGGTGTGGTTCCAATTTCAGTCTTTTACAGATCGCCAGCCAGTTCACCCAGCACCATTTGTTAAATAGGGAATCTTTTCCCCACTGAATGTTTTTAATTGGCTTGTCAAAGGTCAAATAAAGGTAAGTAGCTGGATTCATCTCTTGGTTCTCTATTCTGTTCCAAACATCTACTTCTCTGTTTTTGTGCCAGTACCATGCTGTTTTGATCACTGTTGATTTATAGTACAGTCTCAGGTCTGGTAGTGAAATTCCTCCTGCTTTGTTTTTATTACTGAGTAATGTTTTGAGTATTCGAGGTTTATTCTGATTCCATATAAAACGAAGTATTATTTTTTCAAGATCTTCAAAATATGACAATGGAGCTTTGATAGGAATTGCATTAAAATTACATATTGCTTTGGGTAGTATAGACATTTTAACGATGTTGATTCTTCCCAGCCATGAGCATGGTATGTTTTTCCATTTGTTAACATTTTCAGCTATTTCTTTTCTTAGAGTTTCATAGTTCTCTTTGTAGAGATCTTTCATGCCCTTTGTTAGATAAACTCCCAAATACTTCATTTTTTTTTTTTTTTTTTTTTGGCAATACTGTGAAAAGAATAGAGTCCTTGACTGTTTTTTCGGTTTGGCTATTGTTGGTATATATAAAAGGTACAGATTTATGGGTGTTGATTTTGTAGCCTGAGACATTGCTGTATTCCTTGATCACTTCTAAAAATTTTGTAGTAGAATCCCCAGTTACGATCATGTCATCTGTGCAGAGTGAAAGTTTGATCTCTTCTGACCCTGTGTGGATACCCTTGATCGCCTTTTCTTCCCTAATTGCAATGGCTAAAACTTCCATTACCATGTTAAAGAGCAATGGAGATAATGGGCAACATTGCCTGGTTCCTGATCTAAGTGGAAATAATTTCAATTTAACTCCATTCAATACGATATTGGCTGTGGGTTTGCTGTAGATGGCCTCTATGAGTTTAAGAAATGTCCCTTCTATACCAATTTTCTTAAGTGTTCTGATCATGAAGGATGTTGGATACTATCAAAAGCTTTTTCTGCATCAATTGAAGGAATCATATGGTCCTTATATTTTAATTTGTTTATGTGCAGAACTACATTTATAGATTTATGTATATTCAATCAGCCTTGAGACCCTGGGATAAATCCCACTTGGTCATGGTGTATAATTTTTTTGATGTGTTGTTGGATTCTGTTTGTTAGGATCTTATTGAGTATTTCAGCATCAATATTCATTAGTGATATTGGTCTATAATTGTCTTTTCTTGTTGGGTCTATCCCTGGTTTGGGGATCAAGGTGATGGTTGCTTCATAGAATGTGTTGGGTAATATTCCTTCTTTTTCTATATTTTGGAAGAGGTTTAGTAATATAGGTACTAGTTCTTCTTTAAAGGTTTGGTAGAATTTAGACGTAAAGCCATCTGGTCTTGGGCTTTTCTTTATAGGGAGATTTTGTATAGTTGATGCTATTTCAGAACTTGATATAGTCCTGGTCAACATTTCCACTTCGTCCTGGCTAAGTCTTGGTAGGTGGCATACTTCCAGGTATTGGTCGATTTCTTTCAGATTTTTCATATTTCTGAGAGTAGAGTTTCTTGTAGTATTTGTTAAGGATTTTTTGAATTTCTGAGGGGTCTGTTGTTATTTCATCATTACCATTTCTGATTGATGAAATTAGAGATTTTACTCTTTTCTTCCTGGTTAGGTTGGCCAAAGGTTTATCTATTTTATTGATCTTTTCAAAAAACCAACTTTTGGATTTATTGATCTATTGTATAATTCTTTTGCTTTCAATTTCATTTAATTCTGCTCTGATTTTGGTTATTTCTTTTCTTCTGCTGGGTTTGGGGTTGGAATGTTCTTTCTTCTCCAGTTGCTTGAGATGTCCCATTAAGTTATTAATGTCCTCTCTTTCCGTTTTCTTGAGGAAGGCTTGCAGTGCTATAATGTTCCCTCTTAGGACAGCCTTTGCTGTATCCCAGAGGTTCTGATAATTCATGTCTTCATTGTTGTTTTGTTCCAAAAATTTGGTGATTTCCTTCTTAATCTCATCTATAACCAATCTGTCCTTTAGCATAAGGTTATTTAACTTCTGTGTTCTTGTATGGGTATGCAGATTCCTATTGTTATTAAGTTCAACTTTTATTCCATGATGGTCTGAGAAGATGCAAGGAATAATTTCTATTTTTTTAAATTTGTTGAGGTTAGATTTGTGGCCCAGGATGTGGTCGATTTTGGATTATGTTCCATGGGCTGATGAGAAGAATGTGTATTCAGTTTTGTTGGGATGAAATGTTCTGTAGATGTCTGTTAAGTCCAGATGTTGAATGGTTAAGTTTAAATCTAAGATTTCTTTGCTTAGCTTCTTTTTGGAGGATCTATCCAGCACTGCCAAAGGGGTGTTAAAATCTCCAACTACTATGGAACTGGAGGAAATCAAGTTGCTCATATCTGTTAGAGTTTCTCTTATAAATTGAGGTGCGTTGTGGTTGAGTGCATAAGTATTAATAATTGAAATCTCATCATATTGAGTACTACCTTTAACAAAAATGAAGTGTCCATCCTTATCCTTCCTTATTTTGGTTGGTTTAAAGCCTATTGCATGTGTGAATAGGATTGCAATGCCTGCTTTTTTCTGCTTTCCATTTGCCTGGAGTATAGTTGACCATCCCTTCACCTTGAGTCTATATTTGTCTTTTAATGTAAGATGCAATTCTTGTATGCAGCAGATATCTGGCTTGAGTTTTTGTATGCAGTCAGCCAACCTGTGCCTCTTTAGAGGACAATTTAAACCATTCACATTAATTGAGAATATTGATAAGCCTTTCGAGAGTCCGGTGGACATTTATAATCCTTTTGCAACTGTGGAAGTTGGAATTTGATCAAAATTTTCTGGATGGGTTTATTTTTGTGGTGGAGGATTACACTGGTCTTTATGGAGGATAGGTATGAGAATATCCTGGAGAGCTGGTTTAGTTGTGGCAAATTTCTTCAACATGTGAATGTCATTGAAGTATTTAATTTCTCTATCATAAATGAAACTCAGTTTAACTGGCTACAGGATCCTGGGTTGAAAGTTATTTTGTTTAGGGAGATTAAAATCTCTGACCATCGTCTTTTAGCTTGAAAGGTTTCAGAAGAGAGATCTGCAGTTATTCTAATATTCTTGCCCTTGTGGGTGATGGTTTTCTTTCATCTGGCTGCTTTCAGAATTTTCTCCTTCATATTAACTTTAGTGAAATTGATTATGATGTGTCTGGGGGATGTCTTATTTGGGTTGAGTCGTGCTGGAGTTCTGAAACTGCTATCTAAATTTCAGATTCTCTTGGCATGTCTGGAAATTTCTCTTTCATAATCTCATGGAGAAGAGATTCTGTGCCTTGTGAAGCCACTTCATTGCTTTTGTGGATCCCCGTAAGACGAATATTAGTTTTCTTCATATTATCCCAGAGCTCTCTGAGAGAGTGATCTATTTTTGTCCTCCATTTCTCTTCCTCTTTGAGAGTTTGGGAGGGTTCGAAAGCTTTGTCTTCAACATCTGAAATCCTTTCTTCTACTTGCTGCATTCTGTTACTGAGGGATTCTACTGTGTTTCTCAGATCTTTGAGGGCTGCAACTTCTTATCTCAATGTGTCAAAATCTTTGGTCACTTGGTCTTAGAATTCGTTGAATTCTTGAGACATCTTTTGGGTTACTGCTTGGAATTCTAATTCGATCTTATTTGCTATCCAGATTCTGTATTCAATTTATGACATCTTAGCTCTTTGTTTGTGCATGGGATCTTGTGCTGTGTCTGCCCCATTGTTCCTTTGGGGAGTTGGTCTACTTTGATTGTTCATATTGCCAGAGTTTTTCGTTTGATTTTGACTCATGATTGTTTTTCACTGTTGCCTCTGGCTGTCCTCAGAGTTGGGGTGGTGTCTCTCCAAGATTAGACCCCGGGGTGATCAATCTATTGTTGCCTGATCTTTGTAGGTTGTGACCCTGTGTAGCTCTTCTGGGGCTGCCCCAGCCAGGGAGTTCTGGTTGTGGGAGCATCCCTGGAGTGTGACACTCCTCCCGGATCCAGCAACGGGGCTGGGGGTGGTGCACATGATTCTGGGAGTGCCTGGCACCCAGTGACTTTGGCACAGAGGGCCCAAGGCTCCCGCAGTTTCTGGCCAGGAGAAGGGCTCCACACAGAGGCAGGTAGGGCTCCTCCAGAGTCCCTGGCCAGACAAGCAGGCCGGTGTGGAAGCAGGGAGGGTACAGGACGGAGGACACGGGGTTGCACTACTCCCAGAGTTCCTGGTTAGGGCGTTAGGAGGCTCAGCAGGCAGGGTAGCAGGTCCCGGCCCAGCTCTTCTGGAGGTCTGGGAGGGTCCTGGCTCAGCTCTTCTGGAGGTCCAGGAGGGTGCCGATCATGGGTCGTGGGGCAGCTCTTCTGGAGGTCTGGGTGGGTGCTGATTGCAGGTCCCGGCTCAGCTCTTCCAGAGGTCTGGGAGGGTCCCAGCGCATCTCTTCCGGAGGTCCAGGAGGGTGCCAATCACGGGTCCTGGGGCAGCTCTTCTGGAGGTCCGGGAGGGTGCCAATCACGGGTTGTGGGGCAGCTCTTCCAGAGGTCCGGGTGGGTCAAAATACAAGTTTTTAAAACGCACATGTTCTCTGGGTCTAACCTTGCAAAGGTAATCTCTAATGTTCTACTTCCTGGACATCAAAATTTTACATTTTAAATTCACACCAGGGCATAATGAGGATGGGTTACCTAATTTGAGGGGCCCAATGCAAAATGAAAATTTGCAGTGCTCATGGCAAAAGCTCTTGTTTAAAAATTAAGAATTTCAAGATGGTGATGCCACAGCATTCAACAAACTACCACATCCTTCTAAGAATAGCTCATCAAGCTGGCCTAGGATATAATTTACCCTATAATTTGAAAAACAGAATTATGAGGGACCAGAATAAACAGCAGGTATATACTAAAGGTAGACTGTCCAAAAAAGTAGAGGCTGCGGGCTATGTATATATATGCATACACACACACAGCTCACCCTCTCTAAAATTTTGTCTTGAGTTCTCCTCATTTCTACCTTGCTTTATCTAGCTAGTAACATATCTTTGTAAGATGTTAGCTGATATCAGTGTATCTGTTTGCCATAGCAAGGCTATTTTCATATTTACAGGGAACAATACAAAACGTGTAGACATTGAGAAGTAGGACATTACGCATTTTTATTGTAGTGCTTTAAAAGTAAAAGTAAAATCAATTTTCAGGCAATGTGTTAGTGCCCTGAGAGGCCTAGGTAACATTTGGGGTCAGGGTGGCTTCGTTGGTATCTCTTGTGAGACCCACGTGTTACTTCATCTACTATTATGGTGAATCCTGATGCTGTAGTCATTAGAGTGTCTATCTCCCCTTTAGAGGTAGTTTTATTTTTCCATAAAAATGTAATGTATTTTCATAGACATCTTCACAAACTTCAACAGATCATTCATAGACCTGACAATGTCAGAGACTTGGGGAGACAAAGAATGACTGCTGTCTTTTTTCCATTTTGTTTGTGTTTTAGCTAGCGATCTGTGTTACAACTGCAGGCAACAAATGTCTCTTCAATTACAGGGTCCAATTACTTCTGAATCAATCCAAATTTGAAGCTTTTGACAGTATCAATGAATTTTAGTGAATGCTATAATTTGATATGAAATTTAACATTTATCGAGGGTTATCAACATACATATTATTTAGCTCTACATCATGACATTTATATATACACACTAGTGTATCATTATAGCTGAAGAGTTATTTATATGTTTTTTATGATTTTTAATGATAAATGGATCAAGTACGTTTATATTTTTGAGTTTTTAAAAACATGACTGATAATTCAGTGAGAAATGCATTTCATAACTAGAATAAAATGAATAATGTCCTACTTGGCAAGGCCTAGAGGCTTAGTGTACATGTAAATTGAACTCAGAGAACCATCAAAGCCATCTCCAAGTTGTATATGGATTACTGTGGCTTACTTTTCCCTATAATGTGCTATAAATTGTAACCATCTACACTTCAATATGCACCTACCACCATTGCATCTAAATTGGAGAAAGTAATCCTAAACAATCAGGCCCTTTTATGCTATCTTTTTTCTCTAAAACATAATATTTTCAGGAAAATTACCAAAATGCTGCCCCCTCATTTTGTTTGCCAATTGTCTGGATATAGTATTATCTATATTGCATATATTCACTTGTTCATAGTTCCTATATTATAATTAAAAAAAAAAAGCCATGGTGATTTCAAAAACAAAATACCAGACTTTATTTAGAGACAGAGTCTCACTTTGTCACCTCCATAGAGTGCTGTGGCATGATAGCTCACAGAAACCTCAAACTCGTGGGTTCAAGCGATTCTCTTGCCTCAGCCTCCTGAGCAGCTGGGATTACAGGCACCCAGCACAATGCCCTGCTATTTTTAGAGAAGAGGTCTCGCTCTGGCCGAGGCTGGTCTTGAACTTGTGAGCTCAGGTGATCCACCTGCCTCAGTGTCCCAGAGTTCTGGGATTACAGGCATGGGCCACTGCGCCTGGCCCAGATACCACACTTTAAAGGTCCTTTTAGTTTACAAGTTCAGATTTTACTGTTTACTTTAGAAAATGTTAAATTTCAGTCTCATATTTTATCTAAGTCTGTATATATACATATACAGAGGAACACTGCTTCAGAAAAGAAGATATAATTACGGTGATTTTTAGTTGTTGATAAAATGCACATTTGAGTATAGTCCAATTTTTGGCTGTGTCTTCCGGTTGTGGAATATGTGTTCTCTGAGCACACAGCTGGAAGAGAAGGGTGTTTACCTTGATTTCCTCTTAGAGAGAAGAAACACTGACAGAAACTTGTACAGTCTCCATTAACTTCAGTGGGTCACCACTATTTGTGATATTAGCTGAAATCATTCCAATTAGAAAACAGACATGCACGCATGTTGTTCCTTCCGTTTTTATAATTTGGTTATCATATTTAAAGGTCTCCACTGCCAAGTCAGTGTCTCAGAGTGGACTTCTAATCATGTGCGATCATGGTTTTATCGAGTTCCTTCCAAATTTTATGTAACCCCATTATTCCTACACATGTTTTTTCTCACAGCTATAAAAAAGGCAACAAATTATAAAAAGAGACGTTTGGTAAATTAATTACACACGTCTACTACTCCCTCTGTCCATGTATTTTTTAAAAAGAAAAGATTCATTTCAGAGTTTTCATAAGTGAAACTAAAAATAAATATAGGAAACATTTCAAATAGGAAATATGTGTAACATTCAAATAGGAAACATTCAATATAGGAAATATGTGTAACATTCAAATTTGCTACAGGAAAAAATTAACAAATGAAAACAGAGACTGATCCATCAATTTACTAAAATAAATGAGTTTCCAAAGGCTCTGGAAATTACTGATGGAATAATGACATGTAATCTCGGAAGTTTCTATACTTACAAACATGAGGTCTGTGGACTTTAAAGTGAAGTTTAAATCAAATCTAACTCAGTGAGTTCCTTTAAAAAAGTTGACATTGTAACAGGACCCAACACCCAGCTGTTCTGTGGTCAAATCTGTCTCTTCATTCCAAAAGGAAAAAGCTACAGAAACATATTGTTAACAGGCTTTTACTCCATATTGATTGAATTCTTTACCCTTAATTCTTAAAATGTAAAACTAACAACTCCTTTTTTATTTGGGAAGGGATAGTATATATTAATATTTTCCAAATATTTTAAAATACTTTAAAATATTGGTATGCAGTTTTTAGTAAAATACAAAACGCAAAAATAAAGAGGTGAGTATTATATCTTTGGGTTATGTGTTTAGGAACTAAGCAGCCAAGAATACTGCTTTTGGCACTGGCTGGGCACTGGTGAGCTATGGAACAGTAAATGCCAGGTGCCATCTCAGAAGTGGCAAGAAATACATGACATACACGCACACAAGCAAACACAGATTTACAATGAAGTAATGTGGTTTTTCCCCAAAATACAAGCGAATTTATGGTCAACACACACTGTATGATACAGTACAATATCAGCATTCTTATTTACTTTTCTTCCTTTGTGGAAATTAACATGGAATCATGACTGCAGACATCCTAGGTGTCATTTCATTTTGCATTTGTACTATAATGGGAAAATACAACAGAATTTGTCCTAACATCAGGGCATAAAGTACAAAGTATTTTTAAATGGAATACGTAATACTGGAGGACTCTGGTTTTAAAATCAATTTTGAAGACAATACTATTAGAAAGGAGCATAGATCACAGACCAGTTCCAGGAATTGGGGTTAGGGAAGAGGATAACATCAAAGAAATAATATGAGAGAATTTTTGTTGTGGAAGAATTATTCTGTGGTATAACTGTGATGGTGGACGCATCATTTCACACATTTGTCAAAACTCACAGAACTTTCCACCACAAAGAGTGAATTTTGCTGCACATAAATGAAAACATAAAATATTTTTAAGAAACCAAATAAACATTAATAAAATCAGTTTTCAAAGCAAAGATTTGGTGTAGTTTACTATTTAGGTATGCTGTGGCTTCTGCTAAATGACTGTGAACCAACAGGGGAAGAATAAACTATATGTTCTTCAGAATAATCATTCCAAAATAAACATTTAGAAGGTCTAGATATTATTTCAGGGTCAAATGAATTAGCTGAATTATTTTTGTAGGTTATGCTTTCCTTTGACCCACAGATGATTATGGGATATACTTTCTTCCTAATCATTAGCTTATGGCAACTGCTCTGGCAAGGTTGAATCATTAACCAGCTGGATGCAGGGCTCCCCAAAGCAAAACCTGGCAAGGAGCAAAAAAAGTGAGAGAAGGCACTGGTTGGTCACTTCCTTGTCGCAGAGAAACTCAGAAAGGGAGATTAAAATAATTTCTATCAGCACATACGATGCGGCATTCACACACTGCTCTTATGTTCTCTGTTAATTCAGGTACATTCATTACATTTCCAGTATCTGCTCCTCCATCATACCAAAGTAATATGTTCTACCAACAATGACAACAAAAACACAATCAGTTTCAAAATAAAAACTCTGACCTCTAGATAGGTCGAATTAGAACTGCTATAGAAATAAATATAGGAAGAAAACAACAGATACGCTTTATTTCTATTTCCTCCCCTTCATTTCAAATAGTTTGTAAGAGTTTTAGAATATACCTTTTTCCCCTTCCCACAGAGCCTGGTTGATAAGTCCAAGTACGAAAACTAAAATCTGGATCGCCAAGTTTCAGAAAGCCAATTGAAAAAAACAACAACAAAACTCTGCATTAAGTTATCTGAAGACTGACCCACTGTGGCTACTTTCAATGTAACTTTCCCTCTGCATGATACTGCCAAGGCTTGTGACATCAGTTTTTACTCTAACATTCATATTTACCCTATGAATGTTAAATAGACCCAGGACAAATAAACTGAAGGTAGGGGCTTCCCTTAGTCTTAGAAGGCTACTTTAATTGTATATTTTATCTCTGAAGAGATAAAAGTTGTATCTGTAAGTGATTAAAAGAAGTTTTATATTCATGGCTTCACTTCTGCTGAAATAAATGCGTAATTAAAAACACACATAATTCATAGCAATTTAGGCCTATTACAGAGTTCTAGCTTCTTTTTTTATGGTAGTTACTAATTAAAACAGGGTGTTACCGCCATGCTGAGCCTAAGTCTCTGACATACAGGTTTAATGAATAAAATGTCCTGACACAAAAATGAAAACAATAATACAGACAAAGCTGCAAGCTGTTAAGTTTCAAATGTGTGGTAAAGATTAAGGACATTCACTGAAGTTAAGAACTGTGCGGAGAAGGAACTTGTAATTTCTTTTTTTAAAGGAAGATATAAAGGATTTTTTGAGAGGAATCTGAAATAGTCCTAATTTCTCTAATTTCTGGGCCCCTCATTCCCAGTTGTTCCCTTTCTCTCTCCAAGAATTTAAACTCATAAGACTCACTTTTGAAAAATAGGGGGTATTTTAATATAATCCTGAATATAGGTTTAGATTGAAAATGGGAATTGGGACCATAATTAATTATGGTGCCAAGATTTTTAAACTTTAAGAAGACAGATTGAGTTAAATGACATTTCATAAGAGCTCAACCTTCCAAAAGTTCATGGATTAAAAGCCTGGTAAAATGACAGTATCTTTTTGACATCTGATTAATCCCATATGCAGAATGAGTGTGAGGAATTAACACCGATTTGGTGTTTTCACTTTCTGAAACCACTGTAATAAGAGACTGACATAAAATCAGACCAAATATACACATAGTCCTCAGCTAGGTTTATGCCCTTATTATCATTGTTAATAAACAGTAATGAGTAATAAAAACACCGAGAGTACTCACTTACACTCTGTTTTATACACAGATTCCCTCTAGCATCCATCCATCACTTCTTTGGGGATAATAAAACAATTCAATCCCATCAAATCCTCAACAACCGTTCCCTTGGGAAGGATGTTTTATCTCTACTTCTGGGAGCCCAGGGAGGATTTTACTTGTTTGAAGGGGGCGGAGAAAGGAGCAGGGTCCTATTTATTTCCATTGATGACTCCCCTGGTTCTCACAGGCGCTCAGGGACGGGGTGGGAGGAGGAGAGGAGGTGGTGCGGAGATCCCTCCTTCAGAAAAGAAAAAGGGTTCAGGAAGCGAGGCCGGGGGTGGGGGGGAGGGTTGAAGGGGGGAGGAGAGGGTAGTGTGTTTGGGGAGATCAACTAAATGAAAAACTAAATTCTTCTTTGCGATTTAGCGGGATCGGAAGATGAGAAACCAACAAATTTACCAATCTTACAAAGTTGTTAGAAAGAACTCAGTAGAAAACAAAAACAAGACAGACATTTTGCTCAGGTTCATTTCCCGCTCAAGGTCTCGGTTTCAGGGAGCCAGTCAGAGGTAGAGATGGACAGCGCCCAGAAAGGGGCCGCGAAGGGAACCGACCTGGCGGGTCTAGCGCCCGCGCAGCGGTGCCCGCGGCGAACTCCGAGGAGCTGGTGCGGAGTTGGTGCGCAGCACTGCCGGGCATCACGCCTCCGCCCGGGCCGGGGCGGCGGGGAGGAAGGGGGGCCACGCGCGCACAACGAAACGAAATCGCACCCCACAGGCAGCAGTTTGCGAAGCGCCCCAAAAAAGAGCTGGACTGAAACTACCCGCTCTGACTCCCGAGTGTCGGAGCCGCAGCGACTCTCACCCCTGGAAGAAGGTAGCACGGATTAGCGCGTACCCCAAATCGCTCAGAGACGGGGCGAGGGAACGACCCCCAGTTGCCCCGGCTAGGGCGGGAGGGGGGTGTCCCCTCGGTGGCGGCTTTGCTCTCCCAGCCAAAGTACCAGGCGGTCCTAGGACGCCCGACTCAGCCCAAGTTAGTTTCTCTAACGATGCTCTCGCCTACCTCGCAGAGGACAAGTGAGGAGCCAGAGCGGTGGGGGGTCTTCCGGGGAGGACGACCGAAGTACCGGCCCGGGCTGCCGCTTCGGGCCGCCTGCAGGGCACCCGCGCGCTGCCCGGACCTCTTGCCTTCCGTCCCACACGCAGACGCCCCCCGCAAAACCCCAGTGCCGTAGACTTTCTCCAGTGGAGGGCGGAGGGCTTGAACCTGGGGAGGAAGACAACAGTTCTCCCGGCAGGCGGGCAGAGTAATCGCCCAGGCCAAGTCCATCCAGGCTTCCCGGACTCCGCCGCACCTCCGGGGTATCCGGTACCTCCGTCGTCCCCACCACTGCGCTTTCTGTCCACCTCCTAACATTTCTCGGGGCCATCCGGCGACGAAAGCAACTTGAACGACCAAGGGAAACCTGCTCTACACCCCTCATCCGGCGAGAACCTTCCTGGGCCCTTCTAAATTGGGGGACGCGCGCCTCAACACCCCATCCCGGACAAGCCCTCCAGTCTGAACCACTGCTTGTGCCAGGTCTCAGGGTGGCAGGCTAAAGCGTCGGGGAGACTGGGGGATTGCTTTCCTCTTGCTACTTACCTTAAAAAGATGTGTTTGTTTTTCCTATGGGGAAGAGGAAAAGTCCCTCCCTGAGGTGTGGTGTGCGAAACAGTCCACGTCCCCAGACCCTGCCAAGATGCTAAGCACGGGTATCCAGGAACCAGGGAGACTGGAGGCCGGGGGCGGAGGCAGATAAAAGAAAAATTCAACCGGCTGAAGAGTCCCAACTTTTCGATCCGCTCAGCAAACTTCAAAGGCGAGCGAGGGCGGGCGGCGCGCGGCCGCCGAAGTTGCTGCGAAGTGAAGCCGAGAGCCGCGCGGGGCTGGGGAATCCCGGGGCAGAGTCGGGAAGCGGCGGGAGGTCCTTTTAAAAGGCGCCGAGCAGAAGCCGGGGGAATGCTGCGGCGCCGAGCGGAGCCGGAGCGGGGTTCCGCAGGCTGCTGCTCGCGGCACCAGCGCGGGGCGAGCCGGGCGCACGGGCGGCGGCTGCGGCGGCGGGCGCGCAGCTCAGCTCCGTCCGCTCTCTCGCGGCTCCGAGGGAGGAGTGTGTGTTCGCTACGAGTGTCACTGCTGAAGCCTGGAGCCTCTCCCCCTCCCAGCCCCGACCCCTCCCGCCTCACCGCTGCCCTCCCTCCCTCTCCCTCCTCTGCCCGCTGCCTCCCCCTCGGTACCTCCTTCTCTCCCTCCCGCTGCGCGCCAGCGCGCACACACGCGCGCGCACACACATTCTCTCTTTCTCTCTCACACTCACACACACTCGCACATCCCGCCCAGCCACCCAGCGCTCCCCGAACAGGACCTTCGCGGGCAGTATCGCAAGGGACAGACCGCTGTCCTTACCTCCCTGCCCCCCGGGGAGAATGAGTGGAAGGCCCACCGAGCCCCTGGTAAAGCTGCGGAACCCAGGGAGACGCTCAGCGGGGCCATCGCAGTGTCAGAGACAACGGGGTGCACAATAGAGGGAAACTCTGGGATTGATTTGAGGGCGGGGTGGGGAGACGTGTTAAATCCAGAAGGTTGCAGGTTGGGGGCGGAAAGCAGAGTGTGCGAACTCTGCATTAATGCCCCACTTTTCACCCCAACGCCGGCCTACCACAGCCTTTGGTCGGGGAGCGCTTCCCCCAGGCGCAGACCGGGCCTCCTCCCGTTGGAAACTCAGCAGCTGTTTTAACAATTGAAAAGCGGCCCTGCAGGACTAGTGAGAGCGAACGTAGTGTGTAAAGCCATTAAGACTGACTAGGTAATTATGATAAGTTACCTAATTAGCAACCTGGCCTGAGCACAGGAAAAGGGTTGGGTTGGGGGAAGTATCGAGTGGTTTAGTCATTTTTGCAACTGCGAACCTAGTTTTCAGCAAATTCGGTTTTGAGAGTTGCAAGTTCCAAGACTATATCTTATTTAGGTTACAGTGTTGATACTGAAAACATGAAAACACCGGGCGTCTACTTATTGCCACAGTGAAATGAATATAAATAAGATGAAAATCAACCATACCCAGATCCTATTAAGAACTGTGGTCTTTTTGTTAAATCCCAGGTCGCAGAGAGCAGTCCAATGCAGCTCCTAAAGTTTTGTGGCTCCTAGGTAAGAACACTGCAGAAGGCAAATTTATAAAACTGTTTATATGCCACAAAATAGTTTTGCAAAAGTCACTGGATTTTTAAACGCTAAAAGAAACATTTGAGATCACTGTGCAAGCTTGACTTTTGCAGATGAGACAATGTTAGGTGGGAAAATGGGAGCCCTGGATCTCAGCTCAGAAAAGTCCCTTCTCTGGAGAAGTAACTCCTGTACTTATGAACCAGGACCCAGATCATTGGGACATTGATAAGCAAACACTAAGTTCTTTCTAAGACCAGGTATATCTTAGGTGTGAAGAATTAGAGGTAACACTTGGTGGCTGCCTTTAAGGAACACGCAGTGTGGTGGGGAAACAGAGGCACACATGAAAATGTGATAGGCACCATTATAACTGTTTGTGCCTGGTCCCGAGGGCACATGGAAAAGTGAAGCAGCTAACTTTTCTTTAAATGGTGCTCTTGGTAGAGATTTCAGTGTAGTGTTCTGAAGTACAAGGAAGAAAATGCCAGGCAAACAAGAATGGGGGCCAGGGGGCAGAGAGCTGAGTAGAAAGGCCTCCTCCTTGCACAAACAGAGAGAAGCAAGTGGTTAGGAAAGTGTCAGAGTATTCAGTGTGTCCTAGGAACTCAAGAAGTTAGGCGGGGCTGGATTGCTAGTGAAGTGAGCAAGGCCGGGCCACACCAAGTCCCGGGCCACACCAAGTCCCCGGAGGGAAGAATCAGAACTTTCCTGAAGGTGGTGAGTGGTTGGGAAACTATTACAGGTTTTAAGCAAGAAAAGATCTTAAGGCTTTTACGTGTCATCAGATAATGTGTTTTAGAAAGTTTCCTCTGGCATCACTGTGGAAAACAAATAGGAGGTTATTTGCAGGGAAAAAAAATCGGTCTGAACTAAGGGGGCAGAAATGCCATTTGGGAGGTTGGGATAACTCTGCAGAGATTTAGGAAATAGAAGAGACAGGGCTTAGTGATTGATTGGATATGGAGGGCAATGGAGAGGAGGGGCAGTCTAGACTCACTCCCTGTTTTCTGGCTGGGGCAACAAGGCAGGCGGTGATGCGATTAGCCAAGAGAAACAACATGTGGGGGGAGCAGTTGGAGGAGGAATGTAAGAATTCTGTTTTAAACTTGTGGAAGGGGTGCCTGTGTGACATCTGAGTGCAATACCACGTAGGCAGCCAGAAGGGGAGTTCCTAGGAGAGAGGATCCAAGCGGGAAGGAAACACAGAGTCAGCAGCATGCAGGTGTTTTGCACAGTTAAGGAGAGGAGGAAGGCCACCAGGAAGAGAAGACTTTGGATGGAATGTGGCAAAACACCACTGCTTTAGGCATGGGTAGAGAAAGAGGATCAAGCAAAAGAAAAAGACGAAGACTACAGAGGAAGGACAGAGCAGGGTTGATGAAGCCGAGGGAAGACAGGCCTGGGGACCAGGTAAAATGTGGACGATCAAGACAGCCAGACTGAAAACTGAATGCTGCTCTTCACAGGATGTCTCTATGATCTTGCCCTAAGCAATTGTAGTCTGTGTTATAAGTGTGTGAGGATCAGGGTCCTCCTTGGTACTATGGGGGCGACACTGTCCAGCCCATGAATCTCATGAGGTTGGTGGGGTGTTCAAATGAACCAGTGACTGGAATGTTGCTTTAAAATAGCCACTAAGAAGAACCCGAGTCCTGATGATGTGAAAGGGACTTGTCATTAATTCAGCCAAATAATGACAGAGGTGAGTCTCTCAGAAAGTTCTGTAAGGACCCTGTGAAGGATATTTTTATGAAATTTTCTAAAAATACCAGGTTTTTGAACATCAAAATATTGTATTTCGATATTCCGTCTCCTCAAAAAATATACACCTCAAAAAACCAATGGTATTATATATATTTATATTTTTATATGTGTAAGTATTTTCAGTATGTTCTGAGAGACTTGTGTAATGTGCCATGATTGATAGAACAGGCATTATTTAGCCAGACAGACTTGTATTTAATTCTAGACTCTAAAATGACAGTTATTTGCTATAGGACGAAACTTCTCTGAACATCAGTGTTTCTTTTTTTTTCAAATATAAAAATGGAACAAATTATAGCTGACTTACAGATGTTTTGTGAGTATTAGGTAGTATAATACATTAAAGTGTTTGGCAGATATTTACTTAACTTATATGTGAATTTACTTTTATGAAATTCATAAATATTCAGTCAACTGGGGAAAAAAGTCCAAAACGATTATAAAATTAAGAGTACAATTTAAGCCAATGTAGGAGAACTCCTAATTCAAGCCTGTATCTTAAGGCAGTAGTCCTCAAAATGTGGTCTGTAGACCCCTGAGGGTTCCTGAGATTCTTTCAGGGGAGATCTGCAAGTTCAAAGCCATTTTCATATTGATTCTAAGACATTAATTTGCTTTCTTTTACTGTGTTGATATTTGCACTGATGATACAAAAGCAATGGTAGGTGAAACTGCTAGCACCTTACAATGATCAAGGCAGTGGCACCAAATAGTCCTAGGAATAATTAGGATGAGCTACTGAGGTAGGATGAGACAAGAAGATCCCTTGAGCCTAGTAGTTTGAGGTTCTAGTAAGCTATGATTATGCCACTGCATTCCAGCCTAGGTGACAGACAGGACAAGACCCTTTCTCTAAATAGTAATAATAATAATAATGATGATAATACGTGTAATAATAGCAAAAATCGTGTGTGGCAAAATGGGAATCAAAAGAGAAACTCTTCTGATGTGTATCAAAATATCGTGTTTGTTTTGAACTTAAATACTTATGTAATTGAATTGTGAGATAAGTTAGCTCTTCAAGATATATTTTTACTTGACAAAAAAATTGACAGACAAAATGTGGTTATTCAGACTTGGATATTTGGCAGACAGCTTTTTACAAATGAATGAAACGAGCCTTTCATTTCAAGGTAAAGGTAAACAACCTGCAATATTAATTTTCAATTCAAAATTTGAGCTTTCAAGTAAAAAATTAGAAATTAGAAAATTTGTGTCTGCCACCATGAGCTTGATAATTTCCCTAATAGTCTTTTCTGATAAGACTGTGATCATTTAAATTAACGTGGCTTGAAATATTGCACAATGAATTATATTAATGTTTATCAGTGAACCAGTGTTTGTGAACATCAGTGAACCGGTATTTTCAGGATGACTAATAACACATAATGTTATAAATTCATTAACATGTTAAAGATCCAGGCAAAGTGCAAAACAGACAAATGGATTCTAACATAACACAGTGTGAAAAGTTAACCAATAAAGTTTCACATTCCACATTGCATTTACAGGGTTTAAGAAGCTACCACTTGTTAAGTTTTGGTGTAGCATCAAAGAATATCATGAATTATTTTAAAAGATTATCAAAATGCATCTCTATTTTTCAACTGTATATCTTAGTGAAACTGAGTTTTCCTTTTATTTCAAACGAAAAACCAAATTGAGACAGATTGAATACAGATGTAATATTAGAATTCAGCTGTCTTCTGTTAAGTCAGATGTTAAAGAGATTTACAAAAATTTAAAACAATACCACTTTTCTCACTGGCCTATTTTGGAAAATACCATTATTTGTCAGAAAATGATGTTATTTGACATGTAGTAAGTATACTTTAGTTATTTTTAAATGAGTTAAAAAAATAAATATTGTAAAGATGTCTGTTGTAATTCTTAATGTATTGAATATTGATAGAAATAACCCATAAAAATAAAAGCTCCTTGGAATCTTCAATTATTTTTAGACTGTAAAGTTGTCCTGAGGACAACTGTCGTATCAAATGACAACCATGAAAATGGGTTGAAAGGTCATCAAAAACTTGTTGCAATATTCCGCTATGGCTTGGCTACCACCTCAATTGTATTTGCACAATTCTCATTTTACACTAATGTAAATAGGTCCTTCTATACATAAACTTAGTTCTATAGAGTGTTGTAATTGACATCTCCACTCTAGGGACTGGGGCAGAACTGATGGAAAGTATCATCCAAATCCCGATGTTCAGATAAAACTTAACACACACCATACTATCATAGGTCATTCCTCTGTTGGTTCAGTTTCAATCCCTTCCTTACCATATGATCCATGGACTGGTATTGTTATGTACTAAAGAAAGTCTCCTCCAAATTAATAGCTATCTTTAATTTCATGACTCTTAGACACTTAGCCAAAGTGAAGTTGAAGCATCAAGTCTTAGATGTTACCTTTTATTCCTCTTGAGGGCATTTATTTACTTAATTAAATGTTTCTTGAGCACCTGTTATATGCCCGGCTCTATAGTAGTTACTGGGAACAAAAGAATAAACAAGGCAATGCTTGCAGTCTAGTAAGAATGAGGTAATTGCTAAGTGATATTCTAAGGGCATAATGTGGTACCATGCCAGTCTGTGAGCAGGGTGAGAATGAGGCATCAGGGAAGGATTTTTGGAGAAAGTGACATTTTTTTTTTTTTGGAGATAGACTTTGTCACACTTGGTAGAGAGCCAGGGCATCATAGCTCACAGCAATCTCAAACTCTTGAGCTCAAGAGATTCTCTTGCCTCAGACTCTTGAATAGCTGGGACTACAGGCACTCACCACAATACCTGGCTATTTTTATTTTTAGAGATGGGGTTTCGCTCTGGCTCAGGCCAGTTCAAACTCATGAGCTCAGGCAAGCCACCCACCTCAGCCTCCCAGAGTGCTAGTATTACAGGCGTGAGCCCTGTGCCTGGCTGAAAGTGACATCTATGTAGAGATATGAATGATGGGTCAGTCATCTTGGCTTCAAGGATGGGGATGTGGAGTACATGGGGCTTTGGAGAAACTTAGGAGTATCCAAACTGGGCCACATGCGGATTTTGTGAGGACTGTTTTGCTTACCTGTGATAATGGATATTATGGAAATTACTTACAGAGGCTGGGGGTGTTGGCTCACACCTGTAATCTCAGCACTATGGGAGGCCGAGGCGGATCGACTGCTTGAGCTCATGTGTTCAAGACCAACCTGAGCAAGAGCGCAAGACCCCGTCTCTAAAAATAGCCGGGCGTTGTGGCTGGGGCCTGTAGTCTCAGCTATTTGGGAGGCTGAGGCAAGAGAATCACTTAAGCCCAAGAGTATGAGGTTGCTGTGAGCTGTGACACCTTGGCACTCTACTGAGGGTGACAAAGTGAGACTCTGTCTTTAAAAAAAAACCAAACAATAATAATAAATAAATAATTATGCACAGACCTTTTTTTTTTTTTGCTCATCAGCTTTTATTAGTGTTTGTATACTTAATGTGTGGCCCAAGACAACTCTTCTTCCAATGTGGTACAGAGAAGCCAAAAGTTTGGGCACCCCTGTGGGCTACTACTATGCCACAATCAGGAAATGTTACATTAGCCATGCTAATAAAAAATCATCTTAATTTTAAACATGTAGATAAGTCAACCTATTTTCTTTGAGTTTTATTTTAGCGAGAAGAATGGAATGTTTAATATTATTATGGTACAATTAAATACCTCTGATTTAAATCAGAATTGCTACCATCTTACAAAAGAATCATTGGATTAAATTAAAATATTAACAATTTTATTAAAAACTTTATATGCACTTTGCATAGGTTTCCAAAGATTGCACAAAGAAAACTAATTTGATTCTTACTGTTTTCAAGACAGTGCTTGAAAGAGAAATAAACCTAAAACATGATATTTGCCCAGGAGAAGTCTGTAAAATTAGCTCAGATATATTTTCTTTCCTTCCTTTAAAAATTCAGTAAGTAATTATTGGATGTCTGTTTCCTTTCAGATCCTGAGCATTCGTTTTTAAAATGGCAAATGTTACCCCTGCCCTCAGAGAGCGTACAGAATGATAGTGACAAGTTAGTTGACTTTCAAGTATTGTACACAGCATCAGACATCAAAAGAATTGGCAGAGAAGAGAGTAAGAATATCAAAACCACAGGAAGGGCATCCAGGAATGGTTCACAGGAAGGAAATACTTGTACCAATGTGCATTTAAAAGAGTGACTAGAATAATTTGGCCAGGAAGGATTTTGCTAATGGAATTAATAGAATTAAAAACTGAATATGTAGATTAGATATACTGGAGAGATGATGTTAGAAGAAGAGGTGTGGCCTTTACTCTCAATGGGTAACACCTGAATTAAAAAAGCAGTATAACAAACACCATTTGGCACATGACAGAAGGACATTGATAGTTTGTAAAAGAGGCATTCTTTTAATTGCAATTAATGAGCTCCTCTGACATAAAATCCTCCATTTGTTTCACTTCAAAGTATGTATCAAGTCATTCATTCCCATTTCATGAGAACATTTGGATTAATTGTTGTGTTATACTCTATCAGTTATATGATGGAAAAACTGAAGTGCTTTTTAATGAAAATCCAGAAGACATATCTTGAGAGCCTCTTATGTTCTAAAAGAAGACGACTTTTGAGTTTCAGCCTGTGGTATCCCTCCACTATTCTCTGGTGCAGACTGGCTGACCAAATCAGCATGGATTGCTGTTCTCGGCCCCAAATCAGTTATGGAGCAGCAACGACGGACAGTGTAAGCCTAAGCTAACAGCAATGTTGTGAGGGTACAGAAGCTATGTGCACACAAAACTTGAGATGATGGCCAGCCCAGAGTATAAAAGGGGTTGAAAGGAAGAGGGGTACAAATGTATTCCTAGATACAAGGAGTCCAAGATTGTGTGATTAATATGTTCCTATAATTTGGGTTCATTTAATAATTGCTTTATTTTCTTCATCTCATGGCTTGTTTAGGCACAGCTAAACAAGAAAACTCTTTCATGTGAGCAATTTGGCCCAAGTTCCTAACGGTTACGTGCCAGTGATATCATACTGCCTTAAGGCCACACAGACATAAAGCCTGGTTATTTTTTAAATGTTGTAAAGCTGAGTGGCACCAGATGTAGTGAAAAGAACACAGGCTTCTGAGTCAGAGGTCTTGGATATAATTTCTTATACTGACGCTTAATAACTTTGCGACTATGTGAGCTTTGAAAGTTATTTAAACATTAAGGCTCTGTTTTCTCATCTGTAAAATGGGGGTAATAAAATTTCCTTGATAAGTTTATTGTCAAATTACACTATTTTGAATATGTAAAGTGCCTGTTATGCAATAGGCACTAAATAATTGCCTACATGATAATTGCCAATTCTTATTCTCTGGATTCAATTTCCTTAAAATGGCACTAAACATTTGCCTCTATCTCATGAGAAAGCCATTTTGTAAATGAAAAATAAAATTAAAGGAATCATTTAGACCCTGCTTATTAGGATGACCAAAATGATGAATTTCAAGTTTGACAAACTGTACCAAATCAAATCTCTTCCCTTTACAAGTTTTATCTGATTTATGTCTAAAACATCCCAGTTAAAAAAGACATAATTATTTGCATTTCACAGATAAGGAACTGAGGGTTAGGGATAGCAGTGGCTGGCTGGGATCTGAGCCGATCTGAGCCTTATTTTGTGGGACTCAAAAGTCTGTGTTCTCAACCCACTTAGAGATATTCAGACATGTTACTTGGAGCCTTTTCATCAGCTATTTTCACAGGTTCATTTTTTTTCTTTTCAGTGCTGTCATGTTAATGGGGATTTTTTAAAAGGGATTTTAACCACATAATTTGATTTGTTCAGATCCTATAAGAACAAATCTAACTATATGTACTGTTTCCACAAAAGTGTATCTATTCATCAATTCTAGCCACAAACCTCTTAGGTCACAAGTCTTGAAGATTAAATCAGAGGGAGGTAGAATACCACAAACTGATTTGGCTGCTTGAGCCTCCCTTTTATTTGAAAACCATTTAAACTCTGTCATTGACACAGTATGGGTCCTTTCTGAAAGACATTTAACAAACTAGCTTGTCCACGAAAAGCAGTGTGGATGGGAGGGCTAACACAGTTTTTAAAAATTTCAACATGTGCATCTCATAAAAAGCAGGCATATGATTACACAGGGTGTCCCAAGTCACCCCTGAAGTGACTTATGCAATTTTACATAGGGAAAAGGGAAATTGTACCTTTCTTTACAAAATATTCATTATCAAATTTTACAAAATATTCTCTGCATGTTGGCCACCTCTTAGTAACTTAAAAAAAAGGAGAAAGTCATCTGCATATTAACCTTTTAGCTATTTATTTATTTATTTTAAATTTCATATTAATATGAGGATACATATGATTAGGTTACATAATTTGGTTTGGTAGTTGTGTCTTTAACCCAGGAAGTGTGCTCTATAATCATGCAATGTACCCGTCTGGTGGGAACTTACCTGTCCTTTTTCCCCCTCTGCCCTTTTGCCTATTTTATTCAGTGATTTCTTTGTGACTGCTACCGTCCCTGCTCACTAGGCCCACAAAAGCCACCTTCAGTAGGTAGTATCATGATTCCCATTTTAGAGACAAGGCTACAGAGGCCATCCAAACTTGTCATATTTCTTGCCAAGAAGAAATTTAAACTTGGGTAGTATTCCTACCTATCTTGTACTTACTCTTCCCCACTTTGGAATGAATTCAAGGTAGTCACTCACAAATGTGAGGAATGAACTAAAGAATAAATAATAAGCCAAGCCGAGTTATCTCACCATCCATATTAAACTATATCCTAGTAGTTCTATATATATATATTTTTTATTGTTGGGCATTCATTGAGGGTACAATAAGCCAGGTTATACTGATTGCATTTGTTTTTTTTTTTTATTCCTAATTCTCTTTTTATTCTTTGTCTCATTGATGTCATTTACTTCACATATACATAAACATATATATGCATATACACACATAAATATACATAACCAAATTGTCACAAACTGTTAGAACAGTTAACTGTTGACTGATTCATTAAGAATAAGAAAGAACTTTTTATTTCTTCATTTATTCATTCTCTATATTCTTCCTTTTGTTATATAGATCTGAGTTTCTGACTTTTATCATTTTCTTTCTCTCTGAAGAACTTTTTTTAACCTTTCTTGGAAGGCACATCTACTGGGAACAAATTCCCTCAATTTAGGTTTCTCAAAGACAGCCTTTATTTTTCATTCAGTTTTTTTTTTTTTTTTTTGGCTTAAAACAACAAACACTGATTGCATTTGTTAGGTAAAGTCCCTCTTGCATTCATGTCTTGCCCCCAGTATTTCTATATTTTTAAAAACATTTCCCTTTGAGAAAGTAAGATTTCATAGGATAGCATTATCTTAGAATTATGGTAAGCTTTCTAATATGTGTTATCAGACTCACATATATTAAATTCTTTATTAGATTAGACCAGTTAACACTGGATTGTGTCACATTTCTACTTTTAAATACCAAATATAGGAGAGAAATGTGCTAATATTTACTTCATTGTGCCAGAGCAGATTCTATTATAAAAGTAGATCAAATATGAATTGCTACCCTGTAAAATTCAAAATCTATATGTGGGACATAATGAGAAATGGGCTGTTCTCATTTTCTGAGTGTAACTTCTCAACTCTCATTATGCTCTGTTGAAGGAAAAAATTGCATAATTTTGGGTCATTTAAAAGAAGCAGAGCCATTTTTTTTTTCCTGGATAATAAATTGCAATTGAACCACTGAAATTATTTTGGGAAAACAATTTCCATACCAATAGAGTCTAATGTAACTCTGAAAACTCTTGGAGTTATAAAAGAAGAATTTGATTTTCTCTAATGTAAGCTTAGATTTATCCAGTCTAAGTCTTCTTCATTCCTTCAATTTAATCCTTATGTATCATTTTCTCTGTAAAACAAAACAAAACAAAACAAAAAAATCCCACCAAAAATCAATGGAGAGTCTTGAATTTTTCTCTTTTGTCTTCTTAGCCTTTTATCACTAACTCTGTATATTCCTAATGTTCATAAGTTTCTATTAATATTAGTGTGATAATTGTATGGTATTCTATTACTTCCAGGCCTCCAACTTAAACTAGGTGAAAATCTGAAGGAATTCCTATTTTGAAGAAACTGTAAATATAGGGGTTGGACATTTTCCTGCAATTAAAGAAACTAACATAATGAAAATTCAAATAGGTTTCAAACTCAGAGGTCATTTGAAACACTAAACTCAAAAGAGCTCATTTGTACATCTGTCAAAACATGAGAAAATCATTCTGATTTTGAAAGGACTCTTCAAAGACCTTATCTGTGTGGGAAATTGCACACTGACCCGTGAGGAATATATAATTTGTGTAAAACAGAGTCTCATTCAAGAACTAAAGATAATCTTACCTTCCATCAGTTCTAGTCCAGAATTTTTGTAACTTATTTTGAGTAAAAATCTTCTTAAGGGAATAATGCATACAAATCAAGCAGGACCCAAATGCAGAAAGAACTTCAAAAGCCTAGGAATATCTGACTGTCTTGATCTTTCCATCTGTGAACACATTTACAAACCTTCTATTTGCTCCTCGTTGTATTTCCTGGCAAGTGTAGCGGGGCACAAGGTAGGGGGAGAAACACAATAAAGTGAAAAATAAAGATAAAGAGGAAAGAAAAGGGTAAAAGCGCGAAGAGACAGTGGTTAAGTACCCCCATATTAATCTGAAATTTAAAAAAAAGAAAAGAAAAAAGAACTTAAAATAGCGATGAGAAAATAAAGGCAGATAGGTAAAATTGTTAGGGATAGTCTGCAGAATGCCTAGAGGTAGAGGATATAAAAAATGAAGAAGGCAGCAAAACGATGAGAGGCAAGTGCAAGTTCATTGGAAGAGTTGAGAAGTCTAGCACCAAAACCAGGAGTGGTTCCAGAAAAGGAGCTATGTAATGTAGGAAGTAGGGAGAAAAATGAGAAAAGCAGAAGTGACAGAGAAGAGCGCAGACTACTAAAATGCAAATGCTTTGCAATATTCTGCCAGAACACACATGTAATATCAAAAGCCAATATTTACGTAATGAGAAGACAAAACAGTAGTGCAGTGACATTGACTGGGGAGCAGTGGCACATTTCCAGATTTGCCATCTTGCTACCAGTTAGGAGTTAGGAAAAGCAAGAGTTACTTGATTTTTACAGGCAATTTAACTGAAAGGGAAGACAAGGAAGGATCTTGAAGTTAGAGGGATCCTGTTGGTAAAAGGAGAAAACATAAATTGGATTTTGCATTTGTACCAAGTGGGATCTGAGCCAATTTTCCTTAAAGCAGGGTTTTCCCAGCGTTTTTCATTTTTAAACACAACGTCTATTATCACTAACTTGATTGATTTGTTTAAGCTGCAAAACTTCTTTTTACTAAATAGCTTACTTAAAAAGGAAGTGAGTAACCTAAACAGTAATGTCTGTTTCGTGTGCTGGTTTTTTTTTTCTTCTTCTCATACATATTAAAATAAACAAAATATTTGCTGTTGAACTACCTAAAATAATATCACATGCCATAGCTGCTTTGTATGAGATAGTCCCAGGCGAAGAGGAAGGCAGAAGGGATCTTGCCTTATCTCCACAGTGGTGGGAACCCCCTGAAAGATGTGAAGGAGGCAGTGGGCAGTGAGTCCCAAGGTCTGGCATGAGGCAGGGCTGGCAAAAGGGGCAGAGATAAGGAAACGTCACTGTCACATCTGTCTTCTTTTATTGGCAGAAACAACTCACAAAGCTGGTTCATGAGGATGAGATTCATGAGGATGAGCTTTACCACTGATGGGAGGAACTGAAAAATAATTTGTGGCCATTTTTAACCTACCACAATTCATATATATAATCGCATTCTCAAAAGCTCAACAGAGTCATTAAAGTAATTCAAAAAAGGTGATATTAATTTGGAATGCCCCAAATTTCAGATTCTTTTGAAGATACAATATGTTTAGGATTGAACTTCACAGAATTGGGTCAGGTAGAAGAAGAAGCTATTTACATTTTTATTCTAACTCTCATTTTGACATGCTAATTCTCATAGACTCTGATATATATGTACACATACGCACATAAACATATGCACATCTACTGGTCTAGCATACATTTCTTGCACTGCCTTTGTTCAAGTGAACCAGAAGGCCATTTTTATAATATAAACGAGGAGAACCAAATTAAAGGCCAACTTAATTTACTTTACTAAAGGAGACACAAAATGTTTTGTTTTTATATGACATCTCTCAATGGGTAAAACAACTAATTCAAGCATTGGAACTGACAAATATTTAAGGTAGAGGAATAGTTCCACTTGAAAGTAGAGATGGAGAAAGCATTTATATTCCACTTAATTAATGTTTAATAATAAAAGTGATATGATAGTATTTGAACACTTCTAGTGTATTATTGTTTCCTTAAAAGTATAGGAGAAAATAACATGTTCAATATCCCATTGACAAATGTTTAAGAAGTAGTGAAAAGTTCACAGGTCTTCCTAAAACAATAAAGGAATTTTTTTTTTTTTTTTTGAGTTAGAGTTTCGTTTTGCACCCTTGGTAGATAGAATGCTCTGGCATCATAGCTTATAGCAACTTCAAACTCCTGGGCTCAAGTGATCCTCTTGCCTCAGCATCCCAAGCAGCTGGGACTACAGATGCATGCCACAATGCTTGGCCATGACACTTGGCTATGTTTTTTTTATAGAGATGGGGTCTTGCTCTTGCTCTGGCTGGTCTTGAACTTCTGAGCCCAAGCAATCCACCTGCCTTAGCCTCCCAAAGTGCTGGGATTGCAGGCATGAGTCACCACACCCAGCAATAAAGGAATTTTCATTTTTTGCTTCATTGTAGCATTTGGGAATTCTATATTTTTTTCAAAGCTTATACATGGATGAGGTTTCCTTCTGAATTTTATATAACATTTTGTGATTGATGTTAAACTACATTAACAGAATTAAGGATAAAAACTATATGATCTTCTCAAAACATGCAGAAAAACAATTTGGCAAAATTCAACAAATTTTCATGATAAACGTCTCAACTAAATAATTATAGAAGGAATGTACTTCCACATAATAAAGGTCATAGATGACAAGCCCATAGCTAAGTTCATACTCAATGGTGACAAGCTAAAATTTTGTCTCAAAAATCAGAAACAAGACTAGGATGACTACTCTCACCACTTCTATTGAATGTAGTACTAGAAATCCCAGCCAGAGCAATTAGGCCAGAAAATAAATAAATGGCAACCAAATCAGAAAAGAAGAAGTTAAATCGTTTCTCTTTGCTGATGGCTTTATCATATATATATATCCTAAAGACTCTCCTCCAAACTCCTAGAATTAATAAATAAATTCAGTAAAATTGCATAACATAAAATCAAGCTACAAAAATCAATAACATTTCCATACCCCAGCAACAATCTTTCCAAAAAAGAAATTAAGAAAACAATCCCATTTACAATAGCTACAAAACCCAAAACACTTAGGAATAAATTTAACTAAGGAGGTGAAATAACTGTATGCTGAATATTATAAAACACAGATTTAAAAATTGAAAAAGACACAAATAAATAGAAAGATATTCCATGCTCATGGTTTGGAATAATTGTTTAAATCTCTGTAGTACCCCAAATTGTCTATAGATTCAATACTCTGTATCAAAACTTCAATGACATTTTTACAGAAACGAAGAATTCAATCCTAAAATTCACATAGAACCAAAAAAGACCTTAAAAAGGTAAAGTAATCTTAGACAAAAAGAAAAATCCTGAAGGCATCACACTGCTGGATTCCAAAATATACTACAAAGCTATAGTAATGAAATCAACATGATATGGCATGAAAATGTAAAGATAGACTAGACAGAATGAACAGAATAGGAATCCCAGAAATAAATCTGTGCATTTATGGTCGACTGATTTTCTACAAAGTTGCCAAGAACACACAATGGGGAAAGACAGTTTCTTCAATAAATATTGTTGGGAAAACTGGATATCCATATGCAGAAGAATGAAACTGGTCCTTATATCACATCATATACAAAATCAACTCAAAATATATTAAAAACTCAAATATAAGACTTAAAACCACAAGATTACTAGAAGAAAACGGGGGAAATCTTTTTGACATTGGTCAAGGAAATGATTTCTTGTATATAACCCTAAAAGCACAGGCAGTAAAAGTAAAAAAAGGTGAATGGGATTGCATCAAACTAAAAAAGCTTCTGCATAGCAAAGAAAACAGCCTAAAGAGTGAAGAGGCAATCTATGGAACAAGAGAAAATATTTGCAAACCACATATGGAATATGATAAGATGTAAATATCACACATATATATTAGCCAAAGATTAAGATTGTTTCAAGTCTACTTGTTTCAAGCAAATACAGCTGAACATTATTTTATATGCAACTAAGTGAAAGTTCATGTAGAAGAAAAAAGAAAAACAATTGATTTTCAATGGATTGCAGCTTCAGTTGGAATGTGTGAGAAAAGGGACCATTTAGTTGTTATGATTCTAAGCAGAAGATGTAGCAACTTTGGGTCTCATTGGGCCCTATGTTCCCCAGGGAGACTGTGTGCTGAGAATGATGGCTTTTTCAGACTTATGACAGAATCTTTCTCAGTGACTAACTGACTCTTATTTGTAAATACAGTTAACAGTACAAAGTAGGCCAACTGTAGGTGTCAGCCCTGGGTGTTGTTGGCTTCAAAGGTGTTAAATGGAGCCTTAGCCTGGAGGAAAGTGATGGTGGGGGAATTGGAAAGTTTTGCAAAAAGTTACATAATCACTTGCACATAAATAGAAGATCTCTGGAAGTATAAACAAGAAAATGATAACATCGGTTGTCCCTGGGGAGGAGGGAATTCTGAGTGGCTGGGGAACAGGAAGGAGAGAAAGACTTGCCTTTCACTGCATAACCATTTGCACTGTTTGAATTTTGTACCAAGTTTATATATTACCTATTCAAAATAAAAATAAAATAACCAAATTTTTATTCATAGTTGTCTTGTCCATTTCAGTTTCCAAATGATTTTCACTTCCATAATTACCTCTGGTACTTGCCAAATTGTATAATGCAAACATGGCAACTTCTTGTTTTCTTCATTTAGTCACTGAAGGTACAGGTCTCTGATTTCCTTTGCATCATACAGTCAATTAAAGCTTAGGTTAAACACAGATTTTCTGCCTACCAATCCAGCATTCTTTCCATCATATCCTGCTCCCCTGAGTGTGCTGCAGACCACCATACAGATTGAGTATAAAGAGAAATCTGCCACTCCAGGACAGAACTGACAGGCTGAGCTGTGGGCTGTGCAGCCTTCTGGACCTAGTGGGAAGACCGCTATGGCAACCACAGCAACCTGCAGACCTGAAAGCAGACTCAGAGCTCCACTCCATGTGAATTAAATAAATACAGATTAATAATGATGATCCAAGCATTATTTGCAATCTTTACCAAGGATTCCCCTTTTAGGGTTATATTATCTTCAAGATAGATATTACACACATTTTGCAGATAGGGAAATTGAGGTACAGAAAGTTTACATAACCAACATATTAGATCCAAAAAAATCCTAAGACCAGAATACGACTTCAATTCATCTTTCTCCAAATCCATCCTTTTTTCAAAGCACTGGGCTGGTTGCTCTGGTGGATATGTAGGGTAAGTAAGGCAGTAACTGTCCCCAAAATAGAGGTGTGCATTATGGGGTATAGAGAGAATGGTGGGGCTGAGAGAAGGTAAGTACTGTGAAGTCTGTAATACTAATGAACCAGCTATAATGAAAGAAGTCTGAGCAAAATATCGTAAGGAGTTAAATGAGGAAGGAATCTCGGTCTCATTTAGATGAGCTTTTCATGGAAGAGCTTGGATGAGAAATAGGCATGGGCAAATCACTAGGAACCTGAGATAAGAAGTGGACCTGTGTAAACTTTTTAATGGCTGGGCACTGTGTAAAGCATAAAACTGTATCTTAAAAAATGAGAAAAGGCCCTAAAGACAATAAATTACCTGTGTAAAAAAAAAAAAAAAAAAAATATTTGCCTGTTAGCTCCTCTGGATCAGGTCTTTAAGTTGTAAGACCACTCTGGGCACTACTAAGATGGGTGGCGCCTGTGGTTCAGTGAGCAGGGCGCTGGCCCCATATACCGAGGGTGGTGGGTTCGAATCCAGCCCCAGAAAAACTGCAACAACAACAAAATAGCCAGGCACTGTGGCGGGTGCCTGTAGTCCCAGCTGCTTGGGAGGCTGAGGCAAGAGGAATCGCGGAAGCCCAAGAGCTGGAGGTTGCTGTGAGTCCTGTGACGTCCTGGCACTCTACCGAGGGGGGTAAAGGTATACTCTGTCTCTTCAAAAAAAAAAAAAAAAAGATGATGGTGACTAAAGCCCCTCAGGGGGACAGTGTGAAAAATAAAAACACAGTTTGTTGAATGAATACACATAGAGGAAACATAGAAAGACCACTCTGACCCCCAATTTCCTACTATTTTGTCTTGGCTGAGCTCTGAGTTACTATCATCTTATTAAAGGAATTATTTAGTGCTTGTCTATGGTAAAAAACTCAATGCTATTAACACACACACAATTGCTATAACAGCCTGTTCTCTCCAAGTTTGGACTTGGAGCATGAGGTTGGTTGAGCAGCAGAATCCAGAATCCTGTCCCCAAACATCCCTTCCCTTGGTCTAGGTTAGTTTTCAAACTGAGCTCCCTCAGTTATTTTGGATCTTTGAAAGGGCACCAGAAGTTCTATAAAGTATGATAACTTGAAAAACCCATTCATTGATTTTGTCTATTTTATGTACTGAGGTCCCACATAAGAATTCCATTAATTTTTTGTTAATCCCAGCTAGAAAATAGACATCATTGAAATACATTCTCATGTTGCACAACTTGGAATCTGAGCCATGTTGAGGCTGTCTCATGCCAGCTGCGAATGAAGGGAAGTGAGGTGGCCCACAATCCCACTGTGTAATGGAAAGAACACTGGGGAGGATGGTGTGACAAGTGTGTGCTACTATGATTCTATTAACAAGAAGGGAGATTTACAACTATGTGGTGGAGTGACCTTAAAATAATACTCCACCTCTCCAGTCTCCTTTCTTCCCCATCTGTAAGATACAAAAATTGAAAAAGATGACCCTCACTTGTCCAACTCTTGTTAATTAGGTAGTGAACACTTTCTGGAATTAAGGCACACTGCTGTTTATTTATTTCTGCTTTATGGTTATCTATTCTGGACAGTTAAAAAATGTTCTATTTGATGTGAACCTATAAACTAAGCTGAAAAATTCATTTCAATTTGTGAACGACTAGAGTTGTCCAGTACAAAATAAAATGATTTCTCCAGTAGCTCAGTATAATCTGTGATCCCACTGGGGAGGTGGAATTGGTAGGATCACTCAGGGTCAGGAGTTTGAGACCAGCCCAAGCAATGTAGGGAGAACCCCATCTCCAAAATATTTTTTTGGTGTAGTGGCCAGGTACAGCGACATATGCCTATAGTCTCAGCTCTTCAGGAGGCTAACATAGGGAGATCACTTGAGCACAAGAGCTAATGGTGGCAGTAAGCTATGATTGTGTCACTATACTGCAGCCTGGGCAGCGGAGCGAGATTGTGTGCCTCTAAAATCAATACCTCAGTAAGTCTATGATAAATTACTTCTTCAAAAATACATGTTACAATGTGTAAATACATACATAGACTGAATATACAGATTTTCTCTTGGCCAATCCATTTATTCTGATTCTCTTAAATATCAGCATTGATTACCATAGGATGACACACATGTTATCACATGGGGATCTGTATATACTTGCCCACTGATGTGTACAATGGAATGCAACGGATCTAATTGTCTTACTGTGTCTTGGTATAACTTACAGGTATGATCATGTTTGTTATTGACTTGATTAGATCAAATCATTGTTATAGTCCTATGGCAAAAAAAAAAAAAAACTAAAACAAAATTCTCTAATAAACCACAGAAGACATTTTTTCTCCCCAATATGGTAGGTTTAGTTACTTTTAAAAATCCATCATATACTGTATATGTTATTGAGCACCTCTAATCTTGAAACATGTATTGGTTACTTTTATGTGCCAGGCCCTGTATTCAGCACTGTGACTATGGTTGTGCACAAAATAGACACTGTCCCTATAGACCAGTTCATGAGCATACAGGTACATAAACAGGAAAAAACAATTAGGCAACAATTTATGAGGCAAAGAATGATATAATAGAAGTTCATAGGCTGAAAACTAGACCCAGGTGCAGGCAGATGTGTAAGCTGAGAGGCTTGATAGATGAGAATGAATCAGCCTTGCAAAGGAGTTGAGAGGTGGGAATAAGAAGATATGGACATAAAAACCAGCATATGTAAAGGGCCAGAAGTGAGAGAGACTGTACCATGTTGAGGGAACTCAGGAGGTCAGAAGAACTAGAATATCATGGTTTTTTTTTTGAGACAGAGCCTCAAGCTGTCACCCTGGGTAGAGTGCTGTGGCATCACTGCTCACAGCAACCTCCAACTCCTGGGCTTAAGCAAATCTCTTGCTTCAGCCTCCCAAGTATCTAGGACTACAGGTACCCACCACAATGCCCGGCTATTTTTTGGTTATAGTTACCATTGTTGTTTGGCAGGCCCCGGCTGGGTTCAAACCCACCAGCTCTGATGTTTGTGGCTGGTGCCTTAACCGTGTGAGCTACAGGCACCCAGGTCATGCACACCATTATAAACTGTCTTGAGGCAGTAGGACTTTGTCTTACAAGTCATTAGAGTAATTGAGATGTGTTCAGTCAGGGGAATAATCAGATTTGTCTTTGTCAAGTTTACTCTATCCTCATTGTAGGGTAAAGGGAGAAGCAAGACCAGAGGCAGAGTGACAAGTTAGAAGGCCATGGTGAAAAGTTTTGGTGGTTCTAACCAGCGTAGCGGGAGAAAGGAAAGCAGGAAGCACATTCAAAAGCTCTGTAGCTGGTAGAATTGGCAGGGGTCAGGGTTTGATTAAAGTATGTAGAATAGGAGAAAGGGAAAATCCAGGGAAGATGCTCTGGTTTCTGACCCGGGAAACCTGATGAATAGTATCGTCTTGTAATGTGATGAGAAACAAAAAATAAGCAATGAATTGGTGGAAGGGAGGAAATATGATGAATTTGGTTTGGTACACATTGTATGGACCATCTAAAAAGAAATGCAAAATAGTCTGTATTTTGTAGGAACAAAGCTCAGGAGAGAAACTTAGGCTGGAGATAAAACAGTGATACAAAAGCACCAGCCTAATGGTGTCTGAAGCTGTGGATTAGATGACCATTCAGGAAAAGTTTGTAGAGTTATAACAGAAGAAGTCCCAGGATGGAACCCTGACTGAGTCCACAATTTAAGAGATGGATTGGGACATAGGAGGATATCCAGGAACAAACACAAAAAGTGACAGACATTCAAGGAAAGAATGGTCCATAGTGTTAGGTGATGTAGAAAAGCCAAATAAGGAAAGGCTTAAGAAGTTCCCATTGGATTTAACAAGCAGGTGGTCATGGGTGTCCCTTCTGGAACTAGATTTACTTTAGTGACAAGGATGGAAACAAGATTACACAGGAATAAGAAGAAGTGGAAGCCGTGGTCATGGTGACAGCATGTGCATGAAACATTTTAAAGATATTTGGCTGTTAAAAGGAGGAGAGAGAGAGTGTACTAGGTGAAAGAATGTATTAGGTCAACAAAGTTTTAGCAGATACTTGGGGATGTTTACGTACTAATTGGAAGAAGCCAATGAAGAAGAAGAGAATAGTTACAAATTACTGTGGAAGCCACCTGTCAGGAAAAGGTAATCTCTCCAGCTAACAGAAGGAAGGGGTGGTGATAGTCTAGAGAGTCACAGATTGCTAGCAGGAGTGGGATGAGAGCTTTCTAGATGCAAAGGGAAGGATGGCAGGATCCAAGTCCTTCAGTTTCAGAGAGAAGAAAAATCATACACAAAAATTCTGTTACTCAGTATAAAATGATAAATGATTCAAGAGACACAAGTCAAAGGCATTGAATGGTAGTTCAGAGACTGGAAAGGTGGTTTCTTACTGGTATGGAGTAGGATCATGTCAAGGAGATGACATCTAAGATGTGTCTTTAAGTATGTGAAGAATTTGGAGGTGTCAGCCATTGTATAGCAAGAGAATAGTTTCAGTAAAGGATAAATGTCACTGAAGTGAAGGTGGTGCTCAGGGAATGGTGAGGGGATTAAATTTGAATTAAATGTAAGATATTTGGAATTATAGACAATGAATCTCAAAATATAAGTTGGAGCTGTCTTGAGGAAAGCCATGCATATCAAACCAAAGAGTTTGGATTTGTTTTCAGTAGGCAGAAGAATGTTATGGAAGAATTTTTTGTAATGCTTACAAAGTAGAGCATTAGGGAATAAAATTAGGAATGTATGACAGCATACAAAAATAAAGGCATGGAAAATATTGAATGCTTCAAAAGGTCTACTAGGTGTTAAGTAAATATTGATTAATAAATGAAGGGGTAGTTGGACAGATAAACAAACAAAGGAACACACAATTATTCTAACACTAGAATCAAGGGTTTACATAATGTTGCATTGACTGCTTGAGTAACGTGAGCAGGCTGACTTCCACCTCTACTGTTTATGCCAAACATCAACAGCGGGATCTCATTTATATAACAAATTGACCCACCAGGCCTTAGTAGACTAGTTTTGTTGTCTAGCTTTAGAACTGGAAAGTGAGCGTCTAGACTTTTCAAAGTATAACACTTTTATAAGTAAAATTTACAGAGTGCAAACTACTTTTGTATTTATACATATCAAATTAAATCAAAATCTAGTATTTGAAACTTCATTTTGATAAATGATTTAAAGGAAGAATATAACATTGTTATCTTAGTTTTTGAGAGTCTTAGTTTATTTGTCAAATTTTACAAAGTAAATATCTAAAAAAGAACATTTGCTCTGCAAACTTTAAAGAATTTTTTTTTTTTTCCGGCTGAGTGCCCATAGCACAGTGGTTACGGCACCAGTCACATACATCAAGGCTGGCAGGTTCGAGCCTGGCCTGGGCCTGCTAAACAACAATGACAACTGCAACAAAAAAATAGCTGGGCATTGTGGTGAGCACCTGTAGTCCTAGCTCGCTTGGGAGGACTTGGGAGGCTGAGGCAAGAGAATTGCTGGAGCCCAAGAGTTTGAGGTTGTTGTGAGCTGTGATGCCATAGGACTCTACTGAGGGTGATATAGTGAGACTCTGTCTCACCAAAAAAAAAAAAAAAAAGATTTTTTTTTCAATTGTAAGGGCTTTGAAAAAGCCTTTAAGAAAGTATTATATCTATTCCGATTTAGTTTTGAAATCTCCCCTCAGCTTTTATAGAGAAAAAAGAACCACAGTATTTTCAGTGACATCATGGTGACTCAGACTTGCCTTATAAAAATCATACTCTTTGATATTTCCAGTTACTACCTCAAAGTATACATTTGTAGAGTAACATGTAGAGGAAGCTTGTCATGGAGTTGGATGTTTGAAGCCTCCTACTAAAATGCTTTTATATCACATCATAAGTTTGTTTTCTAGGGATTATATTTCCTAAAGATAATGTTAATAATTAATTCCAAAGTCATATTTAATAATAAAGCACAATATGCTATAAGAGGTTGAGCAAATACTGTAAAAAAATGTCATGAACATTATAGTGAGAAAACAAAAACTTGTTCAAAAAGCTGCCTTAAGTATATTAAAATAAAGGCAAATTATGAGAAATTTCAGTCAATAAAGAGATTTTTATATTCATGTCAGCACTGCAAATAGGAATGGAATGTCATTTGCAACTTTACCATGCCATTTGCATCAGCAAATAGTAAAACATGCACTTTAAATACAATTGTGTATACTGGGCAAGAATGTGTGAATACACAATGATATTGTTTCTTTGAGAGCTTGACAGACATGCTTGATAGACACATTTAATCTCTGTGTGTGTTTTTCCACCCTTGAGGGTTTTATTATCTTTTTGTTAAGCATGTTAGGTATAGGGTTTTTATTTAAACCCCTATGAATTTTTTTATTTCTGACTCATTAAGTAAGTCCCCAGGTTCCCATTATAAGTCATATATTTTTTAACTAAGACATTTTCATTTGTTGTCATTAAACTGGTGAAACATAGAAAAATATTTTTAAAAGGAGAACTCAGCATTGAGACATCTTAAGTCTTAACAGAGATGCAAAGGTTTTCAGAATATGAACTTTCCAATAGGATGCCTTGTAAATGATAATGTAATTTATATAAAAAGAAAATCTTAGGGGAGAAAAAAAAGAAAAGGAATCATCTATCAGTTTTTTGGGATGTAACTTTCAGTGGGAAAGTGGTAGAAAAAAAGTCCTTTTCAAGGAGCTACTCTTGTTCTTTTGAAACAATAGTTCCATCTAGTGGACATTTTACTTAAAAACAAATCTTTGATTCCAAATGTTAAAAGTTTTTTTCTTGTAATGAAATCAGCATTGGACGAAAATAACAAGAATAGCAGCAGGGATAATTTGTTTAAAATACAAAATTCACAATGAACAAGATAGAAATCAAATGATTATATTGAAAAACAAGCACAAGTGTCTTCCAATAAACAAAAGACTTTCCTATTAGAACATACTACAAATTTGGTAAAAATGTGGTTAATTTATGGACTCAGAGAGCCAAGATAGACAACACAGGCCCTGGAGTGACAGTGACTGGAAACAAACTACAACTTGTTTTAAAAAGATCTAATGCAAAAGCTTTCAAAAATACAGAGTAATGAAGATCATATTTCCATTTATTCATTTTGGCAATAGTATTTACTGGGCTTCAATTATATGCTAGTCAGTTTCTAGTAGCTAGTGATACTGACAATTGCTTTATTCATGTAGTTCAGGAGGATCTACCTATTAATATAAATGGTGGTCTAAAATGAACTATTGAAGAGATAAAATCCTCACCGCTGATAATGCCTATAATTTGCAACATGATAACTAAATAGCCCATCAATTTACATACTTTAATTAGAAATAATCATTTGAATAATTTCAAAATATTAGCATGGTTGAATTTTTAAAGTTGATTTTGTTGAGTGTTAGTTACAACTACACTATCTCTAAAAGCAGATTGAAGGCCTATAGTGTAAAGTTCTGGAAACTTCAAATAAAACATCCCTGGCATCATAGTCCTTGTCATTGTTAGCCTGCTTTCCGGGAACTTAAAACCTAAACCTTCCATAAATGGCTCTGTGAACTAAATCTAGGATTGATTTTTTTTTCCCCCAAAAGACCAAAATGGTCAATTACATCATAATTTACTTTTATTTTGTTCAAGATTGTTAATGTCTGAATTATTCTGTGGCCCATTTATGAAAAAGTACTTAATTGGTGTCAAAGATATTTGATGAGACTGTGTGTACCAGTAAAAAAACAATAATGTTTAACGTTGGAAGCCTAGATAGAGGGCATTCTTTCACTGGGATATTTTGTAATTGCAAAATGGTGTTTTATAACCTCAAAGATATGTGGGAATCCCTTAAACTAATAAAATGGTTAAGCTCCGGGTGAGTCTTTCATAAATGTACAGATCTGGTTTCCAGATACAAAGGTGTTTGGATTGAGATAAGACATCTCTGGGTGTCTTTTACCCATTACATTGCTGGTCAGTGACTGGTTTAACCCAAAGCAGATGGGCTGACCACCAGGGCAGGCTAAGGTTGAGCGGAATATATATCTTTTGCACGCATTGAGGTCAATTCTAGGCCTTTCCAACGTTATTCTTGGATTTAGGTATATGAACTATTAACGGTAGCCCATCAGGGATTCCCAAATTGTTGCAAAATGCATTAATCCATCCTTTTTTTTATAGCTGACTAGTATTCCATGGTATACATATTCCACATTTTGTTAACCCACTCAGAAAATTTATTGGCAGTTGGGTAGATTCCACATCTTTTGAATCATGGATGTGTATCCTTGAAGTGAATTTCTTATAGTCCGATATTGTTGGATTTTTTAATCCCTTCATCTGCTATGTTTTTTCATTAGAGAATTGTGCCCATTTACATTTAAAGTAATTATTAAGACAGGGACTTAACTATTGCCATTTTGTTAATTGTTTACTGAACGTTGTGTAGTTCCTTTCTTCCTTTATTTCTCTCATTTTTGAAATTTGGTGATTTTTCTTGTTGTGGCATGCTTTGATTTTTTTTCTTTATCTTTTGCATACCTACTAGAGCTTTCCCCTCTAATAGTTACCATGAAGCTTACATATAACATCTTTCAGGCATAATTGTCCACAGCTATAACAATTTAACTTCAATTGCATACAGAAACTCTATACTTATACGTCTCCTCCCTTCAGATTTTGTTATTGATGTCACAATTTCCATCTTTTTATATTGTATATACATTTACAAATTATTATAATCTATAGTTAATTTTACTAATAATATTTGTGTCCTTTAACTTTTATACTAGCTTTAAAAGCAAGTCATGTACCAGCATTAACAGTATTAGAATATTCTGAATTTGACTACACGCTTATATTGATCAAGGAATTTAATTTTATGTTTTCATGTTACTATTTAGCAGTTTTTCATTTGAAATTGAAGAATATACTTTAGTATTTATTTTAAGGTAGAGATCTAGTGGTGATGAACTGTTTCAACTTCTGTTTGTCTAAGAAAGTTTTTTTTTTTTTGAGACAAAGTCTCACTTTGTCACCCTCGGTAGAGTGTCATTCATGGCATCATAGCTCACAGCAACCTTTAACTCTTGGGCTCAAGTGATTCTCTTGTCTCAGCCTCCCAACTAGCTGGGACTATAGGCGCCCACCACAACACTTGGCTATTTTTTTTTTTTTTTTCTAGAGACGAGTTTAAGCTCAGGCAATCAGCCCACCTCCGCCTCCCAGAGTGCTAGGGTTATAGGAGTGAGTCACTGCTCCTGTCCTTGTCTAAGAAAGTCTTTATCTCTCCTTTTTTCTGAAAGACAGTTTTGCCGGGTATAATTTTTATGGATGACAGGTTTTTTTTTTTCTTTTATCACTTTGAATATATCATTCTATCTCTCTTGATCTGCAAGGTTTCTGAAGAAAAATTCACCCATAGCCTTATGAGGACTTCCTTGTATGTGATGAACTGCTTTTCTCTTGCTGCTTTCCATATTTTCTCTTTGTTTTTAATTTTTCATAATTATATTATATCCATAATATATGTTGCTGCCATCTTCTTTGAGTTAGTTCTATTTGAGAACCTTTGAAATTCATAGATCTGTTTGTTCATATCCCTCCCAAAATTTGGAATATTTTCATCCATTATTTCTTTAAATAAGATGTCCCCTTTCTCTTTTTGAGAGTCTGATAATGCATATATTGATTTGCTTAATGGTGTCACATAAATTCCATAGAGTTTCTTCTCTTTTTGACATTCTTTTATTCTCCTTTGATTGGATATTTCATATGGTCTGTCATTAAGTTTATAGGTTCTTTCTTCAGCTTGATTGAGTCTGTTATTAAAGCTCTACTGCATTTTTCATTTTAGTCATTGTTTTCTTCACCTTGAAAATTTCTGGTTGGTCCTTTTTCATAATTTCTATCTCTTTGCTGAATTCCTCATTTTGTTCAAATATTTTTTTTCAGCCATTGTTGAGTTGATTACTAATGTTCTCTTTTAGCTCACTGAACTTTCATAAAACAATTATTTTTTAATTCGTTTCCATGCATTTCAAACTTATTCCCCATTCTGCAGAGTAATTGGAGACATGCTAATTTGCTTTTCCATACATTATGGGTTGTATTGAGTTCCCCATACCTCCAAGTCATATGTGGAAGCCCTAACCTCCAATAGGTAAGAAATTGACTATATTTGGAGAGAAGCCCTTCAGAGAGGTGATTAAAAGACTGTTAGGGTGGCCCTAAACCGATTGATGGGTGTCTTTACAAGAAAGAAATTTGAACACACAGACACCAGGAATGTGGTTGCATCACGTGAAGAAGGACCATGGAAGACACCAGAAGAATGCAGTCACCTGCAAGTTCAAGAGGAAATCTTTTAATGAAACCAAACCTTGATATTGCTCTTCCAGCTTCCACAACTCTGAGAAAATTTCTGTTCCTTAAACACCTAGTCTGTGATTTTTTTTTTTTTTTTTTTTGTAGACAGAGTCTCACTGTACCGCCCTCGGGTAGAGTGCCGTGGTGTCACACGGCTCACAGCAACCTCTAGCTCTTGGGCTTACGCGATTCTCTTGCCTCAGCCTCCTGAGCAGCTGGGACTACAGGCGCCCGCCACAACACCTGGCTATTTTTTGGTTGCAGTTTGGCCGGGGCTGGGCTTCAACCCGCCACCCTCGGCATATGGGGCCGGTGCCCTACTCACTGAGCCACAGGCGCCGCCTAGTCTGTGATATTTTTTTATGACAGTCTTAGAACACTAAAATGCCATATAAAACTTGTTTCTTGAGATATTCCTATTCTGTAGTAAAGTAGTTTTATAGATTTAAGAGCTAATTTTTCATATGTTGTGCTGAAGAAGGACATTAATGGAGAAGTGGAGGGGTAAAACTCTCATAAAAATGTCCTTTCAGGAGACTTAGGAAGCAGTTACCTCGAGAGGAGGACATAGACAAACTTCTCTAGTTCTGATAAATTCCCTCTCCTGGACTTCACCCACATAAGCCGACTTCTCAGTACACTACACTCTTGCCAGTCACTGGATCAGCATTTTAAGTGTCCAGTTAAGTCCAATCACTGACCCTATTTACATGTAGACTTGGAAATGGGTCTAGGATCTTTATTTATTTATTTATTTATTTTTGTAAATTGTAAGTGGCTTAAATATACATATATATATTTTTGCAGTTTTTTGCTGGGGCTGGGTTTGAACCTGCCACCTCAGGCATATGGGGCCAGCGCCCTACTCCTTTGAGCCACACGCACTGCCCAAGTGGCTTAAATATTTTAATAAATAAATGTTATTGCTAAATTATGAGTAAGCAAAACAACACATCAAGAGGAAATGGCACATTATTTCGGGCACAGTAATGAAATATTTTTTCTTAGCATGAGTTTTTTTATTGATTGGAATATTATACAAACAAAACTTTTAGCCCACAGTCTTTTGGGCAGGTACAAATTCCAAGCCCAGTGATCACTTTGATTCTTTGCCTGTTTGCTTGCTTGTGTCTTCCTTCTTTGCTTCCTTCCATGTGAACTGAGCCTCTGTTGTGGCCTAAGCGCTGTGCTAGGGACAACAAGAATGAAGCTTGGTAAACATATGTTCATGGAGTGCCAGGGCAAGTCACGGAAAGAGCCAAGAAAGGCAATGATTTCTTGCAGAGCATTATATCCCACTGCACAGTGATATAGAGTACTTTGAGAACACACAGGACAGAGCTAAATAAAAAGGAGCCTGGAAAGAGGGCTGTTCTGAAGGAGAAGATGCTTGAGCTTAATTTTTAAGAAGGTATTCCTTCCTTCATTGAACATTTACTGAGGACCTATTGTGTGACAGGTGGTTTTCTGGTGAGCATCAGAATCATCTGGAGGGTTTGATTAGACACAGATTGCTGTTTGCTAAGCCAGGAAATCTTCAGTGGGGATTGAGAATTTGTGTTTCTAGTATGTTTCTAGGTGATAGTGCTACTGGTCCAAGAATTGTGCTTTGAGAACTGCTGCTTTAGAGCAGTGGGAAAGGGGGCAACGAAGACAAGCAGCACCATGGATCCAATTGTGTAGTTTGGCATAAAACAAAGGCAGCGGGGGTGGGAATGGGGCTTGAAATCCAGCCTGGACTGTACCTGCCAAGTCCTAAGGGCTTACATCCATCTGAGGGAAGAGCCATCTATCTGTATTTTGTCTACACTGAGGGGCTCTATAAAATCATTTTCCCTGTGGATGTGTCTTTTATCATTGGTTTGCCTAGAGGGACCACTCTTTTTGGTAATTTGCAAGAAGCCACGGGGTATGCCAGAGGCTGGAAGAGACACGCAAAATAGGGGGCTGAAGTGGAATTGGAGATGGCTCAATATGTCTGTAACAAACAAGTGATGGTAAAGACAATGGCTCTGGGTTGGCCAACCTGATTACAGTCTGTGGGCTCTTGCACCCAGAAACTTTGACATTTTTTCCTACAGAAAGATTCTGTATTAAGATATTTCACTCACAAGGGAGGGGACTGTCCTTATCTCACCCTGCCACGATGCCAGCTGCTCAGTTTACCTACTTATAAGCCATGTGATGCTGTCCAATATGAAGTAGATGGTAGAAAAAGGCTCAAAGAGCCTCAAAGAGACTCAAAGAACAGGTTAAAGAAAATAATGGCTTGGGTGGAAAATAGTAAATAAATATAAGAACACACAGGAACAAAAAGCCTACTAGAGATGACTGAAAGACAGGAGAACTCACGATATGCACTGGGAGAGTAATGGGAAAAGCTCAAAGGCAATTACCAGTGTACTAAATCAATGAGCAACAACAGAAAAGATTATTTGAGTGGCTGTATTTAGAGTTGACCTAAGGGGATTACAAAGAAATTTGCTTGAGAAGAAAGCTAGTTAGAAGATAGTTACAGAGATCTTTGATAAGATAAATGTGTTCTGAACCAGAGATTTAGCTTCACTAACAAAGAGAGGGAAGATCTTACAGATGAAGATTCTCACTTTGAAAAATTTTTAAAGAGGCATAACCTGAGGATTATTTCATGGGAACCATACTTTTTGTACACGCCTATGGTGTTTCTACTGCCTTCTTGCTCCCTAATCATTCACTTCCTCACTTTCTTTCTTTCTTTCTTTCTCTTTCTTTCTTTCTTTCTTTCTTTCTTTCTTTCTTTCTTTCTTTCTTTCTTTCTTTCTTTCTTTCTTTCTTTCTTTCTTTCTTTCTTTCTTTCTTTCTTTCTTTTCTTTCCTCCCTCCCTCCCTCCCTTCCTTCTTTCTTTCTTTTTTCTTTTTTTGTATTATAAAGGAATTTTAGCATTTATTTTGTAACATATTATGGTATAAGAAACTTTTGGGGGGCTTAATATGATTACATATTATTAGGTTACATTATTTGTGTGTATAAGGTACAAGAAATTTTATGTAACAAATAATTACAAAACAAAAACAGTTACAAGGCACAGGAAATTTTATATATTCCTCATGTCGAATTTCCACGCGCACTCCATTCTTTTCAACATGGCTTCCTATCTAAAAGAAGATGATTAATGTGTTAAAAAATGGATTTGGGTGAGAACAATAAAATATTGAAATTTCAGCATGTCTGTAGTAAAGGCAAAGTCTTACTTAAAAGGTTGTTGAAGGTCTTCTGTATCATATTGATCATATTTCTGAGTTGCAATTAAAACAATGTGAGTTTAGTGAACGCTACAGGCTTTGTAAGATATTCAACATCACAGGAGAACCTCTACTCTGTGTTACCCTATTAACATGCAGGTAAAATGTACTCTTCTGCAAAGTACCTCTCAGTGTGCAGTGGAGCCTCTGGAGGGATTGTTAAGACAAATTGGTAGGGCTCCACTCTCTACTTTCTGATTCAAATTTTAGGGTGTGGCCTGGGAACATGAATTTCTAATCATTTCTAACAAGTTTCTGGCTGATGTTGATGCTCTGGTCTGGGGACTGCAATCTGAGAACCACTATTTACAAACATGAATTTCATTTCTTATAATAAGGACATCAGTGTTTAAATGGTAAAAGTTGCTGATTTTGGACAGTTTAGAAAGCATTGTGATAAAGCTGTTGAGTTACCACCAACACTTTAGTAAATGTATGCACTTCTCATTCTGCTCTAACAGATATTGCCAATTTTGCCCAGACCACCTACCAAAGATTTCCTGCATGAATGTCAGGTGCAATACGGCAGTGTTTCAGAAATTTTACCTCAGTGGAAGAACATTGATCGTAATGTGAGGCAAGGCAGTTTGGGTCATGCCAAATAAAAGGAGGATGTGAAAACAATAGATGTTTGTTTTACATTTTCTTCTGAATGATTTAAACATTTCTTAATGGTAATTTTGTTTTTGTTTCTGTGAGACAGAGTCTCATTTTGTCACCCTTGGTAGAGTGCCGTGGCATCACAGCTCACAGCAACCTCCAACTCTTGGGCTTAAGTGATTCTCTTGTCTCAGCCTCCAAAAGAGCTGGAACTACAGGCACCCACCACAACGCCCGGCTATTTTTTTGTTGTACTTGTCATTGATTAGCAGACCAGGGCAGGGTTAGAACCCACCAGCCCTGGTGTATGTGAACGGTGCCCTAACCACTAAGCTATGGGCATCGAGCCCCTTAAATGTAAACTTGAGGGCTCCAATTATGAATCACAGTGAAATTTGTGCTAATATATTTTTGAACATGCCACTCTGTATTGGGGGAATACTGTCAGTTGGAAACAAGTACAAAGAAAATCACAGAATAGACTTCTGGTGATGTCCACAAGCAGGTCTGGGAACCTGTACAAATCTTTCTCAAATCCAGAGAACCACCACTGAGATTCAGTAACCTATCCCTCACCCATGCATTATTTCAGCAATTTTAAAACCACTTTTAGATGAAGTGGCTTATTTAGCATCAAACAAATCACTGAAATGACTGGAAACAGAAATAGCTTTTGTCCTCTGTCCCTCCTTCTTTGTGTAGTGAACACCGCTCTTCAGTAAATAGGCTTCACCCAATGAAACAAACGATGATTGATGCAGAACACCAATGGAACAAACTCAAACTGGTGAAATTTTCAACATTCATCTGTGAATAACCAAGCTTTTCATTAGTCTATATTATTTATATAGATTGGTATATAAATGTGTAACCTTTTGTCTGCAAGCTGATTTGGGAAAGCAGTCGGTGACGGGGTCTAATTTCAAATTGGATAAGTTTAACATAACACTGTTGTTCTGAAAAATAGCACTGTTGGTTCTGAAAATAAAAATGTGTGGGCGCTGAATAGGTATCATAGGAAAGCATTAGAGAGTCTTATTAGGGATGCTGTTGGAAGTGGTTGTGTGGGAGGGTAGAGCTCCGTTCCTTTAAAAGGAAGGTGGGGACTATTGAGTTAGTTCTGCGCTCCTCTCATTAAAAGGGACTTAAATGAAGACTCCTGACTGTGAAGGGGAAGCCAGCCAGGCTGGGTGAAGGAGGAAGCTTCTGCTAACAAGCCTGGTATGGGGGCTTACACAGAAAACCAGCTCAATCAACTTCCTTTGTTGTTTCTTCATGCACTGACGTATGGGAGAGAAGGCCCTGATGTAGGTTAGTCAGGGATATCCCTTTTGAGGGAGCCCTAGAAAAGGAGCCAGATGGTAAAATAAAGACTAACTGATCAATGTCACATAGTCTCTGCAGCACCCTTTATGGCTCTGTCATACCAGGGGGAAAAACATCTGTTTGTTCCCCTTTTAGCTATATGCTATGCTTGTGTGGTAGGGTTATCATGAATGTGCCCATATAAATGCAAAAGGCTAAGACTAATGTAGAGCATTAACCGTATACACAAAGGAACCTCAATTAGCCCTCTTCCCATGATGCCAATATTCCAGTGGTGCCATTCTCCATTCTGCCTATGGGGTAAAACTAGGTAACCACAAATCCCAGATGGGCTGATGAGGAGAGACTCACTCAGTCACTTTGGTCAAGAAGCAAGTGTTCTTTTAAGTATTTTCGTCGAGTTCAGCATTTTGTCCTTAGTGCTTACAAGTGTTTGGGGCTTTCCAAACATGGAAGATCACTTGGCCCCTATAGTTTATTCCCTGCTGGTTGGCATTCAGGAAGTGCACTCCCTATAAGTAAGCCTAAGGAAAAGATCATATTCAAAACTGTATAGTCAATATTACAATGACTATTCTCACAAGGAAAGTCTGAGAAAATCATGCATCAATTTTATTCTCTTTTCTAGGCCAAATAATGTCTTGAAAATGCTGTGGAACCAATGGGAAAGGTCCTTGAGAAAAAGCTGCAGAATGAGGGCCATGGGGGCCAGAAATGACACATGTTGTGATGGAGATTTGTAAAGTCTACCTTCATAACCTCATGATCTTATTGCCTTGAAGAGATTTCTAAAGATATTTATTACATCAAAGCAAGACAGCTGACTTTTCAGACTATCTATTATCTATTATCAACACTAACACTGGCTCTTTAATTTTCGAGATAAGAATTCTTCACTATGTTTGGCATTTGTAAAGTAGTTTTCTTTTTATCGTCCATCACTGCCAGAAGGTCAATGAATCTGAAACCAGTTCATTTACAAGGCCCTGGTGGTCTTGGTCTCAGTTTTATTGGGTAGTATTGTTGTGTTCAGATAGCCAAAGTGTTTCTCATCTGCTTTCATTTTGACTGAAGTTCAATGAAAAACTTACTGTCAAGGGCGGTGCATGTGGTTCAACGGAGTAGGGTGCCGGCCCCATATGTCGGAGGTGGCGGGTTCAAACCCAGCCCCAGCCAAAAACTGCAAAAAAAAAAAATACTTACTGTCAAGATAGCTTATTTAAATTTAAATTGTTAAACCTTTAACTTTATCTCTCTCTCTCTCTCTCTTTTTTTTTTTTTGAGATAGAGTCTCACTTTGTTGCCATTTGGTATAGTGCTATGGTGTCATAGCTCACAGCAACCTCCAACTCTTGGGCTCAAGCGATTCTCTTGTCTCAGCCTACTAAGTAGCTGGGACTACAGGTGCCCACCACAATGCTGGCTATTTTAGAGATGGGGTCTCACTCTTGCGCAGGCTGGTCTCAAACCTGTGAGCTCAAGCAATCCACTGCCTCTGCCTCCCAGAGTGCTAGAATTATAGGCATGAGCCACCACACCTGGTCCTTCAACCTTATCTTGATTAATCTTAGTATTATTATGCATGATTCTGTCTTGTGAAAGGAACAAACTGACTTACAGCCACCATGACATCATTCCTTGTCCAGGTAAACTGCTTCTCAAAACTCAGATCTCGTTATTAATAATGCTGTAGACAAACCTAAGCATCCATAAATGAAAAATCACCACAACCATCACTACCAATGCCACCAGAACACTGGCCAGAAAGTGGGGAGCTTTCAAGATACTGAGCTAAAAATAAACAAGGGAGAGTCCAATGAGAAGATTCAGAGAGAATAAAAATAAATACTTAAAAAAAAAGATGGCTTCAATCAGCTGAAGATATGTGCCACCTATGCCTATTTTCTTAAGCATTCTTAGAAAAGAATGCTGAATTTTGTCAAATGCTTTTCTATGTCTATTGAAAGGATCATATGGTCTTTATTTCTGCTTCTATTGACAAGGTGTACTATATTTATAGATTCGTATATGTTAAACCAACCTTGCATCCCTTGGATGAAGCCTACTTGATCATGATGTATAATTTTTTTATTTTTGAGACAGAGTCTCACTATGTCACCCTCAGTAAAGTGCCGTGGCATCACAGCTCACAGAAACCTCCAACTCTTTTCTTTTTTTTTTATTAAATCATAGCTGTGTACATTGATATATTCATGGGGCATCACTCACTAGCTTCACAGACCATTTACCAAGTTTCACATATACCCTTGTAAGATGCACCGCTGGTGTAATCCCACCAATCCCCTTCGAAACCTCCAACTCTTGGGCTTAAGCGATTCTCTTGCCTCAGCCTCCCAAGTAGCTGGGACTACAGGCACCTGCCACAAGGCCTGGCTATTTTTTGGTTGCAGTTGTCATTGTTGGTTAGCAGGCCTGGGCCAGGCTCGAACCCTCCAGGTTTGGTGTCTGTGGCTAGCACTCTACTCAATGAGTTATGGGCGCCCATCTATGTATAATTTTTTTGATGTAGCTACAATCTATTAGCTAAGACTTTTTGAGTATTTTTGCTTTGCTATTCATTAGTGAAATTGGTCTGTCATTCTTCTTTTTGGTTAGGTCTTTTCCTGGTTTTGGAATCAAGGTCATGTTTTCTTCATAGAGCATGTTGGGGAAGGTACCATCCTTCTCAATATTTTGGAATAGGTTCTGCCGTATAAGTACAAGCTCATCTTCGAAGGTGTGACAGAATTCTGATATGAAGCCACCTGGTCCTGGGCTTTTTTGTTGTTGTTGTCGGAAGCTTTTTTATTATTTCTGCAATGTCAGTGCTTGATATTGGTCTATTTAAGAGATCTGTTTCTTCTTGGTTAAGTCTAGGAAGATGGTGTGATTCCAGGTACTGGCCCATTTCTTCCACAATGTCAAATTTCTGGGCATAAAGTTTTTGGGAGTAGTCAGAAAAAAATCTCTTCTATCTCTGTGGTATCAGTTGTTATTTCCCCCTTTTCATTTCTGATTGAGGTTATTAGAGATTTTGCTTTTCTGTTTCTGGTTAATCTGGCCAATGGTTTATTAATTTTATTTATCTTTTCAAAGAACCAACTTTTTATTAATTTTCTGAATGATTCTTTTATTTTCAATTTCATTTATTTCTGATTTAATTTTGGTTATTCTTTTCTTCGGCTAGGTTTGGGATTGGATTGCTCTTCCTTTTCCATTTCTTTAAGATGATTCATTAGGTTGTTGATGTGTTCTCTTTCTGTTTTTCAGATATAGGCATCTAATGCAATAAATTTCTCTCTTAGGACTGCTTTTGAAGTGTCCCACAGGTTTTGGTAGCTTGTGTCTTCATTGTTGTTATGCTCAATTTTTTTCTCATAAAACCTATTGCAACCAAAATTCCTATCATGGCATACATATGACTTTTGTTTTTTATACTTCAAAATCTCATTTTAAGCATGGAGATCTTAACAATTCATTGTTAAAGCATTTTCTAAAAATAATCTGAAAAGAGTTTTGAATGGAGTGTTACAGCAACCCTGGAAAAATAATACAAGCACCAACGCCAGGCAATGCTTTATTCATGTTGAAACATGGCTACTCTCAATAGCTCCTGTTTTCTGAATGCCTTTACTATGTAGCAGATGATTTCTGAACATTATTTTTATTATTTTATTTTACTTTTTTGAGACAGGTTTCACTGTGTTGCCCTAGGTAGAGTGCAGCGGTGTCATCATAGCTCACAGCAACCTCAATCTCTTGTGCTCAAGCAATCCTCTTGCCTCAGTCTCCTGAGTGGCAGGCATCTTCCACAATGCCTGGGTAGTTTTTCTATTTTTAGTAGAGATGGGTCCCACTCTTACTCAGGTGCGTCTTCAACTCCTGAGCTCAAGCAATCTCTCCTCCTCAGCGTCCCAGAATGCTAGGATTATAGGCATGAGCCACTGTGCTTGGCCTATATACATTATTAATTTTTCAAAAACTCTGTGAAAAAAATCAAAAGAAAAGATTCAGTAAAATTGCTTATGATTATCCAAACAGTGAGTGAAAGAGCTGAGATCAAACCAGAGTCTGTTCAATTCTAATTCCCACTTGTTTTCCACCATAATGCTCTATGCAGTGGTTCTCAACCATCCTAATGCCGCGACCCTTTAATATAGTTCCTCATGTTGTGTGACACCCAACCATAAAATTATTTTTGTTGCTGGTCACCACAACATGAGAAACTGTATTAAAGGGTTGCTGCATTAAGAATGTTGAGAACCACTGCTTTATAGCATTATTTATTTTTCTTTAAGAAGAGATAATTGTTCTAATATATTTGTGAATAAGCCTTTTATTTTAAAAGGTAGAATAGGGGCATGATCTATCATCATATCAAATTTAGCTTTCCAAACTCTAATAAAATAATGAACGCCTTCCCACAGATGCATCCATTCTTCTCTGAGTTCACTACATTTCACATAGCCTCTTTTTATAGCGTTTATGTACAGAGTTTAACTTTTTCTAGATTCCTTATGTAAAGCATTCCTATTGTAAATCACTTTTTGCATTTTCTACACTTACGACACGAATTTTAAAGTGTACTAATTAAGTCTATGAGTGTTAAAGTTGGAATTTCCACATTCTGGCAAATTGTGTTAAGTGGTGGCACCTACTGACAGTGTATGATATTGCAGTCTAACATCATTTAGGAAACAAATTTTTAACATTTTAGAAAAGGAAGAAGCTGTTCTGTCCATGGTTAACACTATAGAATGTAGTGTGCCATATATCCCTACATCATACTTCGCCTCATGGAACTCAGACTGTGCCCTACAGGTCCAAAGAATGTAACCTAACTGTATATACCCTGATTTTTTAAAATCTGAAATTAAAAAAAAATACAGAGTGTATATTACTGAAGGAATACAGTGTGTTTGCAGTGCAAGTAGTCACAGAAAGTGCATGGCACATTTTTTGCCATTTCAGTTTATTCAGTATTTAGGTATGAGAACAAATATATGCCATGACTTAGACTGCAAAATTGGCCTAAATTGTTCATCTATGATGGAGATCTTCCGAAAGAGTCTATGTTCCACACACATTTATTATTGTCTTGCTATTAAAGGTGCTTCAGGGTAAAACTTATAGAAATTCTGGATCTAACTTATTTCCTTTGCATGAAAGGTAAGGAAATGATGTTCCAGCTTTAGGCCTGGGCACAGGCACAGGTTGGGGAAGAGAGTTTCAAACTTTTATTTTACATTCTTGCCATTGGAATTTACCAGAAGATTGTCATCTGTGCTTCAAATATCTGTGCTTAATGTGCTTCAAAATAGCAAGAATAGAAGAATTTTAATGTTTCCAACCCGAAGAAAAAGATATGGATTCTATAACAAGAAAAGGGGCTCTTAGGAAGAAAACAAGTGTCTGCTATGCAATGCATTGTAAAACAACAGAAATGAATATCCCCAAAGGCCAAAGAAGAAACTGGAAGAATGGAAGTTGCCCTGCTAGAATAGAGTGGGTAAGTGAAGGAGAGACACACTCTGAGGGAATAAAGAAAGGAAAAACAGGAGGAGAACGCTTCCATCCATCCCTCCTGCATCTGGAAGTTTCATTTCTGACTCCAGGTCACCACAGTTAAGGTAGCCTAACATGTAATGGCCTCTTTTCCCAGATAGGGTGTACAAAAGTATGAGAAGGATGGTGATGTGCTCTGCAGGATAAGCGCAGGAGAGAAAGGTTTCTGTCTGGCTGCCTCTTCCCCCAACACAGCTCCCAGGGCTCTCTGTGGTCAAATGTGCACAAACTCATGAAGGCTACATCTGGCCTTGCTGCCTGCCTGCTTCTGGGGTTGTGATACTTTGTGAGAGAAGATGGGGCAAGACAGTGAGAAGGAAGGAATTTGTTCTCAGGGAAAATTAGGAGCGTTGGGGAGTTCTACGCATTCAATTTAGGATCCTGTCTCACAGTGTTGGTTGTATAGATAATATAATGGAAGTTGATATAGATAATTTTGTCCATAGTGCATATTCTTATTATGTTCTACATTATCCTCAGAAGCTAGATTATAGATTTTTCACCCCTCTAGCAAGATTAAAAGGGTCAAAGGGATATTATTTTAATGAATCGCTAAGACAGAATCATATTACAAAATAATTAGAAGAGGAGTCCTTAATCATCTCTTTGGAAATGAAAAATATTTTAAAAGGCAGACCTCAAGAAGATTTTATTTTACTAGAAAACTGGTTATAAATGTTTCTTAGCATAAAAGAAATAATGTACTTGAATATCCTACGTACTTGTAATTTAGATAAACAATATTTAGTTATACTAAAGAGACCTCAGGCTTCTTTCAGAAATCTACAGTGTCCCAAAGGTCACTGCAAACCTAGGGAAAATGGGAAATTGGAGGTAAATGTTCCTTTATTTACAAAATATTCATTACATAATTTTAGAAAATATTTGCAAAATATTTCTTTATGTGTTGACACATAAATACAAAAATATATAGTATAAAATACAGTAAGAGTTTGTTCATTTTTCCCATGTCTGGCAACTTTTGGGACACCCTGTGTTATACGATGCTGAAAATTCAGAAATTTATAAATCACTTAATGTGCGTTATTTTCTGTTATGGAGTATATCAAAATTTGCATATTCACTAATTCAACAAATATTTCTTGAATGCCTAATATGTGCCAGGGAGTATTCTGGGTGCTTGGGATATGTTTGTGTACAAAATGCACAAAACATCCAAGCCCTGATGAGCTGATATTCTAGACAGGAAAAGATAGGCAATGAATTATAAACATAATTAATAAATATGCTGTGATAAAATAGCTTGAGGAGAATAATTTGAATGCTTCTAGTGTAAAGAATAGATACAATTTCAGATCATGGACGTCCCCTCACCCTGATTTCATTTTTATACATTATGTGAATGTATCACATTATCACATGTACCCTAAAGTGAGAAATATGTATCAATTAAAATAAATATACAAATTAATACTTAAAGAATAACTATACTATGAAAAAAGGTGATAAGTGCAATGGAGGTTAAACAGAGCATTGTGAGAAAAAAGTGCAAGAGATGTTTTTGTCTTTTTAAATAAAGTGATTGTCTTTTTAAATTTTCTTAAGAAAGTCATTTCACATCCATCAGGACAGAAGACCTCCTGGAGAAAGTTTTATAGAAATACAAGTATTCCCACAACCAGAACTCCCTGTATGGGACAGCCCCAGAGGAACTACACAGGGTCATTCCCTACAAAGATCCAGCAACAATAGAGTGATCCTGCTGGGTCTAATCTTGAAGATACACCTCCCCAACTCTGAGGATGGCCAGAGGCAATGGTGAAGAGCAATCATGAGGCAAAATCAACAGAAAAACTCTGGCAATATGAATAATCAGAGCAGATCAACTCCCCCAAGTATCAATGGGGCAATAGGGCAGACACAGCACAAGATCCCATACACAAACAAATAGCTGAAATGTCAGAAATCGAATTCAGAATCTGGATAGCAAATAAGATTGAATTAGAATTCGAAGCAGTAACCCAAAAGATATCTCAAGAATTCAACAAATTCAAAGACCAAATAACCAAAGACTTTGACACATTGAGTCAAGAAGATGCAGCCCTCAAAGATCTGAGAAACACAGTAGAATCCCTCAGTAACAGAAGAGAGCAAGCAGAAGAAAGGATTTCTGACATTGAAGACAAAGCTTTCGAACGCTTCCAAACTCTCAAAGAGGAAGAGAAATGGAGGGCAAAAACAGATCACTCAGAGAGCTCTGGGACAATTCAAAGAAAACTAATATTGTCTCATAGGGATCCCCGAAAGGGATGAAGTGGCTTCACAAGGCACAGAGTCTCTTCTCCATGAGATTATGAAGGAGAACTTTCCAGACATGCCAAGAGATTCTGAAATTTAGATAGCAGACAGTTTCAGAACTCCAGCACGACTCAACCCAAATAAGACATCCCCCAGAAACATCATAATCAATTTCACAAAAGTTAATATGAAGGAGAAAATTCTGAAAGCAGCCAGATGAAAGAAAATCATCACCTACAAGGGGAAAAATATTAGAATAACTGCAGATCTCTCTGCTGAAACCTTTCAAGCTAGAAGAGGATGGTCACAGACTTTTAATCTCCTAAAAAACAATAACTTTCAACCCAGGATCCTGTACCCAGCTAAACTGTTTCATTTATGATGGAGAAATTAAATACTTCAATGACATTCACATGTTGAAGAAATTTGCCACAACTAAACCAGTTCTCCAGGATATTCTCAGACCTATACTCCATAAAGACCAGTGTAATCCTCCACCACAAAAATAAACCCACCCAGAAAATTTTGATCAAATTCCAACTTCCACAGTCGTAAAAGGATTAGAAATGTCCAATGGACTCTCGAAAGGCTTATCAATATTCTCAATTAATGTGAATGGTTTAAATTGTCCTCTAAAGAGGCACAGGTTGGCTGACTGGATACAAAAACTCAAGCCAGATATCTGCTGCATACAAGAATTGCATCTTACATTAAAAGACAAATATAGACTCAAGGTGAAGGGATGATCATCTATACTCCAGGCAAATGGAAAGCAGAAAAAAGCAGGCATTGCAATCCAATTCACAGATGCAATAGGCTTTAAACCAACCGAAATAAGGAAGGATAAGGATAGACAGTTCATATTTATTAAAGGTAATACTCAAAATGATGAGATTTCAATTATTAATACTTATGCACCCAACCAGAACACACCTCAATTTATAAGAGAAACACTAACAAACATGAGCAACTTGATTTCCTCCAGTTCCCATAGTAGTTGGAGATTTTAACACCCCCTTTAGCAGTGCTGGATAGATCCTCCAAAAAGAAGGTAAGCAAAGAAATTTTAGACTTAAACTTAACCATTCAACATCTGGACTTAACAGACATGTACAGAACATTTCATCCCAACAAAACTGAATACACATTCTTCTCATCAGCCCACAAAACATACTCCAAAATCAACCACATCCTAGGCCACAAATTTAACCTCAGCAAATTTAAAAAAAATAGAAATTATTCCTTGCATCTTCTCAGACCATCATGGAATAAAAGTTGAACTCAATAACAACAGGAACCTGCATACCCATACAAAAACATGGAAGCTAAACAACCTTATGCTGAAGGATAGATGGGTCATAGACGAGATTAAGAAGGAAATCACCAAATTTTTTGAACAAAACAACAATCAAGTCACGAATCAACAGAACCTCTGGGATACTGCAAAGGCAGTCCTGAGAGGGAAATTTATAGCACTGCAAGCCTTCCTTAAGAAAATGGAAAGGGAGGAAGTTAATAACTTAATGGGACATCTCAAGCAATTGGAGAAGGAAGAACATTCCAACCCCAAACCCAGCAGAAGAAAAGAAATCACCAAAATCAGAGAAGAATTAAATGAAATTGAAAACAAAAGAATTATACAACACATCAATAAATCCAAAAGTTAGTTTTTTGAAAAGATCAATAAAATAGATAAACCTTTGGCCAACCTAACCAGGAAAAAAAGAGTAAAATCTCTAATTTCTTCAATCAGAAATGGTAACAATGAAAAAACAACAGACCCCTCAGAAATTCAAAAAATCCTTAATGAATACTACAAGAAACTCTGCTCTCAGAAATATAAAAATCTGAAAGAAATTGACCAATACCTGGAAGTACACCACCTACCAAGACTTAGCCAGAATGAAGTGGAAATTTTGAACAGGCCTATATCAAGTTCTGAAATAGCATCAACTATACAAAATCTCCCTAAAAAGAAAAGCCCAGGACCAGATGGTTTTAGATCCGAATTCTACCAAATCTTTAAAGAACTAGTACCTATATTACTAAACCTCTTCCAAAATATAGAAAAAGAAGGAATATTACCCAACACATTCTACGAAGCAAATATCACCTTGATCCCCAAACCAGGGATAGACCCAACAAGAAAAGAAAATTATAGACCAATATCACTAATGAATATTGATGCTAAAATACTCAATAAGATCCTAACAAACAGAATCCAACAACACATCAAAAAAATTATACACCATGGCCAAGTGGGAGTTATCCCAGGATCTCAGGGCTGGTTCAATATATATAAATCTATAAATGTAATTCAACACATAAACAAACTAAAAAATAAGGACCATACGATTCTTCCAATTGATGCGGAAAAAGGTTTTGATAATATCCAGCATTGCTTCATGATAAGAACACTTAAGAAAATTGTTACAGAAGGGACATTTCTTAAACTCATAGAGGCCATCTACAGCAAACCCACAGCCAATATCGTATTGAATGGAGTTAAATTGAAATTATTTTCACTCAGATCAGGAACCAGGCAAGGTTGCCCACTGTCTCCATTGTTCTTTATCATTGTAATGGAAGTTTTAGCCATTGCAATTAGGGAAGAAAAGGCGATCAAGGGTATCCACATAGGGTCAGAAGAGATCAAACTTTCGCTCTTCGCAGATGATATGATGGTATATCTGGAAAACAGGAGGGATTCTACTACAAAACTTTTAGAAGTGATCAAGGAATACAGCAATGTCTCAGGCTACAAAACCAACACCCATAAGTCTGTAGCCTTTATATATACCAACAATAACCAAGCCAAAAAAACAGTCAAGGACTCTATTCCTTTTACAGTAGTGCCAAAGAAGATGAAATATTTGAGAGTATACCTAACAAAGGACGTGAAAGATCTCTACAAAGAGAACTATGAAACTTTAAGAAAAGAAATAGCTGAGGATGTTAACAAATGGAAAAACACACCATGCTTATGGCTAGGAAGAATCAATATTGTTAAAATGTCTATACTACCCAAAGCAATATATAATTTTAATGCAATTCCTATCAAAGCTCCATTGTCATGTTTTTAAAGATCTTGAAAAAATAATACTTCGTTTTATATGGAATCAGAAAAAACCTCGAATTGCCAAAACATTACTCAGCAATAAAAACACAGCAGGAAGAATCACGCTACCAGACCTATAAATCGATAGTGATCAAAACAGCATGGTATTGGCACAAAAACAGAGTAGATGTCTGGAACAGAATAGAGAACCAAGAGATGAATCCAGCTACTTACCATTATTTGATCTTTGACAAGCCAATTAAAAACACTCAGTGGGGAAAAGATTCACTATTTAACAAATGTCCTGGGTGAACTGTCTGGCAACCTGTAGAAGACTGAAACTGGACTCACACCTTTCACCATTAACTAAGATAGACTCTCACTGGATAAAAGATTTAAACTTAAGACATGAAACTATAAAAATACTTGAAGAAAGTGCAGGGAAAACTCTTGAAGGAATTGGCCTGGGTGAATATTTTATGAGGAGGACTCCCCAGGCAATCAAAGCAGTATCAAAAATACACTACTGGGACCTGATCAAATTAAAGATCTTCTGCACAGCCAAGAACATAGTAAGTAAAGCAAGCAGACAGCCCTCAGAATGGGAGAAAATATTTGCAGGTTATACCTCCGAGAAAGGTTTAATAACCAGAATCCACAGAGAACTCTAACGTATTAGCAAGAACAAGTGATCACATCTCAGGGTGGGCAAGGGACTTGAAAAGAAACTTCTTCTTTTTTTTTTTTTTGTAGAGACAGAGTCTCATTTTATGGGCCTCGGTAGAGGGCTGTGGCCTCACACAGCTCACAGCAGCCTCCAACTCCTGGGCTTAGGCGATTCTCTTGCCTCAGCCTCCCGAGTAGCTGAGACTACAGGTGCCCGCCACAACGCCTGGCTATTTTTTTGGTTGAAGTTTGGCCGGGGCCGGGTTTGAACCCACCACCCTTGGTATATGGGGCTGGCGCCTTACCGACTGAGCCACAGGCGCCGCCCAAAGAGGAACTTCTTTAAAGAAGACAGATGCACGATCTACAAACACATGAAAAAAAGCTCATCATCCTTAATCTTCAGAGAAAGGCAAATCAAAACTACTTTGAGATATCACCTAACCCCAGTAAGAGTAGCCCACATAACAAAATCCCAAAACCAGAGATGTTGGCGTGGATGTGGAGAAAAGGGCACACTTCTACACTGCTGGTGGGAATCCACACTAATATGTTCCTTCTGGAAGGATGTTTGGAGAATACTTAGAGACTGAAAAATAGACCTGCCATTCAATCCTATAATTCCTTTACTAGGTTTATATCCAGAAGACCAAAAATCACAATATAACAAAGACATCTGTATCGGAATGTTTGTTGCAGCCCAATTCATAATTGCTAAGCCATGGAAGAAGCCCAAGTGCCCATCGACCCACGAATGGACTAGCATATTGTGGTACATGTATACCATGGAATATTAGGCAGCCTTAAAGAAAGATGGAGACTTGGCTGTTGTGCCTGAGCAAGCACCAGCCATCCCTTAATAAATCATTAATTTCGTAAAAAAAAAAAAAAAAAGAAAGATGGAGACTTTACTTCTTTCATGTTTACATGGATGGAGCTGGAACATATTCTTCTTAGCAGCCCTACTATGAAGCTAAATTATAGCTTTCACTTGAATGCTATAACCCAATTATAGCACAAGACTATGAGGAAAGGTCCAAGGAAGGGGAAGGGAGGGGGGAGTTCAGGATGGAGGGAGGGTAATGGGTGGGGCCACACCTACGCGCATCTTAGAATGGGTACAGGCGAAACTTACTAAAGGCAGAATACAAATGTCTACATACAATAACTAAGAAAATGCCATGAAGGCTACGTTGAACTGTTTTATGAGAATATTTCAGATTGTATATGAAACCAGCACATTGTACCCCTTGATTGCACTAATGTACACAGGTATGATTTAACAATAAAAATAAATAAATAAATAAATAAGGAATACAAGTATTCCGTATATGTATTTGTACATATATACATATATATTGCATTTACATGGGTACAGACATACAAGCTAAATTAAAATTAAGTGCCAACTACATACATATTTGTATTTTTTACACTGAAGATTCATCATTGTGTCTTTCACTAATTTGAAATTTATGGTAATTCTTTTTTCTTGGTTCTAAAAGCTTGCTTACGTCAGAAAATTTAGAGTAATGGGGAAAAAGGAAATAAAAATCACCCATAATCCTCCTTCTTATAGATAACTATTAATATTTTAGAAAAATTCTTTCCTTCTGTCTTACCTACACCTTATCCTTTTCTTCCCTCCCTCCTTCCCCTCTCCCCTCCCTCTCTCCCTCCACTCCTTCCTTCCTTCCATCTACCTAGGTAGAATGAAAAATAATTATAGTATATAGGCCATGTCTCTCACACCTGTAATCCTACCACTTAGGGAGGCTGAAGAGGGAGTATCACTTGAGGCCAGGAGTTTGAGACCAGGCTGAGCAACATAGTGAGATCCCATTTCTACAAAAAATGGAAAAATTATCTCCCCTCAGGCCTATTGGGAAATGTTGACCTAGAGAAATCTCTTTAGCCATATCAATAACCAGAAGACAGCTAACACATCTTGGACACAAACCAAGTGCCAAACATTACATATCTGGTATAATTTAATTTTATATTACATTTATACAAGATTGTTTTCTTGTTCTTTTTCAGTTTTGAAAACTGAGGTTCACTAATACTAGGCACACTTGCTCCTGTTCATACCTGGTGCTGTGGACTAGAATCTATACCTTACTCTAAATCTGATAGGTTGTTTTTATTTGTTTTTTGTTTTTTGTTTTTATCAAATTTTGATGTATAGATTCATTACATTTTTATTTGGTAAAATAGATCTCTTGCAGGACTTAAGGATACTAGCTTCTAAGCTATGTTGATTGCTTCTGATGACAAAAAACTTACCTGAATATTTTTTATTGCCCCCAAAAGTAATTTAGCACTCTCCCTTCTCTCTTTCCTTCCTAATTGGTAGAGGTAAATTACTTGGTGATGAGGCAAGAATGAATGTCCAAAGACAAATTAAGTTTGCTAAATATTGTTAATGGTAATTTTCTTTTGAAAAACATATGATGTGCTGTATACTCTTACATTGTATAATTTGAACTTTACCTTAGAAATGAAAACAATGTAAACTAATTATTTGTACCCTTATATTAATCTGAAATAAAAAAAGACATACCGAAAAAGATAATACTATTGCCAAAAATAAAAAAGGAAAAACACATGCTAAAACTGGAAACAATTTTAAATGAATTTATGGCAGAACCATTGGCCTTCCACTTACTTATAGTTAAAAAATATCCACTTTACCTTGTAAATTTTCTTAATAATTAATCTATATTGTAGGATTAATCTTCATTGTTTTGTGAAAAAGATTAATTTCTTTCATACTGTTTAGTAGCTTATGGAACTGAAATATTTTTAAAATAAATTAAAGGCTGGGCATGGTGGCTCACGCTTGTAATCCCAGCACTCTGGGAAGCCGAGGTGGGTGGATTGCCTGAGCTCATGACTTTGAGATCAGCCTGAGCCAGAGTGAGACACAGTCTCTAAAAATAACCCAGAGTTGTGGCAGATGCCTGTAGTCCCAGCTACTTCGGAGGCGGAGGCATGAGAATTGCCTAAGCCCAAGAATTTGAGGTTGCTGTGCGCTGTGACGCCACAGCACTTTACCGAAGGTGACAAATAAAATTAGTTAAATGCTAATTGTCCTTTTGGGGAAAATGGATTTCAATTTTTCTTATTATTAAAATTGACTTCCAAAGTTTTGGTGGAACACTTGAATATTATTTTTCTCTAATCCGATTGCCAAATTTCGACTATCTCCTATGTTTTATATAAAGAAGATAATACTGGGAGACACATTGTAAGTTAAGGAATATATTGGAAATTAAAAGCAAGTTCAATCTCGCCTTGCTTCAAGATCTCCTCCCCCAGCTGCTAATAATCTTCCTTAGACATTAGAAAGCAGAAGAAGTGTCTCTGTTTCTTTTGTGTCACCCACCACTGCACACACAATTTCCTGCAAATGAAGAAACTTCTAATAAATGACACTGACAAATAGTAGCAGCCAAAACAGATAATTGACCAAGATGAGAGTTAGGATATGTGTAGAACTGACAGAGTGCTCAAAACTGTACTAATTTACAGAAAATCTTGAAGTCATCAGGAATTTTACCTTCATCTCTCACTGAGAAGCTGCTCTGTCTTTGAATTACATTGCGCTACAGAATAACTAGAGATGTATAATTTGGTATACCAAATGCGTTCTCACACAAAGGAATTCTGTATCCTATGGTTTCTTTATTAATAACTGATTAAAGTATAAATAACATGCAGGTAAGTGCTTCAGAAAAAGAAATTAGAAATGGGCTTTGGTGGCTTTACTTCACTGTAACTTTTTCCAACTATTCTCCATTAAAATATCTTCTTGAGGGGCTTTGCCTGATTTAGGAGAAAAACTCAAATGAAACATTGTATTTTATTTTTATTATGTTATTTTTCCACTTTAAAATACATTAAAATTTACTGCACTATGATTCAGGGTAATATTTTATAAGACTGTCAAGTATAACATTTGAATTGCTTAGATCATCTGATTATATCATATCTGATGGTATTTTGATAAGGCTGCCATCAGTTCCCCTTCCATTTTTAAAAATATTGTAACAAAAAAACGCATATATATTCTTCACAATACTATTCACTTAAACTCTCTGAATTCCCCATTGGTGACTAATTAAGATTCTTTCATTGAGAAGCTAACTTTGGCTGATTTAAGAAGTTGATTGGAGAGATACTGAGTGACTCGCAAATATGACTGGGGAGCTGTAGAACAGGGTAAATTACAAGGGCCGTGGAAGCAGTCGCTACCTCTGCAGGTTCTGCTAGCTGGAAGTTCAAATTCCAGCAGAAAAGTGTCCCAATGGCCTGGTCTGGATCGCATGGTTGTCCCTTTCCTAGGTGAGGGCCCAGGTCATTTTAGATCAAACTGAGGCCAGTGGGGAGAAAGATAAAAATTTTCCTAAAGGATGTTAAGGTGATTCTGTGAAAACCAAGAAAGCAGCAGGCTTTCTGATACATTTAATGGAATATTAAACTAGAATAGCATTCCTCAGAGAACAGGAACATCTTCTACTTACTTTTTATCATTCTTTGAGTATACACATAAACTATAAACCCAAGATCAATAAGAAAATATACTGCCCAATAATTGAGCCTAAAACATGTAATTGACAAAGGGTTCAGAATATGTCTAAGATTGAATTATTAATAAGAAGTATTCCCATTTATAAGTGAAGAAGTTAACATATCTGCAACCCAAGTTTTAACTTCAGGCTCAAATATATAGAAAATTTTGTTATAATATTTAGAAATAATTGTGATTTTATGCACAAGTATCTGTTGGGAGAGGATTGTAGTGACTGCCTGAGCTCAGGATTATATCTGCAAAAGTAATTTTGCAGTGAACAGATTTAGAATAAAAAGATAATGTCTCTTTTTTGGAATAAATGATAGGTTAACTGTCCATTATAAAAAAGATAATATCTCATTCTAGAGCAAAGTTCAGGCATGCTTACTGGTCACTATAAAAGATGGGGGTTCTCTAAACTCAGGGTTTCTTTCCTGTAATGCACCCTACTGCTTATGCAGGTGTCACCTGCCCCTCTTCACTCACCCTGCAGGAATTAGGGTTCAGATAACTGACACAAGAAAATGTTAACACTGTGGCTAACGCCACAGTGCTGTGAGTAATGAAGTCTTCTGCCTCTGACTCAGGAATCTCCTGTCTTCTGTCAGCATTCATGAAACGGTGGTGAGCTGACTGGTTATCTGTAAGTATGATAAAATCTCAGGCCTTTTACAGTTCTTTGTCATACCTTTTGGCCTTTTTCATGCTGACCTTTTTCTTTATAGGTAGAGAAACCAAAGGATTTATTGAGTCCTTGTCATGTGCTAGTCACTGTGTTCAGCTTTTTGTATGTATTTTGTAATTGAACCCTTAAATAGTCCCATAATTTAATAACTATTGTCTTCATTTTAAACCTCAGCACTTGGAAAACATTGAAGCCATCAGAATTCATTTCAGGGAGTCTGATTTTGGTGATAGAATACCCTGGTAAGTCCTCAAGGACACACTGAGAAGTAAGTAACGGCCATTAGCAGCCATATTTATGACAAGGAAGGTTCTTCTTGCTGCTGAGGGGAGGGAAAGAGTAGGAAGTTAAAGAAAAGAGTCAGAGAAGTCAAAGATTGGGCACTAAATGGAGACAGGCAGAAGAGAAAGTAAAAACAAAAATAACAAAATGATGAAGTTGTGGTAGAGGAAAGGCAGGCACACAAATACTATATTCGATAGGAAATTTCAGCGGAATGGTATGAATGCAATCCCTCCTCACGCCTCCACAAATCTTCAGGACAGACTGTACAAACCATGAGAAAATGATTGTAAGGATTAGATTACTTGTGGAACCTAAAAGGTTCTGATTTTTATATCCAAGTTTACATCCAGATTGTCATGAAGTTTTGGGGGTTTTGGTGACAGGGTCAAACAGAGAAAGCCAAGTTATGGCTCAGGAGCTGAATTGCTCCAGCTCATGTCTGGAACAATAACTCAAGGAAAGCCTGAAGTTCACAGAAGTTAAATGTTTGTTCCAACTCACAGAATGCCTTATGGTGCTGCATGTTGGAGATATAAGAATAAATAGGGCTCCTGCTCTACTAGGAGCGAATAGATGAACAAGTGAAACAGACTTGTAAGCGGGATAGTTGATGAAAGCACGTTAGTAGTATACTGAAGCTGGTGTAGTTGGCAGCATAGAAGCGGAGGAGACTTCTCTGTGGAAAGCTCTGTGTTATGCTGGGAAGATCTCAGGCTATTGTTGGCAGGGGATGTGCTGGAAAGAGCTGTAGGTCGTAGATTGTCTTGGACTTAGTCCTTTATTCTACAGATGACTGGTTTTCAAACTTTTTAAAATAAGGTCCCCTTTTGTCAAATAAACTCTTCAATGGAGCTCTAATCTACACATCAGATGAAAGTGATAGGTCTTTTTGTGAATTTAGATTGCAGGCCTGGGCCCTGAGCACTTCACTCTCCAGCGCCCCTCGTGGTGACTGTTAGGACTTCCTGTCACACATGCCTGAACAACACCGGAGCCTCTGCCAGTTTTCCTGGGTTGCCAAAGGGTGGAACATAAACGAACTATCTGAACCATGACTTGAATTTTGTCCTTTCCATTTCCCTCCTCTGCTATTCTTTGCGAGTATATGGCATCTGTACAAGGATTTAATTTTCTCATCGTCATGAATTATATCCTCACACTATCCTGTTATAAGGCCAAAGCAATTCAGCTACTTGGGAGGCTGAGGCAAGAGAATCACCTAAGCCCAAGAGCTGGAGGTTGCTGTGAGCTGTGACGCCACGACACTCTACCTGGGGTGGAAAAGTGAGACTCTGTCTCTTAAAAAAAAAAAAAAAAAAAGGCCAAAGCAATTGCAGAGTCTTAATGATACGTGATCATTTTCTTCGGTGTATACTATAATACACATCAATCTCTGCAGGGCTTTTACTGCACACACAAGTTGTATGAGGGAGCTTAAGGACAGAATTTGGGTGCCGTGGCTGAGGCAGCTCAGTATGCAGCTGGAATGGTACTGAGATGAGCCACAAAACTGAACTCATTCAGGAGAAGTAGATGCTCAGGGCCCAGCACTTCTAGAATAGTGTGAACCATTCCTGGAGGGAATAGCAAGGGTGTGAAGCGTATGTCCTGCAGTTGTGGCCCAGGTGAAGGTGCTGCAGGAATGGATCAGTGCCCGGGTGAAGCCTATGGAGAGTAACAGAGGGTTGGAGAGGAGTGGGGATGGCAGAGGGCAGAAGGGCTGCTATCTCAGAGGCTTCCGCTTTGGGGGCCTGATGAATGGCAATACTGTAAATGAAGATCGGGATTAGGCAGAGCGGGTTTAGTAGGAAAGATTCTATCAGTTCTGTTTGGGACACTCTGAGCTCTCTATCAGGAATCAGGAGAGAGGTCTGGATTATGACACAGGAATCTGGAGATCTCAAATAAACTACCACATGTCCTGAGAGCATTTTGAAATCATACCATGTATATCCATACTAATATCAATCTTGCCTTTTTGAATCTCTAAGGACCTAAAGGCGGTATGAAGACAGCATGAAAAAACAAAGTTTGAAGGAAAAGACATGTGGTTTTGGTCTAAAGAATTCAGGAGACGTCAGGATCCTAGGAGACACCGGTCTTCTCTCTTAGGAATAGGAGGAAAGAACCTCTACAATTTGAACAGAATCAGAGGAGCAGAGAAGAGTGCATTCTCATTCTGGATATGCCAGATCTTGCCCAATTTTGTGATACCTTGAGAGAAAGGCAGAGTGTCTCAAGCCTAGGGCAGACTCTGACATCTCACACACGCATTCCCTCCACCTCCCATCCCAGGGCAGGGGACATAGCCCTGAAAGAGGCACACACACACACACGAAGTGACACAGCAGCCAGTTTAACCAGCACCAATACCTTTCACAACATACTCCAAATATGAACACTATTGGGTCAGTGTTTTGCGTCTCCTAATGGTCCTGACTGCTACATCTTCATTCTCAAGTCCCAGGGTTCCCTCGAGACGCTGCATGAGCTTACTGTTCTCTTTCTTGTATATATACTACAAACCAGATTTTAGGCGAGGACATTAAGAGAGAGATTTTCTTCTTTTGATTCCTTTTTCTATTCTTCTTCTGCTTCAGCCGAGCCTGCCCACGCATCTGCAGAGGACCTCTGAGTGGAAGCAAGCCTATTCTTGCCAGCTGTGTGTGTGTCCATGTGGACCATTGCGGTTGTCATCTGATGGCTGCAGACGAGGAAACGGTTCCCTCGCAGACGTATACATGGACTCTAAAGACCACTCAGGCATACTTGCATCAGTACAATTGAAAATCTGTCAATAAGATGGATCTTCCCAGCAAGTTAATCCTCAGTAAGAAGTTAAGCACATTGGAAAGCCCTCAGGGTTGGGTTTGCTTTACCCAAACATTATGTCATCAGCCTCATTGCTTGTGCTCATCCTGCCAAAATGGAAATGGAATAAAGTGGAAGGAGAGTAGAGAGGAAACACTTTAACTTCTGAGTGCAGTACCCAGAGCCGAGAAAGTCGCACACTCCCACAAACATTAATAAGTCTCCCATATTACTCAGAAATTACTGGCAAAGTTGATTTGTTCTAGATCTCAACATTCTCACTTCCTGTAGAAAGCTTAGAATGGAGTGTGTCCGTGTTATTGGGGATGTATAATACATACAAGGGGATTTGAGACAAAATGAGAAAAAAAAGTTTTCCAATTTGAGTAATCCTACTCTGTAATAAATGGAGAAACCAGAGACACGTAGTGTTGGCTACAGGATGGGGGAGGTAGAGGCAGAGGATATGCATGATGTGGATGTATGTGGCTTGTATAAGTGTGTGTGGCAAGTGTCGTTTGTATGTGTGTGTGGGGGGGTGGGATGGGTGCTGACACAAGTTTCCTTCTTTTTCTCTTTTCTTTCTTTTTTATTATTGAGACAGAGTCTCACTCTATTGCCCTGGCTAGAGTGCCATTGGGTTATCCTGGCTCATAGCAACCTCAAACTCCTGGTTTCAAGTGATCCTTCTGCCTCAGCCTCCCGAGTATCTGGGACTATAGGTGCCTGCCCCAATGCCTGGCTGATTTTTCTATTTTCAGTAAAGACAGAGTCTCATGCTTGCTCAGGCTGGTCTCAAACTGCTGAGCTCAAAGATCTACCTAAGTCAGCCTTCCAGAGTGCTAGGATTACAGGCATGAGCCACAGCTCCTGGCCAGAAGTTTCTTTTTCTATAGAGCACAAAGACAGGGAATATAACTGTTCCCAGTAACATCCTTCTCCCTTGGAGCAAAAGACTGATGAAAGTAAAGAGGTCGAAATATAAGAAACTAGGCAAAATAAATAATTTCTAAAATTATTGAAAAGTAGGAATTACAGCAGCTATTTTCTTCTCTTTTGAGGTTAAGCAAATTTGAGCCAGAGAAAGGAGGATCATAGTGTAGCTCCAATAGCAATGAAACAGATTTTATCTCTCCTTAGGATTTCCTATCTTTGGGATCTCCAGGGAGATTGGAAGAAAAATGACAGATAAAAAGCAAAAGAGCAAAGGGACCTTCAAGTTGGGTCCAAGATTCAACCAAGAACAGTGCAGAGAGGCAGAAGCTGGGTGAGCTGTTGTGTGCTCTCTAGACATTTTTAGAAATAAGTGGGTATTTAGATAATAATTGTTCGATGGAATTGTTGAATTGGGAGATCATATGTAGTTTGGATTTGATTTTATTAAGTTACATTAAATGGATTTGATTTTATTAAGTTACATTAAATGTTCTGATAGAGGAAAGCAACCGTCCAGGTCCATATTTTTATTATTTAATACACTATAATATTGAACGTACATTTTTCTTTTTCCATGCGGTAGCCTAAATGAAATAATGCTTTTCTTGACTCAGGAGGTAACTTACAAATTCCATACAACATACAGAATTTTCTCTTATCAAAATATTTTCTCCTAAGAAGTATGCTTCCATAATGCAACTTGCTGATACACACACACGCAAACCAAAAAAACAAGTAGAACTTGCTGGAGTAATCTAGAAAACAGAATTGTAGCACACCAAAAACTTGATGGCCCTGATTCAGAGAGTTTTGAATCTTGGCTCTGTCATTTACTTGCCATGAGATCCTGGGAATCCATATTCAGGGGATCATTATACCTCTCTTGTTGGGTGAGACAGCTCAGTAAATAGACTAAGGAAAATCTTCTAAAAGTCAGTCCATGTTCAATAATATTAGCAATGTAGTCCAAAATATTCTTTTTGTTGGTGGGGAAAATAGAGTCTAAAACAAAATAAAATAAAGGTAGAGAGGAACCTAACTCCCAGACACTCCCCAACAAAGTTTTCATCTAATCACATCACAACCAAATCAAAGTGAGTAAAGTAAACTGTCTTTTATCTGGAACTCAAGCAATGAGCACTCTCAAACAACCAACATACAATCCCCCAAGAAAGAAAAGTTAAAATCTGGTGCCTGTGCCATAAGTAAACTGGTGCCCACGGCTCCCAATGTGTTCTCTGTAATAGTTTTTAACGTTATTGTGTGTTACCTGGAATTAAACAATTATGGTAGTGAAGTTGAAAAGTGTACTGACTGCCACTTAACTAAAATAGCATCATATACAGCATTTATTAAACTGTCTTATAATACAGGTAAACTGTATCACAGTAAGTGAAGTTTGTCTTTGTCTTAATTTGCTTTTAATTAGTATATTTCAATATTATTACCAAGTCAATGCAGAGTATATGGTATGATTTCGACATTGGATTTCTCTTATCCTCCCTGGGTTCTCGGTCTCAGGAATTTAAAAATGAAGTCACAGACCTCAGGCAAGCAGATGCCAGAGAGAGGACAGAAAAGCTTCCCATACAATGGAAGGGGTCAGAAGGGCTTGTCAGGCTGCGTGGTTATTTGGGGCTTTCATGCCTTGTTGGCCCACCCAAAGCTAGCTGGCAAACACTGATTGGGTCTTTCAAACCCACTTGGCTTACACTGATTGTTTTTCTTTAAACCTTAACCTGCGTTGACTGGCCCTCTGTTCCCCCATGTGCACTTTTTTTGCCTCATCCCTGAGGGGGGAGTCTCTCCCCCTGGCATGCCCTGCCCAGCAATAGCCAGTGACGAATGGCTACACAGGTCACCCTGGAGGAGTCTCTGCCCCTTCTTTTCTGGCAGTCCCTGTTTAAAGCCTTCTGGTTTCTATCAGTCTGGTATAGTATAGGGTGCCGCATTAGGTAAGCATTTGGAAACTACATTTATCTGGAATCTACCAATTCCCATAGGTGCCAAAGAATGGGCAGATTACTGTTGATCTTTCTCTTCATGTGATACCTTCAAGTCAAAGATAAAATTATCTGTGATCCCCCAAACCCTCGTTTTACATTTCCTAAGAGCAGACCTTGTGACTTCCTCTCCTTTCAAAGGGACACAGCTATTCCTCGCATGATTTTCATGCCACAGTGGAGGGCATGGCTTTTATAATGAGTTGAGACAGAGAAATCCCCAAACGAGTGGTTTGGGGAGAGAAACAGGAGGGACCAGCTCTCAGGCCAGGATTGTGAAGTGTCTTCAGGGAAGGGCAGGTGCACTCTAGCAAGGGGTCCCCTTTCCACCTTTGTAGACCTCACTGGGAGTGCCAATTAAATTAGGGCTCACTTGGATTTTCTCCCATTACATTAGCACTTACACAATCCCGCCAATGTTCGGCAACTTGTGAATTTGTAATCTGATGACTTCAGATAATAGTTAGATCATGCTTTACTGCTGCTGAATAAACTTATAACTGTCATACTAAGGGGGTTCAGTTTTTACTCTGGTGGGCATACTTCCGTTGGTAAATTTATTTCACGAGTAGAAATTCATACTACAAAGACTTTTTCTCTAATCTGAAGAAATGGAAATTTAAAAATGTGGCAAATATTTCCAGGCAGTTGACTTGTTAACTGTATTGTTTTTCTGATTCATTTATAATGATTTATTTCTTTGATAAATAGTAGCAAAAACAAAGCTACAAAAAACTACTATAAGAGAAAGAAAATTCTTTCTCCAGAATTATGTGCCAGAGTAGCCAAAGGCTGAAGCTGAAAATATTTATATTTCTAAGGCTCTTTCACCTTCCCATTACACAAAGCTTCAAGCATATGCACAAATTGAAACTAAAACAGCTTGAGCTGGAATTAAGCAGCATAAAGGTAGGAAGTTAAAGCTAGATAGCTTCAGCAGGTGTCTGGATTGTTCTATTTGCCTGGATAGTTAGCTGATGTGTCTGGATTTATTTGGGTACTTCTAGAAGTACATATATCCATAGATGTCACGCTCCTATTTTATATATACTCACAAAGAAGAACTCAAATTGGTTTTAGGAAGGATTTTTATTAAATGGATAAACTTAATGCTATTATACTAAATATGCTTAATCTGTAGACATCTGTCATGTCATTGTATAATATAATTGCAATAAAATTTGGATACACTCTATTTCCTTTTTAATTGGGTTGAGAAGTCAGTTATGTTTTTCATTATTAATTCAAATCCATGGGGGAAAAAAACACAGATGTAACCATAGATCCCTATATCTCTGAACTAATTCTGTAAATCTATAAGAACACAGCCATGCTATCAACCATCCTGTTAGGACTTTATCTTTCATAATCTATTCCACCTAAAAATGAAGTAGGCTTACAATTTCTCATAATCTTAAGGAAATGATCTTTGTAAAGAACAGTTTCCAGTTTACCATTTTATTCCAATTGATCCACTCATGTAACGTACACAAGTATATACAGCTCTTCAATTCTACTTTTAGATTTGCTGAGGCCAGCAGTGATGAACGTCGTATCTAGTCAAAATGGCTAAAGAACTAAGCCCCTATGAAAAAAAAATGGGAGCTATGTTAAAAATTTACAACTTAGAAACCTTATTCCCTGGGAGTTGTAAATTTATATATATATATATAAAATATATACAACTATATATGTGTGTGTATATATATACATATATATAGTGTGTATACATATATATTTCAATCAATGTATAATATTGCTGCACTGGAAATGAAGTTGCTGAAGTCATGGAGTCAGTCCTGTACACCCAACAGTAAGGACAGTTGCAAGGAGAGGCACATAATCCCCCTGCCAAATCTCATTCGAGGAAACTGGAAGTTGTGTTTGGTTGTATCATAACTGGTTCCTCAGACTTCATCAGGATTTTAGCTGTCGGAAGCCTTTTCCGCCATCCATGCCAAAGAGAAACATTATCACGCACAATAACAGAGCAGATGATGTGGGCTTGCGGCAGAAACAAGCCCTGGTAGAAATATAAAAGAGGGCCCTCCGCCAAGCGCCCCATTGCCCGTTGTCCCTTCTGTCGAAGTAGCTTCTACTGATTGCTTTTCTTTTCTGAGGAGAAACCTATTAAAAACAGCAGAAAAATGTTACAGATTAAAAATTAACATTTCATTTCTCTTCTTCTGGCTTAGGGCTAACATAAACTTCGAGGCTGGCAAAAAAAAAAAAATTTTATTCATGAGCTCCCCACAAGTTTACACTGAGAAATCAAGAGGCGGGAAATGGAGGGTTATTATTTCAAGCATTGACATATGCTTACCATTTTGTGAAATCAGTTGTGGCCTCATTCTAATCATGCTTGAAGAGGAATGTTCTATACTAATTCTTGTTCTTGCTGGCATTTCAGTGGCTTGAACATTTGCTTATGAAAGTAAGTCATATATTTTGCTGTTAGGCACAGTGGTTGGCCCAGAGAAAGGTAACTTACCAAATAAACTATTTTTAAAAAGATGATACTGGGCATATTATTGTCAAACCCTAGAAAAGATCCACTGTGCTCTTAAGATGTGTTAGTGTACTGTGAAGACCAGTGTGAAGCATTTGGAAAATTTTAGTGGGCCTAGGATAGAATGCACAAGTGAGTACCATGATGGTTTAGTTATGGCTACAGGAACGTTAACCACAGAAATGCCACGAAGCACAGTGTCATTCATGATAACTTAAAAGTATGTTGAAAGTTTTATACTTTCTACTCTGCATTAGGTATACCAAAGACATGCTAAACTAATTATTTTGGTAAGAAAAAACAAAGAGGAAGATAATAAGTTACTTTTCTAGGCTTAAAAAATATGCTGCTGAGAACTGTGGTCATGACATTAAAAAAAATCATGTGTTGAGAATACACAGTTGGACGCAGAAATACCACATATAAGTAAGTCACTGATCTAACCAACCTGAAGTTAAAATTTAATTCATTAATGGCACGTATCCCTAGGTATCTTAAACTATTTAAAAAATTAACTCCTTTGTAATTTATACAATGCTCTTGGGCAGTAGGTATATAGAATCAAGGGTCATTATCCCATGTTTTAGATGGAGAGAGGGCTCTCCATGAGACACAGCTCATGAACTAATCCATGGCAGAATGAAAATCTGAACAAAAACGAAGACAGGTCTTAGTTTCTTAAAGGGAAGGCAAAATTTCTCTATAGGTACAGTGAAGGTGGGAAGAAACTTCTGCCCTGAGACTTGGCTCAGTGTAGTTATAATGGCAAGGGAAGAGAAATTCCCCAAGGGAATCATGGGTCTTCATGGTGGTAGAGAGAGTCAGCTTCACCTTGTTGGTTGGTGAAGAACACTTGGTAATTGTGCCCCTGATTCTTTATTGATGTTACATTCTGTGCTTTTGCATTCACCAGAGTGTAGGTTAAACAGCACAATGTGGAAGTGATCTGAATGTGACCCAGGGTCTTTGGTGGCAGAGGCCCTGTCTGTACACCACGTCAAGGATTGGCTGAATCCGAAGCTCAGTTGGTACTGGCAGGGCGGGGTAAACAGCAGAGTTGGGCAGATGACCCCGTGGCTCTATTCTCTACTTCACTCACCCCTTAGAATGTACACGGTTGGGCATGGTCTATAACAAAACTTAGGTAAGTGAACGTTCTTCCCAATTGGGATGTAACATTTAATATAGGTCTTGCTTTTTCCCCTACAGGTTTTAATATCCCATTTCAGAGAATTACTGACATTTTATTTATGCGGTGGAATTGTGACTAATCTAGACTACTGCATGGATTTTTTTAATCTAGGCTCTGTGTTAATTAGAATGTTTAGTATGGTCTTATAAAGTCTAGTTTTAAATAGGAATATATGTACCACCATGTATGTTCATGCATGTATAAACATTTTTTATGCTTTAATATTTTTTCAACTAAATCACCTAGTTGACTAATAAATTGACTTTTATAGCATTATAATAGAGGCAAGAAGGCAATTCTCCTGCAATTCTTTTTTAATAATCTATAAACAGGAATAAAATTATCTATCTCTAAATTTTGATTAATCTTCTACACTAATCATAAAATAACTAAGAAAGAAGTTGCATTTTATAAAAGAAAAATATATATTTTTTTTTTTTGTAGAGACAGAGTCTCACTTTATGGCCCTCGGTAGAGTGCTGTGGCCTCACACAGCTCACAGCAACCTCCAACTCCTGGGTTTAAGCGATTCTCTTGCCTCAGCATCCCAAGTAGCTGGGACTACAGGTGCCCGCCACAACGCCCAGCTATTTTTTTTTGGTTGCAGTTTGGCCGGGGCCGGGCTTGAACCCGCCACCCTCGGTATATGGGGCCGGCACCCTACCCACCGAGCCACAGGCGCCGCCCAAAAGAAAAATATTCTTAATACTTTCTCATCTATATTAAAAATTATATTAAAGTAAGCCTCTAAGTTTCCTGTTTCTTACATCTCTAGCTCTTACGATTTACAGTGGTTTCTTTATTTTTTCATACTGACAGAAAAACAAAAATGAATCTAGCCATTTTGCTAACATAAGTATTTGTGATGCTGACATATAAAGGTAGTTATAAAAAGACAAAGACAAAGAAATAAAGATATAGTATTGGCTTTCAGGACAGGACCATCAGACTTTATTTGAATAATGTATATGCAAGGCATAATACTATTATATTTTACCTAACATATACCTTAGAATAGTCCATATTATTTAGTGGTTATGATCTGGGCTTTTGGAGTCAGACTGGGCTTGTCATGTCCTAGACAATAATAAGCTGTGTAGATGTGGACAGGTTACATCATCTCTCTGTGCCTCAATTTTCACATTTATGATACAGGGACAATAGCAGTACTCATGCCATAGGGTTGCTATAAAGTTTTGATGAGATAATAAACATACAAAGTACCTAAAGTAGTTTCTGGCATATAGTTAGTGTTATGAGTTGAATTGTGTCCCCTCAAAAGATGTATTTAAATTCTCAACCTGGAACTTGTGAATGTGAACTTTCTTGGAAATATGATTACATCTTAACCATGTAACCAGGTTAAGAAATGGCCACCTTGGATTAGGGTGTTGAACTTATTAGAAGGGGAAAATTTGGACACAAACACAGATACAGAAGGAAGACGGCCACATGAAGATGGAGGTGGAAATTGGAGTTATGCTGCCAGAAGCCCAGGAACACTTGGAGCTACCAGAAGCCCAAGGAGACAAGGAAAGATTCTTCTCTAGAGGATCTAGAGCAGCAGTTCTCAACCTTCCTAATGTGGCAGCCCTTTAACACAGTTCATATAGGTCACGACACATGGGCTGAGAACCACTGATCTAGAGGGAGCTCGACCCTGCCAGCACCTTGACTTTGGACTTCTAGCTTCGAGAGCTATGAAGAAAAAAGTTTCTGCTCTTTTAAGCCACCCAGTTTGTGGTATTTTGTTATGGCAGTCCTAGGACGTGAATGTAGTCAGTATTCAGATGATTATTAGATGTTTGCACAGGCCAACTATAATATTTAGGCTTTGATCTTCTATATTGTAAAGAAATAATTATGTTTGCTCCCAAAGCAATCTCACAAGCCTACATTTCATACCTTTCCAAATATGCAAGAATTGAGCTCAAGTTCATTAGACAAAGTTAAACTCTGTACCATATGAAAAATTTGAAATGTACAGAAGTGGCTGGCATGCAAAGCAGTCAGAAAACATAGCTTTCTGGCATTTCACAAAGGAAGAAACAAACAACATTTTTCAAGGTTATATTAACTGTACTATGCAATAATTGTTCTAGAAACATGGAAATCATTTTGCATCTGATTCTGGTAACAGCTAGAACTAGAGCAAAATGTTCTTTGTAAAACCATATATTTCTAAACAGAAACTATAACTCAACATCTGTGGATTTTGATATATTAAAAACATCATTATTTAATGCTTTACAGATAAAAATCCATGTCCCCCAAGTCCTGAAAAATTTTATTTAAAATCTTTAGTTTTTGAAAGAAAAGTTGATTTTTAATGTGTCTCCAAAATATTCTAAAATGACCACAGATAGTAACAGAGCAAAGGTGAAAATTAGTGAACCGGAAGGCTGTTTGATGTGGTACTCAGCACCTATAGCCCTTAGTCCCTGGCTAGGGGCCCCTTCCTAGGGTCCCACACGTCAGAGGACTGTGCTCTGGCCCCACACCAGCCACATCACTCTTTGCAGCATTGCTACCTCTTCTTCTAGAACAAGATCCTGGCACCTAAACACAACCCCCTCAATTCCCTGCCCTCATGACCCTGGGCCTGCTTCCAGGACTCGTGTGGTCCTCTTCCCAGGCCTGAAGGCTGTCTAAGGAGGGCTGTTTGTAGGGTAGTGAGGAGCATATGGATGAAGTTGGGATGTGCCAACTGGACTGTCCCCAAGTCTACACTTAGCAGTCCTCCTAGTCAGAAAGTGGGAAGAGAAAATGGTGGGTTCCCGGCAGGACACCTGAACTCAGGTCTTCCTGTGCCACATGTTCTGGCACAGAATTGGTTTTGAATCTGAGCCTTCTAAATTTTATTCTGGAAGCCCAGAAGAAAATATTCTGTATATTTATCAAGGTAGGAGGATAGAGTGTACTCGAACAGCTTCTCAGATTGATTCATTTATGTGTATAGCTGTGCATACATATATATATATATATATACACATACACACAAAAAAATTTTAATACAGTTTTTTCCTTTCTTAAAATGTATGTAAATTTTTTTGGCATCGTGTGTGTGTGTGCGTGTGTGTGTGTGTGTGTGTGTGTGTACAGCATACAGCTCTCCATATATTCCTGCTCTAGGCCCCAGAAATGTTAAAGGGGAATTTAGTGGTATTATTGAAATTCAATCACTCATTACCTGCCACACCTTTAAAATACATGAAGCTACTTCTCCATACACATTTAATAGAGCTACTATTTCAGGTTTAATTGTCATAAGGAGAATAATTGTAGTGGAAGATAGTAAGATAAAAATAGGTGATACATTATTGGGGGTCAGAAAAGTGAATTTTTCAGGAGTTATAGGAAATTAACAAAAGCAGAACTGAATGATCTATAAAGCACAACATACTAGTCAATATTAAATTAAATATCCATACTTCTGAAAGGTTCATTTCTTTTAAATATAAGTAGAATATTATAAGTATTTATCATAAGGATAAAATAGGAATTTTAAGAAATAATTTTATTTATAGATTATCAGAAATAGTTTAATTTTCCTACTTTTTTTTCTTTCCATGGGTTAAATTTTCATAATTTTAGCTCAAAATATGGTATATTGACTAGTAGTATATTCTTGAATAGTGGATAAGTATATTAGGTATACAGTAAAACAATATCTACTATTGTAACAAAAATATTTGTATAATCAAAAGATTTTTAATACTATGCTTCCCTAGTAATCAATACCACAACATTATTGTATTGGAATTCTGAGCCATTTAGTTAAATCTACAGATCAAAAGGAACTTTCTAATTAAATGAACAAAAAACAGTAACAATCACTACTGAAATTATATGATACCACGTGAGTCATTTGTGACAAGGGTGGTTTCAGAGCTCTTGTCAGTTCACAGGGGACCTGGCTTGAGCTATGAAATACCATCAGTTATGAAAGCTAGAAAAAGAACAATGGGAATCCCATGTGGGCAGATTTCTGAGTAAGGAATTCCTTTGATGGTACCCTAGTAATGATCAGCCCTCTTCCTAAGTATAGATAAGTCACAGGGCTGTGTTGGTGTTTAAATGACAGGTTTCAAATGGCAATGTACCCCTGTCAGGTTCTACCAGACCTGCCCATGCACACATTAGTTCACAGTGTATTAACTACCCATTTACTCTTACCTAGTATCATCTTTTACTTGAAACATTCTAAATGTCAAGTAAGCAGCCTAAATAATGTATGCTGTGGGTTCACAGGAAGATGAGATTATTGAGAGTTAGATGCTAGTCACTTTATTTGCAAATCAGAACCCTAGTCTCACCTTTATATCTACAGTTTAAGAAAATGTTAATATAGGGGGAGGAGCAGGTTTTCAAAGGCATTATGGGATATGATTCAAAGCAGAGGTTTTAGAATGCTGAACACCAAAGAATCTAATCCAAGTGCTACTCTTTACTATGTGGTTTAGATATATTACTTCAATTCTTCAAGCCTCAGTCTCATGTGTAAAACTGTTTAAAATAAAACCTATTTTATAGCATTGTTGTGAAGATTCAAATAAGTAATATTTTAAAAAATACTTAGGTGAGTACATCATGGAGGTTTATTTTGTATTATAGTTTTATATGTAAAGACACTGTTACACAGTTGTTTATACATCACAAAGTTAATTATAGTTTTCCTAAGTAGACAAAAATCAGTAGGGCTCATACACTGACCATGAAATTTAATTTTTGCATATTATAGTTTCTGAATGTCACCACAACTCATCTTTATTTTTCATGATTATTAGCTTCTTTATCATTGAGCCAGGAAGACTCCAAAAGTGGTATATAAATTCTCTACCTGAGTAACTGTATTTTCTAGTGATTAAACTCCAACTCAAGGAGAAAATAATCTTTAATATTCATGCCAGAACAATATAAACTGGAAAATTGTATTGGGTGGAAATTCAGCTATTATACAACAATGGATTTCAAAACACAGACCTTATGCAATGATTATTCTGGAACAGCATGCTTTTCCTATGAAAGCTCTCCATTACGGCTGGAACTCAAGAACTTCACTAACACCACTGTTTGTATTTGTAGTAGAAAGCAAAGAAAAAAAGAAAGTCCTATAGTTTTCTGATTAATACCTGGACATTATATTATAGCATTCCCTCATTTTATATTTTTTCTCTATGATGTTACAGTAAAGTATGGACTTTAACACTTCCAGTGCTGCTGTATACAGCTGTTCAGGTTGTGTACTGCACAACTCTAGGAGACTCCATTCATATGGACGACAATCACAACCCCAGCAGAACTTGTGAAGTTCACAACCTGAAAAACTATACATGGTATCCCTGGCTCCTTAATTTTGCTCTACAATAGACTCCCTGTATTAAAAACTAGAATTCGAGATCTCAGCTCTGAACTCAATGGCCTGAAATTAGAAAATAACTCATCTTCAGCTTCTTTAGATAGATTGAAATCTTTGGAAATTAATAAGTTAGAGTCATAGCTGTGTGTCATGAGACTTCAGACATGTTTCAGACATTGATGACTTCTGATTATATGTGATGAGAATCAACAGTGGTTTATGATCATAACTCAGTTTATACAGCCCACTTCTGGATGGCCATGTGAGACCCTAGAAACAATCAATAGAAAATATAGCAGATTCTAGAAAAAAGGAGAATGGTAAAATAAGAAAAATAAGATTAAAAAGTACTCTTAGTTATGAATGCTTTATAGGTGACTTTGTAGTTTTCCCCAGTATTCTTCGAGGTGGGTGTTGTGGGCAACTTTGCCCTAATAGCTCTAACCTAACAGCTCTGCCTTGGCGTCTGACATTTAGTCATAAGGGAACACAGTTCTGAGCCTTTGGTTTCCTCTGTCTGTCTGCCAGTGACATTTAAAACATCTGTCTAGCAAACTCAACCTGGAATAGAGGATGTACATCTGTCCTTTATAGTACCATCACAGAGCTTTGTTGTTGTTGTTGTTATAATACAGATATGCTTAAAGTTTTCTTTTCTAACCCCAGATGGAATTCTGAGCCTGGAATAGGAACAGAAGCCAGAATTGGGCTTCCTGCATTTCTGCATTTGCACATTTTCTTTGTCTTTAGGAGTTCAATTTAACCCCAGGTGCATCGAATTAAAGTTGTGTGTGTAACACAAGTTTATAGTAAGTCCTCCCTGAGTACGAATGACTATATGTTGACTGCACATCCCGTTAAAATGTAAACATGAAAGAATGTTCAATACATCTGCGGTCTTACCATTCGCCTTGTGCTGTACATCTGGCGGAAGCTGGTCTAGCGCATACCACTGACAGTCTGGCTGTGCAGAACAATAAAACATTATTGTAGCAATATGGACTTCAAATAAAACAGAGTGGCAAGTTAAAAAAATGTCATCATGCTACGTGGCTTTTATTGAGCAAGGAACACATAGTCATTTTTATCTAAAACCTGTCGCCAATCTCACTCATCCTGCTTACCTCCCTCATCACTGCCCATCCCTCTAAAATCCATTCTGTTTAGTTAGAATTTCTCCTACTTTGGAGTTGAGACAAGTTTACTTTCTTTCTTTTTTTTTTTTTTTTTAAAACAGATGGGTTTTGGATATATGCAGAAGTATAAACACTTTTGTAAAACTTACTATAGTCCATAAATAAAATACAGCACTTTAGTGTCAATAATTACTCTTTAAAAAACCCTCACCCTGGAGGCAATGAGAAGGCCAGGAAAAAAATACAAGTTTAATGTAAGTGTTCTAGTGGTTCAAAGAAGAAATCTAAGCTATGAAGTGGGGACATGGCATACAAAGGCTCAGGATGGTGAAGCAATGCAAATCTTTCCTTTCGGAATGTTCTTCAGCAGAACCTGTTCTCTAAATTGCTCTGACAGTTTAGTCTAGAGAGACTAGATTTCTCTCTTGGGATTTTCTCTTGGGTTTACGCTAGTTAAGAACAGCTAGATATTGAATGTCAGGGAACATGTCAAACAAATTGCATGGAATTAACAATAACCTATAAACCTGAATTATCATGATAGCTTCAAGGCCAGCATCTTTGTATTTGATTTCTTGCAACGGAGCAATCTCAGCTTTACCTGGTCACAATATAGGTCTGTCTTTCTGCTTTGAACACTCACCCCTGCCTCCTACTTCTGCACATGACACAGGATACAGATCTTCTGTTCTATTGTTCAATTATCTCCTAAAGATAACTTGATGAAAATTTACCTAACATGAGCCAACAGGGAGCATTTGCAAGGCTGCCAGACCACTGAAGTAGCCTAAAATGTTCAATTACCTGCCAAGACACGGAGAAATGTTGGCTTTACTACAGTCTGACCTTACTTTACCCCCACTCAGGCACCTAGGCTCTTGATTTCTTTGGCTTGTGAAAAAGCTAAAAGAGGAAATGAGATCACCTCTGTTTTTTATCTTCTCGTTTATTTTTAGATATCTCAAATAACACATAGGATAAGTGACGTGAGCCTCAAATTTTAAATATTCTAGGAGACATGCCAAAAGAAGGTAAATCTGCTGTAATGCTACCAACATCATTGCATGTGATTGACTTCAGGCTTAGCTAAAGCAAGAAATATGAAATATGCTTTTAAAATTAACTCTGAATATGACAGTAAACTCTACTGTTACACTAAGATTAGTATTATTATTCTCAATAGTGCTATTGAGAAGCCATTATACATGGCTTGGAATCCGTTCCTCAAATATAGATCTTTATTTGGTGATAATTTCATGTGATCTTCTAAATGATGAGAAGTTTAATGAGCTATAAAAAGTAAACTCTTTTTTACCTTCTGTAAATAAAGATTGACAAAAATAGCCATTTTCCTCCTAAACTTGAATGACTTGTTGATTTTATGCTTAACCTTTTACAAGAATATTTCTCCATTTCCCTAACCTATAGTAGCTAACTCAGAAGTAAGTTTCTTTTCATATTTGCCATAATCTTAGTTTACTTCCACATTCTTAAAAAAAAAAATGTAAGGAATCATGGCTGTGTTTGAAGATTCCCAGAAATGCTTTTAGTAAAGACTGAAAACTAAATAAGCAGGTAAAGAATGAGGAAAATGAGAAAATAACGGGTAACATGAAGAACTAAATTCTCAGCAGTATGCTGTGTCATACCGGGGTCAAATGAGAGATACTCATTAAATCCTGACATCTTTGTGCCACCCAGGGAAATGGACTTTGAGTCACACTCAAGTACAAAATTTTAAGAGGTTTCAAGTAAACTACTTGTTCTCTGCAAGTGCTTTTCCAGGAAAATCTGTTAAAAATCTCAATTTTTTTTTTTATCATTAGAAAATGATAAAAACTAAGGGGTGAACTGTCTAAGCAAATCTAAAATGCAGAAAAATGAATAATTCTTTTTCCCGGATAAAGACTCTATGTAGGCAACATAGAGAGGAGATACAAGCATTCAGATTGTGGGGAGGGGGTGGGTGGAATAGTGCTATTGAGAAGAAAAGGAAGGGTGCTTTGGGTCTGACTTATTCAGGTTGATTGTCCAAATCAATTCCACTCACAAGTAATTGCTCCACTGTTCATTTCATTTTTCTTGGGCAGACCCAGCCATGGAGAACAGTTTAAGTGGGTCACTGTTTCTTGGATCCTATAAGAGAATCCTCTCAATTGGAAAATGTCAAAAGGTATTTTGTACATATGCAGCCATATCCATAATAGTTCAATGTAAGTTTACAACTTAAAAAAAAGCATCTCATTTTTTTGTTTGGCTGTATCTACTTTGCTTTTCTTTATATATAAAAATGTCCTTGGGGTAGTCAGGTATGCCAATTGAAAATGACTCATATAAAGTGTTCTACATTTGTTTAAGAAATCTTTACCTCAATTTGATATCCTTCAGTTAATTTATTTATATCTATGTGTCCTGTGGATTCAGTGTCTCAAAGATAATTATATTGTACATTGACCATTGGAACTGTAAAAATTAGAGGCTGAGAGAAAATAGAAGCTATTTCTATAGACAATATTACATGCCCAAACTCCAGAGATGCATGTAATTTTTGCTAAAGAGAATACTAAATATTTGTGTGTCAAAATGAGAATTCTTACTTACTGGGTGCTCCAGTGGGTTCTGCACAGCCCCAGAGTGGGTCAGATCCCGCAGGTGGAAAACCAAGCCACAGTTACAGGTTGGAAAATACATCTGGGAAGAACAATGTTGTTGGCTCACTGGCAGCGGGTGAAACCGGGGAGTCACAATGACACTTACTTATACAACAAGGTTTGGTTTTAATCTTAAGGTTTCGTCTAATTTGGAATAATTCTAACTCAAAATAGTAAATATATTAACATAGATTCAGGAATGATGCAAATGAGAATCGTAGGCCAAATTTTGCCTAAAGTGTAGCTATAATCATTTCTTCATTTTGAAGAAATCAGAAACACTTGAAAAGCATATAGAGTTAACTTTTTGTTTCTGAGTTACTTTCACAGAGGGTCCTCATTGAAGGAAAAAACCATCTATTGAGTCATAAAATAAGTTTTCTTAGATTTCAGCCAGAGACAACTAAAGGCCAGAGAGAAAATTAGGAACTAAGAGAAATAACATTTATCCTTTAAGACAACTGGAGAACCCATGGGATAGAATGCTTCAGTGACCAAGAAGACATGTTATTTTTTTGAAAGAAGCAAAATCGTTGCTACCGTTTTCCACTGCAAATTGTACGAGCAACTAACTGCAAGAAATACCAAGGAAATGTATTTCCCAGATGTTTGTGGGTCTATAAAGTGATCTCCTTTCACACCAAGGCTTATGCTACTGGAAATGTGCTCTGTAAAGCATGTGTTTTTCATGAGTGTTAGGGCTGAAAGTCCTTGGTGGTTCCTAAGCATGGTCCATCTATTGATGGTTTAGCTGATAATGAAAAAACATGGGTTGTTCTAGGCCATCTGTAGCAGAGTGTGCCTTTAATTGGGACCATGAGAAATGCTGTACATGAGAATAAATGTGTAAGTGAAACTTAAAGTTGCCCTTTCAACCATGATAAGAGGGCTTAAGTAGCCACCAACATACCTGTTTTAATTGTTTTTCTAGTTTTTCCTTCTCCATCTGATAAGCTTTTATCTATGGACAAAACAAAGGGGTTTGTTTATCAGGAAGAGTTCGTGTCATTAGTTCCAAAGATACTCTTGACCCAGCTGTTAATGACCTACTCAGAAGCTCAAGGGTTGAGGCACTGACAACAGTAATGCCAACAGAAACAGTCACATTTCAGTTTTTCCACTCATGCATTGATCCCATCTTGAAATTTCCAAATGAAGTTTGGAAAGTTGCATAGTTTTAAATGTTATTCCAACTTTTTGAGGCCACTGTAATTCTCTGTATTAATTTGATCTACTTAGATTAGATATAAAAACAGCTTCCATTGCTCACCAAATGAAGTTGGAATTGGTCATCTTGGTTTTCAAAGGCTTCCACAATAAATATTGGAAATTGTATATGCACTTAATGCAGAGGCCAGACATTTATCTCAGTCCTTTGCATACAATAACTTATTGAATCCTCCCAATGTCCCCGTGTGATACTTAATATTACTATCTCCATCTTAAGAGATGAGGATGTCAAAATCTGAGACATTGAGTAACTTACTCAAAGTCATACTTTATGACTTCTCACTGCTAAGACCCAGCTACATGCAGCAAAGTCAACAACCCTGGGGTCTCCCCATACCCAATTCACCTAGACAAAGCTGATTTTTTTTTTTCTTTTTCTTCTTTTTTTTTTTTTTATTGTTGGGGATTCATTGAGGGTACAATAAGCCAGTTACACTGATTGCAATTGTTAGGTAAAGTCCCTCTTGCAATCATGTGTTTTTTCATGCCATCTTCATCTCTATACCTCATGTTCCACATTGCTAAAAGGGGCAAATGTCCCACCTGTGTGATACTTACCCAAGTCCCACTCATCAGAATTATTCCCTCCTTCCGTGGTCCTCCCTGGTAGAGCTGTATGTTTACTATCTGACTTTGTGCAATGTACACTATGTATAGTTAATTCTTGCTACTGCCAGTAGTTATGTTCCACAAAGTCAGTGTAAATACTGAATTAGTGAATACTGAACCATTGTTCCTAGGGGAAATTCAGGGTGCAGTTCTTGCGAGCCTCTGGTCAAAATATTTGTGTTAACTGATCAATACATAACCTTGTTTTATATGTGATTCTGATTAAAGACACTTTAATATGTATTGTTGATTCATTAACACTGAACTCATGGTCAACTGCACTATAACTTCTGCCTGAATGAAGTTTATCTAACACACATTTTCTCTGCAATGGCACATGACAGCTTTCATGCACTTAGGAACACTGACAGCACTTCAGCACTCTGCTTGGTGGCCATTTTAAACAGTAAAATCATCAACAAAACCCACAAAAATGTGAAAAAGAAACTTTCTGTAGAGTAAGAGGTGAAACAAGAAGTCAGAGCATCCCTTGTTTGATCTCAGCTGGACATGTGCATGTCAGGTGACTCAGCTTCCCTGCTGCTCTGCTCGAGTTTGAGAATGCATCATGAGAGCACCACAAACATTGATTTGGGAGTGAAAATACATTTTACTGAGTTGGCAAAGTCACATATATAGCATTTGCGAATGTTATAGACTGTATATATCTCTTTTATTATATTATGAATTCCTTCATAGCAAGAAGGAATTAGTATTTTATTTCTCTAAAGCATAAAGCAGAATGTCTTGCAGAAAGCAAGCTTTGGAATTAGAGTCCAAGGAACTGAAAGTAGCATTTAACTATATAACTAAATGAAATGACTAAACGCATGCCCTTCTAATAGAGTAAAATAATTTATGACACATCTTTGAGTTATGACTTGAGATAGATGTTTTTATAGAGCCCTCCCGTCCCCACTTAACCCTGAGAACAATTTTGTGCAGTAGGTATCATCATCCATGTTTTACAGGCGAGGATACTGAGAGTGGTTAGGTAACTTATTTTTTAAAGACAGAGGCTTTAGAGTTAGAAGAAGAATTTTAGAGATCATCTAGTCCAAATTTGTCATTTTATAAATGAATAAAGGGAATCACAGAAAAGTTGAAGAACTTGCTCAAGGTGATACCAACTGAATGTTAAGAATGGTGGTAACACCAGTTCCTTTCCCCCTAAATTCCTTCTCCTCCTCGGTACCTTAAGTATTTTTCCCTTCACCACATTTCTATTTTGCCATTATTGCTGGTTTAAAAACATCTTGGTGATAGAATGAATATATTCTGGTATATATGCAACTAGTGCCAGAATGATTGGACCTAAAAATCCCTTTAAAGTCTACTTGGACAAAAAATAATATATGTGTGATATTCAACTAAAGTAATGCCCGTACTTTTTATTATATCATAGCATTTAACCTGCTGTACATATATTTAACCTAGATCATGAAATCATCTACTATATCTCCTTATGAGTTCTATCATCCTCTTCCCAGAGGGAGGAACACTTTTTAAAAATAAATGATTGGGCTATAATTACTTTAAAGAAAAGCTTTGATGTTGTGAGATAACACTTAGAGATCGTTAAGTTTGTTCCCTAGTTAATAAGCACAATTATACCCTATTGTATTTAGGGAATACATTTATTCTGTTGATATAAAGCAAAAATTACTTTACAGGTGACACAGAAAATGATCTGTGGATTATACAGTATATACCGTTACATAGATGAATATACATTCCTGGTGGGAGGGGGGTGGGGCCTTAGTGTGTGTCACACTTTATGGGGGCAAGACATGATTGCAAGAGGGACTTTACCTAACAATTGTAATCAGTGTAACTGGCTTATTGTACCCTCAATGAATCCCCAACAATAAAAAAAAAAAATGGGAAAAAAAAAAAAAAAAAAAAGAATATACATTCCTGGTTAGAATGAAAAAGTTGTAATGGCAAGGACATTGCCAGTCTTATATACCAATTTATCACCAATCTGAACTTAGTAGAATGAATAAAACTAAAATATACCAGGAAATGAAATTATTTATACAGTCACAACTTAAAAGAAATTAAGGATGTTTTGCATGTAAGAAATAAACTTGAGGGTGATTACTTTACCAAGAATAACCAAAATGTTTTTGTAACTACTGTTTTATAAGTTACTGATTAGGTTGCATAAATTATTTTCAGAAAATTACTTAATTATATTTTTGCTACTATTTTATTCCTTTAATTTCTTAGGATTCTCTGCTGAAAGTTTTTTCTTTGTAAAATCAGGAATTTCAAGTTAATCCTTCAATAAAAATCAGAAAAGAAATTAAATTTAATTCATCACCTACTTTGTATTTGGAGGAGGAAGAAGATGACTAATAGTTTAAAATTTCTTCTAAGACTAAGTAAGATTCTTAAGGCTAAGGGCTGCCACAGCACGTCCCATAATTTCTATTTATTCAAAAGCATTGGATAATTTTTCAAATCAAAAATGTTACATTTCATTTTTTTTTAAGCCAGAATTGTCTTAGCTACATTTTCCTTCATTAACATCAGTATTTACCCATCAGGGCAACTTCTTCCATCTACTTTAATCTATCCTAATATGCCCAATTTTAGTGTGCTTTCATTTAATATATTCTATTTTAATAAACTGGTGACTGTTATCTGGCTTTCTGAAAGTGCTCCAGTTACATTAAAGCTGGGAACCCACTGAACAAAATCCTCAGTTTCACATGTAAATGGTGTTTAGAAATATGTGCATTTTTGGCAGACAAGAGCTTTCCCACATAGCTCTTCAAAGAAAACAACTAGACTTTAGAAACCACTTCATTCTATTTGAGTACTAGGTAGTTGAACTAGTTGAACTACCAAGATAAATATTATGAGAAAAAGATCAATGAACTGTATTTTATAAAAGACTTTGGAATCCAAATTCTTGGTTAATTCTTTAATAAATTTAAGTTAAAATATATTTCTAGTCATTTTCATCTCCTTACAAGATTGTTTAAGAATGATTTCGTCCTAGGTGCTAACCTCTTAAGAAAATCCAATGTCAACTAACAGAAGTCAAAAAGTCTTCATTATTTTAAATGAAAAAAATACAAATAAAATACACATATCCTGGAAAACATTATTTTGTTTTGATTTGTACCTGAGAAGTCAGCCTATTCAACTGGGATTGAGAAGTTTGATTGATTTGCTGTAGCTCCTCTTTCTCTTGATTAAGTCTTTCCCGATCCGATCGTTCCTTTTTGAAGTCTTCTTCATATATTTGCACCTATGAAATATTAACTGGCTGTTACTATTAGCTTCCTTTACGCTTAAGTCATTTAAAAGATTTCAGAAAAGCTATTATCTAGGCCTTTCCAACCTGAGACATTTCTACCCTCTTTTCATAAATATTTCATCATGGTGTGATGGAGAAATACAAATGACAACTTAATTTTATCTTTCACCTCACTTAGGGTGGCAATTCTCTACATTTTCCTCTTTGAGCCTGTATCAGGAATTCAGAAATATGCCCAATTAGAAATGTGCAGTTAGCATCATAACAAAGATATTTGTACCAGAATGTTTATTGCAGCCCAATTCATAATTGCTAAGTCATGGAAGAAGCCCAAGTGCCCATCAATCCATGAATGGATTAATAAATTGTGGTATATGTACACCATGGAATATTATGCAGCCTTAAAGAAAGATGGAGACTTTACCTCTTTCATGTTTCATGGATGGAGCTGGAACATATTCTTCTTAGTAAAGTATCTCAGGAATGGAAGAAAAAGTACCCGATATATTCAGCCCTACTATGAAACTAATTTAGGGTTTTCACATGAAAGCTATAACCCAGTTACAACCTAAGAATAGGGGGAAGGGGGAAAGGGAGGGGAGGGAGGAGGGAGGGAGGTGGGTAGAGGGAAAGGGATTGGTGGGATTACACCAGTGGTGCATCTTACAAGGGTATATGTGAAACTTGGTAAACGGTCTGTGAAGCTAGTGAATGATGCCCCATGATTATATCAATGTACATAGCTATGATTTAATAAAAAAAAAAAAAGAAATGTGCAGTTAAGATACATGTGCAGAAAGTCATCAATGGAGCCACCCCTAAACTAAGAAGATGGATTTCCCATTGGGGATTATGAAAAACTAGTACCTGCCACGGTCTATAAATATATAAAATATTATATATATAATATATATTTATATATATTTTATATACAAATATATAAAATATGAACTAAAACATTACTGTAAACTCCATGAGTCAGAGTGACTCTTGCACATGATGTACACTATATATGAGCAACCAAGACAAAATGTCTGAACATAGCCAGTGTGGTTTTTTTCCCCCTGCAAAGGAACACTGGCTAGCACCAACAGTACTTTAAGGTTGAGAATTTGACAGAGATTTGACACTGGGTATATTACCCTTATTCTCTTTATGGGTTTATTTTCAAGCTATGGGCGTTAGACAATGAAGTCTGCAAACTCATCCTAGAAAAAGTGCTGGGCACCTCGTTGATGAATATCACTATGGTCATCAGATGGCCAAGGAGAATACATTGAAGATGACCATAGTGATATCCAGCAATGAGGCATGTAGCACTTTTTCTAGGAAGAGTTTATGAATTTAATTGTTATACCTGATGGCCATTCCATAAAAAGAGTTCCAAAATTGCTTTGGATTACATATCATGAACTGGACAAAAGCTTGCTAACTAGGATCTACAGAGAACTCAAATTAATCAACAAAAAAAGAGACAATAATCCCCATAGATCACTGGGCAAAAGACATGACTAGAACCTTCTCTAAAGAAGACAGATGAATGGCTAACCAACATATGAAAAGATGCTCATTGTCCCTCATCATCAGAGAAATGCAAATCAAAACTACCCTGAGATACCACCTAAGCCCAGTGAGAATAGCCCACATCACACAGTTTCAAAGTTACAGATGCTGGCATGGATGTGGAGAGAAGGGAACACTTTTACACTGCTGGTGGGACTGCAAACTAATGCAATCTGTTTGGAAGGAAGTATGGGGAATAATCCCCAAAGAACTCAAATTAGGCCTCCCATTTGATCCTACAATCCCATTACTGGGCATCTACCCAGAAGAAAAAAAAAGCCTTTTATCATAAGGACATTTACACTAGACTATTTATTGCAGCTCAATTTACAATCACCAAAATGTGGAAACAACCTAAATGCCCACCAACCCAGAAACGGATTAACAAGCTGTGGTATATGTACACCATGGAATACTATTCAGCTATTAAAAAAGATAGAGACTTTACATCTTTTGTATTAACCTGGATGGAGGTGGAACAGATTCTTCTTAGTAAAGCATCACAAGAATGGAGAAGCATGAATCCTATGTACTCAATTCCAATAGGAAGGCAGTAGATGATTTGATACAAGGTGGGGGGTAGAGGAATGAGAGAGCAAGGAGAGGGGAGGTGGGAGAGAGAGCAGGGATGGGAGGCACAGTGCATGGCACACCTCTTAGGGGTGGGACACATTTATAAAAGGGACTTTACCTAACAAATGTAATCAATGAATCCCAAACAATAAAAAAAATGTCATAAACAAAACTGCTTTGGGAACTAGTGAAGGGCAGACTAGGCAGTGGTATTGATGCAGAGCTTCCCAAGGGGAGTACTTCAAAGGTGACTGCACTGATATTTAGCAATAGCACATGTAGCACCTTTTTCTAGAATGAGTTCACAAACCTAATTATCTGACCTTACATGTATATAATCCTGAATATAATGAAGCAGATTATTCAAATGAAATATATGAAAGAGAAAACCCAACTTCACTATCAAATGTTATGGAATTTTTGGATCTATTTACAGATGGGCTATTTCCTGTGAAATAATAACAATAAAGTGAATAACAACAATAACACAATTGCTCAGTTTTGTGTGTGTGTGTGTGTGTATTACTTCAAAACCCTTGTAATTGCAACTTACTCAGAGCAAAAACAGCCAACAAATCATACCCAGGAACAAGAATACTTTCAACTCTTTGTTCTGTGACATCCTTTCCCCCACTACTAATATAGGTATTATTGATAATATATGATCCAGGGATTAGGTTTCTTATACGTATCCTGTATTTATTGATACTGCTATCAACAGTTCCAGCTTTTTACCTGTCTTAGTTTATAGAACCTCTCACAGGAAAAGAGATGGGATATGCATGGTTGGCCCCTCAGCTAAGTGAACACCAGCCGACTGAACGCAATTTAGGCACAAGTAGTCCAGACAGTGCTATATGCCTGCAGTTCCGTGCTGCCAATAGGTATGGGCAGAAAGTGCAGGTGCTCCTTACTCCTGCTGTCCACTTGGCAACAGTGTGAGGTTGGGCAAGTTGGCAGGAGGACGCTGCTGTGTGTCAGTAAATTACTAGGTGGTGCTATCCATACCTGGAACAGCTGAGCAAACCTGGCTGTTCTGTGATTATACTCAGTGCAAAGTATTTTCTTTAAAATTGCCCTTACTATTCAAAGGCCTGGAGGCCAGCAGACGCCAAATCACAATCTGGCTTCTACTATTTTCTGAGAAGGTCCAGAATTTGGAATAGTAGTGAGTTTAAAATAAACCAGGTCTACATGAAACTCTCTAGACTCAATGCTAATAGATTCTCTCCCAAAGGTTAATTAGCATGCCCCTCTTTTAACTGCGATCTTGGGTAAGCCATTTAATCCAGCTGAAACTCAATTCCCTATTTTATAAAGTGTGAGAGTGAATTCCTGCTCTATATTATTCCTATCAAGCCTTAAAATGGCACAATTCTAATCAAAATAAATGAAAAAACTTTTGACACATTCTGAGCAGCAAGACAAGTGTCCAAAGACGTGTGAAAAACAGGCCCTATCTTCTCCTTGTGCTTATGCCGCTTCCAGACCCTCACCTGCTGCTTGAGAACTTCCATTTCTGTTCTCATCTCTTCATGGCAGCACTCTTCAGACTTCCTTAAACAGTCCTCAGGAAACGAAGAACACTCTATTTTCAAGGCATCCTGAAGAGCCTATGTTAGAAGATGAGCATACTGTTGATCTAAGACTTCCCATGTTATATGAATTCCTTTATAATTGCTAAAATCATTTCAAATGCACCCAAAGGTAGAATTTCATTTATGATGCTGCTTACATTACTTTTTTCTGTTTTTTTTGGTATACACATATATATATATATTTTTTTTTTTTAAGAATCTGCCTTTTCTCCCTGATGATGCCTATGCTATTCAATCCTTGTTAATATTTAGGGGGTTTTGGTGTTGGCCTCTCCTCCACCTAACCAACTAGGAAAAGAAAATACATCTATTGCCCTTTCTAGATTCTCTGACCTAATTAAAAGTAATTCAATAGATGATGCTAAAACGTTAGGAAGCATCAGAGGTAGTAACCATACCCAGGCCTAGCCACCGCCCCTCGAAGATTCTGAATTAGATCTGGGAGTAGGGTCTGAGAATATGCTTCAAAGCTGATTTTTCTGGTCCCAGATGATGTTTTGAGTAATACTCTGCTATATAACTGTACCATGTCCCCAACAGGAGAAAGGAAAATACACAGAAATGTGAGTCTATGCAGATTCATTATCTACCAGCTCTATTATGCTGCCTTTTTGCTCTGGCCTAGCCAAGTCCTATTTATTTCTTGTTAAAACATTCTTTAACTCACTACAGGGAAGAGAGAGTTCTCTGCTTTTCTGATATCCAGTATAAGTTTATTTTATTTTTTATTTTTATTTTTTGCAGTTTTTGGCCAGGGCTGGGTTTGAACCCACCACCTCCGGCATATGGGGCCGGTGCCCTACTCCTTTGAGCCACAGGTGCCACCCTAAGTTGATCTTTTTACTGTGGGATGAGGGGACTAAGAAAATAAGTGATACTTATGTTCACCAGCAAAAGATTATCATCCTTACTAGCTTCTGATAGTCTACATATACTGTATTTGGTCATATCACGTAAAAGACACTGCCTCTATTTTGAAGATTTTGGGATCATGATGAGCTCAATACAATTATTATACACTTCCATATATTATGATGGAACATTTCTCATCCTGGCGTGGCCTCAAAGCCCACATTATGACTACTTGCTCATTATCGAATGAGTCCTCTGTGCAAATAGAAAAGGTTCATTTTCAGAGCTATAAGAAAATTTCACTTCCTTTGTGAGTATTTCTTCAGTAATTTCAATGGTGTCTGTTTGATGATATTTGTGGTAACTCACTCTCCTGCATGACTATACGATGTGGTCATAGAGGTAGGATAGGAAAAGCAAATTAGTGGTTTTGAGTATGTGTGGACAGACTGGGAATTTCTTAAAAGAATGTCTTAGAATTCTATAAATACTGTTTAGTGAACGACTATCATTTTTTAAGAAGTTGTATTAAAAACAAAAACTTTTTTCTTCCTCTGGGAAGAATTTAAAGAAACAATAAAAGTTGTTTAATAATTTATGTTGGTGAGGATTTATATTAAGCTCTAGGAAATATCAGAATAGTTAAAAAATTTAAAAAATGTTTGAATAGTAGTAGAGAGAATCTAGGGTGGAGTGAGCTAAGTGAATGATGGCGATCAAATATGCTGGGTCCTTATCCCATACCTACAGATAAAGTCCTTTTGTGGGTCTTGTTATTTTTCCTGGTCTACTTTCATGCTAGTCAGCATTCCAGAAATTTTGCAAATGAGTCATAAATGAAAGGTGAGTCTAATAGATATTTATCCCATCTTGCAGTTTCCTAATTTCTTTGAACAAAAAACCTGTAACCTATTCTAGAATAGTTGTTTTCTATCAGTGCAGGTCTACTAAGCAAACCTACCCATCTCACACTAGTGAAATGGCAGACAAACCAATTTTGCCCATGGGCAGCACTGGCTGACTAGCCTCAGATAAATTTTTATCACTTTGTTTAAACATCTGGCTTCTCCTCAAGGGCTTGATGAAAATAAGACCCTTGGATATTTTTTCTTCAAAGCAAATAAACTGGTTTGAGTACACATAGTTGGGTGAACTTCTGAAAATCTAACTTAATTACTAAGCTGACATATTACGAATTGTTGCTGAGGGACTGGGTCAGCAGGCAGTCAGCTTGCACCAGTAGGGTAGGACCCAAATTCCATGCTGTGAGGAGTGGTGTGTGCAATCAGCCACTGAAGTCAACATTTTGAGTAACTTCTATAACAGTGGTAAAAAGAAAAGAAAAATATTTGTTGTAAAATAGAAGAACAATAGCATCTTACTTCATTAGGTTCATAATACATGTGCTAACTGAGAAAAAACCCTTTTCATAACTATCCCTTTATATCTGTGTTTTTAAGTGACAATTGAAGGTACAGATGTGTGGAATAAATCTCTTCTGGCTTTAAGTGTCCTTTTATTTTCCTTACTATTCAAAAGTAATGTATTGCCATTGATGCATAAACCTTAGGTTCAAAATCGGCTATTGAACACATTATATACTATCTAATTAAATTCATTTATTCATCCATTCTTTCATTTACCCATTTAAGAAATAGTTAGGAACTTATTGTAAGCAAATCCTATTCTAGGCACTAAGGAAAAAGCAATGAACAAAACAGAAAAAAAATCTCAGGACCACATTAACACATTGCCTTTGAGAGTCCCTTTCTCCATAAAACCACTTATTAAAACTATATTTTATAACTGTCTTGTTATAGAAACAAATGCAGTACAGCCTCTGGAAGGTGACCACCCTAGGGAGACTATAACAAACTGGTCAACATAGGGATGTGGTCAACATAAGGAACTAGGCCTACTGTGCTGATATGTACATGTGGTGCGTGTGTCTGGTCTGTGAAAACCATGTCAACGTAAGGTGGTGGTCAATGTAGGGAAGTGGTCAACTCTGGAGGCTCTACTACACATATTAAAACATATTTTCAACAAAATCTTATTATTTATTCTGATTTTAAGTGAAAGTAAAAATATTTATGGGCTCCATAAAGTATTATGGGCCCTAGACACTGTGCCTACTGTGCCTAGTGAAGAAAATAGCTTTCCAAAATTCTGCAGTTCTCGAGCTTTTACAATCAAGATTGAGAGATAGAAAACAAATAAGACATTAAATGTAAGGCATTAAACATAAATAGTAATAAATTCCAAGAAAAAATTAAAGCAGGAAATACCAGCAGTAGAGTATGTTGTTTTAATTAGGATAACCAAGAAAGTCATCTTTGGGAGGTGACATTTGTATAGAAATCTGAGTTTTACTAAAATTAATTTTTCTCATTGAGATTTTATGATATATTTACCAGAATGATAAAATTATTACTTTTCTAACTTTAGAAAATTTTCTGTGAACTATAAATACAGATACACAAACATGAGCCGTGCACATGGACATAAGCAGGAAACCAGCATTCTTGGCTATTCTGATACCTACAAGCTTTACATCTTCGTGCCCACATTTAGGGAAATGAACTAGAAAGTGTAAGAAAACTTGTAATAGGGAGTCAAAAATGGGAGGGATTTTTAATATAATCTCAATTATTCTTAGTTCCTCTAATTCATTTGTAGAAGATTTTCCAGCAGAGAATAAAAGAAAAAAAGATACGTATTTGCCCTGAATTTGTATGTTTAAACACTGTTTTTATCTCTTAGAGGATAAAGTATATTATTTATGAAGTCAATCTCCACTTTCCCATTTTCTTCCGAAGAATAATTTGTGATCCTAATATAGGATCACATCTGTAATAAAACATCCTATCAGCTAGGCAGGCATGTACTTAATGCTTTGAGGATCTTTAAATGACACTTCTGAACTCTCGTTAACTACGGCCATGAGCACTCAGTCCAAAATGCAGGGTTTGAGCACATTTTTAAGGCCAAAACTTACTCTTGTTTTAGAAGAAAGACCATTTCTATGGCTTTGGTCATAAGCTATGTAGTTGAGAGGTGCATCTCTCAAATCAACCATGTGCTACTGCATTCCTATGTTCTGCATGAGGCTTGGCTCTTGGAAAAGTTAACTGCAAAGGACTTTCCCCCCCCCGAATTAGTCAGACACCATTTCCCCATAATAGTTAAGTAATACATCCATAAAACAATACACACATACACATCATCACCATTCTTTTGCTGCAATTCACAGGCAGTACCTTTGAAGAATTAAGTTGGAGCTAAGGTATTAAACCACTTGCACTTTCCTGCCCCACACCAATAAAGGTTAGTTTTAGGTTTGGGATAGCCGCCATCTCAGCCTGGGGGATGGCATTTTGCATGCTTCCTTCCATATAGTTAGTATCACACCTAACTCCATAGTGATAATTTTAAAGAGCAGCTTATTTCCTCAGGAAGCTTTTGTGGTTAACCAAGAGATACGTTATTGTTCGCAAACACCCACTTGCTTTATGTGGTTCTTCAAACTAAAAAAAAAGGGGGGGGGCATTTATAAAAAAGAGTCTTCTATAATTTCTCCTATTTCTCTTTCTTGTGATAATTCTTTGCAGGGACATACGTTCTCTAAAGCCTCTTTACCCAATGAGGGCTGAAAGCTGCAGATGTGAGTGATTTCTAAAATCACAGAGAAAGTGTTGTGCAATCCCCCAAGGCTGGGACCCACAATGCAGGCTAGATTTTGTTGTGACTCTCAGTAAGAATGTGCTTTTATATAGGAAGCTCTCATTTTGATCTCCCACGCGTAGCCCAGCCTGATACCTTATTAAGGCGTTTTATTTCACATTCCAAATGCTCCTTCTTCTTGTTTGCAAGAGCATTTTTTTCTTTCAAAAGCTTATTCTCTTTCTTCAATTCATGTAATTCTTCATTTAGGCTTTCTTTTTCCTTCTGAGGTAAAAAGCAAGAAAACAAAGTCAATAAATGTTAAAGGAGATGATATTGTAGAAATCCTGATACATCAGCTGCTGTGGCAGATTGAAAGGGTCACCCTTTTGAAATAAAGTAATAACAGGACCTGGAAGATTTTCACTTAACGTTCCATTGGAGCAATATTCTTTGGGTGGACAGGTGTTAGTATTGAACAAATTTTTCTTTTATCCAAACTTAGTGGAGTACCTTAGAAGTTCTGTAGGGGAAAAAAATCAAGATCCCCAATTTTTACTTTCAAAGGTCAAATACATGGGTCTGTAGAATAAACAGGTTCCCATATACTGTCACTAAAGTGATGGATAAGTGAATCAGAAAAATAGTTGAAAATCTTAAATAGAAAAAAACTGTCCTTGCAATAAAACAATACTAAATATCTCAAAGCTCAGTTATACACCATTCTGTACTACAGAAAGGGAAGAGAGGACAATTTTTAGACAAATAAAACCTTTCACTAAATATAATTATCCAAAGCACTACATTGCTGCGATTATTATTTTTCAAATGTAGGAATCAACTAGTTCAATTGCCTCCTACCAGTCTTCTGTTTTTTAGATCATCATTTAAAATTTTAAATGACTAAAGGTTCCGCACTTAGACACTCACTAACAGGTTATGGATTCAGACAATAAGTCTCCTATCTCTTAGTGGTATACATCAGATGGCAAAAGTTTTGTAAAGTAAATTGGATTCTTAATGAGATTGAGATTTTAACCAGGTAAAGACAAATATTGCACAATTTTGGTAACTCAAGATGAGAAAATAGTTAATACATGTGCTAAAGTATGTGATTTTAGTAATTCATATTTCCCAAACAACAATGAAATTTTAAAAATCCACTTTAGGTAATTCATTTTCTTTAAAAGTGAAAACATTTTTATTTGCTTTTAGTTAATAGAGTGGACCTGTATACTCAGAAAATGAGCCAGTTATTTTCTAATTTAGAAAATTTAAGAGAAAATTATTCCAACTAGAAAATGGTCCCAACTGCAGAAGGGAAAAATGACAAAGATTCCTGGTTAGGGTGTACTTGGAAAAGAAAATGACTACTGCATGGCAGAAAGGGAGTTGCCAAAATCTGTTTTCCTGTTTTGTCTCACTGAGACAAATAACATCATCAGTAAGGTAGGAAAACCTGGACTGGAGTGGTCTGTGATGATTTTAAATACTGCCTTAAGGTTTGTTCCTGTTTTAAAATATTGCCAATGCCCCAAGATATCAGCGATAAGGTTTCACCTGAGAAAATTTATACCTTCGTTTTTTCTTAACGAAGAAAAATTTAAGAATTTAAGGTTTCCTCCCATTTTCTACAATATTCATGAAGTCCAATAATTTAGAGTAAAACCAGGAAGAAAAACAGCTCATTTTAGGAGAAACTGTCATCTCAATTGTTATTACCCAGTGCTATGCCCCGACTAATGGAGCCTTAGAATCTGGAAACTAGGTCCAAGTCCCATTTTGTAACATAACGACTTTATGAACACTGGCAAGCCAACCTCCTTACTTCTTAGCTTGTTCATCTTTACTATGGCAAAAATAATTTTTCTCACAAGTGGGAAATAAATGGCAGAAATAACATTCGTTTAAAAAATGTATTGGCCTGGTGCGGTGGCTCATGCCTGTAATCACAGTACTTGGGAGGCCGAGGCGGGTGGATCACCTGAGCTCACAGGTTCAAGACCATCCTGAGCCAGAGTGAGACCCCGTCTCTAAAACATAGCTGAGCCTTGTGGCGGGCACCTGTAGTCCCAGCTACTTGGGAGGCTGAGGTAGGAGAATTGTTTAAGCCCAAGAGTTTGAGATTGCTGTGAGCTATGATGCTATCGCACTCTACAGCTGGTGACAAAGTGAGACTGTCTCAGGAAAAAAAAAAAGTTAATATCTTTATGATCTCAAGCTTAAAACCTATCTGTAAAACTCTCTGTACGCTATACGGTATAAATACAAGATATTGCCATATTATTAATACTAGTAATAAAAATACTGCATATGAATAAAAACAAAAATTATAATTTTCACCTAGAAGTGCCCTAGAAAGGTATCAGCAGATCTGCAGCTGACTTCTCCCTTTCCGGGTAGGGATGACCAACTACTGCCCGCCCTTTCGGGCCACAGGAGGAAGCGGGCAGGGCACGGCCTTCCCTCTTATTCCGGAGAAGTGGCCTTATTTGTGGCTCTCAGGGACTTGCGTAACCCCCACACCCGCACACGTCGGTGGCCCGGCAGCCAGCCGAGGTGAATAAAACCGTGGGCTTTCAGCGGGAAACCAGTCCCGGCTGTCGCTCGTTCCCCGGGGGCGCGGTCGCCCCGGCCCGGCCCCACCTCCTCGCGCCGCCGCTGCTCCCGGCTCGGGCCCCGCGGCCGCTCGTCCTCTCGCGGGATCTCGAGACGCTCCTTCTCCGCGGCGCTGAGGAACCTTTCTGCGGCGTCGAGCTTCGTCTTCAGCTCTGCGACCTGCGAGGCGGTTCACAGACACTTGCAGACACTTCTCGGGAAGCTCACACCGCCCTGGACAGACTCCCGGCCGGGCGCGGAGGGACGGAGACGCCCACTCCGGACTTCCCCGTGGAGAGGTTCTACCTGCACCCCGCTAACTTAGATCGGGATGTTGGCATTGAAAAGGGGGCTAGGTCCGAGGGGGAAAGCGCGCATTCCTTCCCCCCCCAACAGCCTCCAGCTCTTCCTTCCCTCAAGACACCCCCACCCCAGGGGAAATAAAGACTTAGGTCACAGACTTAGGTCTCTAGGTTTGTCCCTCTATTCTTAACTCTCCGTAGAAGGCGACGAGCGCCAGGGAATCGGTAGAACATGCCTAGCCCAGAGGAAAAACACACGTGGCTTTTGATTTTGTGATCTGCAGCGCGTAATGTTACTAGATGCTAAATTAGACGTTAGAGTGACCACGGTCCCGGGAGAGACTCTTGAGATGGGTGCATCTCCCTAAATGGGAGTTACAGCCATAGCTAGCACCGTGTTTTCGCACGCTTGCATGCTTCAGGAAAGCAGTTTAAACGTTCTTTCTGGGCAGCATAGATAACTGCAAGGCGGCCTGACCGTTGCCTGGTGCCTGCACCTTTTAAATTTAGTATTTCTGGGTATCAAAATGGGGAAGAAAGGAGCAAATGCTGCTGAATTATTTGCGGTCAAGTTTCTTTTATTTAAGGGAATTTACTTTCTCTTTTGTCTTTTTGAAGATAGAATGATTTTAAATTTTTAAAGGAGATTTTCTCCAAAAAGTTCCTTTCTCACTAAAGCAAAAGCTTTTTGACAGCAAATGTACTTTAGAGGAAAGAGGGGAATGCCCCATTTTCCCTCACACTTTCACTGTTACCACTGTTTATCTGTGGAAAATAGCTTTTGCTATCTAATTAAGGAACTGGAGCAACACTTGCATAAAACAGTGTGAACTTTGAACCATCTCTCATATCACATGTAATCTTGTGTGTGTATGGCTGCTAGTGACAAAGCTGAGGCCAGGATACTCTGAAATCATGACAAATGTGCACAAGAACTCTTGATACATTGCTGAAGGCTATTTTTAGCACCTTTCTTTAACCAGGCTCAAGACAATTCACTGACACTGATCATTAATCTTCATTACCAAGAGGCCAATAATATTATACTCAGCATCCCTCCCCTCATTTTTCAACAGTTGGCTACCCACAAGTCTCTTTGTAGCTGAAATCAATGTGAGTGTTCACAGGCTTGGTTCCACCAGAATTACTGATTTAAAGAAAATACCAAATGGAGTTGCTTACCTTTCTTTCATATAACTCTTTCATACTTCTAAATTGCTGATCCCATTGCTGGTTAACTTCTAGGAGCTGAAATTATTAAAATTTGGTGAATCAAACAGAATTTCTGCCCAGCTAGAAATTTGGTCAAAATGAAACTTTTTTTTTTAATTTAATTTTTTTTATTGTTAAATCATAGCTGTGTACATTAGTGCAATCAAGGGGTACAATGTGCGGGTTCCATATACAATCTGAAATATTCTCATCAAACTGTTCAACGTAGCCTTCATGGCATTTTCTTAGTTACTGTATGTAGGCATTTGTATTCTGCATTTAGTAAGTTTCGCCTGTACCCATTCTAAGATGCACCATTCCTGAAATTTTAGAAACCATGGGTGAAGACGAGATTCCTTCCTTCAAATTTTGATTGGGCTAAGAAACGCTCTCCCTTTCATTGAAATGATCTTTTTTTTGAGACAGAGTCTCACTTTGTCACCCTCAGTAGAGTGCCATGGCATCATAGCTCACAGAAACCTTAAACTCTTGGGCTCAAGCAATCCTTTTCCCTCAGTCTCCAGAGTAGCTAGGCACTACAGGTGTCCACCACAATGCTGGCTATATTTTTAGAGACAGAGGTCTTTCTCTGGCTCAGGCTAGTCTTGAACTCCTGAGCTCAAGCAATCCACCTACCTGCCTTGGCCTACCAGAATGCTGGGATTGCAGGTGTGAACCACTGCACCTGGCCTTGGAATCATCTTTTAATAATCAGTTTGCGTATGAAAAACTTTTAAGTCTTAGATACATCTTGACAAACTAGTTAAATAGCAACTTTTAAGTTTTCTTAATTCAAAATTTCATCTTTTTGTTTAATCCAATCACAATCTGACAAAAATTTGCAAGTAATGATAGTTTTGGGTAAGATTCATTAATGTATAAAGGATCTTTTCTCAAACTTTTCCATAGTGTTCTCTGTGTTTAATTATTATAATGAAATATTTTTCCAACTCTTCGAAAACAGAATTTATATTAACAAATCCTAGACTCCATTAACTGATAGTCATTTGCTTGAAATAATGTGCTTTTCTCAACAAATGGATAATATCAGCTTTTTTTTTTTTTTTTTTGAGACAGAGCCTCACTATGTTGCCCTCGGTAGAGAGCCATGGCGTCACAGCTCACAGCAACCTCAAACTCTTGGGCTTAAGTGATTCTCTTGCCCCCCGCCTCCCAAGTAGCTGGGACTACAGGCGCCCACTACAATGCCCGGCTATTTTAATTTTTTGGTTGTAGTTGTCATTGTTGTTTGGCAGGCCCAGGCTGGGTTCGAACATGCCAGCTCCAGTGTATGGCTGGCCCTGTAGCCGCTGAGCTACAGGCGCGGAGCCAATATCACCTTTTTTAAAGTATAGCTTTTCAAGGAATAACAGTGTTGTCATAGGAAATATATAGGAAAATTTTAGGCTGCAAACAATTTGTGGATCTTAAAACTATCTGCTAATTAGAAGGCAGAAAGAACACTTATGATCTGTGGTTTAGCATTTTTGCAGGGGAGTTTTCCCTTCCTACATTAAGAGAAAAGCCAACACGTATCAACATGGAACAGACATTGAAAAGATATATCCCATGACTGAAAAACAGTAAGACCTCCTAATTACAAAACAAAATACCTAATCCAGAGTGGCAGTTACAAGGTATGTTTTATGCTGGAAATAGATACAGTTATTTAGTATAAGACTATATCATATTATTATATAAATATATCTGATCTGTTGGCATTTTTAGAGATTCATATTTCTATGCCACAGCAATATTACTCTGCCATAGTTTTTCCAGATGGAAATATTCTATGCAGTATAAAAGATGAATAGAAGGCATGAGAAACAAAATTACAAGTCATCTGTACTTAAAGTCTTTAACAGTTTGAGTTTCAAGGTGTGTCAAGGTGCAAGGCGTGCAGGATACAGGTGATAAGCCACATGGTCTATGTGAAGCGAGCATCTAAGTTTTGAGAAACTCAGGATTATGATTACCAGATTTATGACTTTGTTATTTTTCAGTCATCACTGCACAAACACAAAGACTGAGTACAAGATACGTGGATGAATAAAAAAAATTTTTTTTCTCAAAATAGTGCTTTCTAGTATCCTAGAAATAAATATTATGCCCTGATAAAAATAAAAAGCACGAGGTAATACACTATTTCATACTCAGCATTAACCCACCACACACATGGCTTCAAATACACTTCTAAATTACCTCTTTCCTCTGTTTTTCCAAACACCTTATCTTTCGTTCAAGAGAATTTGTCCCATTCTTTCTTCTTGATGATTGAGTGCACTTAAAACAAAGAAAGAAACAAGATTAAAACAAAACAGTTTATAAAACAAGCAGGAGAAACCCTGTCCTTCACAAATCTCGGGCATTTTGGTCAACTCTCAAATTGTGATTTATAAAAATATCTGATTTTACCAGTAAAAATCCTCCACTGTAAGTGCATGTGTATTAATGAATCAGCTTCACATTATATTTTAGACTCTTTTATATGGGTTAGTTACCCAAATAATGCTCTAATAAAATATAAATGTATCTATAAAACTGTAATGGGCAAGACAGAGATGAGGATTGCAAATTTCATGAATGTAGATCTCTTGTTTTGTTTTTTGAGACAGAGTCTCACTATGTCACCCCCGGTAGAGTGCCTTGGTGTCACAGAGCACAGCAACCTCCGACTCTTGGGCTTAAGCAATTCTCTTGCCTCAGCCTCCCGAGTAGCTGGGAATACAGGCGCCTGGCACAACGCCTGGCTATATTTTGGTTGGAGTTGTATTGTTTGGCAGGCCTGTGCTGGATTCGAACCCACCAGCTCCAGTGTATGTGGCTGGCGCCGTAACCACTGTGCTATGGGCGCCAAGTCATGAATGTAGATTTCAATCTTTTTCCAAAAAAATGACAATTCATAGAAATGAAGTAAGTTTCATGGGTACATTTCAGATATTTACATAGTAACTATTTCTAAAAAGTCATTTTAATAGCTGTGTCCATGAACATGTGTGTAAGATTCTGAAGAGTATGCCTAACAAAAGTCGGAATAGTAATATGTGGGTCATTACAAAAGTTTCGAGACACACAAAAATCAAGAAACATAAACTTTGTGCAGACAGAAACAAATGAAGCCCTCCCAGCAACACTGATAAGCTGAGCAAGTTGAAACTTGCACAGGTGAATCAGAAAACACACTGTTGACTGTGTTTCTTGGAAGTGAAATAATAGACCATAACATAATCTGTCTCAAAACTTCCACAGCCACCCACATAGAACAATCAAGTATAAAGAACACATGCAGCTGAAATGCAGCAAATTGATTCCAAACCTAGAACAAGTTAACTACTTCAATCCCAAATGTGGTGGTTCACACCTATAATCCCAGTACTGGCCTAGTGATCCTGGGTCTCTATAATTTTTTTTTTTAATTAGCAGTGCGTGGTGGCACACATCTGCAGTCCAGTTACTCTGGAGGATAAGGCAAGAGGATTACTTAAGCACAAGAGTTTGCGGTTGTAGTGAGCTATGTTTGGGCCACTGCACGCCAGCCTGAGTGATGGAGTGAGATTCTGTCTCTAAAAATATATATATAATAATAAAATAAAAATAAATAAAATTTAACCTCCCCCCAAAACCAAAATCTTTAATGACCATGATTATAAGTATGTTATAGGGGTGGGCATAGATTAACTGGCACTGCATAATTTTAGTCAGTTCCTTGAATAAAGTCATTAGATTACAAACTTAGATGGCTAATAAATTATTATTATCATGGAAAAGCTAATCCCCTTTCATTTTAGATATTTATTTTTCAGGATTGGGAGTATTCATTTAAAGAACGAACAAAAGCTCCTGAAATGGCTATCTGCCTAAATTGACCACCAGCAAAACTGACTTAAATAAAGGACTGGTTCCTGTATTGTAAGTCAATCGTCTTACTACCATCTCATATCTGAGTCACGGAAGTATACAATGAAGTGGAGATGAGGATAGCCCTTACACCTGCATTCAGTATCAGGCTCCATAGTTACTGTAGATACAAAAGTACTTAAAAATATTCATGAGCAAAAAATATTCATTTTCAAAACATGTTGACCTTTGCCTGAAATGTTTATAGGAAATAGCTCTTTTGCAATCATCAGGATTTCAAGGGCTTTTTTCCAATAAGAATTATTTATAAAATTGTATTTTCTATCCTTGCTTACTTAGGTTTTAGCCTTTTAGGATTTGATGATCTTTTATATCTGTATAGATGGAGTTTTTCATTTCCTTAAGCTTTTTCCTATTTAGACCTGTGTTATAGATAAGACTACATTTCAAAAGAGAAAGTTCTCTGTGGGTCAATAAATGCAGAATGATTGGTTATACTTGCTCTTGACCTTAAGAACCTGGTTTGGCTAAGCACTGAGAGTGACTCCAAACCCAGGTATCAAGTATGTTAGGCGCTGTCATTGAAGAGACATGGGTCCATTCTAAGAAACTGGACCCATTCTGGATTACGACAGACTAAACATTAAGAGTCTTTAATCTGAAAGATGCTGTGATCCAGTCCTACTTAGTGTGACCTAAGCTCAGCAAAGGAGAGGTATGGTGAGACTGGATCCTAGAACAGTGGTTCCCACCACAGGAGTGTATCAGTCACCATTAGGCAGGCTAAAGGCAAAGCTTCCTGAACAATGGATCAGAATTTCTGGAAGGAGAGCCAGGGCACCTCTTATTTTCAATATATTTCCTAGGTAATCCTGATTCATACTAAAGTTCAAAATCCTTCCATTCTAGATCATGATTGGAAACATGATTTTGGGGTCCTCAAAAAGTCTCCTTTCTATTTCTGATATAAAGATTGTGACCAGCGAACATTTATTTGTCCCTGCCTTCTGGGAATCCGGGTGTGGAACAATAAGAGACTGTGCTTTTTAAAATTCTTCCCTTCCAAAGTAATTTTCTCTGGAAGAAAAGTGTAAATTATTTGACCCTTGATTTTTATTTTATGAACAAGAATTACTGAAAAGCTAGTTACTAAATCCATAAGAGAAGCTATTGATAACGGTAGGACTACATATTTCTGAAACTTAGAAGTACGTTCAATTATAAGCAGGGGAGGAGGGGAAAGAGCAAGATAGAAAGCCAGTGGATAGGAATGGCTTGTAAACCATGCATGTATCACCAGGCCTTTCACTGAAAATTAATCAGCGTTTTACCCTGGTTCATATGCCTCAGGTGTGCATTAAAATGAAGCAAAACCAATTAAATATAAAGATTCGGGGGAACTTTCCATTTGTATTTATTTTGTTTTCCAGTTGCTAGTGAAGGTATCTGATAAAGATTTTTACTCAGTGGTTCTAGTAAAGATCCGCTTACAGAGTGATATTCCCTATAAATAATTCCCTATAATTATTCCTTATAAAGTGTAATCTGTGTTCGAAGTGTCTGGGCATTTATTTATCTACCATAACAGCCATACCAGCTTCTAATATATTCAATGTCTGACTGCTAGATCAAATACCCAAATCAACAATAGAGTTACATTTATTTTACCATTGTACCTTGGTTATTTAAAAAACAGAAAAAAATCCCCAAAACTTCAAGAAAGCACTTTACTACATTTAATTAACAAGTAACTGTTGCAGTAATTAAAGAAAAATATGTAATAGTTTTACCATAGGTAATATGTTCTATTTCTAACCATAGCAATAGTATTCTTTTTAGATTTCACATTGAATGAAATTCTTGTAAGTCAGTGGCAAAATATGGAACCTATATAGTTAGGACAGGAATAGGCTGAAAGGAATTTGGACACATTTAATCCTCTCATTTTGTAAAAGAAAAAATGTAGCTCAGAGAAGTTAGAGGCAATGTATCAGTTACCCAGATACTTTTTCTACGTTAAACAACATTGATTAAAAATATAAAGCAAATCTTATCTTAAAAAAAAAACAAACCAAAACAACTAGCTCTTTCTACTCGTATTAATCAATGCACAGTTAACTGCTAGAAATGGTATCCGTGCAAGATGTGATCAATTCATCCTCTAGAAATGTGTTCTTACCTCTGCATGCTCCGTAGAACTTTCTGCTGCACTCATTCTAGATGTGTCCTCTGCAAGATGTGCCATGGAAACTGTTTTTCCTGGAGTCTTGGAAAGCAGGAAGTAAAACAAGGAAAAATATGTCTCTTACAGTATCTTTTAGGGTGAGAGCTAACTCATGATAGAAGATAACAGCAATAGCTTTTTATGAAAAATAAACAGAAGTAACTCTGAATATGAATTGCACAGAATAAACTTAGAGGCACAACAACTGTGATTTTAACTTTTGTTCTCTTCCAAATCGGGATTTCCCAGGATGTCTCAAATAGGCAGGCTGTGACTAAGCCCTGGGGCAGCTCAGCCTAGCTATGGTATGTAAATTGCCATTCTTCCTTTACTGGTAGTTTCTCCCACTGGAGGAGGAAGTTCACAACCCCAGAAAGCCTGGGCAATCCAACTGTTTCTTCAGTAGCCTAACTGTTACAAATTCATTATATTTCCCAGAGCAATTAGGTAACTGTTGACTTTTTGACAGCTCGCTTACTTGTTTCCCTCAAGGTAAGATTTTCTGGCAATGCTTTCTAAATGTGAGTTTAGATTTGTAGAACTTAATGAGTCATACATAATTCTGTAAGTGCTCCTCATTCTTACAGACCTAAAAGAGAAAATAATTTATTGCACAGAAAAGTAGGCATTGTTTGCAAATCTAATCCATGCAGCAGAAAGGTTAGACTTGGTTCTCAAGTTTAAGACTATCTTTTCTGTAGGTCAGGTTGAGATTTTCTTCACGACCCGTCTGAAGTGAAATCTTTTTTTTTGCACTAACATTTTAGCTTTAATTAGCTGACTCTCACTCAGAGGAGGACCGTAACAGGTGGTACAGGTAAAAACATGGAAATGACAGATACTTGGAGGTGCACAAATCAACTACGAGGGAGTGGAAGACGTTACTCTAAACCTGGAGGAAAGAGAGTAAATAAAGAGGCAAAGAATACAAAAATGGAAAGAATGTGTTGCTGAAAAGAGTAAAGAAAGAATTTACATGTCTTGGCGCTGGTAGCTCAGCGGCTAGGGTGCCAGCCACAGACACAGGGGCTGGAGGGTTCAAAACCAGCCTGGGGCCTGCCAAATAACAACGACAACTCCAACAAAAAATAGCCAGGCATTGTGGCTGGCGCCTGTAGTCCCAGCTACTTGGGAGGCTGAGGCAAGAGAATTGCTTAAGCCAAAGAGTTTGAGGTTGCTGTGAGCTGTGACACCAGAGCACTGTAACGAGGATGACATAGTGAGAGTCTGTCTCAAAAAAAAAAAAAAAAAAAGAATTTACAGTCCATCACTGAAGTTTTTCATTAGTCTTGCCTACAAAATATCCATGCATAGGAGGAAGCCTAGAACTACTAAAATTCAAGCCCTTTAAAAAGGAATCATTCATGGGATATCCAAGATTTGGCCCTCTCTTTATCCTTAATATCTCTTCCCACTTTCTAACTCTCCCCTGCACTCCAGCCATACTGATTTACCTCTGTTTCCTGAAATGAGTCATGCTGTTCTATACCCTTGCCACCTTCAATACCCCCTTCCTGGACCCTCCCTCCAACCTGGTGACCTGGAAAATCTAGTTAATGCCTCTTTTGCCCTCTGACCTCCTCTTGACCTCCTGTAACAAGCCATAAGAGCACTTTGCTAAGTAGTAAAATCTTATATTTATATGTTTCTGTATTCATTTCTGCATCCACAGCACTCTTGCACTGAGTTGCCTGGCACACAGTATGTATTCAACATGTTTTGCTGAATAAATGAATGACTAACTAAATAACTATACACACAATTTATGGTTTCTTGGTCTGTTTCACTTGCGTGAAAGAGAGTAAGGTTGCCATAAGGCAGTATTCAAAAATACAGGTGGGAATCAAATAATTTGGAATTCTAAAAACGAAGTTATAATTCACATAAGGGTTTGACTTTCTGAGATAGAAGCAGAGATTTCCTGGAGACTTTATCAACACTAAATAAAGTGACACTTTATCAACACTAAAATCTGATCATGAGAAAAGAAAAAAAAGGTAATGTAAAAACATTTTTCTTCTGAAACATACATGCACACATGTATACTGTAGTTATATAATGTTTAAGATTTACTTCAGCCTTATCTTTGTACTTGGTAGTAATAATCCAGTGGATGTGGTAATACTGACCTAGAAAAGTGGTTTGAAAGAACATTTTCATCCCAGGAAATATGATCCTTGGCATTGTTGTCCTTGGGTCTCCCTGGTAAAAGTGTTCTGATGCATACACATTGTTAGGGATGATGGCTTCTATTAAATGGAAATCCCATACCTTTCCATGGTTCATTAAAATAACCATGCCCCTTCTGCTATGTAGATAAATAACAAACAGATTTTCTATTAGCTCAGAGAGCTATATAGTTATTCATGAATAAATAATAACTCTTCTGAAGAACCCCAGGTTTGGTTTGAGAAAAATGAAGCTTCCAATGGGCCAGCCCTAGGAATGAACTGGGTGTTCTGTTACGTATGCTCTATTCACCTCCCCTCCACCCTCTCATGTTTGCCAGGGATCTGAAGAGTCTGGCTTTTAGTCAAGCTTTGTTTCATGAGAAGTTTCACTAGCTGAAATCACTTTCAGAGAAACAGAGGTTTCCTTCCAGGTCTCCAAGGCTATTGAAAAGAGTCCTCTTTTTTTGAAGTAACTAAAATATTATATATAGAACAAAAAAATCAAAAAGAGAAATATGGTGAAAGAAAGGAACAAGGAGCTATCAGTCACGGGTCATAGTTGGCATCATTCTACCTGAAAATAATTCTCTCAGAATTAGTTCAAGAGGAGCACGCCACATCCCTATAAATTCTCGGAAGCATTCTTTGGCCGGTAGAGTAAACATGGATGTGTCTTTGGGCTGGGTGTGGTGACTCACATCTGTAATCCCAATACTTTGGGAGGCCAAGGTGGGAGTATCACTTGAGGCCAGGAGTCCAAGACAGGCCTGAGCACCATAGTGAGATCCCCTCTGTACAAAAAATGTTCCTGTTTAGGTAAATATTTCACCCTTTCCTATTTTGGCTATGTGATCAATATTATTTAGCCTCCACACAAAAGCTCCTTTAAAACTTTTCTCTTTATCTTGATGAATATTTAATAAACAATATAAACATTATACATACTAGGGAGAGAATTAAAAACGCATAACTGTAGTCTTCAATATTACACTTGCACAGCGCTATATATAGAACATATTATGAGATAAATAAACACCTTGAAGTATTAACTGGTGACCCTCTCCCAAACACATATTGCTCTTTATTTTATGTAATTAGTCCTTTCTTTGCTCAGTCAGAGATATCTTTTGCCTCAGGACTGATTAAGTTTATCACAAGTTTCCCATTTTTAGGGGAAAACAACCCCTGTTTGGCCTATGAATTACAAAATCGAGGCTCCAAACTCTAGAGACCATCTTAACAATCAAACATTTGAATAGCAAGAGCTAGTATATTCAAAACAATTTTAAAAAAGTTAAAAGTGAATTTCTTTTGTGCAATTTGTTTTGAAATGTGTTAAAAAAAACAAGTATTGATGGATGAAAACGGGTGGATAGACAGACAGCTATGTGGTGAACAGAGTAAAATGTGAACGGCAGAATTTAGAGGATGGGCATATGGGTGTATACCATGAAATCTTTATGTTGCTTTACATTTGAAGTTTTAATATAATATAAAATGTTAGGGGAAAAGCCTGAAGTAAGGCATAAAAACTTATACCATGAACATCTGATAGAAAGAAAGGGTGGGAAAAGTCAATGTAACTCATCCTCACCATTTCCACCATCTGCCCCACTAGAGGAGGTGAAGGTTTCATTGCCTGGGGAAAATTTTAAAAAGGGTGGGGTGAGGAGGAAAGAGTTCTGCTTGAATGTTGCTCAATCCTCTCCAGGAAACTCAGTGTACTCCCCTGTTTCTGGGGACTCATCCATCATCAGTCAAATTGCCCAGATCGTCAGCCTTTCTCCTGGGCTAAGTCCAGGGAAGGTGCAAGACTCGAAGAGAATTTCCCCCTCACCAGCATGATGCACCCAGCTCTGAGGTGGCCTTGTGACATGCCTAGGTAGAAAGACTCAGAGACATCTCAACCCCCAGAATGCTATGGAAGCAGATTCGGCGATTTCCTATGTTCCTGGGAAGGATCCAAAAGGGGCTAACAGGCTTAATGGATTTAAGGAAGCCTCAGCATCAGATTGAAGACAATGTAGCATTTACCACATGGACCTAAGGACAGGAGATGTGCTAAATGACCTGGAAGCTTAAGTGATTGCTACTGAGGATAGAGACCAAGGAAAAGACATCGGGGTAGACTGCATCCGTGCCACTGCAGTGTCATGTGGTAGATTGCTAATCCACACTGAAGTGCCAGAGAAATATGCAATGGCCAGATGATTTTTGTTTTTGTTTTTGTTTTTTGAATACGTATGCCCTGTGCAATATTTTGTTCATCTGAAATTCAAACTTAAGTGAGCATTCTGTATTTGTATTTGCTATGCCTGGCCACCTATTGGACCCAAATTACTTTACAAGATCTGCTCCATAAACCCTTACATACTACATGCCACGAGGGGAAGGGCGAGGTGAGAATTCCTGTGCATGAGTATACAGAAAATATAAATTGCCTAGAAAACACTGAAGTGACAGATATTTTCTTCATTTAGCTAGGTTAAATTATTTTCTAAGGGATAGGATGCAGGAACTAAATTAAAAATTTAGTTGAGAAAATAAAGAAAAGTACAATTTTGCACAAATGAATTCTGTGGTTTGAAACATTTTATCTGCTTCAATTTGAACTTTGTTAACAATCCTGTGAGGTTTCCAGAAGAGGCGTTTTTGATGTTAAGGAGGACAAAGTGGAAGTTTAGACTTGTAAATGACTCGCCTTTGGTCATTACAGGACAAGTGGGTGGCTGAACTTATGTCAGAGCTCATTTGGTTCCCCTGCTTTATTTCCCCCAAAGAACTTTTTACCTATGGGCAGGAGACATGAATAACACACCTAAACATTTTTGGACAAGATATCATTTCCCTGTTTGATGCCGGAGCCCAAGTCATTAGGTACATATAATTCAAGAAAGCTTCATGGAACTTGAACTTTCTGGAGGGCTAGATAGGAGCTGGCTTGAGCTCTGAAGTGCTAGTCAAACAAAATCTTGCCAATTCCCACCACTGTTTGCTTAGGGATTAATTTCTACTGCCAAAAATTAGTGGTCAGAAAAGAGAAATTTAGCCTTCAAAAACTGTAATTCTGTGTTTGGATTTAAAAAACAAAACAAAACTCTCTTCTCTGGAAGGAAATGAATCTCTGATTATTTTATGTCAGTGCAGAACCCTTTGTTTTCCTCTTGTACTTTGCGCCTGGAGTGACCTCGCCTTCATTCATGTATGCATTCCTACTATAAGTACTTGTTGATTATGGCCTGTGGACCTTGTACTGTGCCAAGTACTAGAATATAATGATGAGCAAAACACACGTGTCTCTCACATATTTTCTGTTTTTTGAATATAAAATCTGATTAAAGATTAGAGGGGACCATTCCATTGATGAGGGGATCCTTTCTGCATTATTCCTGCCAAGTAGTCATCTCTATTCATATAAATACTTCCAGTAAAATAAGACTACCTTCTTTCTGAGCCAGTATTTCCACAATATATCCATAGATTGAGATACGATATTTAGATAACAAAAATTATAATTATAAAAATTAAGAAAATATGTGCATATTAAAATGACAGACAGGTGTAGGAAGCCTGTGGGGAGGACTCCAGACACGGGTGATAACCAAGAACGCATATCATGGGCATATTCTCTGAAAATGGGCCTGAGTCAGAAGAAAATCCCCCACTATGCTACCCTGAAAAAGCCGCAAACATTTGCTAATTTTTCTTCAATAATAGAAATAAATGATTTTATTTTTTCTTTTTTTTTTTTTATTAAGTCATAGCTGCGTACATTAATGTGATCATGGGGCACCATACACTGGTGAAATAAATGATTCTAAAAAGAAATCAGTATAGCTGTCTTCCTTACTGGAAAAAAAAAAAGAATAAGTGATCTAATTTGTTCTACTTATTCCAGAATCCTATAGGAAAACATTCATAAACTTTGTGGGTCATGCCTCATTTTCTCCACAAGTAAAAAATCAGGTAAGAAAAGACTTTTAATAGATTTCATCTAGAAGGTGGACAGTAGACTGATGTGTTATTTAACAAGAGCTGACAGTGTCCACTTTGCTAGTACCTTTCCCACACTCACTTAAAACAATTTTAACTAAACTAGGAGTGAGAAGGCTTATTTGAGAAAGCAAGCTTATTGAGGCTTTAGATTCCAAAACCCAGCTTGAGTTTGGAAGTCCCTAAGAGAGATCCACATCCTGTCGCAAGGTTAAACAGATCAAGAACATAAAGAACACATTTGCTAAAATCTCTCGGAAAGATGTTATTTCTGACATCTCCCAAGACAAATATTTTGCTTCCTTAATGTTGTCATCAGTTCACAAATTTCTTAACCCAGAGGCTTATGCTATTCTTTCTCCTTGCATAAGATGGGATACGTGTCCAGAATTCTTCAGATTTACTTTGGAATTGTACAAGTCTGGGAGAAAACAAAGGTAGAGTGATAAAGTAATGATAATACCTTTGACTTGGTGTGTTTGTTTAGTAGAAACCCTTCTCTTTGCAGGGTGCTGGGGGCCTTATAGTCTTTTAATTGACTTGTATGATTTCTGCACAGATGCTGCTCTTCACTGCAAGTCTCGGGGCCTTCTGCCACCAGCATCCCTGTGTTGTCCTGCTGTTCCCTGACTACCCCAGTGACAAAACTGGAGTGGCCAGTACCATTTCCACTAAGGCAGGGGGAGTCCTCTTCACCTACTGCTTCCATCTTCCAGAAGACAACATGCACTTCCCAATTTCCTATAACTCCCCTTTTTCTTGTAATAGAACTTGGGGCAAATTCTCCCAGTGATGGATGGAACAGACAACCTTTGAGTAAGAAGTAAGCATTCCAATTTTTATAATTTCCGAGACATGGAAACAACCTAAATGCCCATCCCCTCAGGAATGGATTAACAAATTGTGGTGCATGCACACCATGGAATACTATTCAGCCATAAAGAGATGGAGATTCACATCTTTTATAATATCCTAGATGGAGCTGAAACACATTTTTTTTAGTAAAATATCAGAAGAATGGAAAAGCAAGTATTTAATGTACTCAATACTAATATGAATCCAGTAGATGATCTAGTGCCTGCCCACATAGGAGAAAAACTCATTTTAATTCAAGTTGGGGGGAGTGGTAAAGAGGGGGCATGGGGGTGCTCTCACTGAATGGGCATGGGGGGGCTGTTTGGCATACCTTTTGTGTAAGGGATATAATCACAATAGGTACTCTACCTAACAAAATCAAATATTTTGACCTGGTTATCTGTACCTTCACATTAACCTGAAATAAATTTACTTTTCAATTAAAAAAAAAAAAAAAAGAAAGTGACCATTCTACTCAAAAGTGCTTCCTCGAGGGCGGCACCTGTGGCTTAGTCGGTAAGGCGCCGGCCTCATATACCGAGGGTGGTGGGTTCAAACCCAGCCCCGGCCAAACTGCAACCAAAAAATAGCCGGGCGTTGTGGCGGGCGCCTGTAGTCCCAGCTGCTCAGGAGGCTGAGGCAAGAGAATCACTTAAGCCCAGGAGTTGGAGGTTGCTATGAGCTGTGTAATGCCATGGCACTCTACCGAGGGCCATAAAGTCAGACTCTGTCTCTACAAAAAAAATAATAATAAAAAAAAAAAGTGCTTCCTCGTTATCCAGAGAGGGAACCTCAGTTTATATTCCAATTGCTTCACTTCTCCTATCTTGAATAGAACCTTCTCTCCAAAAAGTAGACCCCTCTCAAAAGTTGGGGAGAGCTTCTGTCTCTTTTTTTAAAGAGTTTTAATTCTTTTGTCTTGGGGCCCAATTTTAGCTTACAGAGCCACGTCTGTTTTCCCATAATGCCCAGTGGCATAGTTCACTATAAAACAGGGTTCCAGCTGAGCATACACTGCAAGATCTCCTTGCCTGGATGTGTACCTGACACTCACTACAATGGAAGTTTTTTAAAATCCTTGAAATGAATGGAAGGAAAAATATGCTATAAATTCTACATGGGATCAAACTAACTCTATGGTGACATTTTGGGAAACACAACATGGCCAGTTTACCTACAAATCTCTTTAATCTTGAGCCTTTATAATATTTTTAGAATCAGAAGACTAAAATCTTAGTCAAATTTGGCAGACAAAAGAAATATACACAGCTCAAGTAAATGACCTCCCCCAGGTTGCCAGAAGCTTCTTTCCCCACTCCTAGCTTCTGTGCTTGTTTCCGAACATTACTGGAAATGAGTTTGCTTATCCAAGAAATACATTTCAAGACTTTCATCCCTTCCTTTTGTATTTGAAGACATGTAATTATAGGTTTATATTTTAATATTTCAATATTAGTTTTCTCATAGTATTAGAACTATATATTGGTCATGTATAACCATGATTTAATACTCTTTTGGAATCTTATTATTATTCTCACTTAGATAATTGTTTTTCCTTTGTGTAGAAGACCAAATGACCTTCTTTTGCTAACTTTCTTCAACTCTCACAGAGAGTTAATGTGTACTTTTATGCTGGTGGAGTTCCTCATGTTCATCAATAATGTTTTCCTGTTTCCTCAAAACAATGAGTCAGTCGGCTCATTTTGCTTATAGTAATTCTCCCTCTTTCCCTATTCTTGGCAATAGAAGTTGAGCAAAAAGGGAACTTGACATATATCTCAGGCTTTTTCATTAAATCATATTTCATTCAGTCACACCCTTCCCATCTCGTAAAGTCATAAAAAAATAAATTTCCTGCTTATGGAAAGGGAGTCTAGCTCATCCTTAAGTATAAAAAGCCCTCCACAGTTCCTTTGTTCTTGGCTCACCCTTGTCTTAACCGAATGGAAGTTTTTTATATATATATTTTTTAGTTCTATTAATATCTCAGCAACAATGTAAACAGTTTTGTTTTGTTCCAAATACAAGATTTCTTTCTGCAGAGTGCTATTGTGTAAATAGTAATTCAGCAGAGATTCCAGCAGGAAACTAACCTGTGTTTTCTCAAGGAGTCAAATATTAAAAGATACCTTCGGAGGACAATTGAGAAGGATATGTTAGAGGTCTATAGAGATGAAGAATGGAGACTCTCAGGGGCTGTTCTGTCTTTGGGGAGAGAGGGAAGTCACGGTGGCTTGATCCAAGTGTGGTGCTAAAACACCTGAAAGCCCAGAGAGGTGGGATTATAGTGGTGACAGTACTGTTCCTGAATAACAATTGGCACTCTGGCCCAGTTCCCAAATAACTTATATGTGAGGGAGGGGAAGTTAAAAGCGAGAAGTATATGGCCATGGTTCTAGTTAGAAAGATTTGAATTTAGGTCCAGAATCTAAATACTATTAGTTGTAAGACTAGGAGAGAATTATTTAGCCTCATTGAACCTCAATTTCCCTATCTGTAGAAAGGTAAAAATTATGTGGGCTAAGGTATAAAAATGCTTTGCAAAGTGCTGGCCCAGAGCACTCAACAGGCAGCAGGAAAATCCAAACAGTGGAAAACGGAAAGGACTTGGACATTCTGGCAAACAATGGAAGTGCAAGACGGTGGGGTGGGGGTGTGGTAGGGAAAAGAACAAGTGTCTCCACTTCAGTGGTGGGAGCAGTACTGTTCTGCTGCATCTGGGACTCAGGGGGATATACCCTGCAGTGAGCACACTTGGCACAGAGAGCGGCACCCAACAGCGCTGGGAAGAGTGGCAGGGCAGACATTTAGACACAGCAGGGACAAATGGGAAACTACCTGAAAACCAACAGTAACGCCAGGAAAGCAGGATGGGCAAGGCCAGGTGGCGGCTTCCACACAAGAACAGAGAGACTTTCTTTGTGAGTGTACATTCGACACTCCCCTGCACACCGTGAGAACTATTTCTAGATGAATTCTAGGCATAAAATGATAGTAAATCCAGCTTTACTGTGGCTCATGAAATCAAACCAATTGTTTACTATCTGCACTTTTTAGAAAAATCTATGTTGTGATACGTTATACTCTCATGTGACACATTGTACCCCATCCTAAAGAAGTTTATGACTAGGAGAGGAAAACACATGGATACATAAATGACTGTGAAGCTAAAGTGACAAAGCCTTTGAATGACACATAAAGAAGGTAGAGGTCTGGGACAAAGCAGGGAGGGGCTCCAGTGATGCTGTGCGGGATGAGGGAGGGCAGAAGAGGCATTACAGAGGGTTTGGATTGGCATACTAGACAGTTCATCCAGAGGGCAAGGGAGCAAGGGCAAACAGCACATGACAGGCACGGCACTTAAAACTTCAAGGGCTGGGAAAGGATGGTGAGTGGCTAGAACACAGGGTGCATTCTGAGAAATGGCAGAGCCTGGAGACTACAACATAACACTGTAAAAAAATACGCACAAGCTTGGCTTTTTACCCTGAAATTATATTGTATAACTTTGTGAATTTAGGAATGTTTTAAAATCTACAACCCTTAATTTCCTCATCTGGAAAATGAGGACAAAGATAGCTGTGCTTAAGTGTTGCTGTAGATATCAAGAAAAGTATAAAATAGTTACACCAGAACCTGTCATGATAGATGCTCAGCAAATATTAGATCCTTCTAATGTTTGTTCTAAATGTGGGCAGAGCCTATATCATGAAGGAATTTATACATCATCCAAAGTCATTTGGAGTCTATGATATAGGCAAAAACCTACCTGGAAGTTTTAAGCACTTGTCCTTTAGCAAGAGCTATGTTGACAAAGGAAAAGGGACAAAGTCCAAACATATTATAAAGGAAGAATAGGTAACACCTTTAGGGAAGGATCCAGGGCTAAAGGAAGATGGCACTATTCTATGAATTGTGCCACCTGGAGTCATGCAGCCTGGTGGCTCTGGAAGACAGGGTTACACTCAAATTTGGAAGACAGGGTGAATAGTGATCCTTTAACTGGAATAGAAAATGTGTGTGTAGGGGTTCATGGGGGTGGGACATGTAGATATAGGATGTGAGTTAACTTTTGGGAATACTGAGTGAAATTAAACAGCATGTAGAAAAGAACTCCATGTTTAGTAAGTACGTGTGTCTGGAGTTATTGTCTTAAATTTTGTAGGTTAATGAGCCAAGAACTAATGGACAGATCCCTGAAGCGCACTGCTGTGACAGGAACAGGTGGTGGGAGGGAAGCCAGTGAAGGGGAGTGAGGAGGAGAGGCTGGAGACAAAAGATGTCAATGAACTAAGACATTTTAGGAATGCTGAATTAGTGAATAGAGTCAAATACACATGAGAAGATAAATGGAATATAAAGATGCAGTGACCTTTGGATGAATCTAGGTGGAGGCTATTAGTGGTGTGATAGAAGCAGGAAGGGCCTAGATGCTGTGATCAATAAGCTGGCCCTGGAGGCTGGCATGGAGGCTCACGCCTGTAATCCCAGCACTCTGGGAGACCAAGATGGGTGGATTGCTTGAGCTCAAGGATTCGAGATCAGCCTGAATAAGAGTAAGATCCTATCTCTACTAAAAATACAAAAACTAGCTGGGTGTTGTGGCAGCTGCCTGTAGTCCCAGCTACTCAGGAAGCTGAGGCAAGAGGATCAATCACTTGAGCCCAAGAGTTTGAGCTTGCTGTGAGCTGTGATGGTTCTAGGGCACTCTACCCATGGTGATGGAGTAAGACTCTGTCTCAAAAACAAACAAACAAAACTAACTCTATGTAGGAGTTAGAATACTACCCATAAAATAGTATGGGGTCTCACATATGTCTAAAGTGGAGGATAAATGGGCCCACTCTCAGCTGGTGCAAGGTCATGAAGATGCTGAGGATATAGGAAGCCCAGCACTCAGTGATTCGCCTGGTGTACTGAGGTGGTTTTCAAACTCATCTCGGTCCTCACTGCCACCCAGTAACTCACTTCAGTCTTAATCATCTTTTCTATCTCCCTGTCCCCTGATGGCCCTTCCATATCTTCCCCAATGCCCTTAAACCTTGGACCTTACCTCTTGCTCTCTCAATCTCAATAGATGTCTTTGCCTCACACTTCACAAGGAGGATAGAAAATGTCAGCTAAGAATCCACTGTCCTTTGCCTGGGCATGTGGAGTACAGAATGAGTGAATCCTATCAATGAGCCAATGAGCAGCATTTTAGAGGCAGACACAAATTTCAGTTAAGCACCAACAGGAGACACAGTTTGTTATCAAGAGTACGGTCATAAGCACAGAGAAAAAAGTTTTTATCACTTGGGAAGGATGCAGAAGGCAGCATGAACAGAATGGGGAGGGCAGTCAGTCCGGAGAAAACGGATCTTAGAGGACCATAACCAGAGAATGTGAGGATGGGACTGAGTGGGAGAAATTTCTTCCTGGGCTCAGACAATGAAATCACTGGGAAATGCACACATTTCCACCAAAGAACAGAGTTCTAGTTGGGAGATAGAGGTAGATACATGAAGGCTGGGAGTTGGGGTGAGCGTAGGACAATGTGAGAGGAGCAGGAAGCCTTTTCGGACCCCCTAACCAGTAGCAAAGGTTCACTTACAACTTCAAAAATAAAGGCAGCCTTCTCAGGAAGAAGTGAGTCTTTAAACAGGAAAAAATGCCTACCTTAAGAATGTGTACCATTTACTACATGAATGAAAGAAAGAGGCATGGAGGGTACATAACATACTAAGTGAAAAGGTAGCAAAACAGATTGTGTGTGTGTGTGTGACAAGACACAGGGACTTCCCAAATGCTAAAAGATGCTCTTTACAAGTGGTGCTTCTGCGGCTGCTTCCTATAAGCCGATCTATGTTTAGTAAGGCCTGAGACCCATGTGCTTCTGGGACCTCCTCTAAAAGAAAAAAATAGACCTTTTTGGATACACATTAGTTATAAAATGCAAGTACTTGTTTAAGGGAGCCCAAGCTCCATTATTTCCATAGTAAATCTGTCTCTGCATGATTTTTGTAGTTTTCTCTATTTATCCAGCATACATTGTCTACAATGAGCATGAATTACTTTGGAAAGAAGAACTGAAGTTATTTTTAAACAAAAATATAAATTATTTAATCCTTTTATGTCAGCTGTGCTTCCAATCTACTGGTAAGTTTCTTGTCATCATCATTAAAGATGGTTTCTAATTTGGAGAACTCCTGAGTTTGAGTTCCTGTTGTTATGTATGATGCATTTGTAGAAAGTTGTTCACAAAATTCCTAGCTTGAACTTACCCTTGAATTTTATTTGCTTACATGAAGACAAATATCTTAAAACAAGAGGAAATTCAAACAGTTCCTTCAATCAGTATAACCTTGCGTTTTTCTTCAAACAAAAACAACAACTACACAAATCCAAGGACATCAGTGTGCTGACTTTAGTAACCCAGTTTAAATGGGTTTACTTAACTGGGTTACTTCCTCTCCCCCAAAGAGTTGTCTCTGTATTAAATATTCTTTCTAATAGCATGATCCTTTCCTCACTTTCTTGTAGTCATAGCCGCCTGAACACTTTAAACTGGAAAGTGCCTTCAGCTGAAGCATTTCTTCAGCAACAGGAAGTGACTGTGTATGAGAAATTCTATACTGCTTCACTTTATCCTCTCAGGCGACAAGGAAGTACATGACTAACTGTAAATGATTTGGGGACAGTCCCCATAAATTCTTCTTGGTGAATCAACTGTCCAAAGGCACACTGAGGTGGAGGTGAAAGACCTGAAAGGTGTTTTCTTACCTTTGGAGAACATGAATTTTGGTGACGTGGAACAGCCTCTGGGGTGACCCTTTTTGAGTCAAGAGAAGTACTTCCCTCAATCAGATCCCGGATTTTCTTGTCCAGCTCCATGCTTTCACATCTGTCCAGGAGGAAATGGGAAAGTCACATTTCACAAAGGTAATTAAAAATTATTCCAGGATACAGTGAGCCTATGAATGACACAGAGGTGTTATTTGTGTATGATACCTTGGAGTCTCCCAAACTCTAACCCCATTTTGTTTTCATTAGTCCATGCTATAAGATCACTTCAAAGAGTATTTTAGAGTTCAATTTTTCCTTACTTGCACACTCATACAAAGTGGTAATGAAAGACACAGATAAGTTCAGAGATTGTCACAGTATGACAACAATGACAAGCATTGAACACCCACAGTGAGCCAGGTACTTTGGTACAATTTCTTTCTTTCTTTTTTTAATTTTTTTGAGACAGAGTCTCATTTTGCCACCTTGGTAAGTGCTGTGGTGTCATAGCTCACAGCAACCTCCAGCTCTTGGGCTCAAGAGATCCCCTTGCCTCAGCCTCCCAATTAGCTGGGACTATAGGCACCCAGTATAGTTTCTTATTCAATGGGCATAACAACCCATCAAAGCAGTCACTGTCCTCTGCATTTTACAGATAAACAAAGTTGAGTGGGGAGTTAACTAACTTACTAACTTAGATGAAGTCAAACTGTGAAACACTGGCAGGCCAAGATCAAACTTAGATCTATAGAATGCTAGAGCCTGTCTTAACCATTTTTGTTGTGTATCATCAATTAACCTGAGTACAAATCCCTACACAATTACTTGCTGCCAAATGTATATTATATTATAGTCAAAAAATATCTGGAAGCTACTTAAGGTGAGTCTAGTCCAATGGCTTCCATTAGCTAAGAACCAGAGCGATCTGCTCACAGTCACATTCACTGATAGCACTGAGATTTAAAACAGACCTTCTCCCAAATCAGATTTTTCTTTCCCTTTATATCATGTTGGCATGATGGAGAAATGTTCTCATTAAAAACGTAACTCACCAGAAAAATGCATTAATTGTATAATTTTTTTGAATCCTTTTTTTGTCTACCTCTATCTTATCTCATCCCCTAAAACAACCCTTTGGACTAGGGAAGGAATTCTTACAGGAGAACTCCTCAAAGCTGTCTCCAGAAAAATTATATATGTAGATGAATAGCCTGATCATGAATCTGCCTGATCTTCCACCTTCTTTGAGAGTGGCTCCCGGTGGTAGGCTCTGATGGTCATGCTTGCTGAAATGACTTTGACCTTGCTTCCTTGGTTATAACTGATTTGAACAAGAATAAACCACCGATTCATCTTCGCCAGTGAGATTCTCTTCTGCGTGCAGAATGAGCTGACAATGAAGCAGATGGGTAGAGAAGTGCAGAACAGAGAGATGGAGAGAATATTGACAATTTTCTAGTTCAGAAGAAGCATTTTCTGAGGTCTAGCTGCCTCCCTATACTTGGATTCTATAAACCACTCCATGTCTTTATAATGAATACCTCTAACTTTTTCTTTAAAGCTAGCTTTGCTTGGTTTCTGTTATCTAAAATAAAAAAAAATCCCTAAACATGCACCTTGACCTTCATTATTTATCTTTGTTTTTTAGGCTGTGAAATGTCCCACATATGATCCATTTTAAGAGACAAGCTGCTGAGTGTGCAGTAAATCCTTCATAGCCTCTAAATTTGTACACGCAGAGATTGAGTTTGGACGTATCTTCAAGGTTTCTTATAGCCCTGAGAGTCACAACATTTCTTTAATAACTGCCCTAAATCTTTCAGATGAATTAGATTCCCAAAGAACAATGAAATGGACTAAATGAAATGTTCAGCTCCTGAGGTAGCTTTCTGATCTATTCTGAGCCTGACTGGTCTTCCAAGAGGGCACAGTACTTCTGACATTACATCCCTCTGTGATGAATGTGTTGCTGAGGCGTTTCAGACCTCAGACAGGATCCTTTTGAGATGATCCACTCTGATCTCCAAGCCCCCAGATACTGTGGGCTGCTTGCTTTCTTTCTGATTCTCATTTTGTGCTCACTTCCTCCTGGTTTTTTTCCTTCCAGACATGTTTGCCCTTCACACTTGATCAAACGAGCCAAGGGCAGTTCCCACTCTAGGCTTTGGCATTTGTTCTTGCCTTTGCGTGACTTCCTCCCTCCCTTCGTTCAGGCCCTAGCTCTCATGTCACCTTACTAAGAAAGCCTCTGCTGGCTGTCCTAACTGAACTGGCTCTCTCAGCGCCATCATTATTGTCCCTTAATTATGTTTTGTTTTCTCCTTTGAACTTTGTATCATTTTGATTTCTGGTTTACATATTTTTGTTCTCCTTCACTCCCATGTATGTCCTGCATATGTCTTGTGGTGGAAGGACCTTGGTCTATTTTGATCCTCTGCTGTCTCCTAGCACTGCAGTCCCCAATCCCTGAGCCGCGGAGCAGTATCCTGCTCTGGGCCTGTTAGGAATCAGCAGGTGAGGGAATGAAGCTTTATCTGTATTTATAGCCACTCCCCGTTGCTCACATCACTCCCTGAGCTTTGTCTTCCCCAGATCAGCATTGGCCTTAGATTCTCACAGGAGTGAGAATTTACAGTGCAAACTGTAAATTGCACCTGCGAAGATCTAGTTCTAGGTTCCCTCTGATTCAGCATTATGGTGAGTTATAGAATTATTTCATTATACATTACAGTGTAATAATAATAGAAATAAAATGCAGAGTAAATGTAATGTGTTTGAATCTTCATAAAACCATTCCCCTCTCCACCCAAGTCCATGAAAAACTGTCATTCATCAATCTGGTCCCTGGTGTCAAAAACATTGGGGGTTATTGTCCTAGCACATAGTAGGACCTCAATAAGTACTTGTTATGGAGTGAATGTGACTCCATGTTGAGATTTAACTCACAACATCTAGTCATTAATTCAAATCTAACCATCAAGTTAGATGCTTCTCTAAAATGTATGCAAAATAACCTCAAACTCACAGGACTGATAAAAAATGAAATGCAAATCATTAGGCAAGGAAACACTAACAGCAACTTCAGAATGGACACTTGAGCTCAGCTGTTACTGCCTTCAAAAGCAAAGAAGTAGATGTCTGGAACAGAATAGAGAATCAAGAGATGAATCCAGCTACTTACTGTTATTTGATCTTTGACAAGCCAATTAAAAACATTCAGTGGGGAAAAGATTCCCTATTTAACAAATGGTGCTGGGTAAACTGGCTGGCAACCTGTAGAAGATTGAAACTGGACCCACACCTTTCACCATTAACTAAGATAGACTCTCACTGGATAAAAGATTTAAACTTAAGACATGAAACTATAAAAATACTTGAAGAAAGTGCAGGGAAAACTCTTGAAGGAATCGGCCTGGGTGAATATTTTATGAGGAGGACTCCCCAGGCAATTGAAGCAGTGTCAAAAATACTACTGGGACCTGATCAAACTAAAAAGCTTCTGCACAGCCAAGAACATAGTAAGTAAAGCAAGCAGACAGCCCTCAGAATGGGAGAAAATATTTGCAGGTTATACCTCTGATAAAGGTCTAATAACCAGAATCCATAGAGAACTCAAATGTATTAGCAACGAAAGAACACGTGATCCCATCTCAGGGTGGGAAAGGGACTTGAAGAGAAACTTCTCTAAAGAAAACAGACGCACAATCTACAAACACATGAGAAAAAGCTCATCATCCTTAATCATCAGAGAAATGCAAATCAAAACTACTTTGAGATACCACCTAACCCCAGTAAGAGTAGCCCACATAACAAAATCCCAAAACCAGAGAGGTTGGCGTGGATGTGGAGAAAAGGGCACACTTCTACACTGCTGGTGGGAATGCACACTAATACGTTCCTTCTGGAAGGATGTTTGGAGAATACTTAGAGACCTAAAAATAGACCTGCCATTCTATCCCATAATTCCTTTACCAGGTTTATACCCAGAAGACAAAAAGTCACAATATAACAAAGACATCTGTACCAGAATGTTTATTGCAGCCCAATTCATAATTGCTAAGCCATGGAAGAAGCCCAAGTGTCCATCGACCCACGAATGGACTAGCAAATTGTGGTACATGTATACCATGGAATATTATGTAGCCTTAAAGAAAGATGGAGACTTTACCTCTTTCATGTTTACATGGATGGAGCTGGAACATATTCTTCTTATCAAAGTATCTCAGGAATGGAAGAAAAAGTATCCTATCTACTCAGCTCTGCTATGAAGCTAAATTATAGCTCTCGCATGAAGGCTATAACCTAACTATAGCACAAGACTATGGGGAAAGGGCCAAGGAAGGGGAAGGGAGGCAGAAGGTTTTGGTGGAGGGAGGGTACTGGGTGGGGCCACACGTATGGTGCATCTTAGAATGGGTACAGGTGAAACTTACTAAATGCAGAATACAAATGCCTACATACAGTAACTAAGAAAATGCCATGAAGGCTACGTTGAACAGTTTGATGAGAATATTTCAGATTGTATATGAAACCCACACATTGTGCCCCTTGATTGCACTAATGTACACAGCTATGATTTAACAATAAAAAAAAGAAAAAAAATGCAACCATAATTAATTGAGTATCCACTATTTGAAGGTAATGACTTTTTATAGAAATAAACACATGCAGAGATTCTTAAAGTGTTTCAGCCTTAATAGTGTTTAGAGGCCAACAGTTACCCTTCCCTTTTCCCTTGGACAGGTGTGTGAAGTTTTGGCCTCCGAGCTGAGGCCCTCACTCCGTTTTGCAGACATAGCTCTGCACATGTCCATCAGGACCATAGCCACAGGGTTGCCCTTCAGGGGATGGTGGGTCTCTGGACTTTGCGGAGACTGAGGCTCCGGGTGCTGACCTCAGCATCATTGCCTTTGGCCACTCTGGGAAGAGGAAAAATGACAGCAAAGAGAAGAGACCCATTTGGTGGTGCCAGGAGGTGGTGAGCTCTGGCCACACCTATGGAGAGGGTGGGTCTCAGGGATGAGCACTGTGGCAGGTAGAGGGCTTGAGCACCCAGGAACCCATCTGGGAATTGGAGGGACACAGGAGGGAGCCCCAAGGATTACACCGCAGGTAGGATTTGCACTCACTTTCTTGTCTCATTGCCAGTATTTTTCCATTGCCACTGTCACTCTAATGAGTATGCCTCAGACTTACATATGAAGCCAAGAGACGCTGTGATGCAGCAAGAAGTAAATAGGCTTCTAAAGGTGAATGTGACAGTGGAACCTGGTGTCAGTCTCTTACCTTCTGTGAGCCCTATTGGTCTGGTGCGTAAAAAGAAAACAATGCAGGATTGGTGATATCATGAGCATAATGCCTAGCACAGTCCCAGGTAATTAGGTGCTCAGTAATTGCTACTACTGTTATTACTAGTCACAAAACAGTCTAGGTTGGAAAGTGGGAGCCATGAACTTAGTATGTTACTTAAAAAAAAAAAAGTTAAAAAAGCAAAAAATTTCCATTTGTTCAAAGATAGTCAAAAAGTTTAGTCATCCCTTAAATAAAGAACAATCATGTCATCTATTTGAGTTTTGGAACATCCTTACCAAATCTTTTGGATTATCCTTTAATTAATGTAAGAATTTAGTATGTGAAAATATTTTTACCATCCTGGTTTTAACTAGTGAAATTCATTATGCTTCATGAATTTCACTTTGCTCTAGATTTATTTTACAAAAGAAAGTATTTATCAAGGTTTTTTTCCCCTAAAAAGTTCAAAATTATGACAATTGAGTAGAATTAATTAAAGTTTATAAACCCTGCTTTTTTCTTCAAATCACTTAATAATTTCATCCAACATACTTATACTTTTAAAATAACACTAAGACTTGAGGTTGGCAACAGAATAGAAAAGGAAAAATGCCCTCCTGAACTAAACACAAACGGAAAAAATCCTGCATAATCCTTGCATTAGTTCTACCAGGTACATATTATCTCCACCGTGGCATCTGTCCCTGAATCTACTCAGCTCATTGAGTATTATGACTCTAGTGGTCTATGCACCAGTCCTAGCTAGCCTTTACTCATCTTTATTTTTCAGCTAGGAAACTTAAGAGTCAGTGGGGTTAAGTATCTTCTTTAAAGATACTGATGATAACTGATGATGGGTAGGGTAAGTGTTCATGCTGAAGCACACGGCTTTTCACTCTACCATTCTGCTTATAGTGATGCTAGGAATTGTCAGTACAGCAGAACCATGGACGGCTGTATTACTCCAAATAATCTGTTTTAGATTTTCCATTTTGACAGGCATTTCTCCTTCAGGTGTAGAGAAAACAACCTACTGGTGCCTCCAATTTAAATGTAGGTGGCTTGTAAAGTCAGATGTTAGCAGAGGCTTGAGAGAAATGAGATAAAGATCAAGAATTCACTCTTGGCCTGTTTGGTTTTTTGATAACTCCTTAGTTTTTAAGTTGTGAGTTCTTGACTTGGATAGGATTCAGGGAGTCTGTAAATCATCCCAAATAAAACTAAATAAAAAATTATGCATGTATTATTTCTTTCTGAAGACAAAGTCTATAGTTTTTTGTCAAGTTCATTTACCACTAGAAGGCTGGAACACACTGACCAAACTTTTGCTTTTGTTACTGTCACAAGTGATGACTTTAAAATCAAATTTCATGGAGCCTTTTTTTTTTGTCTAAGAAATTTCTCTCTCTCTTTCTCTCCTTCCTTCCTTCCTCCCTTCCTTCTTTCTTCCCTCCCTCCTTTCCTCCCTTTTCTCTTTCTTCCTCCACTCCCTCTTTCTTTCTTCCATGGACGAACCATAAAAACTCAGAAATGGATCTTTTAATCAAACACAATTATTAAAATCTTTATTTGAGGTGGCCTCCTTACTAAATTGCAGGTGAACAGAGAATTAGAGGAGGCAACATTGTTAGGCTAAGAGTTCAAGGGGAGGGTGACAGAGTTTAATGACACTTGCTAAATCCTTTTAGGCCCTTGGCTTATTCACAGCTTACTTTAAACTGACAGATAAAAACCTCCTTTCATGTAATCCCTCCTTCCTACCTTTCATTCACAAGAATAAATCAACACAGAAAGTAAATAGAAATATTGCAGTGAAGTAGATTTTACCAATAGGATAGTTGGTTAAGCCAATTCAACAAGAGAAATTAAAAAAAAAAAAAAGTTTCCCAGAAGTCATGCAAGATTGTGAGCTGTTTATCCTTAGACTAACACTGCGAAGTAACAATCTGTCTTATAACACCAGTGAGCAACCAGGAAGGCCAGAGAAAGACACAGAATGGCTTTCAGGTATTTTTGGAATCCTCATACTTATATTATCTGTTCAAAGGTCTCAAGTACAAAAATCTCCAAAAACTTACCTAAAGGATGCAGGATGTCTTTGAACACGTCCAAGGCTTGGGCATGGCTTGTCTGAAGTTTGTTTGTTTAAATTTCACTAGTTGATTATGGCCTATGCACTGTTAACTCATAGAATCTTGTCTGGTAGAAAAGATCACCTCAAAGGTTATAGTCTACTGCTCTGTAGAGAAGATTTGTATCTAATCGAACCATTTTCTTCTAACATTCTTTTACTGAATTGCCTGTAAATACTAAGCTCCTCAAATCCTCTTTCTATGAGCCTCCTTTTCTTTCTGGATACTTTATTAATTAATGTGTTGAATTAAATCTTGGGTATATCTTCATTTTGTGTTTACCTGAAAGTCATGTTTTCAACATTTTGTAAACTGTATGTTAAAAACCCCTAGATATTGGTACTTTCTGACCATTGATTATACAGTTGACTTTAATGACACATGGTGAACACGCAGCCTCAAACCCCTGGGCTTGGTTTTATGGTTCCATGGTATGGTTGACTCATTAGTATTGGCAAGTGGTATACATTCCTGATGAAAAAGACTATACTCAATAGACAAAACAGATAACCACAGTCTTGGAAATAACCCGAGGATGATTAATTCATCTCCTGCATTTAGGATGACAGGGAAATGAGGCTCAGGTGGCAGTAAAGCCAGGGCAAGAATTCAAGATGCCAGTATTCCTCCTTCCTCCACACACTCACTCTCCTCAAATGTCCACGTTTCCTCCCAGCCCACCACCAAAGTCACAGCTTCCACTTTGATCTTATGTTACAGCTCATTCTGTTCAGAAAAGGTTCTGAAAAATAAATATCATTTTTAAATATAAGACAAAGAAAAATTGGTAATAGGTTCTTCTCTAATGGAAGTGTTTCCAAATGTTCAAAGACCAGGAATTCTGATGACCCAGAATGAGAAGTGTTGTCTGAAAAGATTCTAATCCAATAGTGATTTTCAGGTTTTACTTTTTGTTCTTATGATTCATACTTTCAGTTTGCTTCTGGCTCTTTGGGGAGAAACAAATTACTTCATGGGGAAATCATTCTATATATGTGTGTTTTAGATAATTAAGTTCAGGTATCTTAATTATTTTGGTAATTAGAAATATTAATAGTTGTGGCTTAAAAGGCAGTCGAAAAGAAAAATGTTGCTCAGAGATTTTTAAAAGTAGCATTGTCCTTGTGCAAGAGTGAATATTCCTCAAGTTTAACCCAAAGTTGTGTGGTTTAATAACTTAAACAAATGCTTAAAAATGAAATGAAAGCCCAAAGGATGGGCGCATGTTTCTGGCAAGCATGGACTCTGTCCCCGTCTTTATTCTGCTTTCTCGGCTGGACTTCTGTTTATTTCCTCTTTGCTTTTTGGATGTCCCAGGTCACTGTGCTGATGCTGCACATCCGAGCCAGACTTCCTGTGTCTGTGCCCAGGAGGACTGTGGCAGCAGAGGAGCCAGCTTGGAGCAGACAGAGAGTGCAGCTGCAGCTGTTGGTGCAAGACCCACGGAAAGGTTAGCAGCAAACAAAGTTTTGTGAACATCATATTCTCCTACAAGTATCCCACTGATGTAGGCTTGGCCTCAGTATCAGGACTGTTCTGCCTGGGTGCTGCAATCTTGTTCACAAAGCAGAGTGACAGGTCGAAACAGAACCTCGAGTCTGTGAATACATGTGTTTCGACAGCAGATACCTGGATACATGAATGTCTTGGCCTTTTTGTCTGGCTACAGTCTACCCACCCTCCAATTCTCACCGTCTGTGTGGGAGGGAAACTGAATTCCAGATGGAAGAAGATGCTCCTACTATGTGTTTCCATAGCAACTTGTTTTCTTCCATTATGCAGCTTGTTACATTTTGTTGTATTATAATTGCCTGCTTACTCACATTTATTCTTCATTGTGTGGAGTATCCCAACAGTTGCCCATGAAGTCTCCATACATAGGGCAACTGGGAAATTGTAGCTAAGTGTACCTTTAATTACAAACTATTCATTACATGAAACTCTGTCTCAAAACAACAACAATAACAGATTCCTTGGGAATATAAGGCTAAAACCTTAACTGAAGGCAACTATTACTTCCCTAACACTCTCAGAGTGCTTCTTCACAAAAGCTCGGAGAGGAATAATGCCACATTCAATTTCCAATAATCACAATATTTTTGCTAGTATGTCATTGTTATCTTTTAACTATGTATTTAAGTAAAAATTATCATCACAAAAAGCATTACTATCTTACAATTATCCTCTTAATTCAAACCAGTACTGTTAAAGCTGAAGATCATCAGGGCACATATTTGAAAATTTTTTTTCTTTAAGAAACAACTATTAATAAAATAATTGTATACAAAGTCTCTTAAATTATAGCAAAGATGGTGAGAAATATATGCGTTTTATGGCTGTGTTTTAGGTATTAAATTGTTTAGTCACTGCATGCTTTGCAATTGTATAACAATTTTATAATGGACATATTTTAGATTCCTATATAATTAATTATTAAATAATACTTATTTGAAACATGAATTTAATGTGTTTTTTTCACATCTGCTTTGGAATTTCATTTCAAGACATGATTATAATTCGTGATTTCACTTCACCAGTGTTTTTTGAGTCTGGGTCTTCAAATGGAGGGCCGATGCAGACCGATAGATAGCTGAGGCAGTTTTCCAATCCGCATCTACACTTGAGTTCATTTACTGTTGGAAATACTGCATCAATTTAGTGATGCCTCTAGAGGGCACCCTGAAATCAGTTCAGGGAGAAAGTTTCTGATGCTGTTCAGAAGTGCTGCTCACACTTTTTCTTAAGGTTTTCATTCTGAATTTTGAGTTGAAGAAGGGTAAGGGTTAGGGGGCTAGAGACTATGTGGTGAACATGTGAGTAATAATTATAGCTCATTTGTTTTATTTATTTTAAAGCTTTTAATAAAAATTCTTTCTTTCATTTTCTTTTCCTAAAATATGGACTGCATCATGAATTTGTGCTTCATCCTAGCACAGGGGCCATGCTAACTCTTCTGGATTGTTCTAATTTTCGGATATGTGCTGCTGAAATGAGCACTTTTTTTTTATGAAGTTTTTCTTAATTTGCAATTATTGTTGGACATTTACATAATAGACTTACATCAAATGGCTTTCCTCCTATGTGCAGATGCTTTTCAGAAACAGTTCTAATTAAATACATAGACTTACCCCATGCATTAAAATAAACAATCATGATTTGATTCATCATATTTTGTTCTGCCTCCAGCAAAAACCAGTGCAAAGATCTGAGGAAAGGTAGCTTGTGCTCTATTAGCTAGATGAAAAGCCTGGGAAAGTGCCACCAGAAATGAGACATTACATTGTCATATGTAGGCTAGCTTTATAAAAATTGCAATAATCCATATTTATTCTTGCCTTTTGTTCATATGTGAAATTGATGAGCCTGGAATTTCTTTTGTAACAGAAATTAGGAAGTACTCAAAGAATTGATTAAATATGGGACACTTTGAACATCAAAATATTTAATATGTAATGATAAGAATGCATTATAATTCTTCAAAATAGGAATTTTCAAGTAAACATAAATGGGGATCACGTAAAGCTTTTCTTTACATTGGAATGCCTACGGATAAATGTGGAGCATAAATGACACTATATCACAAACAGCATATTAACAATTCAAATAAGAAATATCAATGGATGCTAAAACTAGGGGCTGAAAATATGATGAAGAATGATATATTTACATAATTTCATACTGCCCCCCAAATACTTAGTGAATTGTAAAGGAAATACTAAAGAATAACTTTTCACTAGAGTATCTTGGCAGATGCCACCGTCATCAAATGAGCAATGCTAAAGTCACCTGTAATAAGAAAAACCCAAACTGTGACCATATGTATTAAAAGAAACAGCTTCACATCTGTGATCTCACCAGAATTCAACTATGAGGAATCATTAGTCAAAAGTAAAGTAAGAAACATTCTGTAGAATATCAGGCCTATAATCTTTAAAGTAGTGGGTCATGAAATTCAAGCCAAAACTGAAGAACTTCTCCAGATTGCAAGAGACTGAAAATTATGGAAATCTAAATGGAATGTATGATTCTGTATTGGATCATTTCTTCTGTGGAGTATCTTGACAGCATAACTGGAAAAATCCAAATGGGGTTTGAGGATTAGATGGTGCTACTTTACCGATGTTTCTTATTTTAATGGCCATCTAGTGGAAAATTGGACAATGTCCTTGTTTGTAAGACATGCATGCTAAGTCAACCCAGTGGTAAATGGTTTTCAAATGGATGAGGAAAATATATTTTTGTTCACTTCTTAGAGATTTCTGGTAAATTTGAAATTATTTTAAAAGTTCAAGAGAAGGTACTTAAAATATTAAACTTCATAATGAGATCTAAATTGCTCAATGTAGAAATCACTTTATAAATATTAAATCAGCATTTCATTACGTGTCAGGAAATAAGATGAAGTCCAATAAATCTTAATTGGAATTTGTGAGATTAGTGCAAACCAAAGCAACTAAGATGATTTAGTGTTTTGTTTTGTTTTTCTAAAAGGATGTGGAAGAATAGCATTTGTGTGAAATAAATTACTTTGATGGTCTGTTCTAGCCCAAAGATTCCAGAAAATAAAATGAATATTCCTACCATAATATTTAAAGTGAAAACACAAAAGGAACAAAACTCCCAAACCTTGAATGTCTTCACTTTTGACACAATGGCTGGCATTTCACCTCCCCGTGGACTTCTTATAGTAAACAAATAGGCTCTGCTGAATTCCTCAGATTATAGAACCCTGCTTTTGGAATTGTGGGTCAGTGCTAACATCCCTGCATAACAGAAAAAACAAAACCCATAAAAGACTTTTCTTATTCAATTCAATAAAAATGTTTTCAAAAGCTTTTTGCATTGCATTCAAAATCAAGCCCCATGATTTTGAATGAGATTCCAGAAGAAAGAAATGTGCATAAAAGAAGTGTCTTTAAATTACTTTTAAAAACCCACACAATGTTATGAGCCTTGACATCAGAGAACATCACATGGTTTAAAATAGATTTTTATCACAATATTGCATTTAGATACAAAAGTTATAAAACCAAAGTACTATGGGCCTTGTCTATTTCTGAATATAGATAGTGGATCATTTATTCTTATGCAAAATAATAGACACATTAGTTTCTCTTTGTTTATTATAAAATATCTGGGGGTCATTATGAAAGTTTTGAGATACACAAAAATCAAGAAAAGTAAAAATCAGTATGAATGGAAACAAATGAAGCCCTCCCAGCAATACCAATAAAGCTGGGCAAGTTCAAACTTGCATAGGTGAATCAGAAAGGACACTGTTGAATGTGTTTCTTGGAAGTGAAATAATGGACCATAACACAGTCTGTCTCAAAACTTTTGTAGGGACCCACATAAAAAACCATTAAATTCAGATGGAAATCATCAAGGGTCATGACAACCACGAGAGACTGAAAGTAAACCAGTTATCTGGTATAAAACTGTTTTGTTCTTCATATATCTTTTTATAACATTAACAAAAAAACCAACACTGGTATTTGTAAAAATGCAACTATAAAAAGACTTGAAGAAAAATCCCTAAAACTAGGTAAGTTAAATACTTCACAGCAGGCATGTCTCACATATAACTAGCATTTGAGAGGTAACCTACAAGGGCCAGATAGCATTCCACAGCAGAAATGGGCCAGCAGATGGGTAAAGTGATATTGTTTTTGTGAGTGATGATAGGATGGATGGAAAACAGTCACACTCTACTAAAGAAATGGTCATTACCCTCACCCAACTGCTGCTTGTTGAAATATACACAAATACACAGACCTCCTATCCAGGCTGGTCACAGTGATGGCAGGATTATGGAGGCAGGCATTGCACTAAACACCACATGCTCGATTTTATTCCACCTACTGATGGCCACCTTGAGATAGAAACCCTTTTCCTAGTCTTCTAGTTGAGGATTAACTAAGAAATTAAGTTACATGCTCAACGTGACCTGTTAACATTGTATTCAGCCAGGATTAAATGATCCATTTTCCATATTCAGAAATAAATGACAAGGTCTATAACACTTTGTTTTATAGTTTTTGTATCTAAAAATAATGTTGTGATAAAAATCTATTTTAAAACTGTATTTATAAATTGCAGAAGGTAAAGAATTAAGACAGATTGGTGATAATGGCAGAGGCAGAAATTTTTAATAGTATTTTTTTATAACAAATATAATATGTAAAAAAAGAGTAAGAAGAGAAATAGATTTTCAATACTTGGTCTTGAGGAGCTAAAAATCAGGATTTGGTGCAGGAAGTAATTGTATGTGGTTGACTAGGCAATGGAAATCATAACAATTAAATTTGGAATTCTAGCGAGATTTGGAAAACCAAATGATCTGTCACAATTTTTTAATGGAATTATAAATTATCTAAGATATAAAGTATATAGCCTTGACTTTGAAAATAGTTAATAATTTCTTAAGAATATACATTTATACCAAAAATAACTGTAAATATCTGGCAAAGGAAAATCTCAACAAATGCTGGATAAATAAACAAATAGGGATAACAAATACTTTAATTTTTTGTATAAATACTTTTGTAATAATCATCATAATAATGCAATTTCTAAGTAGAAAATTTCTAATAAAATCATGGTAGATTTGCTTCTATTTTCTTTGTATTAGTGTACATATTTTTAAAAATTGAGATGAGATATATAATGCTTTATGTTTTTACTTTTTCTTTTTTTTTTGTTATGTCCCCAAGCCTCTTACTTTTTCTGATTAATGTATCATCAGATTGTTGAAATAAATAAAAAATAAGAAAATTCTTATTCTGTCTGTGTATAAAAAGATCCATGGGTGGAATAAAAATTCAGTTTAAAGCACTCAAAAACAAACACAAATAGACTCGACTAAAAATCTTAATAAATTTTAAAAAACACAATGTTCTAAGTCCACCAAACATGGGCAAAAACCAACTAGAAAGCAGTGGGGCAATGTAAAATTTGTACTCATAAAGGACAAGCAGATGACTGTTAAAAGTTAACAGTAAGGTTTTTGGCTTTACTGTCAAAGACTTTGGATATACCTACACCCCTGCTCGCTTTAAGAATGCCTAAGTCCAAGCTTAAGTACTCAAAGGATCTTTTCAAAATCTGGCCAACAAAGTAAGACTCTGTCTCAACAACGACAAAACAAACACAAACAAAAACAAGCCTAAATATAACAAAATACTGGGAATCAACAATCACCCAAGAAATCTCGAGGAATTCAAGGACCAAGTTAGAAATCTTGCTGGAGATAGTAGTCAAGTTCCTTAATAAACATGTGTTGACAGATCTAGTGAAGGTCAACTCAACTATTAAGAAGATTTATTGATATAAGGTAAAGTCAAAAATTAGTAGATCTATTTGAAAAATATAAATAGTTTCAAAGAAAGTGTTAATAAAATCATGGAATATGTTATGCAAACAATTCCTGTTTTCAAAAGCAATTAGGGGTCAAGTTGTGATCCATATGAGTATCTAGTGTTTTATGTCATCATATATATATATATAGATAGATAGATAGCTCTGAGCCATTTAGATGATTTTAATAAAAGTGTAGAATTAGGGAGGGTATGAGAAAGAGATTGTTTTTAACATGTAAATCTTTTGGAAAGATCTTTTTTAAAGAGATCCTCTTTGATGGCCAGAGATAAAAAGTTGTAAAAAAATTAAGAGGAAGTTTAGTGAAATTCAAAAACCAACCAACCAACTAAACGAAAAGATTTGAGAAAACCCTGATGCAACATGGCAGGTCCAAAATGAAAGTACTGAGTGAGGATAAGAGAGAGGAGACAGTCCAAAGCAAAACAGTACAAAACAAAACAAAATGAAAAACAAAACAGATGATCTACAGAAAATCCAGAGAAAAAGAAACCCGAGAAATGCTGGTGGAGATGGTGGTGGCACAACCTCAGGGAGTCAGAAGGATGAACGCTAGAGCTAGGAAACATTTCAGAACCTATTTGTAACATTGACAGGGTATTGAGCCTAAAGACAGCCACAGAGTTGGTTGTTACTTAGACAGCAGTTTTCATTCAAAAGTAAAACAAGTCATGATGGGATCTATAAGAAAAGAATACTTCTACTTTGGAAATACCCTGGTCTGGCAAAGGTAGATAAGCAGAAAAAACAAGGACTCCAACGTCCCTGGTTAAAGGAGGGGGGTCAATGAATTGGAAGAGGAGGTGGCACCTGGGAAGCTTTGATTAAAGATTTCAACCCATGACAAGATGAGAGATGTGAGATCAGGCTTATATCACTGAACTGATTTTTATCTCCCGAATTCCCCCACACTCAACTAGAACCAAATGTGTGTGCCAAACTGTAACAAGCAGAGAAAGAATGCTCCAGAGAAAGCTGATCGTGTAGATCTAAGTTCACAATGTCCAGTGGTGAGCATTCCTTTGGTTTCCAGGGAAGAAAGGAAGCAAAGGAAGCTTAATCCTTTTGGAGCGACATTAGAACAGGTAATTTGTCAGGGCAGCTACCTGAGCACATTGGCCACCCAATGTAAGAGATCCTGGCTTAGTTGGGAAGGTTGGAATGTGGCCCATCCTCCACTTGCTAAGCCAAGAGAGCCCTTGTCCCAGCTGCACACACTTGGAGCACATTTTTCTCAATTACACAAAGATGCTCTATATAGGCTAGTGGCAACCTGGAAACCGTGTCTCTCTCCAAAACCACTGTCAGAGGCAGAGCCCTTATCTGGCAATATTGGGCTGACATTTGGCATTTTTTCCATTTGTATGTTGCAATATCATGACCACTTTCACCGGGTTCCTTTACTGCTGCTAAATGGACACAGATATGCTGAAGGAAGTTCCCCTTGCTTTTGTTCTCACCACATAGATGACACCAACCATACCTGAGAATGCTGAACAATGGCTCTACTAGGACAACTGGGGAAGGATTTTTTACAAAGAAGATACTACAAAAATTACAAATTCCCTTTTGCACAGTCTTAAATTAAGAAGAGGAATATTTACTGTCCAGGATTTCTCAAAAACTATAGTAGGGCCCTCAGCAGTCTTTATTTAGACCTAGTTTCTCAAAACTGTACCTAGTTAGAACTTGTCAGGCTGAGGGGGTTTTCCACATTTCTGAGCAACGTTTTTCATCTTCACACAGAGTTTTGGCAGTTGGCAGCTGTTGGGTCACTAGCAGTCTCTGGATTCATAAAGAGACCCTGAGCACAGATGCCATGGCCAGCAGGCTCCAGCGGTGCTTTTGGTAACCACCAACAAAGTGCTGTCTTTTCCTATGATAGAATAATCTAGTTCAAAGAGAAATGTGGCTGACACTTATTGCCAAAGTTATCAATTCAATAATCAGAGGGTTACTTCCAGCCATCAGGCCCCATGGCTATCCTTTCCCCCATAGACGTTTTGTTTGTTTATTTGTATTGAAATTTCCTCAGAGGGCTTTTTGTGCCTTTCTATCCAGCAGATTTCAACTCCAGCCCAGCTGGCCAATCAAGTCCTCCATTCAGGCTTTGTTAAGGGAACAAACCTAACTGTACTGGAAAATAACTTACCATGGGTAGAACTAAACCAAGGGAAGTGTCACAAAGTGAAACTGGCTCTTTGGATCTGCTAGGTGAGAGTGAAAGTAAAGGCCAGTTTTTGTAAGACACTCTGAATATTAGTAAAAGTGGAACTGTGTGCTAGGGAAGAGAGTAGGAGTTGAAGGTCAAGGGGGAAATTTGGTGGCTATGATGACTACAGTTAACTTGTGAATGGACTCTACGCTATGTCAATGGACATTTCTGATGAGTCTGGATGGGGAGGGGGCAAGAAAGGAAGTCTTGAGGTAGGAGGAAAGTTCAGAAAACATGCTAATCAAATCTTCCATGAGAAGAAACAATAGGGTGGCCATGCTAATGCTTTCTTTAGGGCTTAGAAGGGCCACAGGAGGACCCACCACAGAAACAATGAAGACATTCTGTGCAAGATGGCATGTGGTCACAGTTTGGCTTCTTACAGAACAGCAGGGGCCAGGGAAGAACATCTGGCTATTTAGGCATTGTTTTGTGTTTCATGTGTTTAAAATTAGTTCTCTAAGAATTGTGTTGCGTGCCTCCTTATTAAATAAACAACCTCCCCCAAATAAAATACAATAGGTATTCTAAGAGGAAGACATAAATATGGTTATTCCACATGGGCATCATGATTTTTGCTCCAGGCAAATTTAGAGCTAGAATGTTTTTAAGAGTGTTTTTAGCTGAGCCCATCATGGCTTCATGCAATATACATCTGCATGTTGTTCTCCTGTGCTTGTGTTGTCATAGAAAGACATAGGTCCTAGATTAACTAACCGGCTATAATTTGGGCAAGTTTTAGTTCATTCATTTGTATATTAATTAATACCTGCATTAATTTATTCAGTGGCTATATACCAGAACCTGCTATGTGCATGAGGATCTCATTTTTCTCATATGTAAATTAAAGTAAATACCCTAGATCCATCTTGCTGCTGGATTTGTCATCCTAGACCTTGTTCAATGCTGTATATGATTTCTGAATTTACAGAAACTGGTCTCTCGAATCACCTACAAATGCAAGTAATAGCTCTGCACTCCGAGGCCCACATTTCTTTTCTAACCCAGCCCCGTATCAGACACTGTGTCCAAGGTGACAGTTTATTTCATGTAGTCAATCCTCACTGTTCTAGTTGTTGCTTATTATGTTTTCTCCTGGTAATCTGTTGTTATAAATATATTGCCACAAGTTTTACAATGGCGTGTATACACAAGTATAAATCTTCTACCTAACATGTTGCCCCATCTCAGCAGGAAGTAAGAAGCTCAAGACTGTATCACCCTCCTCCCGTAGATATGGAAAGGTAAACTTGATAAGGAGGAATATGTAACAGGGTAGTTGCCCATTCTCCCATAGATTTTTAAGTGTGAAACTGAGAGTAGGAAATATGTAACAGAGGGAATGGCCTGAAAAAAAATGGCAAACATGTTTTCTGTCTCTTTCGAACCTCTCTCATTGTTTTTGGGAACTGAAATCTGCATGCCTGCCTGCTGTGGTGGTTGGGAGGGGCAGAGGAATGTTTCTTCTTTGTGCTATAGGGAATGGTCCAGCTGAACTGTCCAGATGGAGGCCTAGTGCCTGGGTGGGCCTCCAAGGTAGGGGGAAGGTGACAGGATTATCTTCAGAAAACCATCAATTGCAATTAAACAATGATAGCCTAAAACCAAGGGCCCTCCCGCTCCCTTTAAAAACTGTGTTTTTGCTTGTGTACAGAAAATTTAGACTTTGAGACAATAGACTTCCATATTTCCTCCTTTGTCAGTAAAGTAATAAACTTCTCTTTCCTTCTTCTCAACCACTTGTTCTTGTTCTGATGTACCTTTGTGGACAAGTGCCAAGCTTTCATTAACAAGGTGAGATAAATCAGAAGTATCACAGTCACCCTGACTGATCTGCTCCCCCAAATAATAAGATGAGAAAATTTCCTATAAACTTGGACACCTGAATAAAATAATATTATCCCAAGTTTTTGCTTGGTTGATGTCTGGAGCTATGGCAGGGGCTCTGTGAATATAGCAGTCATGTGAATAAGTTGCTACTTTCTCACTAGGAATGTAAACTTTGTAACTTTGGTTATACTGCATATATTTTGAGTCCTCATTGTTATTATTATTATTATTTTTTATTTGGCCAGCCAGTACCTCCTAAGTCTGATTCCCTAGCTCTCTTTGAAGGTGAACTTTTCTATCCTTTTCTAAATGCTCCTTTCCCTGGGTATTCCTTTGACACCAATAGCGCCTTGGCCATGCTAAAGTATAATACAAAATCTCAAAAACGTCCTGTCTGGTGCGCTTTGTTTTTAAGTTAAGATTTCAAAAAAATTAATTTTGAAACACCTTTACACTCAGGAGAAGTGGTGAAAATAGTATAATGTGTTCCAACATATCTTTTATTCAGCTTCCTCTCACCATAGCACCTTAAATATCCTCAGTATATCATCAAACCAGGAAGTTAACATTGGTATTAACTGACGTATAGACTTTATACAGATTTCACGCACTGCTTGTAAAAACTGTCTGTGTATAGCTTTGTAAAATTTTATAACGTGTAGATTTGTGTAAATGCTACTACATGCAAAATACAAACTATTCCATCACTCCCCAAAATTTTGTGATGTTACCACTTTATAGTCACACTTTCTCCCTAACCCACGCCCAGACAACCACTGATCTGTTCTTTGTCACTTTAATTTTGTCACGTTAAGAATGTTATATAAATGGAAGCATTCAGTATGTGAACTATTTTTTAAGAGACAGGATCTTGCTCTGTTACTCAGTCTGTTATCATAGCCCACTACACCCTGAACTCCTGGGCTCACAATCCTCCTCCTTCAGCCTCCCGAGTATTTAGGACTACAAGCATGCACCATTGTACCCAGCTAAATTTTACATATTTTTTGTTGACCCGGCTGGTCTCTGTCTGGTGGCCTCAGCAATTTTCTCATTGCAGCCTCCCAAAGTGCTGCGACTATAGGCATGAGCCACTGTACCTGGCCAGTATGTAAACTTTTGAGATCTACTCTTTTTACTTAGAATAATGTTTTTGTGATCCACCCAAGTTGTACATATCAATGTTTCTTTCTGCTACTGAATAGTATTCCATTGTATTGTATACGGCAATTTATTTCTCCATTCACCTGTTGAAGGATGAATTTTGCTGTTACAAGTAAAACTGCTATGAATACTTATTTACAAAAAACACTCATTTTAATAAATATTAGAGAACATCAAAGAAAAAGTTAATGATATTCTTCCCTAATTCTACTCTGTTATGATAATTAGTATTAAAAACAGTATTTCATATTTTTCTCTGTGCTCATATAGTAAGTACCGTATATATACAGTGTATGCATATATACACACATATAGTAATATTTTTTTCCTTTTTAAAAATATATAAATATAATCATGTTTTACATGACTCTGCTAATTATTTGATTATTTTACATTCCTGCAGAAATCTCTGAATATTTCATCAGTTCATACATATTCCTCTAATATTTTAAATAGTCAAATAATATTTGAAGATTATGAATGGAGCAAATTTGTTTATTATTTGTCTGTGATGGAATAGCAAGTTGTTTCTAATTACTTTTCTCTTAAATGTCACTATAATCAACACATAATGGAAATACCTGTCTGGATATATTCTTACAGACTGGCATTTTATTTATATAGAATAAACTCACCAAAGTTAGATTGTTGGGTCCAAGGGTAAACAGTAAAACTTTCAATAATATTTCTTGGTTATTTTCTAAAGTGGTTTTAATGATTTTCTTTGCAATTTTAAAAGGGGTGGTTGCATTGAAAGGTGGAATTTGTACTAGGCTCCCAGGAAGTAAGTCCCGTGTGGCTTATTGAGAAAACAGTATTCTCTGCAGGCTAGCCAGTACAAAGACCCTAGGGCTAGAGCTTGCTTTGTGTGCCCAATGACCAACACAGAAGGAAAATATGACTGCAATATAAAGAGGTAGGCAGGAGAGTAGTTGCAGGGTATACTGGAAAGGGAGCCAGGTCAAGGAGAGCTTGTGGACACTGTAAAAAGTATAGCTTTTACTCTGAGTAGATGGGGATTTTCAACAAAAGAGTGATCTGATGCGACATATTTTGGAAAGATCATTCTGGTTGTTAGTTTAGAATAATCTGTAGGCAGGCAAGGGTAAGGGACAGAGCCCACTTAGGCAAGTATTAAAATTATGCAGTCTAGGCATGGTAGTGTGCTGGACAGAGTGGTAGTGAGGAGAAAATGTTGGATTCAGGGAATAATTTGTATTTAGCCAATAGGCAGGGAGAAGGAGAGAGAGGAAGAGCTCAAAGATACTTCAAGTTCTTTTAGACTAAACAACTGGAGGAAAGAAAATTGCCCCTTTTCTGATACAGGGAAGACTGAGAGAAGAACACATTTGGGATAGTTAGAGAGATGAGGAGTTTTATTTTTGAAGGTTTTTCTTTTTTAAGACTTAAATTTATAAGACCTAGTAGACATGTTGAGTAGGTAGATGAATATACAAGCCTTAATCAACATAAGCCTTTTGCTAAATACTTTACATGGGTTATCTCACTTAATTCTCACTTGAACATGATAAGGTGGCTATTATTACTCCCTGATCCTCAGGTAAGTTAAATAAAATGATAATCAAATTGTTCCTTAAAAATAATCTACAGATTATTCTTTATTCTCAGAGGCATTTTAAGTTTAAGATAAACTTATTGGTCCGACCTTTTAAAATACAAATTTATTTAAAAATGTCACAATGTTAGGTTTGGATATATCTTGGGTTTTTTCTTGTTCTCAGCACCTAAGGGTACAAAACTATCTAATTTTGTATTTATGGGGGTTGCTCCCTGACCTTTCAATTCAAACTGAAAATAAATTTAAGAATTGACTCCAAAGGGCAAAGAGCTGAAAGCAAAGAGGTGGTTGGTTAGAGGAAAATCTTTTCATTGGAAAAGAACAGTCATGGAAGGTCTAGTAGTGAAAACAGGGTATGCGGGGTCTGAGTTTTTTGTTTGCTGTTTATTTGTTGCTGTTTTTACCTACTACTGGAAATTAACAAAGATGAGTGAACCCTGAAAGTTCATTGTTCAGAAATAGAGAGAAAAGTAGCCTTAAACAACAGTAAAAAAAAACCAATGAACAATGACATATTTAACTCAAAGCATAAAAAGATATTAAGCTTTCACAATGGTAAACCAGAAACTTCTAAATCAAAAAGAGTAATTTTAAGTCCCAGGAAAAAATTAAAGAAAATTCCATCAAATTTAAATTCAAGTTTGGTAGAAACCAGGATCCTTGAGTGAATGATTTATAATAGTTAAGCATTAATGAATCGGTCAATTAATTTTTTGTAGTTGCTACATATCCTTATATTTATTTTATTTTATTGTTTTATTTTATTTTTGAGACAGAGTCTCTCTGTGTTGCCCTGGGTACAGTGCTATGGAATGATAGCTCACAGCAACCTCAAACTCTTTGGGCTCAAGTAATTCTCTTGCCTCAGCCTCCCCAGTAGGCACCTGCTACCACACCTGGCTAGTGTTTCTATTTTTAGTAGAGACAAGTTTCACTCTTGCTCAGGCTGGTCTCCAATTCCTGAGCTTAGGCAATGCACCAGCCTCAGCTTCCTAGAGTGCTAGGACTATAGGTTTGAGATATATCATTAAATCTTACGTTTATTACTTTATAAGTTTGGTGATTTTAAAAATTGCTTTATTCAACTGCTCTAACACTGAATTAAAGTAAGTGTGAATGAAAGCAACAAGTCCAGATTTGGGGCTTAGTAACCACCCCAAGGAGAAGGGCAATTTAGATTAGGAGGCCCAAAATTGGGGGTGATATAAGAAAAAGTATACCCCTTGTCCCCGATTCCTGGTACAGAATACCTAATATCTTTGGAATTTCAAGTAAGAAATGAATGCCTTTTATTGTTTTAACTAAGCAGTCCATTTGATCATTGCATCTAAATTTACAATAAGACTCTCAGGGTCCAGTGCAAAGATAATAGCTTCAGGGTGGGACCACCAGAAGGCCAAACAGGTGATCAGAGGGTGGTAACTTTTAGTCTCTTACCCCAACTTTCAGGGAAAGAAAGGGGGCTGGGGACTGAGATGTAGAAAGTCTTGAACAAGCAGGTGTAGCGAGCTCCCTGGTTGGTAACACATTGATGTGCTGGGAAGCTCTGTGCCAGTGCCCCCTCTCATGCCTTGCCCTATGAATTCCTTTCATTTGGCTGCTCCAGTTGTACCCCTTATAATAGTGATCCCTTATAAATTTAAGCAGGTTTAGTAACCATATCTTTGACAATATAACACTAGTAAATATAAGTGTTGTTCTGAGTTCTGAGAGTCTTTCTAGTGAATGACTAAATATCAGGAGAGGGTTACGTGAATCTCTGAATTTATAGCCAGTTGCTCAGAAGCATAGGCAGTCACCTGGACTTGCAGCTGGGTTTCTGAAGTGGGAACAGTCTTGTAGGAAAGAGCCTTAACCCTCTGGATCTGTACTAACTCCTGATGGTGTCAAAATTGAATTGAATTGTTGGTCACTCAGTTGGTGTTGGAGAATTTGTGTGGAAAAGATTATACATTTGTTGTCACAAAAAGACATCTCACTGGGTATAATTGGTTGTATGAACCCAACCAAGCATACATAAAAGGAGCAGTGAGCCCAGAGGAGACAAAAATCTTCCAGATTAGCCTGTAAAACAGACCAATAAGTTATGGCATGTATCATGTGTATTTATACCTCTGAAACTCCATTAAACAATTGTAGAAGATTGAAGATCTTCAACCCTTTAATTTCAAATGGAGTGAGATTAAATCAATCACATTATTTTATTACATGATTTTTATATTCACTTAATAAATATTTATTGCATTTTACTATGGGCCAATACCAGGTGCTTCTTTTAGTATATTTCTTATTGCAAAATCCTAGTTGGTGGCACATTTTTTTTTTTGTAATGGAGTTGTACCTAATTTTATATGACAGCATCTATGTAAAGAGAAAGTTATTAAAATGTGAAAGTTATTAAAATGTGAAATCTTTTAAAGCCACTTTCTACACCACACATAAATTGGTAGATTTAAATACATCTCTACGATGATTAAATGCTTACTATGTGTCAGGGGCTCTGTACATATTACCTTGTTTAATCATCATGTCTATTCTTATACTTACAAGGAAGAGGAGAAAAATGAAGGTTTTAGAGAGATCAAGTGACTTACCTGAAAAGTGTGATTTGAACTCAGGGAGTCTGACTCAAGAAACCACACACTTAATCACAATACTGATTTAAAGTGGTGTCCCTGAGAGAGTGGATGCCCTTTGATCCTAAATAAATAAGAACTTTTGCCATCAGCTTTGCTCAAAAGGGTAGGTGTGAGTTATCCTGAGCCATTGATGAGAGGGAATTTTACCATCCTCCAATAATGTATACATTATAATAAAAAAAGGAAAGATTACCATTTCATAGAGATGAAATAAATCCTTGTACTCTGGAACATTACTTAATAGTCTTACATTGGGCGGTGCCTGTGGCTTAGTGGGTAAGGTGCCAGCCCCATATACTGAGTGTGGTGGGTTCGAACCTGGCTCCAGCAAAACTGCAACAACAAAAGAAATAGCCAGGCGTTGTGGTGGGCACCTGTAGTCCCAGCTATTCAGGGGGCTGAGGCAGAGAATTGCCTAAGCCCAGGAGGTTGCTGTGAGCTGTGACACCATGGCACTCTACCAAGGGAGGTAAAGTGAGACTATGACTCTAAAAAAAAAAAAAAAAAAAAGTCTTAAATTTAACCAGTTTGAAAACCATATCTTTGATAATAGAAGAAACTGTGGTTCCCTAAGGAGCACTTTCCAATATATTTCCTGGACTTCTATATGCCTGTTAGGTATTAGTAGTTGGCCTAACTCAAATTTCTCTGCACAGCCTACAAAATTATTACAGACTGACAAGAAGAATAAATAAAATCCTTAATGGGCACCTGTAGCACCTATACCATTAATAGGTCTCTGTCAGTTTGGACCACTGTAAGGAAACACCTAAGATTGGGTAGATTAAACAAGAGGAGTTTATTCCTCACAGTTGTGAAGACTAGGCAGTCCAAGGTGAAGGTGCCAGCAGGTGGGTTTCATTGAGAGGCCTCTTCTCTTGGCGTGCAGTGTGCTCCCGTGGCCTCTTGTGTGCACACATATGTGGAAACAGAGAGTGGGAGTAAGCTCTCTTGTTTCTCTTCTTATAAGGGCACTAATCCCCCTCTACCAGAATCCTGGCCTTATGACTTCATTTAAACTTAATTATCTCCTAAAGCCCTATCTCCAAAGAGTCACATTAGGAGGTTTAGAAATCATGCAGGTTTGGGGAGGACTGGGTCGAAAACAGGAGCAAACCTGTGGAGGTCTAGTGGTGATGAACAACAATAGAATCTCCAGAGAGAAAGAGTCTTCAGTACCTTGAAAACTGGTAAATGAAAAAATTAACTATTTGTCTTGTCTCTTCTGTGACAGTTTGAATTTTCTTCAAGAGAATCCAAGCGTGGGGAAGTAGGTATAAATAAAAGAAATAGAATCAGCGAAGTCGCTGTGATGGCTAAGGTGGTCATCAGAGTATTCTGTTTTGTATGTATTTGAAAATACTCACAATATCCAGTTTTTAAAAAGAATATACTGGCTATTTTGGGGGGAGGGGAAAAAGATGAAGTTGCATTCTGGGTGGGAAAATTCTCAGAACATGTCTGAGAACTGGCTCCCAAGGACTCAAAGACCAAGTATGAAAATTCTCAGAATATGTCTGAAAATATGCCTGAGGACTCAAAAATCAAGTATGAGGACAAAGGCGGTTGTCAAGAACCAGGATGAGTCTGCGACCAGCCTAATGCAAACTAACAACTTAGCACATGTCTCATTCATGGATCCTGCAGAGAGGAGGCTCTTATCTTATGTCAGAGACAAAATACTTTATTGCTCAGAGCAATAGCAGTAGCTGGAGTATTAGCACTTGTTAATAAATTGGGCTAGTTCCTCAAGTGAAATTCCTATCTGAGGTGCAAAGAGAGCCAGGTGGCACTTACAAGGTAGTGGATTCCATTACTGAAGAGGAACCCTAGTTGTAGGGAAGGTTGACAAATTTATATTGGACAATAAATATGTCTATCCTTGCTACAAAAGAAAATACTATTTTCCAAGACCACAAGCAATAATGCTCTTAAGTTCAGAAGGAGATGAAGGAGATATTACTTTCTTTTTTTTTTTTTGTTAATGTGAAATTTAATTGTAGTTATAAGCAAAAGTTGGTTGCCTAGAGAACAATTGTATATTCAGTTTAACAGAAATAAAAGAATATTTGTCTTAAAATGCAAGATTGTTTGTTACATAGCCTTTTGCCATGCAGTTACATTATAAAAAATTTTAATTTCAAAAGTGAAAGTTGGAATATTTTAAGTGCAGTATCAGCTCTTAAAGGAAAAGCAAAATGATCTATATGTCTCCCTTGCAAAAGGGAATTTAGATTTACGATTAACATGAAAATCATGTCTCAGACTTCTGCAGGAGACTCTTCAGCATATCCAACAATTGTTCGCTGTCCTATTTTGTCAAATTGAAGAGTCCTGGTATGTATTTCTCCTGGGTAGCCTCACCTTCCCACATCATGGAAGTAGAGGTTTGCACATATACATAACATGATGATAGAAAATATGATATAATAAATGAGTTTTCTAAATTTTGGTTCTAAGTCTCCTTGTCGATACCAGTAGGTAAGTATGCAGGCGGTAATACTACTCAAAGGGATGCAGACGCAAAAAATATATTCAACGGTTTTGGAGGTACTTGAGGGAAAACAAAAGCACCGATCAGCGTTACTAATCAACAAAGATGTTAAGCTGCCAACAACTAAATTGATGATTCGATCCTTGGCCGACGTCTCCCCAAACAGGGGTCTGTTGTCCAGGCCACTGGTGCGGTAGGTCCTGGTAGAAAAGTCCTCCATTGGGGGGTTTCTTCGCTGTCCCCAGGCCACTCAAAAGCGAGCCAGCGTCACCTCCGAAGTCGCCGGCCCACAGCTCCGCCCGCCCGCACTCACCCGCGGCGCACGCAGGGCCGGACCCCGGGGCCGGGAGGCGGCGGCGGGTGGGCGCTCACGCCCGGGGCGCGCGGCCGCTCCGCCCTCGCCCCGCTGTCCTCCTCAGCTCCTGGAGCAGCTCGGCTTCTCGCTGGCTCGGGAGCCCTGGGAGCGCCGGCCCCGGGGCCACACCCTTGCCGGGATCCGGTGCCTAGGCTCCGGGACGCGGGCAGGCTGCGTGGGGGGAGGAAGAGACCGTCAGTGTTGGCAGAGAGGGGCGCTCGGCCCTCCGCTGCGCCGCGGGTCCCGGCTCGCTCCTACTTTCATCTTTAAAAGATGTTTGTTTTATAAATATCTTTGAAAAGATAGTCCAGAGCGGAGGCAGCCAGTGCCTGTGCTCACAAGACATGCTTGAATGTAAAAGAGTCCTGGAGAACTATCTCCTGAAAGTGGCAGCCTTGGGAAGTCGCCCCTGTGAAGGAGAGGACAGTGACTTGGAAAGAGAAAGTACCTTGCGAATCTTGGTAGTGAAAGGATATCAGAAAGCAAGATGTGGAATTGAGTCTTACAGAAACAAAATTAGAAGATACATCGAACTTGAAAATATACCAACTATTAAAGAGAAAGCATTGATCTCCACCACCAGAGGTACCCTTGAACTAGAAACCAACTCACCCTATCTACATAGAAACACCTATTATTCTCACCAAAGGAAAATGTTCCCTTTTTAAAAGATTCTAAAATGATAGGCAGCATCCAATAAAAATGGTAAGAATACGATAGCAAATACTGTTTGATTTCAGCAAATTAGCTAAGGAGTAGGAAAAAACTGTAATATAACATCCAACCAAATAAGGGCTAAGCATCTCTAAATAAGCACAATTTAAAATGAACTATGACCAACTTCAAGAAAGAAATAGAAAAAAAAGATAAAAATTATTCCATAGGCGAAGGCTAAACCACAAAGTGTCCAAGAAGAAACATATTTGACTCCAAAGATAATAAAAGACTTTGATAAAGGAACAAAAATAATACAGAGAAGTGAATAGGATCAGAAAGAAAGTGCTAGGTACAGAGGACAGTAAAACAAATCAAGTCCACGCTGGAGTTTCCTGAATAAGAAAATAAAACACTGGGGTAGAAATATTTTTAAAACTATAATAAAGAATCCTTTTTCCAAAACAAAATGAAACCTTAATTTTATTGTTGAAAGGGTTATCACATACCTCGGAAATTACAAGACAGAATCCAGTAAAATTATTCAACTTTCAGGAATCAGAAAAAAAAAATAGTTCTTTAGGAGAAGAAAACCCCCCAATTACACAAAGCAAGACAGCAATGAAACAGTATTACGAATTTTTGTATCTAGCTAAGCTGTCTTAAATGGATCAAATTTAAAGGAAACTCTGGCAAACAGACTAATGATGAGCATCAAAAAACAGTAGCAGATCTAAGAATATACTCAGAACGAAAACAAAGGTGAAAACTAGTATTAAAAAGATAGTTTGCAAAGGACAATGTATTCTAAGTAAAATCAATTTTACAAATTGGAGGAGAAGGAGGAAAATAGTAAGTAAAATAAGCTCCATGATTGCTGCTAAGGTTATGCATCATAAAAGGACATCATTTAAATCAAACAAGACGAATAGTGAAAGTCTAAGTAAGGAAAGAGGACTAAGGGAATTTCAAAAGTTGTCAGTGTAAAGACACTAAAACAAATCCCAGATTTCCTAAATACAAAAATAAATACTAAAAATGAGAAAAAAAATAAAGATCAAGGAGAGACGGAAATATAGAAATCTACCACTACCCTTGAATACTAAGGCAGAACTGAGACTATACATATTGGTCATATCAACAAATGTAAACAAGGCTTAATTCAGCAATGTAATGATTTTGCTTTTAGTTTTTATTTTTTTTTTTATTTCAGATTTACTTGAGGGTACAATTAGGTTACGTTGTTTGCATTTGTTAGTTATAGTCCAAGAGTATTTAATGATTTTTTTTCGTGGAACTTACAAAACAAAACACAAAGCTATGCTCAAGAGACGAAACACACCCAAACCAAGTGATTCAGAGAGGCTAAAAATAAGGGATTGGTCTAAAGTATACTAGACAAGTGTGAACAGAAAGAGGGCAGGGTCTGAGATCAGTAAGGAGAATTTGGGTACAAAGCATTAAATGAAACAGGTGGATTGTTAAAACTTGATGAAGTTAATTGGAAGTAGATATACCTGATGATTCACCATCACTGATTTGAAAATACATCAGAAAGCATAAGCCTCAGATAATATCTAAACACCAAGTCTCACAAAATAATTCTTACCATTGATCTTGATTTACTGTTTTAATAACAGGTAAGTATTATATCAATAGATGTGGGGAGTGGGCTATGGGCAGCAGGGTCCCCACAGCCTGGGAAATGCTCAGGGAGAGACCCCCAACCACTTCTCCTCCTTTAACAACATTCTTTTCACCTGCCAGAAGTCAGAAAGTCATGCATACTTTCCTTGTTATTGGTAAGCACACAGTTTTCTTCTTTAAGGATGATCTCTACCCCATGTGCTAAGATTTACACACCCTTGTTAAGATACTGTATAAATAAAGCTGTTTCCACGTTTCAGGTACTCCCCTCTGTGGTCATCAGAAACATCAGTTCTTCTGACGCCACCCCATCTCCCATCTCTCATTTCCTGTCTTTCTTGGTTTTATTTCTCCATTTCTCACCATCCCACTCAGGTCAAATCTTCCTCCTTGCCCTGGGTTTTGATAAATAGGTATAGAATTTAACTCTTTTCTTTTTCTCAAAGCTCTGTTAAAATCCTTAGAAATGAATTTCTTAAGCTATTATTTACCTACAAAGACAAAGAGAACTGGGAGAGCAGACAATATTATGTGAAGGTTCTTTTCAACCAATTTTTGGAGCAGCGGTTCTCAACCTGGGTCACAACCCCTTTGTAACAATGAAAATACATCCTGCATATCAGATATTTATATTACGATTCATAACAGTAGTGAAATTACAGTTATGAAGTAGCAATGAAAATAATTTTATGGTTGGGGGTCACCACAACATGAGGAACTGTATTAAAGGGTCGTGGCATTAGGAGGCATTAGGAAGGTCAAGAACCACTGTTTTGGAGGAAGAAAAGCAGAAGTCATAATTGATTCACCAAAGCAGAGAAAATTAAAACCTGTGTATTTAGAGGTTTTAAATACCAGCAAGAGAAATTTTCTCAAGAGAAAGCCAGCAAAGAAATTTTCCCCACGGAATCTGAGAGGCTGAGCACTTGATGTGACTGAAAAAGAAGTTGAAAGCAAGGGAACAAATTCATGATTTTGGAGCACGGAATTCCTGAGGTCTCCTGTCCTATGAACAGATGTAATCAGGCAACTAGCCTTAATGCCACAGGTGCGGCCAGAGACTGATTTTGTTGGGAGGTGGAAGCCACAAGCCTCTGGGTTCTGGGATAGATGGCACAGAGCAGGGCTGGGTGGAGGTAGGGGCAGCGTGAAAGTCCACATGGTCATCCATAGTCACTGAGATCTTATCCCTCACTTTTGCTGTAAATACCTATAGTCAGTCCTAAATCTCCATGACTAGAAAATATAAAAATTGAACACCCAGAAAAGATGTAAAAATAAGAACTGCTGAGGTATTAAAGACAGTCCTAAAAAAATGAAAAAACTGCACTATAGGCCAAAGAGCAAAAGTACAAATTGGAGAGACAGAGAGCTCAAGAAGTCAAGAGTATTAGAAGGGAAAAAAAGAGCAGTGGGATTGACTGCAGTGAAAATACTGTTGATATGTTGCCTCATTCAGTGAGAGAGACATCTGGAAAGCCAACCACTGAGTTAAAGACTGATTCTCAACTCTAGTGAAGAGTAGTATTCATTTTTAGTAAAGAAATGTGACATTTGGAGCAATAACAATGTAGAAAAATTATTCTCTCGACTCTTAGAAGGAAGAGAAATTGGCATCTTAGCAGGAAGGAGAATTGGTATATTTTTTTTTTCAAGTTCATAGTTTTGAATATTTTATGGCAATTTTTATAAAAGACAAAAATACACAGACTGTTTTACTTCAGAACTTTAAAATCAGTACCACAATAAACAGAAATTGGGAATAAAAATTAATCTCAGGAATGGAAAAAAAAGTATCCAATATACTCAGTACTACTGTGAAACCAATTAATAATAATTCACACTTGCATATGAAAAATGAAACATAACTTTAGCCTATGATGATGGAGGGAAGGGGAGAGAGACGGATGGGGAAGGGGTGGGAGAATTGGTATCTTGTTTGAAAGCCCTGGGAAATAAGTATCGAAAGCCTTAAGTTTTCCTACACTTAGCAATTCCACTTTTAGGAATTTATCCCAGGAAAATAAAAGTGACTGTGTCCAAAGATTTAAATACAAGTATGTTTGTGCAGCACTGTTCCTAATAGTAAATGTCTCAGAAAACCTCAATGTCTCAGAGAATCGATGCATAAAAATCAAATTTGTAATTACAAAATAAAGCTATAAAACTGGGTACTATAGATATTCACTTGGGAAATATTAATCATACACCTATTTTTAAAAGATTTCAAAAATGTCCTTTTCACTACTGTCTCATATTTAAAGAAAAAATAGGAGGGAGAGAGAGAGAGAGCTGAAAAATTCTATTAGTAGTTATCTTGAATGGTGTGATTAAACATGAGATTTTCTTTCTTGTCTGTATTTTGCAAACACAAAAGCCTTCTATATAAATATAGCACCTCTTAGAACTACCATACACAGAAAGAACTGACTTTTAATTCATGCTTGAATTTTGTAATTAGGAAACAAAAACTATTTTCAAAAAGGAAACAAGAGAAAGGCAAAGAGGGTAAGATGATGGCAGGGTGGCAAGTTAATGTGTAATGGTTAGAGAAGTGTTCTGCTAAGGGCAGGCTCTAGTTATCCCTTCATTCAGTAAATATTTCAAAGCACTGACCATGTGCCACTCACTGTGATCTGCTCTTCACTTCCATGAGCAATCAATAAGACACAGATGTCATTGGAAATAAGCAAGAACCACATAATGATGTTAACCTTCCTATGTGGTGGCAGAGACAAGATGGCTGACTGAAGCCAGCTTTCCACAGAGGCTCCCGTCCAGAAGGAGAGTTAAAGGACAGAAAATTTAGCAGGTAACTGGGTGGATTTGAGCTGCACCAAGAGAGAAGTTTGAAGAACGCACATCAACCCCGCTGAGGCGAGCTGAGACAACAAGGATACAAACAAAAGGTACAAAATCCATCACCAAGCAGACGGGAGTCCCCTCCCCCATGAGAACAGCTCGGAGTGCCCCACAAACAAATGAGCAGAGTTCAAAGGTCCTCCCGCTACACTCCATGGGAGAGACCCTCTAAAAACTGGACCCACCTCCCCTACTAGGGTGCCATGGCATTCTCCTGCCAGGCATAAAACTGTATAAAACTGTATATATTCTCTACCTGCAACTCTGAGCTCCCAGCACTCCCCTCCACTGTCACTCTGAGGTCTGGAGGCCTATCCCCCAGGAGTCCAGATTCGTGGGTGATTTCTTGAGGGGTGTGGACAGGGCCTAAACTGCAGCTGGTCAGTGCTGACTCTGGGGAACGGGAGTGAGGAGAGGATGGTCAGCTGAGAGAGAACCACACCGGAGTGGCGGTGCCCCGATGCGCAGACAAGCAGCCGTCTTTTAGCAACAATAGGGCTCACTCCCAGATATTCTGAAGCCACACCCCCTGTCTCCCTGGGCAACCAGAGGAGGCAGGGCATCTACTCAGGTGGCAACCACTAACAAATAGATCTGGGACGGAAATGCACGCCCCCTGAGTAAAGGGTTTCCCTGAGGCAGTACCGGCCTGGGTGGAGTGCCGGGACTAGAAAGCATGTGCAAAGCCGGGAAGTTCCCAGGGTGGGGCTGACCCAGAAGACCGCTTTACTGAGCATAAGACGCACCTGGCCCTCAGGGCATTGTCAGCCTATAGACAAAGGAAGACAGGAGGCTAGAACTGACAGGTAACCGAATACAAACCTGCAGGAGCAAAGACAGGGCCTGAGATGCAGACTCTGGGAATTCAAAGCAGCTTCTTTTCTGCAGGGGAATTTAGCAGGGACAGAAACAAATTACCGCAAAGTTGTTCTGTTCTGTTCTGTCAGTAACATCAATCAGGGGTGGGGCTGGAACTGAGTGAACACCTGCCAGCCTCCATTAAGCGCCCGAGTTTGTCAGGCCTCACCTCCCCCTGCTAGACAGAGGCAGAGCACAGTAGCCCAGCTGAGCAGAAATAGATTTCCTTGTGATTCAGGCAGGTACAACCCCCTGGAGTATCTATTCACTATAGGAAACTGGGTCAAAGCCCTGTGGGACTATCAGTGACTGGGTGTGACAGAGGTGCAAGGTGGGGAAGGAGGCATCAACCTTTCCAGACTGATCTATTTGCTGGGTGGGTCCTCCTGACTCCACAGAGCACTGAAGCAAGTTGTATTAGAGTAGTCACCAGACCCCTGTGATCCAGTTGCCAGAGACCTTTTAAACTCTCCCACCTGAGACAGATGCTGACTGAGACAATTGATTTGGACCTTTTGAACTGAGCCAATCACCCGAGGACTATTCAGGTGGTGCACTGGGTGTGTGGTTGTAGGAAGGATTGATTTTTCTTTTCCAATTGTTGCCTGTGTGTGGGGGGGTGATTTAATTGCTGGTATTTCTCCACAGCTGAGACTTCAACCCAGAGTAACTGTTTCACTAGGGTCGAACAGAGACCAGCTGAAAACAAAACAGAACCACTTAGCCCCACCACACCAAACAGGTCCCCAGTTTCTCAGGCCATAGCACTGTACGGATCCTCGACAAAGCTCCAGGGTAAAAATTAACAGTGTAAAACAATCATGGGGCAGAATCAGTGGAAAAACTCTGGTAACATGAATAACCAGAATAGATCACTCCCCCCCCCCAGTGAAAGATATGGCAGATGTAACTGAAGATCCCATTCATAAACAGCTGGCTGAGATGTCAGAAATCAAATTCAGAATTTTGATTGCAAACAAGATTAATAAAATGGAGGAAAATTTGGAATTAGAAATTCGACCAGCAATTCAAAAGTTGGAATTAGAAATTCGAGGAGAAATTCAAAAGTTGTCTCAAGAATTTAATGAATTTAAAGACAAAACCAACAAAAATTTTGACACTGAAGCAAGAATTTGCAGCCCTCAAAGATCTGAAAAATACAATGGACTCCCTCAGTAACAGAGTGGAGCAAGCAGAAGAAAGGATTTCTGACATTGAAGACAAAGCCTTTGAACGCTCCCAAACTCTCAAAGAGGAAGAAAAATGGAGAGCAAAAACAGATCATTCTCTCAGAGAGCTCTGGGATCATTTGAAGAAGGCTAATATCCACCTCATTGGAATCCCTGAAAGTGATGAAGTAGCCTCGATAAGCACAGAGGCCCTTCTCCATGAAATTATGAAAGAAAATTTTCCAGACATGCCAAAGATTCTGAAATTCAGAAAGAAGACAGATTCAGAACCCGAGCACGACTCAATCCCAACAAGACACCACCCACGCATATCATAATTAACTTCACTAAAGTTAATATGAAGGAAAAAATTATGAAAACAGCCGGACATAAGAAATCCATTACCTACAAAGGGAAGAATATTAGAATGACTGCAGACCTCTCTGTTGAAACTTTTCAAGCCAGAAGAGGGTGGTCATCAACCTTTAATCTCCTGATGCAAAAAACTTTCAACCTCGGATCCTGTATCCAGCTAAACTGAGTTTCATTTATGATGGAGAAATTAAATACTTTAATGACATTCATATGAAGAAGACATTTGCTATAACCAAACCACCTCTTCAGGATATTCTCAGACCTATCCTCCATAATGACCAGCCCAATCCTCTACCACAAAAGTAAACTCACTCAGATACTTTTGATCAAACTCCAACTTCCACAGTGGCAAAAGGATTAAAAATGTCCACTGGATTTTTGAGAAACTTGATACCCAAAATTTTACCAGACTTATCAATATTCTCCATTAATGTGAATGGCTTAAACTGTCCTCTAAAGAGGCACAGGTTAGCTGACTGGATACAAAAACTCAGGCCAGATATTTGCTGCATACAAGAGTCACATCTTACCTTAAAAGATAAATATAGACTCAGGGTGAAAGGATGGTCATCCATATTTCAGGCAAATGGTAATCAGAAAAAAGCAGGTGTTGCAATTTTATTTGCAGATACAATAGGTTTTAAACCAACAAAAGTAAGGAAGGATAAGAATGGTCACTTCATATTTGTTAAGGGTAATACTCGATATTATGAGATTTCAATTATTAATATCTATGCACCCAACTAGAATGCACCTCAATTTATAAGAGAAACTCTAATAGACATGAGCAACTTGATTTCCTCCAGCTCCATAATACCCTGTTTCCCCGAAAATAAGACAGTATCTTATTTTAAGATGTGCTCCCAAAGATGCGCCAGGTCTTATTTTCAGGGGATGTCTTATCTTTCCCGTAAGTAGGTCTTATTTTCGGAGGATGTCTTATTTTCGGGGAAACAGGGTAGTTGGAGATTTCAACACTGCTTTGGCAGTGTTGGATCGATCCTCCAGTAAGAAGCTGAGCAAAGAAATTTTAGATTTAAACATAACCATCCAACATTTGGATTTAGCAGACATCTAGAGAACATTTCATCTCAACAAAACTAAATACACATACTTCTCATCAGCCCACAGAACATACTCCAAAATCGATCACATCTTAGGTCACAAGTCGAACCTCAGTAAGTTTAAAGGAATAGAAATTATTCCTTGCATCTTCTCGGACCACCATGGAATAAAAGTTGAGCTCAGTAACAACAGAAATCTGCATACTCATACAAAAACTTGGAAGTTAAATAACCTTATGCTGAATGATAGCTGGGTCAGAGATGAGATTAAGAAGGAAATTGCCAAATTTTTGGAACAAAACAACAAAGAAGACACGAATTATTAGAACCTCTGGGATACTGTAAAGGCAGTCCTAAGAGGGAAATTTATAGCACTGCAAGCCTTCCTCAAGAGAACAAAAAGAGAGGAAGTGAACAACTTAATGGGACATCTCAAGCAACTGGAAAAGAAAGAACATTCCAAACCCAAACCCAGTAGAAGAAAAGAAATAACCAAAATTAGAGCAGAATTAAATGAAATTGAAAACAAAAGAATTATACAACAGATCAATAAATCAAAAAGTTGGTTTTTTGAAAAGGTCAATGAAATAGATAAACCTTTGGCTAACCTAACCAGGAAAAAAAGAGTAAAATCTCTAATCTCATCAATCAGAAACAACAAAGATGAAATAACAACAGACTCCTCAGAAATTCAAAAAATCCTGGATGAATATTATAAGAAACTTTATTCTCAAAAATATGAAAATCTGAAGGAAATTGACCAATACTTGGAAGCACGTCACCTTCCAAGACTTAGCCAGAATCAAGTGGAAATGTTGAACAGGCCCATATCAAGTTCGGAAATAGCATCAACCATACAAAATCTCCCTAAAAAGAAAAGCCCGGGACCAGATGGCTTCACGTCAGAATTCTACCAAACCTTTAAAGAGGAATTAGTACCTATATTACTCAACCTATTCCAAAATGTAGAAAAAGAAGGAAGACTACCCAACACATTCTATGAAGCAAACATCACCCTGATCCCCAAACCAGGAAAAGTCCTAATAGGAAAAGAAAATTATAGACCAATATCACTAATGAATATAGATGCAAAAATATTCAATAATATTTCAATAATATCCTAACAAACAGAATCCAACAACACATCAAAAAAATTATACACCATGAGCAAGTGGGTTTTATCCCAGGGTCTCAAGGTTGGTCAATATATGTAAATCTATAAATATAATTCAGCACATAAGAAAATTAAAAAAGACCATATGATTCTCTCAATTGATGCTGAAAAGCTTTTGATAGTATCTGGCATCCCTTCATGATCAGAGCACTCAAGAAAATTGGTATAGAAGGGACATTTCTTAAACTGATAGAGGCCATCTATAGCAAACCCACAGCTAATATCGTATTGAATGGAGTTAAATTGAAATATTTCCACTCAGATCAGGAACCAGATAAGGCTGCCCATTGTCTCCACTGCTCTTTAACATTGTAATGGAAGTTTTAGCCACTGCAATTAGGGAAGAAAAGGCGATCAAGGGTATCCATACAAGGTCAGAAGAGATCAAACTTTGACTCTTTGCAGATGATATGATTGTATATCTGGAAAACACCAGGGATTCTACTACAAAACTCTTAGAAGTTTCCTAGAAGTGATCAAGGAATAGAGCAGTGTCTCAGGTTACAAAATCAACATTCCTAAATCGGTAGCCTTTATATATACCAACAATAGTCAAGCTGAAAAAACAGTTAAGGACTCTATTCCATTCACAGTAGTGCCAAAGAAGATGAAATATTTGGGAGTTTATCTAACAAAGGACGCGAAAGATCTCTACAAAGAGAACTATGAAACTCTAAGAAAAGAAATAGCTGAAAATGTTAACAAATGGAAAAACATCCCATGCTCATGGTTGGGAAGAATCAACATTGTTAAAATGTCCATACTACCCAAAGCAATATACAATTTTAATGCAATCCCTATTAAAGCTCTACTGTCATACTTTAAAGATCTTGAAAAAATAATACTTCATTTTATATGGAATCGGAAAAAACCTCGAATAGCCAAGACATTACTCAGAAATAAAAACAAAGCAGGAAGAATCATGCTACCAGACCTCAGACTATACTATAAATCGATAGTGATCAAAACAGCATGGTACTGGCACAAAAACAGAGAAGTAGATGTCTGGAATAGAATAGAGAACCAAGAGATGAATCCAGCTACTTACCGTTATTTAATCTTTGACAAGCCAATTAAAAACATTCAGTGGGGGAAAAGATTCCCTATTGAACAAATGGTGCTGGGTGAACTGACTGGCAACCTGTAGAAGACTGAAACTGGACCCATACCTTTCACCATTAACTAAGATAGACTCTCATTGGATTAAATATTTAAACTTAAGACATGAAACTATAAAAATACTAGAAGAGAGTGCAGGGAAAACCCTTGAAGAAATCAGTCTGGGAGAGTATTTTATGAGGAGGACCCCCGGGCAATTGAAGCAGCTTCAAAAATACACTACTGGGACCTGATCAAACTAAAAAGCTTCTGCACAGTCAAGAACACAGTAAGTAAAGCAAGCAAACAGCCAACTGAATGGGAGAAGATATTTGCAGGGTATGTTTCTGACAAAGGTTTAATAACCAGAATCCACAGAGAAGTCAAACGTATAAGTAAGAAAAGAGCCAGTGATCCCATTACAGGCTGGGCAAGGGACTTGAAGAGAAACTTCTCTGAAGAAGACAGGTGCACGGCCTACAGACATATGAAAAAATGCTCATCGTCTTTAATTATCAGCGAAATGCAAATCAAAACTACTTTGAGATGTCATCTAAGTCCAGTAAGATTAGCCCATATCACAAAATCCCAAGACCAGATTTCTTGGCATGGATGTGGAGAAAAAGGGAACACTTCTACACTGCTGGTGGGAATGCAAATTAATACATTCCTTTTGGAAAGATGTTTGGAGAACACTTAGAGATCTAAAAATAGATCTGCCATTCATTCCTATAATTCCTGTACTAGGCATATACCCAGAAGACCAAAAATCACATTATAACAAAGATATTTGTACCAGAATGTTTATAGCAGCCCAATTCATAATTGCTAAGTCATGGAAAAAGCCCAAGTGCCCATCGATCCACGAACGGATTAATAAATTGTGGTATATGTACACCATGGAATATTATGCATCCTTAAAGAAAGATGGAGACTTTACCTCTTTCATGTTTACATGGATGGAGATGGAACATATTCTTCTTATGAAGAATAGAAGAATGGAATGGAAGAAAAAGTATCCAATATACTCAGCCCTACTATGAAACTAATGTATGGCTTTCACATGAAAGCTATAACCCAGTTATAACCTAAGAATAGGGGGACGGGGTAAAGGTAGGGGAGACAGGGGGGCAGAGGGAGGGTGATTGGTGGGATTACACCTGCGGTGCATCTTACAAGGGTATATGTGAAACTTAGTAAATGTAGAATATAAATGTCTTAACACAATAACTAAGAAAATGCCAGGAAGGCTATGTTAACCAGTGTGATGAAAATGTGTCGAACGGTCTATAAAACTAGTGTATGGTGCCCCATGATCGCATTAATGTACACAGCTATGATTTAATTAAAAAAAAAACAACTTTCCTATGTGGCTTATAATCAACTCTAAATTTAAATATAAACATGAAAAGATATGAACGGTCTAAAACCTTACACAAATGTAAGTTCTGACCACGAATTGTAGCACTCCCAACTGTGTCATACTAAAGTATTATATTAATAATGATGATGTTATATGGGATGAAATTCGCTTAAGTTTTTTTGTTCCTACCATTTATCTTTAACTTCCTGTTTGTGTATCAGGGTCCAGCTTACTGTTGTGTTGTAAAATAAAGTGTGATGTGTCACAGAGAAAAATTTAAAAAGGTACATTGCCAAATGATTTAAATCTTAAATTTTTTTAATGTGCTAGTATTTTCTGTGACAATTTAAAACACTAATTTGGTAATATGAAAGGAATCAAAAAACTTATATGGTCAGAACAATGAAAATAATTGGGTTTGGAAAGCAGAAATGTCCCTGGCTTAGAAATACTTACTAAATGTGAAACAGAAGATTGATTCTCTAGTTCAACTGGCTTGGAAAGTGAGGTAATATGCGATTTAAGTTCTTATCCTATCTAACAGAAGAGTATATTCAGAACATGTAGTGACGGCTAGTCTATGGCAATGTAAAGACTGGAAAATGATATAAATTACTAAGAGTGAGGAATAAAAATACATTTGGAATAATTCTGGAAGTAACTTACCTATTCGCTAAAGTAAACCCATGCTTGAACAGAGACATAAGTAGTGCACCAAGTGAAAGCCTATCAGAGACAAAAAGCCCAGTTCTCTAAGGGTATTAAATTTAAAATTTCAATTTATGTGGACAAATGAAAGAGAAAAGATCCAAACCAAAGCCAAATTAAATTTTCCAAACTCCAATCCTTTTATTCCCACCCCACCCCCATTATTTCCTCACCTAGTACATTTACATGACTTCCTCTTAGAGTAGCAGAGAGAGTTGTGACTTTGGAATTTCCAAATTGCCCCGAAAACTGGAATTTTGCTAATGCAATCTCTTTCATTATGTTAATCAGCTATGAACTGTCTCAAATGGAAGTTGCGGAAACTGAATGTTCTGCCTGTGTATTTAATTACTGAGTTGGAGGAGATGGCTTCAAGGATAAACTCCACAGTCTTCTGCAGAAAGAGAGCAAAGCTGCCACACACAGGAAGAACAGACTTGTAACTCATTCAGCTGGCTGCATGTTTTCTGGCCTTCTTGGCGCCTAGTTAAGACCTCCAGGCAAGCTCTGTACCTCCACAGTTTTTATCAAAGACATTTCCACTGAGGTAAAACTTGGCCAATGTCTAGTCTCCAGATACACAAATTTCATGCTGGGAGGTAGTACCAATCCTTTCCAGATAAATGAAAAATCGATTTTGGGAAACTCTAATTTGGTATTCTTCCCAACAATATCTGTCAAATACTTCTTGACACATAGTTACAGCTTTACAAATAATTGTTTTGAATCCTAGAGTTTATGTAAGCATAAGATATTAAAAAAGATTCGACACTATACTATAGGTATCTTCTGTGTAAGCAAGGCTACGGAAAACAGAAAGTCTATGTTTATTCCACGGGTTTGTTTGCATGGAACAGGTTTTTCCAAAATGTGCGTTATAGATCCTGGCTGAAAGCATACGTTTTCCCACAGTTCCCTGTTTTAAATCTCTGTGAGTTTGGCTATCCAATACAAGTTAATTTCATTTAATACATTCCACATAAACACATGGTTGAGAAGCTACTTAGTTTGGAAAGAGAAGAAACTTAATTAAGCTGTTGTCCAGAAACCCAGTGTGACTTTGATGTAATTAGTTTGAAGAAATATAATTTCTAGAAAACTGACACATTTGAATTACGAGTAAATACATAAATTGATAAAATTTATGAAAAAATGATGATCTATGATGTTCTGTGTCCTAAAAAATATTTTTTCAGCTTTTCAAAATAGGTTACCCTTTCACAGAACAAAACAGCAAAAGAAGATAATCATGAGAGATGTCTGTCTTTGTGAGAAAGCATAACAGCAGATAGACAGTATGTGCGATTCTTTATTCTGTCCTTCCAGAATAGTTTAATGTAGGGTCCGATACAAAGGGGTTAAACATAAAAAAGGCTGAAAGAATTGTAAAAATGTTGATGGTATCATAAAAGAGATCATCTTAGCTTTTGTTTACTACTCACATAGTCCAACTAAAACATCTGCCTGTCACCCCATAAACTTCCCTACACTTCTCTTCTCTTTATGAGAGAAATAATGGAGCTTTAAAGGACTTTTAATAGCCAGCAGCTGTCTGGCTGCTCAATACTGCATCTGGAAGGGAGCGTGCTATTCACATGGAGGGAAAAAAAGACAAAACTATCGTTTAATTTTCTTAAAGTACACCAGTGGTTTACATAGAGGGTTTGAATACGAGGAAAGTAACAGGAGCTCCTGAAGGGCAGATGAAAACCAATGTATCTTTACCAGGAGGCAAGGAATAAATGATGATACCTGACCTTGTTTAAGATTAAGTGGAACAATTGCTATTGTGAATGAGTTCAATGCCAGGTACAATGGCACATCATGAGAACTTGGATTCACTTGATTCTGCTGAGATGAGCTCTGCTTCAGGCTAAAATGATCATAATAGTTTTCCTTGCAAGGTTATGATTGTAATTTTCTGAATGCATAATCCATTTAAAAAAATCTTTAAAGGACTTGTTTGGACAGGGGAACATCTGCTTTAGCAAAATTATAATCAGGAACCGGCATTATTATAAAAGCACTTCAGAAAAGAATGATCCCAGGATTATAACCGTGGGGCTTCTTTTAAAACAATATGCTTCAAGATTATGTTAAAGTGAAATATAAAATCTACAAAATACTGTATTTACTTTGATAATCGCCACCCACTGAAAATCGAAGTTGTTTCCTCCTCTCCTTTACTTTTCTTTTGAAAGGGTGCTCGCTGTGGCAACCATAGTATCAAAACATGATCCTTCAGGCGATGGCAAGTTTTACCCTTGCAGAACCTCAATTGAAAAGGAGTCGGTTCAGGAGTGACAGAGAGAAAGGTCATTGGGCGCTCACTTTTCTGTTCGTGCCCTGTGTCCTCTCGTTTCTCTGCTTTCTTCCTTCTCTCCCACTTCCCCAAACAAAGCTATAGACTGTGGCACATCCCTCCTCCCCTCATCCTTCTTTCTGCACCTGCAGTCATACAGACCTTATGGGTTAACTTGAAAACCATCTTCTGAACATTTCAGATCACTATCAAAGGACTTAGCCTCTTTCTCGCTCTCAGAAACACAAGTTTTAAACCACTACAAAAAATGTTAATTACTGAATTTGGTATAATTTTTGTCATTAGTAAATAGAGAGAATCTGAAGCTTAATATGCCTTGCTGTGAAGTGGAGTCAATAAAACGGGACTTAAGAGCTTAGATAAAGTCCTTGCAGCTCTCCACAGGGAAGGAAACGGCTTGTGGGCGTGTGAGTGTGGGGTGAGGTAGCCCTTGCCTCTGAGAAACAGTGGGTCCCTCTTTCCCCTCCTTCTTTCCTTCCTTTTCTCTTCCATTTCTTCTCTCTTTCATTCTTTCTTTTTTGAAGTGTAAAATTTTGTCAAACATGTACTTTAGCTACCAAAGGAGAATGGGATACCATTCATCTCTGGAAATTGTTCAACATTGTATATTTTCCATCGTGCTTATAGTATCTTAGAAAGTTGTTACTATAATAAGTTAGGCCTCAGACTATTCCTGTGATATAAATGTAAGTTTTAGTTTTGTTTTATAGAAATCTATATGTAATAGATCAATGCCTATCACAAACCCGGTACACTGGGTCTTTCTCTTCAGGTGGATGAAATCATATTGGAAAGGCAAGTCCTATATGCAGTTCACTGTTACAGAGTAATAAAGAGTCGTGGATAATGAAATGCTAAATTGTAGACAATGAAATTCTAATATGCCTGTTAAAAATACTGAATGTATTTTTACAGGGGAGAAATCAATATTTCTATTCAACACACTTGCTGCCCTAGCCTCATAGCAACCCCATGTTCAAAATAGTAATGGCCTCCCTCGTTCAGTCAGAATTTTCACTTTGGAAATATGTGTGGGTGTCTTTTAATGAGAAGATTCTCACAGAGAACGTGAGATGTCTCCAGGCACGCAGGGTCTGAGAATCCTCACATTGAGAAACACTAATTTAAAAACCTGAGTATTTTTCTTCTTTAAATTATTCTTCACCTGCGAGGTATTGCAAAACAGAAGTTTTGTCTTTCTAAACGGAAACATTCCCAGCTATTCAGTCCTCACTCATGCCAACGGAGTCTCCTTCTTTTATACTACATGACAGATGTGGGAGCCAAATGAACTGGTCTCTGGTCTTGAAACAAGTACTCAACGTTCCTACCACTACATCTTTGCACACACTCTGCCTTCAGTTTGGAACACTCTGTGTTTCTCTGATTCCACCTCGCTGAGCACTGTGCTCAGTTAGAACGGTGGCCTTGCAAACCAGGAGCTGTGAGTTTGAGCCTTGCCTGAGCTTGATTTAAAAAAAAAAAAAAATCTCTGATTCCATCTTTCTTCTCATTTCCCCTTTGCCAGAAATTGGGTCAAACAATTTCTTGGTGCATTCTATCCTAATCTCTGGAAATCTCACCTTCCTCTAATTTTCCAGAGCAGTTCATCTGTGTCTCTCTTAGGAAGGAAAACATCCTACAATATATTGTACTCAGGTTTGTGTGTGGCTTTGTACTTCTAAACTGCAAACAGCTCGAGAGTAAGGTCTGTATCTGATTCACCTTTTGCAAGCAGCTCACACAATAACTTGCACATAAAAGGTGCCAAATAAGAAATCAAAGAAATAACTCTATGGGCCAACAAATAGAGTGAGGCTTGAGAAAAACCTTGAAAGATTGAAAGAATGTGGAAAGTGGCCAAGGAAGAGATTTTTTGGTAAGAAACTTAGTAACGTCTCGCCTCATATCTGATCTAAGGATTAAACAAATTAGGATTGAAAAGATACAGCTACCTCCTCACCTTATGGCTGAAATAGTTATTTCCTAGGAGAAAATTTGTGTCATTAAATTATCCTAAGTATCAAGTATTGTTAATGGAAATTTACCAAATACTTTATAAATCTAATAACCATTGTCTACCATGATTCTTGCCCCTTGGATAATAGGGAAAGAAAATGGATTCAGATAGCCCACATTGTGAGTCCTCATCTTTTTCTATCTTTTCTACATGGTTCCACCCAGACAGATTTTCATCTACTCTTAGTAGATGTCACCATCTTTGTTGGAAAGCAGAAGAGCTCCAATTAGAATATTGCCATTAAAGGCATATAACTTTTAAATACAACGTTATTACCTTTCAGAATCTTCATACTGATTGGTGAACATTACTAGTTTCTCATTTTGGTTCATGAGCTGTCCACATGGAATCTAAAAGAAAAAAACAAAGTATTTACAGGAGGCTCAGATGTGTCTCAAGGGAAGTTATCTATGTCAGTCACTGAAGGAGAAAACACCTGTTAAATGCATTTTTTCCATTGAAAGCCATGTTTTTAATCTCATGTCTTGTTTTCAGCCTTGCCAGATACGAGAAGACAGACCACAAGCTTACCTTCTGCCTAGTTTCAATCAAAGGTGAAACACTGGGTGTAAACACAGCCTCAATCTTTCAGTTAAGGCAGATTCTTGTGACAGGTAGAAATTATCCAGGAGCAAGTGAAAGAAAGCTGGACATTCCAACAGACATACAGGGTGTAAACTACTAACGCTGTCAGACTGACATGTTTGTAGTTTAATTACCCATAGTACAGAAATGAGTTCTCCAGAAGTCCCTACTGGCCCAATGACACCAAGAGCTTTCTTTTTAGAAGGCCATTCATAGCTACTTTTTTCTCCAGCAGGAGGTAGCAATTATTTCTATGGTTTTCAGGATAACAAGGGAACTGGTAATGAGACAAGTTAAAAGAGAAGGAGAAAAAACTGTGATTAAGGCAGAAATTTTTAATTTCCCATTTTTTCCTATTTCCTGGTAATGTCAACTTAAGCATCAAACTGTGGACAAACATTACACGACAGCATAGTTCCTCACGGGACTTGTAGTAGAATCTTGAGATTTGAAGAATTTGAAGATTTGTGTATGTTTTAAAAGCCAATTCCTGCGGGCAATTAACACATTTTAAATGCATCTGGAAACCACTAATTGCTGTGATCCCATTAGAAAATTTTGAGAGTTAGGTTTATGGGAAACATGAAGCCAGTTTGTCTGAATTTTGTTTTTCTGTTTAATTGCAACAGCCTTCAGAAAAACAAAAAAGAAAACAACGTTTGTTAAAATACTCTAGGAAGGATTCATTTCAGCTATTGGCAAGCTGTCTGAACACAGTGTGGGAGGGTGGTTTTTTTGTTTTGTTTTGTTTTTAGCTTGTGACAGCTGTTTAAAAGTCATCTGTTACCACCATGGTAGCCAGTTACTAGATGAAAGCAAATGTCTTTCAGGATTGTTGTAGGAATTGGACCACCAACTAGTACAGCTATCTTTTAACTCCCAGCTTCGTTCTGTGGCACTCACAATTTTGCAAATGCACTGAACAGGAAGGCAAGTGACATGTGACCTGATAGAATGACTTTTAATAAGTGCCTATTTCCAAAAGATGAAGTTTTAAAAATTGAATTAATAAGTGAAATAAAATAACTGTATAGTAAGGTTTTATAAATGTCCTCAATGGTTCCATTATTCCTAAAATCACTTTTAAAAATGTTAAATTTCCCTGCTTATCTGAAATTATACATGTATCCTAGAGCATCAGGGACTCATAGAATTTGATATTTAGACAAATGACTTGGCTAATTAATGACTGATCTAGGATTGGACACTAAACCACTAGACTCTACTGCACTAGTTTTATTATTGTCCATAATTGAATATTATACAGATGAAATTTTAAGTTTGAAATGAAATCAATTTTAATAGCAATACATTTTTAAAGTAATGAACAAAACTTTTACATTACAAATATACCTCATGAAATATATTTCTTAGGCAATGACATTGCTTTATTTGAATTCTAGTTCAACACCCCAAACAGGTCATGTGGAAAGAGAAATCTCCAAATTTAAAATTGTATAGTTTAAGATCCATGAATAATACCTCTGAGGCCCTGGAAACAGACAAGACAGGTATTGTCTGAAAGGTATTAATTATTTTATTGAACATTGTGTTTCCTTTCTAAATTGTCTTTTCCTGGGCTGGAATTTTACATTTGTTATTGTTCTATCAACTGGTAATAATTAGAAAAGTCAATATCCCAGGCATAATCCAATCTCTAGTTTATCTGTTTCTACAAATTCTTTTCATTTCTATAGATAGACGTGTTTTTCTAACTCAACAGTAACAAAAGAGACATTGGAAAAGAAGGCATTCCACAATTTGAAGGGCTCCTCTTTCAAGCAGAAGCAAATAAATAAAATCAAGCTGGACCTGAGGACACAGGGCCTTCTCAATACCAGTGTCTTGTTTTTAATCTCAGAGAAAATGAACAACTTCAGAAGTGTAGCTTTTAGCAAACATTTGGGTGCCACTCTGAACTTTATCTCCACTAATTAAGAGTTAGGGTAACATCAAACCATAAGATAAAGAATTCTACTGAAGTTCTCTCTCCTGTAATTTTTCACTGAGCAGAGCACAGAAACAGTCTTTTTGGGGGAGGAGGTCACACACACCCTGAATTTTGATTGGCTGGTGAGGAGATATGCAAACAAGTGGGGAAACACCTGATTGGATGAACCCAGAGGCACCATGGCCCAAACTTCAGATTCTGCAGGTGTACAGCAGTTACCTTTCATGGTGGTTGATCAGTTTCTTGTATAGTATAACTCGAAACCTTTTTATTTACTAGATATTTTAAATATTTGAAAGATCCTGAATAAAACAAACAAATTAGACAGAACGCAGTGAACGAAAAAGCAAATTTTATCTAAATACTTTCAAGACGGATTTCCCAGGCATTTCATCCATAAGTTCTTAAAATCTAACTAGTCAGGTTTCTACTGCTTGGTTATGGGGTACAGTGTCTGCTGCTGTATGCTGATATCTGTTAGCTTTCAGATAAAAGGCAACAGATCCTCCCATTCTCTCATGTCTATGGTCACCAAAGAAACCATTATTCCAACCATGCATGTTTGTGGTCCGTAGGACACAGAACCTTTAAATGAGATCATCGTGTCCTCATTAAAAGAGGCATGTCCATGAAATCATTTACCCTGGTAGAACAAAGCTGCTATGAATGAAATGCTGAGAGCCCTCTTCTGAAATTACTTTTAGAACTTATGGCACATTCTTTTGAAAATTTTTGGGAAAAGCTAAGCTGTCTTGTTGGGAATAAGATAGAGAAAATCAGTTTACACAGTATCAGTTGGTTTAAAAATATAAGATGGTGAAAATTAATAGAGCTGCCTTCCTTCCTTGTTTATAAACTGCCTTATAAAATGCCTTTTCTTTGCATCTACAGAAGCAGAGTCGCACCTGATTAAGAGCAGGCGCAGAAAGGAGAATGCCGACTCCTATCTATGCCTACTGTCCAGCCACTCCAGCCGGGGGGATTGAAATCTTTCAGGGCCTCTGTTTCCTCTTCTATGAGATGGGGATAATAACGTAGTACCTGCCGCACAGGGCTGTCATGAGGCTTAAATACGTTGTGTAAAATTCATACAGTTGTGCCTGGCATATACTTAATACACTACATTTGTTAATGTGCGTCCTTTTAATGGGATCTCAGGAGGAAGGAGGTAAATAATTGTGGGCAGTTCACCATTTTGGGTCACAGTCATAGTGGGAGAGCTCGGTGCTTGGGGGTTGATTCAGAATATTATACTAAGGCCCCTTTTGACTCTAAAATTCTGAGTCTGTGATTTCAAGTAATAATACAGGTGCTTGACTTCAAAGAATTCATCATCCTGTTGTGAAAATAGGATGATAAGCCTTAGAGATGAAAAACCAGGTGTGACTTATATTCATATCACCAGAACCCAGCATGGTACCTAGCTCATGGTAATGACCTAATACTTTAAGAATAAAAGAATGAAGGAGTCATGTGTGATTGTACAAGACAGAAGACGAGAAAATGAAAATAAGTGACATTGACACAAGAATTTGAGGACAGTAGGACTTACTGTGGCCAAGAGTGGTTGCTCAGATATTTTTACTATTAATTTAACTTCAAGTTCCTGGAGAAGACAAGTATAAACTACATACAAAATCAATCTCTTTCTGTCCTCCCAGCCCCCACTACCATCCCTCCCTGACTCCTGTGAATAGCACACTGCACTACAACTCTGAACTCTTGGGCTCAAGCAGTCCTCCTGTCTCTGCCTCATAAATAGCTGGAACTAAAGGTCTGTACTACTCCTGAGCCTGGCTCCAGACACACGTGGTTTCTGAGACCAAAAGATTTACAATTAAAGACCACAGAAATAGGAGTACCTCTTCAGAGAGGCAGCCAGCTTCTTTTTTAGCCCAAAACAAACATGTCTTTTTTTGTTTCAATCATCTGATTATTTCCTTCTTTCTCTTCCTGTCTCCCTCCTTTGCCTCCTCTGTTTAATACGGGTTCCTGTACTGCTACAGAAACAGCTGCCATTTTCTGTTTAACTTAACCAAAAGATGTCCTGGATTCTTGGATAGATTTCAGTACATCAGGGAAGGTCATAAGCTGTGTGATTGTTTAAGCAGAAGTTTACACAATCCACAGTTCCAAAGTAACCCAACTTCAGAGGATAAACTTACTTTTGGAAGCAAACCAAATTTTATGAGCTTTTCAACATTTGTGGTGACAACTTTTAACACACTTGGATTTCTAAAGTCAGATTCAAGGACCAGGGTGTGAGTATTGCCAGTCATAGTCAAAGTCTGCACAAATAGGTTTGACAGACCTTGAAAGTGTCACGTTAAAAATTGCCAAAGAATTCTACTATTATGCAAGTTTGTTATGTTGGTCAAGTTTATGTTATAGTGTTGGAATGTGTCAAAATGTAAGTACAATCAAAGACATGAAATCTTTACTTAAGACAGAGAAGACTATAAACTGACAAGTTTATTTACACATATTTATCTGTGGAAAATGTACTTCCTTCTGGGGTATACAATTTAGAAATCATAATAAATACGTACCTAGAAACTGTTTCATTCCAGTATCTGCCTTCACTCAATTGAAAACTAAATGTTGAACATATTTAATACATTTAGGATGACATGTCCTTGGTAAGCACTAAAGTGTTGTGAACATTCTTATCCTTATACCAATACATAATAAATAGTAGGAATTCTATGAGATAATGTGCTGAAAACATGTACATTCACATGCATATATAAAAGCACATTCACTTTTTGGAAATGACATTTTGGCATTTAAGAATATATAGAAAGCCCTCTTACTCATGTAAGAGATGTCCAAGTAGATACTTAATAAAAAATATTGGTTAAAACCGAGTCTCATAAAGAATAATGTGTTAATGTATTAATTTAGTATAACTGAAAATTAAGTGTATATCTTTTGCCACATTCTGTTTCTAAGGATCTAGGGATGGTCGTTCCTGTGGGCTTTCTGGCCCACAATGAATCCTCTGTGAATTTTAGTTTTAGTTTCTTTACAGGGGAACAAGAATTTTAAGACACAAAGCAGTCTGAAAATGAAATGTTTTTAAGTTTTAATGATATTTTAGCCATCTTTTATATTTGTCTCATCCACATCCAGTTCAAATTTGGGAACTCACCTTAATTGGATATTTCCAAGATATTCAAATTAGCTTGTATTAAAACAATACTTTCTTTTAATCTTTTGTATTAATGTATCATCAGCTTATATAAATTTTGCTGAAATTATGTAATTACCAAAAAAAAGAGCAAAGTTGTCATACAAAGCTTACTGGACCAAACAAAACTGATTCTAGTTTTTGAGGTAGAAATAAGTGAACATCCTTAGCTGCAGCATTCACCACACCTTGAGTGCCAATCTGCATGTGTTACTGAGGTCATGGACAGCGCGGTTAGTCTGTGATGTGAGTTGAGTGAAGGCTGGGAAAAGAGTAATAATCTCACTGATGAGCGGGAAAATGCCTGCAGCGTCAGGAAGATGATATAAATTGGTGACAATAGGTGATGGTAGGGCCTGTGATGAACAAGTGAATGAATATCTTGCCTCATGGCATTAAAACTTATTTTAAAAAAATCAAAGTGAACAAATAAAATACTATGCTTTTTTAGAAAACGTCCATTTACTTAAAAAAATTCTGTTTACTTTTATCAACTTTCATGGATTTCTTAAACTTCCAACACATGAATATTTGTTGCCAAAATGTAGATGATGGAGAACAATAATTTTGAGGTCCTTCCTGTTATTGGCAAGAATAAAACACGAAGACAAAAAGCACTAGGTCAGAAATCATATTGTTTTTAGTTTGTACTTATTTGTTTCCGGTCCAAATTAACTAGAGGAGTAATCTTGAACATATCAGTTAATTTCTAAGCGTCAGTCTCCCTCTGAAGAAGAATGGCCAAATTGGAACATCTCTAGCGTCCCTGGAAGTATAAACTTTTATGATTATGACTACCAAGTATGTGTGCAGCCAGCCCTGGGGACTGTGGCGAGAATCAAAATTATGTTCATTCTTGAGGGAGCAGAGCAACACGGGTGCTATTTATTCTCCATGTTTTGTTCTCTTTAAAGTAGAATTAAGTGACTTATACACAACAGAAAAAATGAGTTGGGGAGCTAAATGGCCAATAGTTTAGGGGAACAAGTACAAATGATTCTAGGTAAACACACTACTCAACTTTTAGAGGTAGAAATAAGTGAATATCCTTAGCACAAACTATTGTTTGTGCTTAATGTTCAGTTCTATCAGTTGATAAGGCCGGGTGCAGTGGCTCATGCCTGTAGTCCTAGAACTCTGGGAGGCCAAGGCCAGAATATGGAGAGAACTCAGGAGTTCAAGATCAGCCTGAGCAAAAATGAGACCTGTCTCCACTAAAAATAGAAAAATTAGGTGGACACAGTAACACACACCTGTAGTCCTAGCCACTCAGGAGTTTGAGAGGCAAGAGGATCTCTTGAGCCCAAGAATGTAAGGTTGCCAAGAGCTAGGCTGACACCAGGGCACTCTGGCCTGCAAAACAGAGAGATTTTATCTCCAAAAAAAAATTAAAATTAAAAGTTTAAAAATATTTCAGTTGATAAGAAATAATCTCAAGCATTTTAGAAGTTCTCTCCAATGCTTGTAAAACAGAACACCACTTAGTTTTGTCTGGACCTTTACAGTAACATCCTAAGTGTTCTGCTCCTTCAATCTGTTCATGGCTCCCTTCAATCTGTTCTCCTCGCAGCCACAATGTTCTTTTCAAAACATATATTTGATCTTGTCATCATCCCTTTTCCCACCCTCACAAACAAACCTTTGTGATTTTCCATTTCAGAGAGTGGTAAAAGTCCTTTCTCTAATGCGTCAACATTAGGGAGTTAGGATTGACAGTTGTTTGTCATGTGGGAGATTTCCTAGTGTTCCAAAATGCTTACCATCTCTGGCCTGCAATCATTATGATGACCAAAAATGCTTCCTCTCCCCCATTGATCCAGAAGTTCTAGACTCTTTTCCCATCACCTTCCAGAGACAACGGGTTTTTTGTCCATTCCTTGAAGATGCCACACTGCCTTCGGCTATAATTGTTAGCTTTTTCTTAGATTATTCTTCTCCTCAAAATTAAGTATTTCCTGATGTTCTGAGTTATATAAATCCCTTTACTAATTGCTTAGGTTATCCCTCTTACTACTGTACACACTTCCTCTCAGTAAGATTGAACATAGTTGTCATTTCCTATCAATACTTGGGGTAGATGTGACTATTTGCTCTAGGCCATTCTTTTCCATTGGACTTTAAGTTCTATTCAGTTGTGTCTGTTTTGTTTACAACCAAATTCCTAGTACCTTGAGCAGAGCCTAGAATATGTTAAATGCCTAATGAACATGGAATATAAGAATTATGGAATATAAAGTATACCAGTAGTTACTTACACATGGAATGTAATATTTTTAATACAAAAATCTTGAGTATTATTTTTTAATAATGTCTTTACTATTCAGTTTGGCCTAAGTCATCCTTTACACATAAAATAACCAGTATGTATGAAAGAAATTTATCCCTAGAACTTCCTATCGGTCCTTGTATCTCCAAACATATTAAAAAAGAAAAAGGATTCCACTTAGCTTAGAAATAGAAACAATAAAGCTTGTCATGTAACTGTAAGACTAGTCTAAACTTAAAAGAACAAAGATAAGATACAATTACAATATTTAAGATAATTTTTATGCAAAATTAGGCAAATATTCAATATTTTTAAGAATATATTGCCATTCAAAACAATAAAGCATATGTTGTAAGTTTCCATTCATTTATTTCCTCTAATGAAAAATGTGCTTCCAATACCTAAGAGGTACTTATCGACCTTTGACTGTAGTGTGGAAGAAATTGGAGGAGAGGAAAATTATACACCACTCTCATTTACAGTAAAGGCTCAAGGGAAATTGAGAAGAAGAAAGAGATTTTTTGGCTATACTTATTTGGCTAAACCAAAAGAAAGAAATACCCAAAAGAGCTATAGGCTTTTTTTTTTTTTTTTCCATTTCATATTTCTGAGAAAGGTGTCAAATCAGGGGACTTTTATCACCTATTTCCTTCTAAGAAGTCTTTTTGTTTTATAGCAATAAAGTATTTTGCCACCACAGATTCTCTATAGCTCAATAACATCAGCGCCCCTGCATTTCTTCTACATGCAAAACTGATGCCTGGGGACTGAAATTAGAAAAGTTCTTGAACTAAGAGTCCAGAGATCAAAATTCTGCCTGTCACCAGGGCTATCACTAAATTTTCTTATCCCTGGATAAGATATTTATCCCCATCTCTGAAATGAGAAGAGGTTGGACATATACAATGGGTAAGAGTATTTCCAATACATACGTGCTATGAAAATTAGGTGTCTTAGGATTGTTGCAAAATTGCTCTTGATGCATGTTTCTTAGAGGCTCAGTGAAATAAATATTACCAACCAGAATTTTTACCCTGTGAAGAATATGTTGTCCGTAAAATAGTCCCTCATTCTGCAGTAAGATAAGCATGTTCTTATTCTGGGTTTTTACCCAGCTCTGTTTTGGGAAATATTCATTATTGTGAATTTCTACTGAAGAATTTTATTAAAATACCCTAAATTATAAATTAATATTTTAAAAATGTGTTTTGAGGGCGGCACCTGTGGCTCAGTGAGTAGGGCAGCAGCCCCATGTGCCAAGGGTGGTGGGTTCAAACCCAGCCCTGGCCAAACTGGAACAACAACAAAAAAAATGTGTTTTGAAAGATGATTGGATGTATAGTCAAAAGATATAGGTTTCAATCTGTCTCTTCTACTCATCAGGCTATGTGACTTTGGGCATAGTTCAATGTCCTCCTCTTCAAGGTAAGGATAATAGTTCCCTTCCTCAAAGAAAAAATATAATGATTGCGACTAGATACTGCATTTATTATTTTTTAATTTGAGATTAATATGAAGGTATGAATGATTAGGTTACATTGTTTGCAATTGTCAGGTAAAATTCAGGTTGTAGTTGAGCTCTCTCAATAGATGCAGAAAAAACATGTGACAAAATTCAGCACCCCTTTTTGACAACAGGCATAGATGGCACATTTTTTAAACTGGTAGAGCCCATCTCCAACAAACTCACAGCCAATATCATATACTGAATAAAGTAAAACTGAAAGCATTTCCACTTATAACTGGAACCAGACAGGGATGCCCACTATCGCCACTGCTATTCAACATAGTGCGGGAAGTTCTAGCCAATGCAATCAGGCAAGAGAAGGAGGCAATGGAGGTCAAACTCTCACTCTTAGCTGATGATATGATCTTATACTTAGAAAACCCCAGGGACTCAACCACAGGATCCTGGAAGTGATTAAGGAATACAGTAGTCACAGGATACAAAATCAATGTCCACAAATCACTAGCCTTCACATACTCCAAAGATACTGCATTTAAAAGCATCTTCCAGTTCATCTACACTATAAGATAATTTTTCTAGTGTTACCTGGCAAATAGTAAGCTCTAAATAAATTTGGTGGTGAAATTTAAGTCTTATTTACTGTTCAAAACCCATTGGGAAGCCTAAGGTAAAGTAATTTTCATGGAACATGAATGTTATTGGGCATGTTATTATTCATGAATGTTGATTATTATGCTCAAAAATCACAAAAATGTGGGATTAAAGATGTACTTGTTTTATGGGAATATGTGCTTGTTTTATGTGAAACCTGTGGAAAAAATTGATCTTTCTGTTATATTTAGAGATGAGCCAGCCTTGGCCCCTCCTTAGGCTCCTGCTAATAGTAGTAATCTTCCAGAAAGATCCTCACCCACTTGAAAGGGTAGTAAAGAAAAAGCCTCACTATTAAATTAAGGATAATAAAGGCCAACCTCAGCTGATTTATCAGAAATCTTTATGCACTCGGATTTTGTTTCCAAGTAATAAATTTTGTTTTACAATTATATATTATTTTGAATGTATCTTAGCAAGTAATAAGCAAATTAAAAGCTAGTGTTGTACAAAAATAATTCAAACTTTAACTTTGGATTAGCTCTACTATCTCATTAGGAAGTAGTCAAAAGATGGAGGGGAATATAGGGCTCCAAAAAGACTAGAAGATGAGGTAAATGCCTTGCTATCTCACCTGCATTTCATCATTGCCTTTCGGATTCAGAGCACAAGGTGCAGGCACCAGAACTACATCCTAGAACACCTTTCTTTCTTTCTTTCTTTTTTTTTTTTTTTCAACCATACACTGGTTTTATAGACCATTTGACACATTTTCATCACACTGGTTAACATAGCCTTCCTGGCATTTTCTTAGTTATTGTGTTAAGACATTTATATTCTACATTTACTAAGTTTCACATGTACCCTTGTAAGATGAGATGTTGGCGTGGATGTGGAGAAAAGGGAACACTTCTACACTGCTGGTGGGAGTGGGATTAGAACACCTTTCTAAACTCTCGTGTCCAACCAGCTCAGTAGGTATCTGCATAACCATAGTACCATTTTGTCTACTGCTGTCACCAAAAGAGATCATGGGTAACCAGAAGGAAAGAGGATAGTGTGTTCTGACCTGCATCAAACTTTTAGCAATCATGTCAGAGACTATTCTTTCAAAAAGCCTATTGTTATTATCATTATCAAAATTAGTTGTGCTAAATCTAAATACCTAGGGCGACACAGATATTGCAATTTTAACATCCTTGGAATTTTAACATCTGGGTTATTATCCCAAGATTAACAAACACAAAGAACTATGCTTTCTCAGATCCTCAAATGAAAATAAATAAAAGACCATTCCATATAGTAATGAATAACAATGACTGATCTCAGCTCTGTGATTCCAATTCTCTGCTGATAATGAAAAATTGAGATGACACTTGTCCCCAGCACTGAATTTCAGTTCTAGTTCCTCTCAGGCTAATTATATCTCAGTGTTAACACTTACGGTTGTATTTGTTGATTGTATTTTTTTTTTGTTTTTAAACAAGCATCAGAATATTCTCAAATTAGAAACCCATCTTATTGTTTTGACCCATATCCAGGCAGGATTAAACCTGTCTATATTAAATACTTTGAAGTTAAGAATCTTTCTGCTCATTTTTTTCCAATTAAATGATGACAGGCATTTCTTTTCATTATAAATGAAGTTTGACTGTTTTGATACTGTGTCTGTATTTTATGTGTCTCTCTACATGAAAAGTTCAAAAGGGATGCACATTTCCCACTTAAACTGAATACACTTTCTCTTATTTTAATGTCTGCAGTTGTTTTGCCTTTTATCGTTAAAAAAGTGTAAACTATTTTTTCCAGAATATTTTTGAACAACTTTTAAGTAAAGAGTTTTTTAAAAAGACAATGTATTCTCCAAACATGAAGAAAAACAAGTGAATCTGGCCACATACCGATGTAGCCAGAGTGTAGGATACATTCCGAAAGTCATCTGGCCATAACCTAGTCTATTTACCTACATTTATTCACATCAAAAGGAAACACTTCATCATACTTGCAATTTAAGATATAATTTAAGACTACAAAGGGGTCACTTACCTTCACATGTATTTTATTAATTATGCTGCTTAGTACTATATTACAAATGATATCCTTTCTTCTTGTAGGACACACGTCATATTAGCAAAGACAGAGAATGATTAATTTTGATTACTCACCACAATCATCTATAACTGTGTACTAACTGCCCCGCTGTGACTGTTTTCTCTGTCATCCAAGGGTTTTTACATTCTTAGATCAATCAAAGGATTCATTTGTTTGGACTGTGTGTTGCAACCACTAGAACAATTTTTCCCCCATAGTGTGTTTTTACTTTAAACCCGTAGCAATATTTAATCTTGGCTGTGTTTTCAGATATAATTGATTTTTTACCCATGTTCTGCACAATTTCAGTAGAAGGACATTTTTTATTCTTGCTTCTTTCTTCAAGACTTGAGGACATGTATGTGAAAAGTGAGTTGCTTTTGTTTTCAGGTCTTTATCCTTCATGAAACAAATATTTGAAAGATCTAAACTGTCACAACTCCAAAAAGATGGGAGAATACCTGTGACTACAGGTTTCCCTCTGAGAATTCTTCATTTTCTAATCTTAATGAGAAAGCAATGTTTAGAAATCAATGGTCAAAGAGCTAAAGAGTAGTGTTAAGGGCATATATATATATGTGTGTGTGTATATGATGTGTATTTATTTTTTACTGATTATATTTATATATTAACAGTAGAGAGTAGGGAATATTATTCTGTTCAAAAGTAAACACAAAAATATACATTATTAAAAAAAATTTTTTTAAACAGTTAAAGTGAGGCCTAAGGTTTTATCTTCAGCAGGAAGTACTAAGCTGACAAAACCCTTAGTAACCAATTTTGCCTTCCCGTTCTCACACCTACTCTACCCCCACCCCCACTACCAGGATAAAGAGACCCACAGGCCTTTTGAGGAATTAGGTACCATGATTAAGTATTGATTGATTAAATATATGGGACTTTTGACTGTTTCTTCTACACTATTCCACGGGTCTCTTTGGCAACTATGGTTTTAGGTGCTTTTAACAAGAGGAACTGAGTTTAATGTTCAATTTCCCATGTTTAAAAGTTTTTATTTTTTTCTTTGTTCATGCCTCATTAGGGTTATTAAAGCTGGGGAATGGTGCAGTGGCTGTAAATTTCAATGGGTAAGTAGTACTGGAAGCCAATGACATATTAGCTAAACGTATATGTGCTGGGGAGAGAGCGGGAGCAAAGGGAGGGACAGACAGAGAAAGACAATGAGAGACACATGGAGTGACACGCAGAGTGACAAGAGGGTTAGCGACACAGACACAGGTGGAGACAGCGAGTGACAGAGACAGAGAAGGAGGGACAGAGAGGGACAGAGAGACAGACACAGGTGGAGACAGAGAGGGACAGAGACAGAGAAGGAGGGACAAAGAGGGGCAGAGACAGAGAATGAGGCACAGAGAGGGACAGAGAGACAGACACAGGTGGAGACAGAGAGAGACAGAGGAGGAGGGACAGAGAGGGACAGAGACAGAGAATGAGGGACAGAGAGGGACAGAGAGACAGACACAGGTGGAGACAGAGAGGGACAGAGACAGAGGAGGAGGGACAGGGAGGAACAGAGACAGAGAAGGAGGGACAGAGAAGGACAGAGAGACAGACACAGGTGGAGACAGAGAGTGACAGAGACAGAGAATGAGGGACAGAGAGGGACAGAGACAGAGAAGAAGGGACAGAGATAGAGAATGAGGGACAGGGAGGGACAGAGACAGAGGTGGAGGGACAGGAAGGGACAGAGAGACTGACACAGGTAGAGACAGAGAGAGACAGAGAGTGAAAGAAAGAAGAGAAAATAAGGAAATGTATTTCTTTTTATCTCTGAGACTTTAAAATATATTACAATGCTGACTTTTTAAAAAAAGTCTCAAAAAATCAAGAAGACCGTATCTTAAAATAGTCTACTAACACTGCTCCATCCCACAAATATTTGCTTCTTGCCTATTATGCTAAGGCCCCACGCAGGCCCTTTGCTGTGAGGACAGGTTAGGTTGCTGTGCCTCTTGAAAGAATGCTCTGGGAGACTATGCCCTCGGGCATTGTCTGAAATTCCAGAGAAGGATGCCCTCCTCAGCATTGCACAGCAGTGGAGTTTGGGGCCAGGCCTGAATCTTAACATTGTTGCTGTCTTACTGAAAAGTTGCCACTATGGCTATGGGCATGTAGTCTATCTTTGTCCCCTGCTGGTTTTTAAAATTCACCTCTCTTAGAGGACAATTAGACTGCTTAACTTAATGTATTCCTAGGTAAGTTTATTTTCTAATCACCTTTGGAAAATTTGACTATGTAAATAAAAGTCATATAATTTTATAATTACATTATAATACAATGTTTATAATACATTCCTTCAGAACTTTTTTTGCTCCACAACACCACCATTTTATAGTTACCATGAAGAACACAATGAAACTAGCCCTCCAGGGAAGCAGGCTGAGTGGATTTCACTGTTCATTGCTAAAACAAGATTATTAAGCACTGCAGTACCCTAAGAGGGCAGGCATCCTAAAATTGTTCATATGACTATTTCAATTTAATTATTATTTACAGAATTTTTAGAAATAATCAAGCAAATAGGACAACATTCATATACCAAATGTATCATTTCAAAAGCCTATTTTATCCAATGTGCACAAAGGGGCTAACTGGTGAAAACTCTAAAATATTTTTAAAGGAAACATCACACATTTTTACTTTTATACCAAGTTCTAGCTTATTTCCCACCTGGAACATGTAATAGCATATCTTAATTGCTAATATTACTGAGCTCATAATCAATCACACACGTCTTTTTAATTTGAGAGCATTTTAAAAAGAAATTCAAGTTACAGCGAACTCTGGTAAGTAAGCAAAATGAAAGTAGAGGACCAAGGCATTATGTTACTCACCATGTTCTACACTGAAAGTCCCTCTCAGATCTAGGTAAGTGCACTACAAGGTCTAATACGAAGACCTTGTCTTTATGACTCTTTGAATCAAACAGTAACTAAGTGGTTTAAGTAGAAACATGTATTTTGAAAGGTTAATCCACCCATACACAGGGAAACCCCTTTTTTAAGAAAGTCGCTCTGCTGCCAACAGGCTATTAATATTCACCCTCCAGATACAAATACAACCTCAGATAAAAGATTCACAACCTATGTGAAAATACCACAGAGGATTCCCTCAGTCTCTATGTTGTAATGGAAACACAAAAAAAACAATATACCTCTTCAGGCAATCAGGGGTACTACAGGAAATCTACCTGCCCACTTAATGGAAAAGTTATATCAGCTTAATAGGGCCACAACACATAAACATAAATTTAGAATTCGTATAATTTACTGTAAGCACCACAGAGATCACACACTCATTTCTAGGAATGTTCCTGTGTTTCATCTTCCTATTTCTTTCCCTGAGAAAGCTAGCACCCAGGTTAACATTTAAACAGTCACCCTTTAAAGTAATTTAGAAATCAACCCATTACCTTTTAAAGATAGGAGTGCTGAGTGTTTTCTGGCTTAGAGGGGAAATTATAGTCATAGTCTATGTGTCGCTTCACTAGCACTATAAAATTAGGAATTAAGTGTATTTTTCTTGTCATACTAGAAAATAGTCTGGAATATCATGAGCAGTGACAAATCTCCCCAAACTCATAGAGAAATTTGTACCAGGTCAGGAATGAAATGTTAGCCCACAAAATGCTCAATAGTAATTATTATTGGTTGTTTACACCATTTGTTTATTTTATTCATTTTTCAGGTAGGCATGGCCAGTTTAAGTAAACAGCACGTAGCATATTGGCAATATTGGTGGAGGAGACAGATTGTCCCAGAATTTAATTGTTTGCTCTACCCCAGCTCTTATCACAACAGAGATGGTCATGTCAGAAAAATAGGTCTCCCCAAAGTCGCCACACATAGGGAAAATGGGAAATCGTAGACTGAGACTGTGAATTAATGACGGCCCTCTTCTGTGATTCCTCTTCTACAAACACACTCTAGAAAGTCAAGGAATCTCAAAAAGAACTTCAACTTTTTTTTTTTTTATAATTATAAAACCTTCTAAGTGTCAGTACAGGGTGGTGAAATCATGAGTGTTCGTGATCTTTTTCTTTATGCTTTTCTGCATTTTCAAAAAATTTCAAAAGAAAAAATAGTTCTTAATACAATGTAGCTTGCACAGTTAACAGAAAAAAATCAAAACAAAACTTAGAAACTAACTAGTTTGTCCTTACCTTGAGTTGTTAAACATATTCGATATGAATGTATCATTGTTCCAAGATCTCCTGAACTATTTTGAAAAGGTCTTTTTAAACTCTTTTGAGTTCACACAAAATGACATACAACCTGTTAGTTTCTTTCCAAGTGAGAAAAATAATCACTTAATTTTCACAAGAATATGCCATTTTGTGTGGCATCGAAAGAGCAAGGAGGAATTCATCAGCTAACAGCAAGAAGGTTGAAGGTTAAGCCATCTTTACAGGATAGAATCTTTAAATCAAAATAATACCTTCTGAAAGTACTTTTAAAATTACAGAGTGCTATGCAAATACTCAGTGTGATTTCTATTAGTGGAAATGACATCTTCCCAAAGTGTGTTGAAGGACCATCTGATCTCAAGCCATGAGACTTTTTATTCGATGATCACATTTAAAGGGTGGAAGGAAAGCAGAGAAGTGTATTTCAGAGTCTGATCCAGGCAGGAAAGTTGTTTTCCATTTAAAACTATGGGATGGTCAGGCAAGATGGTTTACACCTGTAATCCTAGCACTCTGGGAGGTTGAGGTGGGTGGATTGAATGAACTCAGGAGTTTGAGACCAGCCTGAGCAAGAGTGAGACCCCCATCTCTACTAAAAATAGAAAAATTATCTGGGCATTGTGGCAGGGGTCTGTAGTCCCAGCTACTCATGAGGCTGAGGCAGAAGGATGGTTTGAACCCAGGAGTTTGAGGTTGCTGTGAGCTAGGTTGATGCCATGGGACTCTAGCCTGGGCAACAGAGTGAAACTCTGTCTCAAAAATAAAAAAAAATAAAGAAAAAGGAACTTATGGGATGGATGGTGGGATAAAAATGATCATGGTAGTCAATGGAAAATGGAACAAGCCACCATTTTTATTTACCTCATGGAAATGTTGTTGGTAGAACAACATTTGTTGTTGGTAGACCAATGTTGTTGGTCTCTAAAACAGAATGACAGACCTAGTTATCACTACCTCCCACCATTCTAAGTGTGCAAGGGAAAGAGGGCCCTCTAAGATGCCATCGTGAATGTGTGCCCTCATTACTGGCCCATAAAACACTAGGCTTTGCTTCTTGTGTACATCTAAGCCACTTAACATCAACTGTATGCAGAAACTGGCTACCTGCCAACTAAATGATTTTAAGTGTTCTCAGGAGAATGTTTTGTTTAGAGATTTACCCTCAGGGAAAAATAAGGAAATGAATTTAAAAAAATCAATAAAATGTGAACACCAGTGCCTAAAGTGATTGATCTGAAATTAATTTCACACGTCTGAGGGTACCAGTGTCTGAAGGAAATGAGAGCAAAGGGGGGAAATGAAAGTGGTTTAGTAAGACAAGGCCATTTAGAGTTGCATTTGGGGAAAAAAACAAAACAAAACAGTCCTATGTAATGTTTCTTCTTCTTGAGTATTAAAGAGATTAAGATAAGGAAGTTTTCAAACTTCAGGCTTGGGAAAGGGCAGACCCAACTTGTCTCTAAGGATGAGCTGAATGCGTCACTCAATAATAAGCTTCCTTGGACCTCAGTGTGTGTCTCGTGTGTCGGCTGACCACAGGTGTCCTCTAGATGACAGGCAAAGTGCTTCCACATGCTGGCTTTCCAGAATGAGGCCAGGCACTCTCCTCCCTCCCTCTCTGCCACAGACTCAGGTTCCTTTCCTTCTCAGTCTCCCAACACCCAGATTCTAAATCATGAGCGAGAAATGGAGGTTTGAGTGGAGATAGTAAGTGTGGTTGTTACAGTTGAGGGATTTAAGCTAACCTGGCAATGTTTGTCCCATTTAAGTACAGTGTCCTCTGGAGGTGTTCACACTAGATTCTGTGTGTTGGGTACGAGCTTTCTGTGGATTAGGGACATTCGACAGCCCTCCAACAGGCCCTCAATAGGGAGACCATGGCCTCTTGCCAAACTTTGGTCCTATTGTTTTGATGAGAGAGTCAAATTAGGGAGTATATTTCCATGACAACTTCAGAACATCACCTGTGATAGACTTAAAAGACAGAGATGGCTGTGCTTGGACTAGATATCAAACTAGAAGGGTGACACTCAGGGCTTTGCTCTACTATCTCCTAGCCTAGTTTATCAGGAACAAACCTCAGTGTTAATTTGGGCTTACATGGTGATAGATAAATAATGGTGCTCTTTTTTCCTCTTCGATACAAACTCTCATAACAACGAGAATTGTCTAGCTGATTTCAATATTTGATTGCTACCATTTTAAAGAAATACATTTTTGCTGGACTCTCCCCATTATCATGTGTGCTTTTTTTTCTTTTTAATTCTAGTATACAATAGCAAAGGGTTAACCAGCACATGAAGCATTAAAATATCACAGTTCTGCCTTTTCCTAAACATAGGAACCAACTTTTCATTCTGTGAAATTTTGCCAAAAGGAGGATATATCAGGCAAACAATTAGGTCAGGGGGTGGGCATAAATTTCCTTTCTAAACAGAATGAAAGAATGGAGATGGAACACGGATACAGATTAAATCAGAAATGCAGCTGTTTGGGACCGAAGTCCAGTTATCACTGCAAGCCCAGCCCAAAAGATGTGATGGTCCCTAAGAGGCAATTCCAGGTGTTGACAGAGTAGTCCCGGGAGAACGCTTTAATACTCCAGGCCTTTGACTTTTACTCTCCCCACAGCTATATGCTTTCCTGTTTTCAACACACAAGACCATAGTTTCTTATCCAACTTCAGAAATCATACCTGTTTTCAACATTAAATTTGCCTTTGATCATTCCTATCTTGCCACCCAAAGAGCATTAACTTAGAAATCAGGCATTTTGGACTAAATTCTGTTAGACTAACATCAAATAAATATCCTCCAGCTGCAGGAAAACAGATTGGGTAATAGAAGCCCTTTACGTCCTTTTTCAGAGGCCATTTTTCTCATAGGATTTTCTTTTCTTTTTCTTTTTTTTAATTGTTGGGGGACTCATTGAGGGCACAAAGAGCCAGGTTACATTGCTTGCATTTGCTAGGTAAAGTCCCTCTTATAATTGCGTCTTTTTTTTTTTTTTAGATAGACTCTCACTCTGTCACCCTAGGTAGAGTGTAGCTAACAACTTCATTAGTGTAGCTCACAACAACTTCAAACTCTGGGCTTGAGCAATCCTCTCACCTCAGTCTCCTTAGTAGGTGGGACTAATTGTAGTCTCCTGCTACAATGCCCGGCTAGTTTTAGTAGACCTGGCTACTTTTACTAGGGACAGGGTTTCACTCTTGATCAGGCTGGTCTTAAATTTGTGAGCTCAAGCAATCCACCTGCCTATGCCTCCCAGAGTGCTAAAATTATAGGCACTGTACTTGGCCCATTTTCTTATTTTCAATTGAAAAACTAAAATGGAAGGCTGAGGCAAGAGGATGGCCCAAGCCCAAGAGTTTGAGATTGTTTTGAGCTTAGATACCATGACACTTTACCTAGGGTGACAGATTGAGACTCTGTCTCAAAGAAAAAAAAAAAAAAAACTAAAATGGAAGAATAACTTCTGATGTTATGCTCTGATTTCTACCTTCTGTGGCCCTCGCTTACAGTCTGTTTCCATATGATCTTCAGATATTAACTCTAGCTTAGGTACTGTGAGGTTCATCCACTCAGGAATAGACAGGAACTTGAGAACTGTGAAAAGCATTTTAAAGTAAAAGCATTTAGTAAGCTGAAGTTTGGGAGAGGCCCTCACTGTTTTACCCGATAGAACTCAGAAGATTACAGAACAAATGTAAAAATTTATCTTTAGCACTTTGAAACTCACAAAATAATTTTAAAGCTTATATTAAAGCTTGTTTTATACCAAGGAGAGAAATCTGTTTATAGAAGTTTAATTTAAACCAATGCATTAGTCTCTGGTGGCTTTTGTTTTGAACACTCTCATTACATATCAGATTCATTTTACCCCTGGAGGCATCAGTTCCTTTATCTAAAAAGAGATCGGTGTAGATAATGCCTAAAAATCCTTTCCCAGTCAAAAAGTCTACAATTAGATATCATCCCAGAGAGCAAACAGCATATTCCCATTTTGATTGGTTTTATGGAAGGAAATCAAATATTTTATAGGTCCCTAGAATAGTTGGGAAAAATATCCCCCAAATGTGACTACCACAATGCTCTATATTGTTCTACCCTGACGTGATTCTACTCCTGGAATTACATTAACTAGTCCAGCTATTAAACCAAGGATTCAAAGACCTAAAACTGTCTGACTCTTAGTACAATCAAAAAGTTATATTCCTAAATGCTGAATTGATTGGCAATGAGTAATGAGGCCTTAGGAAAAACTGTCTTATTGTGTACTTCACTGGACTGTGAAAACATTTGACATTAGGAGGAAGCACTTCAACTTTAAAGAGAAATTTCTCTATGTTACAAAGATACCAGGATTCCAGAAAATCAAAGGTAGCCAAAGATCCACAATAATAGTTTTTCTTTAATTTTTTAAGTTACAAATGTCAAATGTAGAAATGGTGCAAAATTTAAGCAGTACACACCTGTATTATGTGAAAAGAAAAAAAATGGAGAAGTAACTTCTATTATAAAGAGGACAACTATTTTGGGAAAACTTGGTGGATGTTCCTTTAATTTTTTTCCTTTTCTATTGAGTTATGGTGAAAGGTATATCCAAAGCTAAACTTAAAAGATTTCACTATTTCTGATTTCCCTCTGCCCATTCTGTTTTCCCACTCATTTCAGTCCCTTCTGCCCTGCCACTTCCTCTTGACTATATCCAGACCCATGTGAGCCAAAGCAGTGTCATGTCTCAGAGAAACAAAGCCCTGTTCCCTGATGATGGATGGAACCAACTGTCCATGAATTGGGTCATTTCCCTGCAATGATTCTTTAAAAGTATAATCATTTTCTCTCTGCAACTGCAATTCTCACAGTAAAGGATTACGAAGTATTTCTGATAAAACCCTGGTAAATCAATGTCACCCTCTGGCATGAGAAGGTCAGGATTCATTTTGCTCCCCAGGGACCTATACCCAGTCTGGCAGGGACCCTAATCTTCTTTTCCCCTGGCAGCATCTTTGCACTTAGGAACATTGTCTATGTGCCTATGTGCTTATATGATCCTTCTTTCATTTCTAGGATTTGGCAAAAGGAGTGTACTCCAGAGTCGTGATCTCAGGTAGTGTGCAAGGAAATATTTTTTCCTCTGGAAAATATTATCTCACAGTTACAAGCTGCCACTAGATGTGACCCTTCTCAACCCAGCCAAAGCACGTGCGGGCCTATGTCAAAACCTCAATGTTGGATGCATTTAAGAAGTAGTCTTCTTCTTCTTTTTTTTTTTTTTTGCAGTTTTTGGCTGAGGCCGGGTTTGATATGGGATATGGGGCTGGTGCCCTACTCCTTTGAGCCACAGGCACCGACCAGAAGTAGTTTTTATTTTTTCTTTAAGGTTTTTATTAATGGTTATATATTAGAAATAGTGCACCTAAGTTTGTAGTTCAATGATTTTTCAAAAACTAAATGTATCTGTGTAAACTGTGTCAGGGGTAGGGACTAGATACCAGGTCTGTACTCCTGGTTCTTGGTTCCCAGGACCAAAGCATGATTACTGGTACTGAGTTGATGAAATAAACGAGCAGACCAAGTAGGTACAAGCAGGAAAAGTGTCAAAGTCTATTAAAATAAGCACATCACATTCTGGAGAAGGAACGGGTCTACTCCCGCCAGTGAAAGAGACCCTGAGTTTAAAGACAGTGTAGAAAGGCGAGGACACTCTCAAGGTCAGTAGGGAGTGACCAAGACAGAACAGCAGCCCCCAGGGTTTGGGCCTGTCCTTTTATGCCTAATAATATACTAAGCTGAAAGTGAAATATTCATGCTTTTTCTGGGAAAGGAGGGGAGAATTCCTGGAATGGACAATCTTTCCCTCTCCTATCCTTGTGAGGTAATTTCTGGGGGTTGACATGGTATTTTTAAACTGTCATGACACTGGTGGTATAATTTTTACTATGCTAATGGTATAAGTGACCTGGTGGTAGGTCATTTCAGGACACTGTCACCTGGCTTTTATACATGCTCCAAAGACCCTCTTCTGTGGCCTCGATCATATCTTCACTTTGTGTTTTCTTCACCTCTTTCTGGTTGGTCAGTCCTTGGAGGCCCCATCATAGACCAAACATCTGTTCAGTCCTTGGAAACCCCCTTGACATGTTATCTGTTCCTTCTTGGAAGCCCCCTTCTGGTCAATTCTTCCTTCCTATTACAGACAAAGCATCTCAGTGCCATCTTCCCCTCTCCCTCCCTCTCCCTACCTAACGCAGGTTTACAATTTCCTAAGAGAAATATGGAATTTTCCTTAAATTATTAAAGAAACACAATATTGTCTAAGTCTGGTTCTCTACTTAAACTAGCCAGTTTTGAACCATGCATTCTCCTCAAAATTGTAATTCAGATTTCAATGGCATTTCATTAATATTTCATTGATATCTGGTGGAATTAAAAAAAAAAAAAGAAGGAAAAAAAGAGCAGATAGGAGCAGGCTTCTTGCTTGAAGCCTAAGCTCAGAAATGGTGTAATTTTGCTTCCTGCATGTTTTATTGACCTGAGCAAGTTACAGTCTCAGTCCAGATTCAAGGACTGGAGAAAGACTCTCCAGAAGTGTTTCTACTTCTTGATGAGAGAAGCAATGGGACTTCTGAGTTTTTTTCATTAAAAAGAGACATTGCCACGTGCCTTCTTGTCCCCCTGCTCCTAGTTAAAGCCAACCAGCACCCCAAAGCATGCCTGCCTACCTGGACCAGCTGCTGTGAGTCCCACTGAGCCCAGTCAGACTGGCAATCCATACAACCAAGAGCTCAATAATCAGCTGTTCTGTTACATCACTGAGTTTTAGGGTGATTTGCTACACAGTGAAGACTGATAGACTACCCTCTGGGGTACTAAAGATGCACGCCAAATAAAGTTTATTTCAAGTTTTATTTTTATCTTTGAAAAGCTTTTAAGAGTATCTAATTTACAGTCCACAGCCCCATTTCTAAGAAGAACAGAAAAAAATCACACACACAGCCCTCTAACATTTACTCAATAACCTCTCAAGCACAACTGGAGCTCTTCTCGCTTCATTCTGAAACTGCTCCTCAAAAATTCTGCCTCGTGCCCTGTGGGTCCGGGCTCCTCTTGTCCTGTCTCTGGCAAAGTGAGGGGGTGACTCTGGGGACCTGCCCCTGCCTGCATCTGGGGAGTTAGAAGATCCATCAGCTTCACATCCTCTGGTCCTTCGTTGCTCAGAAAGACAGCTGTAGCCAGTGCTCCTTGGAAACTTGGTCTCTTTTCTTGTTTTATTGGCTTTTCTTACAGGAAGCCCTCCTGAAATTTGTCCAAGGAAACATGTAGTTATTTAAGCAAAACCTTCTGGGGCTGATAAGTAGAAGCAAAAGAACCTCAGAGTCTGTGACTCACTCACACCTTCAAGGGGAGGATTGTGTATACTTTCTCTGGACTTATCTCTGAAGTCCTCCCTGAAGAATGTACCCAGATTAAGAGTTCAAATGGAGAGGACACAAAGTGAGGCAAGGCTTAGAGAAAAAAAAGTTCACAATTAGAAGATAACTTTTCATAAAAATACATAACTTCCTCAAGTTGGCAAGTAGTTCCAAAACAAGTAGAAATCGGAAAGTAATTGTTCTAGTAGTTACTAGAACCTTAATGAGAACGTCTCAGCAACAGTTAAGCTGCAGCTCACAGTGCTACTAGACTGCTCTCTGTGGGAGGCCTGACTTGCCATGTCGTACACTAAGCTCAATCAAACATTCAATGGGGTATTAGGTAACTGGACACTGTTCTTCAGACACAAGTATGGCTTGTCTACTCTGATGAGGCTTGTGCAAATCTAGAAGTTCTCTAGTGAAGGTTCTTTTTGGATATCGGCCTGAGAATTTAGGATTATGAAGTCGAGGTTAGCTATACTTGAGGGTAGAGCTAAAATAGTTATTCAGGAAATTATTTGCATATATTCAAGGTAGTTCACACAAGCTAAAATGCTTCTTCCCCAGTAATGATATAAATGTAATTACTAAAATTAGTATATTATATTTTATATTTATATTAGTATATGGTATATTATATTTATATCATTACTAGGGGAGAAGTATTTTAGTCTGTGTGAACTACCTTGAATATAGTATCACATTGTTGGGAAACAGACATTTCTGCAATAAAATCTCATAAAGGCATTTCACTCTCAGCTCAGATTTTTTTTTTAAAGACAGGGTCTTGCTCTGTGATCCAAATTAAAGTGTAGTGGCATCATCAGACCTCACTACAACCTCAAACCCGTGGGCTGAAGTGATCCCGAGTAGCTGGGACCACAGGTGCACACCACTATGCCTGGTTAATTTTTAATTTTTTTTTTTGATAGATGGGAGTGGGGAGGGGGTCTTGATATGTTGCTCAGACTGGTCTCTGGACTTCTGGACTCAAGTAATGCTCTTGCCTTGGCCTCTAAAAGTGGTAGGATCACAGGCATGACCCCCCATCCCCAGCGTTGGCTCGGATTTTGACCTGTGTACACACTTCATACATTTTACAGGAATTATTGTCACCCAAATTGCTTGTTAGAACTTACAGAATCTCGAAGGTAAATGTGCTATGACTTGAAGATGAAGCTGTTGTATCACACAATTACAGAGCAGATAAAATGAAGTAATGGGCCATCAACACGGCTATATTTTCTTTCTTTTTTTTTTTATTGTTGGGGATTCATTGAGGGTACAATAAGCCGGGTTACATTGATTGCAATTGTTAGGCAATGTCCCTCTTGCAATCATGTCTTGCCCCCATAAAGTGTGACACACACCAAAGCCCCACCCCCTCCCTCCGTCCCTCTTTCTGCTTTTCCTCCCCCCCATAACCTTAATTGTCATTAATTGTCCTCATATCAAAATTGAGTACATAGGATTCATGCTTCTCCATTCTTGTGATGCTTTACTAAGAATAATGTCTTCCACTTCCATCCAGGTTAATACGAAGGATGTAAAGTCTCCATTTTTTTTTAAAGCTGAATAGTATTCCATGGTATACATATACCACAGCTTGTTAATCCATTCCTGGGTTGGTGGGCATTTAGGCTGTTTCCACATTTTGGCGATTGTAAATTGAGCTGCAATAAACAGTCTAGTACAAGTGTCCTTATGATAAAAGGATTCTTTTCCTTCTGGGTAGATGAACATGGCTATATTTTCAAAGTAATTATAAAATATACAGTTAGTTATGTCAGGCAGGTATAGTTATAAATCATTATTATTATTCTGAGGAGAACTGGTATTCTGGCTTGTCTCTCTGGTGAAGAATTTGCCTTGACTTAATTGTTTGACTCCCGACTGCTCACTGGCTGCAGACCCATTGTTTTTCAGATTTCTGGCCTCTCCAATGGTGAACTTCCTTCACGGGGTTCACATACCATTTCTGGCCTTGGCCTGAGATCTCCAGGCTCTAGCTTTTGGCACTAATGTCTCCATATTACATTCCACACCTTTGCAAGGCAACACTGTAATTTCTGGCTTATATATAAAACTACCTTCACAGTCCAAGCCATCAAATGAACAATAATTTAACTGACATCTACATCTGTAAGATTAGAGTAGGAAGGAGCTTTTGTTTAAGGACAGCAGAAACGCCATCCTTTTCCTTTCTCTCTCTCTGCTACACATGATATTGGCAGTGCAGTACCCAGATCTGCGCAGATTCTTGCTACCGGGCAAGGCAGCCAGAAGGAAGGCTTCTTCCTCTGAATTCCGAACACACACACTTTAACTCTGCTAGAGATTAGCAGGGTAAAGTATTATAATAGTAGGTGTTCCAAATTTCCTGCAGGAGGCTACCTCAGCGTCTGCTGTTCCTCTCTAGCCTAACCAGAATATCATCTGTTGCCTGCTTCCCTGGCTCCTTCTTCATTGCCAGGTGCCCCCTCATCTCCTTCATACAAGAATCTGCCAGAATTTCATTACATTATGAGTTAGAGGCAAGCGCTCTGAACACGATCAGAGTTTCAGTTGTCTGCTTATTCCTGAAGGTATATATGAGGAAGTCAGACACTTGCAGTTTCCAAATCCTGCCTTTGTGATCTTCGCCTCCTTCAGCCTCATTTTTCCCATTAGTAAAGAGGATTATTATTGTTGTTGTTGTTGATACAGGGCTGTGAGGAGCAAAGACAGCGTGTATAAAGTACCTAGAACATGGGCATTGTGCCAGTCAGCTTGGGCAGAAGAGAAGGAGCCTGGTTCCTGAGGTGTGGGTGTCTGACCTTTCCCGCTAGGGTGTGGATGGGTTGAGCTGCCCTTCACCACAGGCTGCACAAGGCTAAAAAGCCCATTTTTAGGTCTCTAGTAGCAGTTGTAAGCCACCTTCTGAGTTTCATTTCTGTTATCGTCAACTCTTCAGGAAATTCTTGATAAAAATTATAGCCTGGTCTTAGTTGTGCCACGGAATGAGGGAGAGCAGACACTCCCACCCCAACGCCATCGAGAGCACACCAACAAAATCCCACTGGAGGGCTGGGAGCTCATGAAGGTCAGCTGGGCCATGACAGGACAAGTCTGCTGGAACCTGAAAACTCTGGCCTTTCTTTGTCCTAGAGGGAATGTGGTGTGGTTCCTGTGGGTTCTCAGAAACAACTGGGGTGATGTTTTAAAAGGAGCTAATTTCTAGAAATTAGGCCAGAGGCTTGTGCCAAAATGTGGATAAGAGGAAATCTCTCCTCAGGTTGTGGTGACAGGCTGTTGAGACTGGGGAAGTAAACACACTCAGTTTAATTACCATGTACTAATGAGCTGCAAAAGGTTCCTAAGGAGACAGCCTAGCATGGCTTCCTTATCAGTTCAAAGCTCCGTAGGAGAACTGTGGGTGCTTGGGATCACCTCCATATGTCAGATTTTCAGACTAGTATTGCACACCAGAGACCTCTTTAGGCAGTGGTGCATTGTAAAAATAACTGAGAAGGATTGTAAGACTGTAATGTGCTGCTGTGACTTCTGTTTTATTTTTCATTTTATTTACTTTTCCACATACGCATGTGTGTGTATTTATACATGTGCACAGAATACAAACAAAGACAAAGATATTTATAGTATACAGAAATACATTTACACAAAATACACATACGTTGAAAGTTTGGAAAATGGCTTGGTGCCTACAGCTCAGCAGCTAGGGCTCAGGCCACATACAGCAGAGCTGGTGGGTTCGAACCCAGACCGGGTCTGCCAAACAACAATGACAACTACAACCAAAAAATAGCTGGGCATTGTGGCAGGTATCTGTAGTCCCACCTACTTGGGTGGCTGAGGCAAGAGAATCACTTAAGCCCAAGAGTTTGAGGTTGCTGTGAGCTGTGACGCTACAGCACTCTACTGAGGGGGCGACATAGTGAGACTTTGTCTCAAAAAAAAAAAAAAGGAAGTTTGGAGTTGTTTGGTCTTTGATAGAATAAAAACCAATTAAAATTTTTATAAAGATCTGAAAGTTCATTCACTTTCATTATAAGAGAAGAAATAAATTCAGAATAGCAATTTCCATTCATCAAGTGCTTCCACGAGGAGGTGCATTCTCCACGAAGGTAATTTTGAGCCACAATCTTAAACAATGTGAAGATAAATATTATTTTCTTGGTGAAAGCTACAGACAATATGACCTAAGGCCTTGAAGAATTTTCAATGAAATGCAGAATTTAATATGCTGAATGACACAGCAACTTTATTTTAAAATCAGATAACTCAATATACAGGAATACACAGCTTGAATAATAAAATGCATTTGAATAGATCTTAATAATTGATTCCATTTGCTAATGCAAATGGAATGAGAGACAGAGAGAGAAAACAGACCACGTAAGAAACTAAAATGTAGCTGGTAACTTCTAATGCTAGATGACTAGGATTTGGCTATAAAGTGTCCCCAGCAACCTACAGCTTCCCACGCAGATCGGAACCTCCTCCCTCAATACTCCCACCACGGCTTGTGTAGGAGTTTATCTTTTCCAGCTATCACTATGGGTAGGGTAAAAACTACTTTTATAAAAATTACCTTCATGGTTACTGAAAGCTGAGGAGGAATACTTCACTAACCATGAACCATGACTCATAGTTTAAAGACTTAACTACTAAGCACTTATAAGATTTCTTTGGGGGTAAATTTTCTCATCGTACAAAGATTGCTTTCATTTTGTTTCATCCACATCATAGTGGCACTTTCTGTATGAAGCACTTCACTTAACTCTTTGAATTCAACCCTTTGCCGAGGCAGAGAGAATTTTGATGACTATTACCTTATGCTTCTTCTAAAAAATATATTTTTTTAAAAAAAGTTTCTCGAGATTAGCAACTGTATGCAAAATACTCCCAAGTGTTTATAAAGAGTTTTAAAGTAACAGAAGGCATTGAAATGACAGAAGTGAACACACACTTCAGCTATGTATAAACTAGACCATGTGCCAAGGGCGCTTCTAGAACTTTGGGAAGTTGGACAAGGCTGGAAGCTCCCAGTTTGATCCATGAAACAATTAAAATGTATGATTTTGATTGTGACTGCTATTCTAGCTTTTTTCATTTGTGCAGTCAAAATGCAGGCAATAGTATAAAAAGCCTGACATGAGAAATGGAGCCTGATGGTTAGATAGCTATCTACACTTCCTTTGAAGGACAAGGGAGCTCATCTGGGGTATGGTTCTCACAATATCACACCATTCCTGCCAGCAAAGAGCCTACTGTGAGCATTGTCTTAGAGAAACAAACAGTGTCACGTAAACTTTCCCCTCATTCTATCTTTCCTTTGTACAGATAAGTTTCTTAAGTGCATTGTACTTAAAAGTAGATGGAGTAAAATGTCAATTTCTGTGACTTCCAGGAGATAGGGCAAACATTCAAAGGAAAGTGAGGGGAAAAATATTATTAACCAAATTATTAGATAAAGGAAAATTAAACAGTACATAAAAATAATTTCAATAAATAGCATTCTCAAGCAGATTGTAATCTATCACTTATTTACTAACAATCAATTGTCATAACTAAAAATCCTGTGTTGGCTTAATATTTTATTTCTCAGCTTTTCTTTTGGGGCCCATGAACAAGTGTATTGGGTGATATTTTGAAAGGAGCTAATTTCTAGAAATTAGGCCAGAGGTTTGTGCCATACTTGTGGATAAAGAGCCTCCTCAGGTTGTGGTGACAGGCTGTTGAGACTGGGGAAGTAAACATCACACTCAGTTTAATTACCATGTACTAATGAGCTTCTGAAGGTTCCTAAAGAGACAGCGTGGCATGGCTTCCTCATCAGTTCAAAGCTCTTTAGGAGAACTTATAGGAGCAACATATATACGTGTGGTATAATATGTAAAATGTATGACAATAGGATGGGAGGGTGTGTGTGCTTGTTTGTCTGTGTGGAGGGAGCTAGGTATGTATCAAATGCTTGTGTGTCTGTTTAATTAAGAGTGTTCCTGGTAGGATGGGATTCCAGCAAGATAGGAAAGAAGAAGGAGATGGAAGAGTAGGCCAAGGTTGACACGAAAGAAGTTGGCTACTGCCTCAAATATTCCCAGGTATTTTGATCTCCCAAGAGTCTCCAAGGTAGATAGACAGCAATGGCATACAACAGATGTTGGCAGCCATTCAAGGCAGCGGGACATTTGAGACCATTTAAACTGATGGTTTAAATCAGCGCTCCCTCTGGTTTACCTGAAATCTTCCCCTTATTCTCACTCAGCAGTGGTAAACCTGCACTTGCACCAAACCATCTTCACCTCTGGAATTCTCAACACCAATCTCAAGATATTGAAAACTAATCATTTGAGGATAGCCTGGTATTATTTTGGTGAAAAAAATCTCCAGGATATATTTTACAAAATCGTATTCGAAAACAGTGATTTAATTTATTAATAGGTAAATTATAGAAAAAAATACATTCCCTATTTATTTTAATTCCCTATTTATTTTAATGTAACAAAGTAAGGTTTCATGGGTATCATGGCTCCTCTAATTAAAATGATACTTGGTTGAAATTTTGTTACTTACTACTGAACTTCCCCTTTATTCAATACCTTTGCTTATGTGTTATTAATATTTTAGCAGAACAACACGTGTCAGGCATATCATCATACCTCCCTAAAGTCAGTTAGAAGCTGTTGAATGTTATAATATCTCATAAATATTACGATTGGCAATTATGTGGATAAGATGGTTTGTTGGTTAAAGTAAAGCCTGTCTTGATTCCAAGTTACTATTAATATTATCTCTAATCTAAAGCTTTCATAGCAGGTTAATAACAAGAATGGAAATTTGTTATCTGGCTTTAAGTTTTCAAAACAAGTTTGTACCTGCCTGTTCATAATTTTTTAAATGTTTGCTTTGATTTTTATATTCTTCAAATGTGGTTTTCCTCCAAACATTTTACAATCATTATGTCATTTTAAACTTTTAACTTATATTTAATTGTCTAGAAATCTTGGCTCTCGTTAGTTTTGTTTTCTACATTTATTGTTGTTTTCAACTTTATTTTTAATACATAGCTGTCTTGAAACATGTGCAGTAAAACCCTGATGCCTACAAATTGGTGGGGAAAAACTGTGTCTTTAAAACTGCCTGCAGAGGATAGTGTTAGTAACTCATTTTCTTTCTGTCGGGGGTGGGGAAGGTTATGTAGTAGAGCAGAAATACCAATTTATTTTTTGTCATCTATTCACTCAGCCAGTATCTACCGAGCACCTCCTACATGCCAGGCACTGTTCCAGATGGGGGCCAGAAGTAAACAGAACAGAATCTCATGCCCTGGTGGAGCAAGAGTTTAACTGGAGAGAGATAGAAGGCTAACAAGCAAAGAAAACATACAAGGTGTCAGATGGCTGATAAATGATTTGCAGAAACATGAAACTGAAAAGGGGGAGGGGTGTGGGATCTAGTAGGCAGGGAAGGCTCCACTGAGAGGTGACATTGGAGCCCAGGCACAGAGGAGGGAAGGGAGCGGGCCTGTGGACATCTCTGGGGAAAGTGTTTCAGGCAGAGGGAAAGGCAAGAGCCAAGGCCCTGGAGAGGAAGTGTGCTGATGGGAGAGAAGAGAGGATGAGGTGAGAGGAGTCAAAAGGGGGAGATTACACAGAATGCTTTGGCCTTTATAATGCTATTGGCTCTTATTCTGGGAGACGGAGAAAGACCTTAGGTAATTTTGAGCAGAGGAAAAGCATGATGTGGCTTTGTTTTCAAAAGACTTTCTAGCTGCTATGTTGAGAGTAGACATAGGGAGTGAAAGAACAGGAATAGAAATGGACCCCTTTAAGTGGCCAGTTCAGACACAAGGTTCTAACAGCCAAGATAGTGGGGACGGAATACAATCTCAAGTCAGACCAACAGGATACGAGGTATTACAGAAAGGGGACTCAAGGACGACCTCAGCGCTCTTGGTGAGCAACTGCATGGGCATGTTGCCACTCGCTGAGATGGATGGGGAGGCCTGTGCATGGAGGAGGTTGGAGATTTAAGGAGGAATAGCTAGAACCCAGTTTGTGATATGTTACAGGTACGATGTGCATCAGACATCCAAGTGGAGCCATCAAGTAGGAGGTTGTATGTGTTAGCTAGCAGTTAAGGAGAGAAGCTCGGGTTGGAAATATTGATTTGAGAAACATTTGCAAACAGATGGTACTTACAGCCCTGAGATTAAATGAGACACCATTAATACACCAAGTGTAAAAGAGATCCAGTGTCTTAACCCTAGGGCACTCCAATGTCAAAAGAATGGGAAAAAGAAGAAATCACAAGGAAAAAAACAAACAAACCAAAAAAAAAACAGGGAAGAAGCATCTACTTACTAGAGGGAAAAATCAGACCCCTGGAAGCCAAGTGAAGAAAGTCTATCCTGGAGAACAGAGGTCCTCTTGCAAACACTTGATGAGTAAACTGCCTGAAAATTCCTACTTGTTTGTAAGAAGTGGACTTCATTTGGTGATTTTGACAACCATTATTTTACTGGAGGGTTGAGGTGAAAGCCACATTGGAGAGAGTTACATTGGAGAGAGTTATAGAAGAGTTTGGGAGTCAAAATAAATTTTGGCATTGACCTGATATTCTGCTTTTAAGCTGACCTTCTCTGACTCAGGTCTTGATATGCCAGATGACAAAGATTAGAAAGCAGCACAGCAGCTCATCTTGAACCCTGAGTGAATCAAGACTAGAACTCTTGCACTAATTTTGGGACATGGAAGAAAGCACAACAGAGATTCTTAAAAATGGAGAGAAAGTGAAGATCAATATTATTAAGTAATCAGTCATATTATTATTATTCTTTAATTCTACATTCCCATTCTCTTCTATGCTGTGTCTTCTCAATGTCCTGATACTTTCCCCTAGACTGCAGTGTTCAGTCATCATCACCCACAGGCCTCCATACAAAGCTCTCATAGTAGGAAATAGAAGCAAAGACCCCAAGCAGACAGAGTTTGTATCCTGATAAAACATCTGTGGGCACACCATTGAGGGCCTGTGTGAGAAGGAAGCAGATGGCAGGAGTCCAAACTTACTACCACAAACATAGCCAGAGAGACAGTCATGACGGTCAGCCCAACAGGAGACAGGGTCAGGCAATCCACAGGGTGGTTTGGGAGAGTGATCAGGACAGCAGGGTCAAGGATGGAGGAGGTGGCTTCAGCCAGGGTCATGAATGGGAAGTCCCTGTAACCAGGTGGGAAAAACCGGCTGAAGATTGCCTGAAGCATGGCCAACAAGGAGGGGTCAAGGTCGATTCAGAAGTAAGGCCCAGGTCTTTAGCCCAGGAATGACTTTCGTGGTTTCACAGCTCATCTTTATGCAAAATGCACTCTTCTTACTCCACATCCCAGTTACTTCCAGCCATTAAGATCTTCTCCCCAACTCATCCTCCATGACCAAATCTGCAGCTGAGTAGCTCCCTGTCTTAGCCCATTTTCTGCTGCTGTAACAGAATATCATAGACTGGGTAATATAAAAAGAAGAGCACTTCTTTGGCTCATGGTTTTGGAGGCTGAGAAATCCAGTAACACGGCACTGGATCTGGTGAGGGCCTTCTTTCTACATTGCAACATGGAGAAAAGGACAAGGAAGAATGCAGGTCAGAGGCTCTGAGGGCCAGAGCTTCATCCTTTTATCAAAGCCCACTCCTGTGGATTGCATCAATCCATTCATGAGGGCAGAGTTCTCATGACCTTATCACCTCTTGAAGTTCCCTCCTCTTAATCCTGTTTCAATGGCAATTAAATTTTAACATGAGTTTTCAAGGAGAAAACGAAATAATAGTACTCCCCAATATCCAAGGCATAGGTGAAGTTTGATGGAACATTTCTCTCATAGAAAAGCCCCTGAATATCTTCCTCTGGGGCCTAGCCTAAGGCCTAATCCTAGAGCTTGGAAACTGATCAGCACAGGCAGATAGGATGGCAAACTACCTCCGTTACCAGGTTCTTTCCTTGTTCTTATGCTTATCCCTGCGGCTCTCCTGACTACATCCAGTGATAACCAAATTGCATCAAAACTGGGAGTTATTTTTAACATAAATGAGAGAAATTCATATCAAACCAACCTAAATGAAAGTCATTGGTTTATGTAATGTACAAATTCAGGGAGTTAAGGTGTTTCAGGCACCGCGTCTTCAAGTCCTTCCTTCCAGCCAAACCTAGAGTGGTGCACAGGCACGGCCATTCTCTTTAAGAGACTATAAATATGTCTTCCTAAGAAATCTAAGCTTTTTTTCCTATCCATGCAAATTATGAGAGATGTGGGGTCTTAGATAGGGAAGAGATTTTCTAGCTTGAAAATCAAATTATTGCAATCCTATGTAATCTCTTCTGCAGACAGCTACTTTCAGCTTACACTGACTTTGAAGCTGGATTCAGTACTCCAGTTTTTCCCAGTAGGAATTCTTCCATAAAGCATAAGCAAGCAATGTAAACTTACCAAGGCTTTTGTAGAGGACACTAAGTGAGAACTTGCTTCACACAACACATTGTGTTTTACTCCAAAATCACAACATGTTTTTCTTGTTCTCCCCTCATCTCAATTACAAGCCTTTGGTTCTCCCTCCATCCTCCTTTCCCTTGTGAAGTCTCAAATCTCTCTTCTTCTAAGGAGGTAGCAGAGTTGCCAGCCAAACTACAGCCCTGGAGACTCCAAATAGGCTTGTCAAAGCATTAAACTTCATTTGCTACTGTTCTGAGGAGACTGTTTAAAACAAACAAACAAACAAAAAGCACTAAAAGCATTAACTTCAAAGCTGACTCTTTCCCAAGAAGAAACTTGGAATATGGGTAAGAAAACTTTTGTCTTTGTTATTTGCATTTATATTGATGCCCACAAGTCAGTTTTCAAATAGTATTTCTTAAAATTCTCTCTATAAAACTAAGGTATAAATACTTTAGTTTTCCTATTTGAAAAAGAACTTTCAGTTAAGGCTCGTACCTATAATCAATAAGCTATCAAGCTATTATATCCTTGAATATACAGGGATTTTGTGGAAGCTTGTCCAAACAGCCACTGTAAATCACAAGCGATACGGAGAACTCACACAAAGTTAAAGTAGATAAACAATGTTTTTCTACTTTTACTTTAAGAACACATCTTGAGGCATTAGAGAGGAGTTTTATGATTATATTTTATGGTGATAATGAAAAATAGTTAATTGGGTCAGGAGAGAGTAGAATGTTCATGGTTTGGCATGAAAAATGGAGCCTTTTCTCTCAGCCAAAAGAGCTATAAGAGACAAAAAAAGAATTGCTTTTTCGGTGGTTCAAGACTTTTTACTATTGAAGAGGAAACTGAGAAAACTAGTTATATAACTTTGCATATTTTATTAATATTTACCTCTCATCATGGTTTGATAAAAAAGGAGCTAAGAGTAGATGAGTAGAAGGATATGGGTTTGCATAGTTTAAATGTATAGTTGGTGATCTTTCTATATCTGGCAAGGATATTTTTAGCCACATTTAGCCTTATTAATGCTGCAGTTACCATGTTTTATGTGTTCTCCAATCCACATGCTACATATTCACCATAAGAAGGCAAAAATGAAAATCCACCAATATACAGCAGGGCTGGGTAAGCACAGCTTCTCCCAGGAGCTCACTCAGAGGAGTATAGCAGACCCACAGCTTTTTTAGGGAGCAAAACTTGAGGACAAATTAATTTATAAAAAAGTAGTCTTTCAACATTTTCCCCCTGTATTTACATCATATTTTTGATTTTTTATCAGATGGAGACTTTGATCTACTTGCATACTTGTGTCTCTGCTAAAAACAAAAGTAAGCTGGATGTGTGGGGGACACTATGTTCATACTGGGACGAGTGGAAAGTGATGAACTATATTAGGTATCAACCAGTCTACTGACTGATTCTTGCACTCCAGATATTCGCAGACTCCAATGCCGACTTTGACCCTGAGCTTTACTAAGTATCCATATGTGTCAGAATAGAAACAGGCCTGTGGTCATGGCCTAGAATACCCACAGGACACGATGTCTGAGCCACAGACGTTTCCATTCCTCGCTGACAACATGGAAACCTTGGCAAGGACACTTGGATTTACAATTAAAATCATAGGAAATTAACTTGTATACCAAAAATATATTCATGTAATTTGGAAAGGTATGTATTTTCTAAAATTCACTTTTGTCTGACCTAATTAGTTTTTCAAAAAGTATTGTTAGTTTCTTGGTCTGTCTCCTTCCTTATAACCGTAGTCAAGTAAAACTGACAATTCAATTCTTTCATAGGTTGATAGAAATTATTGTTTTGTTTTAACATAAATGAGCATTATTGAGGGAGAGTCTGGGCAATGAGAGCCATGTTTTATTTATGATAGAAAAATCTTACCATAAGTACATACAGGGTTTTTTTTTTTTAAGTCGGAGTTAAAATGCAAGGTTGCCTTATGCGAGGTAATTAGAATTGCCTCCAGTTGGCAAGAGAATCCAGAGGCAAGATCCAAATCTATTATGGTCCCAATTGTAGTTTGGTGCCACCTGGTGGCCGCTGTCCGAAACAACTTAACTGTCTAGGGTGCAATTTTCAGGGCACGGGCCCTGAGCCTAGTGATCTGGTTATTTGACCCTGGATTGGCTGGCTCTACTTGGGGGGAGATCAGGCTAGGAAGATGCTGAGGATGCAAGGAGCCACTCTTCACTTTATCAACTGCTTCGATGTACAGTGTTGTCTGAAATTTCCAACATGAGAACTTTTGAGAAAATTAGAGGAACCAATTGCTAATTTTTGACTATCTGAATTCACATTATCTTGGTGCTGTACAGTTGAGGGGTTTTATGTTAATTTGAAACAGATTAAAAGTAAGAGAGGACAGAAGTAAGATTCTGGGACATGGTTCCAGGTGATTCTTGCACATAGTCCCAGTTTTTATACAATGTTACGAGAATGGACAATGACTAATTGTGCTGTGTCTTTGGGCATGGATAGTTGAGAATGCCTCTCCGCTTCTTTTGTGTGGAATAATCGGTTTAACTCTGCAACTTTCCACCTGGAGAGACTGAACACAGGGGCCTCTCATACTGTTTTAACTTAGGCCTTTTCTTTTTTTTTTTTATTGGCCGGGGCTGGGTTTGAACCCGCCACCTCCGGCATATGGGACCGGTGCCCTACTCCTTGAGCCACAGGCGCCGCCCAGGCCTTTTCTTGAACATCATAATTTTATAGATTCTGATGGTAGAAAGTTTCTTTGACTTAACTGTTAAAGTTGTTATTTTTGAAAATGCTATGATGCTTTTAATACAGAAAATTAAATAGAAATTAAAAATTACCCGCAACATCACCCCCCCCAAAATAAATCAAGATATTTTTTAAAGGAATACATAAATGTATTTTAAAAATTTAAATAGTACTGAGAGTAATAAAATGAAAATCAGGAAATCTTTTTTTTCCCCATCTCCTTCTCCCTGTAAATCACCACTATTAATTATTAAGTTTCTTCTATAATCATTTGGTTTTATGCATATACTAGAATAGCACTGCATTTTGCTTTTTTGAACTTAATTATGTATTTTGGGCCAGGCATAGTGGCGCCTACCTGTAATCTAGGCATTTGGGGAGGCTAAGACTGGAGGATTGCTTGAGGCCAGGAGTTTGAGACCAGCCTGGGCAAGAAAGTGAAACTTCACCTCTACCAAAACAACCAACCAACCAACCAAACAAATATATTTTAGAAATCTTTCCATATTGACATATCAACACATGCACATATAATCTGCCTCATTAAAAAAAAAAATTACAGAAAGAAAATCATTCACCATTACCGTAGTTTTTACTCAAGAGCAGAGCCTGTGACAAAAGCTTTTTACACAAGTATATGTTTTCAACTTGGGCTGCTATAACAAAAATATCAGACTAGGTGGTTTAAATAACAGAAATTTCTTTCTCACAGTACTGGAGGCTGAGAAGTTCAAGATGAAGGAGTGAGAGACTTGGTTCCTGGAAAAGGTCCAAATTTACAGATGCCTTCTTGCTTTATCCCATGTGGTAGGGAGAGAGAGAAAACAACCAGGTCCTCCCATGTCTCTCACTATAAAGACGCTAAGGCCATCATGAAGGCTTCACTCTCAAGACTTAATTACTTCCCAAAGGTTTCACCTCCAAATACCATCACTTTAGGGATTAAAGTTTCAACATATGAATTTGAGGGGTGAGAAGCACAAACATGTTGTCTGTAGCAAAGTAGGTTTTTGTCAGTGACCTCAAGGATCACCAGCCAGACATAGAGATAATGTTACAGTCACCAGCCTCCAAGGGGCCCAATGTTCCTGCCTCCTGCTGTTCACATTCTTGTGCAGCCTCCTCCTGTGTTGTACCCTGGGTTGGTCTATGTTATTAATGTCATTAATAGCAGACAGCAGAAGTAATAGCTTGTCCTTTATGAAAGTAGGTCACAAAAGACCCGGAGGCTTACTGCTTGTGCTCTCCCTGACCTTCTGTTGGATCACTCACCTTGGGGAAAGCCAGCTCCCCTGTTGTGAGCAGCAGTCCATGTGGTTGTGTACTTCTGCTCACAACCACATAAAGAAGTTTAGAAGTGGATCCTCCAGCCCCAGTCAAGCCTTCAGCTGAATGTAGCCCTGGCTCACATTTGGACTGCACCCTCACAGGAGCCCATAAGCCAGAACCACCCATTTTACTTCTTCTGAATTGTTGACCATAGAAACTGTGGGAATGAATATTTGTTGTTTTAAGCCACTGAGTTTTCAGGTAGTTTGTTATCATGGAGCCTGATAACTAATATAGTAAGTCATGCAGAGAAGGAGGGAAAGCCAGTGTAGAAAAGTGCTTGTCACTTCTATGGTCAACAGATGCTCTACCCAGCAGAACCTTCTGAGGAGTCTTATAAAATATGTGTCTGAACGGTCTATTTAGAGCAGTGATTTTTCAACTTGTGTGAGAAAATCTTAGGTGTGCAGCAAAACTTTTTAAAGATCATTAATTAAATTATTTTCAAAAGAATTTCAAAGCACAATAAGTGCATTCCTTTTTTTTTTTTTTACTCTTTTTTTTTATCAACATAATTTAAGTGTGTTGTGGAAGTTTAACTATAGGTTCAAGCGTGCCGTGAGATAAAAAAAGGTTGAAAAACACTGATTTAGGGTATAAATTGGGGAAACCTTTTCATCGGCCCCACCCTTTACTCTCTAGCACTTCCAGATTACACACGTGTTAGTACCACATGGATTCCCACGGGCTTCCCATTCTACACCATGCAGTACATGACATGGCTCAAAGCAAGATTGTCAGGTTGTAACTATGCAAACGTAGTTGAAGCCTGCTTAAAACCATAGTTACAGGAAAGAAGTATCTGATATAACCATATATAACACATGATTTTCCTTTCCATAAATTTATCCAACACTTTCAATTTTCAACATAGCCATTCCTTTTAGGACTTTTTAAAACATTTTGAAACTGAATAGGTGTATCACAATCAACTTTTTACTTCATGTAGTAAGTCATATTTTATTATTAAGATGTCTATTGACTAATTCTGTATGAATTTATTATTTTTTCATTAAGAAAATTAGAAAATAATTAAGAAAATAATTAATTAAATTATTTCAAATTTTAATTTGAAATATACTAAATTAATAAAAGTTTATATATCCACGATGATAGAACGAAAAGAAATAAAAGCAATTCAGATCTCCATAGTATTAATCCACATTTCTCAGTTCCTTAGCACTTTGGGGGCCCATAGTGAACTGAAATGAATCACTACTTCCTTTTGCAAATCAGAAATTGCAGCTGAATTCAACCGTAAGGGATGTTGAAATATTGGTATTTTTCTTTTAGTTTGAATTTTATTCAAATTTTCTTTGCTTATGTGACTTCCCCAAATTATCTTTATTTCTTTGATGTTGAACCTTAAATGTTTGTGGTATTATAGGTGCACCTGGGAAAATAAGATACTGCTCAAATGGGATGTGCTGACTTTGTGCATCTTTTTTTTTTTTCTGAAATTGCATGGAGAAAACTGTTGGCAGTAATGGTCTTTAAAATAAAAGCAGTGACTCAACTTCTGAAGTATAGCCAGGTTCTCAGGCTGTAGGGAGCCGGGGTGGGCAGAAAGAGAACTCATTTCAGTAGAGTTCAGGAAATTACTTAATGCTGCTTATGAGTCAGAAGAGAGGAGAGTCAGTTATGATTGAACTCTCTTATCTAGCTATACCTAACGCAGATAGTTTAATATGTGTGTTTAAAACATATATGTGTGTATTTTTATTCATCTGTGTTCTATGTTTTGCTTTGATAGGAAATCCCCACCTCTGCTTTTTGAGTCCCATAGTAATGAGTCACTGCCACCCGCTGCTTTGAAAGTAAGGACTTTCTAGGTCAGATAATTTTTTTTTAAATATTGCTATACATTCCCCTTTATTCATTGCCTTTAGTGGGATATATACTATAAGGGCCAGTAGTTCAGGGAATACTTGATTGAAGAAAGCAAAAGATAATCTATGCTCACAATACATCTGTTATGTGCTAGGTACTTTATATACTACGTTACTTATCCCATAAACAGTTAGCATGCTTCATTCTGAAAAATTAGAAAATAAAAATAGGGGCGGCGCCTGTGGCTCAGTGAGTAGGGCGCCGGCCCCATATGCCGAGGGTGGCGGGTTCAAACCCAGCCCCGGCCGAACTGCAACAAAAAAATAGCTGGGCGTTGTGGCGGGCGCCTGTAGTCCCAGCTACTCGGGAGGCTGAGGCAAGAGAATCGCGTAAGCCCAGGAGTTAGAGGTTGCTGTGAGCTGTGTGACTCCACGGCACTCTGCCGAGGGCCATTAAGTGAAACTCTGTCTCTACAAAAAAAAAAAGAAGTTAAAAAAATAAAAAAAAAAAAAATTAAAAAAAAAAAAAAAAAAAAAGAAAATAAAAATCGGAGTTTCGTTATGTTAAGAGACTTCCTTAACGTAAACTTGGAAGTGGCAGAACTGCAACTGGGACCAGAGTTTGCCTCTTCACGTAGGCTCTGATTGTTATGCCAGGCTGTACTTCCTCCAGACTTGCCTTTGACAAGGTCCAATCTTGTGGCATTGGCCAGATTACCACCTCTCTGTGTTGTTGTTTTTTCTGAAAAATAGAAAGAAACATGAAATTTACTATAGGTCAAACATTGTAAGAGTCTTCAAGAAATACCAACGACAGTGGTTAGTTTAATTTAATTAAATTTATGTTAGTGGTTTTCAGGGTCTGGCTACTGATAAAAATGCTGACTGACATCAATAGACCAGGATAGATGATAGACTGATAGATTAATAGACCATCAATAGATGACCAGGACTGTCCCTTTTCAGACACTGATTATTGCCTCATCTTTTAGAGACTTGCCATTTGTTTGGATATCTAGAAATATTTTCTACCATCAGAGAGGCCTTAGATAATCTTTACTTAATTGGGAGTGAATTTAGGGTCTCTGACTGTGGGTCTTCCTTTGTGGTCAGGCCAGAATGTCTTGGGAAAATTTTAGAAAGTTCTGCTACATGTAACTATTCTATTGGTGAAAACCAGGCACGATTTGTGGCTTCTGGCCCCTTCTTTCTGTCTTTGAAGAGAAAATGGAATTGGTAAATAACAGAAAAAAGTAGGATACCATCCCAACATGTGTAACGTCGTCACTGTACCTATGAATTGTTCCCCTTTGACTGATACAGGGTGCTTATGCATGCAGAAGTTAGGTGATAGTTCTGAAAATTTTAAGATAAGTTATTTTTATTGAAGATTAACTTTGACATATTAAAATATGTGTCCAGTTGCTGCTACTAGTTTAAAAGGTCTTTATTTTATTTTATTTATTTTCTTGAGATACAGTTTCATGCTATGGCCCTGGGTAGAGTGCCACAGTGTCTTCATAGTCCACACCAACCTCAAACTTTTGGGCTCAAGCCATCCTCCTACCTCAGTCTCCTGAGAAGCTGGGACTACAGGCATGCACCACCACTAGCCAAAATAATTTTTCACTTTTTGGTAGAGATGGGGTGTTGCTCTTGCTCAGGCTGTAAAGGTCTTCAAACTCAATTCTGCTTTCTTTCCCAGAACAGAAAGAATCCAACTTTCAAGAGGCATCTTTATTCTCTTGAAGACTCTTTGACTGTTTGAACTGGACTTAATTTCTGAGCTCTTGTTAAGCACCACATTTTTCTGAAGAAACAACAGCACAAAGGTAGTGAACTAGCCAATGCCATAGGATTGGACTTTGCCAAAGGCAAGGATCATGAAGGTTTAAGGGAAGGACGTCCTGGTAGGAAAAATCAGAGCTTATGTGAAGAGACAAACTTTGGTTCTAGTTCCAGTTCTGCTACCTCCAAACGTGGTGACAAAAACAAAACAAACAAAAACTTTCTAATCAACTGTATTCCTTTTGGTCTATTAGTCAACCCACATTTTTTTAAAGATCCATTTTGAAAAATCAAAGAAATAGAAAGTGTGATCATTGTCAGTTTCTGGTGGAAAAGCCAGTGGAAAAATTTTAAAAGTTCAAAAAAGAATGAAGTGAAAATTAATATAGGATAATTAAATGCAAAAATCCTTTCTTAAAGTTATATTAATGATACCCCTAGTCTGTTGAGACTGGAAAAAAAAAAAAAGCATCAGGCTTTGTATGAAATTTTGCTTTGCAGTTATATTTCTCTTCTTGACATTAGTATTAAAGTTACAAGAGCAATTATATATCTGAATCAAAACAGTTTGCTAAATATATATCAGTTAGAATCTAGTATTTAGTATAATGACTTTATTTATAAATTTGTAAGAAAAGTTGAGATAGCTGCTAAAGTAACAGAAATTAATCCTCTATTATTCTAATTGAATTAGAATTAGGATTTACTTTTGTCAAAATATAGGAGAAATGAAACAGGCTGTCTTTATTTAAATTAGTCCCCAAATATTTCTGTAATGCAGAGCAAAGGAATAATCAGAGAGCCACAAAATAAAAAGTAAGCAGAATCACAACTACAACTACTACTGATATTACTACTACTAATAATACAAATTACAATTTATTGTGCCTGACCATGTGTCAGACACTGAGTAATAAGGAATTATTTCTTGGTAGTGATGAATGTAAATTTTATTTCTATTCCTTTTGTTCTAATTTGTGCTTTTGTTGGTATTTGCAAATTAACTTGGTCCTAACAACAGTTTCAGACGGGGAGTAGGTAACACACATTGTGAAAATATTTTCATGACAACATAATTAGTACCTTTGCTAAAATAAAGATTTTTTAAAATTTGGAGATACAAAATTATAATTTACACACATCGTTATTTTGTTACTCAAATATCATCAATCAACATACTACTGACATATATGCACTTGTGATTAAAATTCTTATATCTTTGATATTTTAAATTCTTATATCTTTGATATTTTTCCAATAAACTATACCCTTATACATTTTTGAAAATTTTATTGTGGTAGAAGCACTACTGGTCAGGGTGAAAATATAGAACATATTTTGTTTAATTGTTATTAGTATTTGTAACTTCTAAATATTTAGACTTATAGTGAGATAATTTCCATTTGTTTTCTTGCTGGGGCCCTGTAATGCTAGGGGTGGACCCAGGAGGAGCCATTTCTACTTCTATAACTTCTCCAAATCCCAAATACTAGCACTGGAGGGGATCTTAGAGATCCCCTATCTGACCCCTTTATTTAACAGATGAGAAACCATGATGATTGGCTGTGACCCTCTTGATGGGAGAAGCAATGTGACTTCTCAGTTTCCTTCATCAAAAGAAGAGATATTCCTGAATGTCTCCTTGTCCCCTGCCTCCTAGCGAAAGCCAGCCAGCACCCCAAAGCATGACTGTCTGCTTTGACCAGCTGCTGTGAGTCCCACTGTGCCCAGTCCAAACTGGCAATCCATACAACTGAGAGGTGAATAATCGGCTCTTTTGTTACATCAGTAAGTTTTAGCAAGCAAAGACTGATAAGACTACCCTCTCAGGTACTGAATACTAATGACATGGTGTTTGAGAAGGACTTGGAAGTGAAGGTCTCTGAAGCAGCCAGAGTAGTGTGTTCCGTGAGCTCAGCTGTAGGACTCCTCGGTCCTCTGTAGTAAACTGCTCACCCATCCTAGACAGAAGGTGTGGGCCCCAATAGCTGACGCATGCGGTTACTTTGTTCCTGAGGCTGGTAGGTAGCTGGCATAAGATGTGGGCTACTAACCAGATGTATCTCTTAGCAAAGCATTTGTAAGTATATCAATATGAATAATTCTAAAAGGATTCATTCTAAAAGGGGCAGGGCCACACCTACTGATAGTGCAGTACCATAGGTCTAGAAGTGGCTAAATTGGTACCATTGACAGAGCTATGCCTAGAATCAAGGAGAGAGGTTAGTGTGAAGAAGGCTGCCTGAGAGAGGCAGTGGCCTTTGGTGAAGACAGTGCTCACAGGGAAGGAGGGAGGGAGCATCATTCCTTAATTCCATTTGCCTATATCCCACTAATCCCCAGTGAGGGCTCCCTAGTGCTGAAATCCAGCTGGAAGTCAGAGGCACAGAGACCATGATGGAGCGGCCTTTCAGGCAGAGAGTAGGTGAAAAGGAGCAGAAGGGTACTTAAAGGGGCAAAAGAGTGATATTTGGCATAGAGAGAGAAGCTTTTCATCATGTATTTTGGACCTTTACATTGTCTTGCTAACCAGAAGCTTGAAGGGTGGGGAACCTGTGGCCTCAAGGCCATATGTGGACTTTTGGGTTCTTAAGTGAGGCCTTTTGACTGAGTCCAAATTTTGCAGAACAAATCCTTTTATTAAAGAGGGTGCAGTAGAGAAAAACGGAGTGTTTTTCGCCTTCTTTGGTGCTTAAAGAAGGACAATCTTAAAATTAGGCCCCAGATTCTCCACCTGACCAGGTAGAGCCAGCAGAGCCACCAGGGCAGACTGTTTTAAGCCCAGGCCTGTGTGGGCCCTTGTTTTGGCTTCTTCCCATTTAGGACTCTCTTGACCCTCTTTCCCATGTCAGGAGTCATTAGATGCCCTGAGTGACTCTGGGACTAAGGCCTGTGTGGCTCTTCTCAGGCTGTCTGGGCAGGCCCTGGTTGTAGGAGGACAACCTGGGGTGGCTGACTGATGTATTTCTTTCATGTGATCACAAGACATTGGGTTACAGCCTGGTTCTGGCACAATGACTTAAAGTGACTCTGACTCAGATCAGACACAGGTGATACACTGATTAGGTAATAAACAAATACATAAGTACCTCTTTTCTACCCATTATTCCAAATCTCTATCAACAAAGCACTATATCTCACACAGGTCAATGAATCTCATGGTGCACTTTTAATAAAAATCTTAATAAGGACAGGATTCTTACAAAAATTACTTGCATGGGGCCTGTATACTCTAGTGGGAACTCTGGAGAACCTTTATAAGCAGCTCCTTCCCTTAGTTTCCAGGAGTAGGCAAGGCTATGCTCATCACCAAAGGGTGTTATGTCAATGTAGTAACCTGTCTTGAAATGTACCTGGAATTTGTTTTGATCATTTGTGGTAAGGGGACAGACATGGAGACAGCTACCTTTGAAGGAGTTTATTAACTTATAGCTCCCAAGAGAAGGAGACATCTCATACTCACTACATGGGGCCACATGGTGCAGCACCAGCGTCAGTTGGTAGGCAGAAGGAGGGTGTGGCAAGTGTGTGGTCAAGGCAAGGTAAGCAGTTGAGGTCTGACTAGTTTAAATAATTTCAGCAGGCTTCATGCTGAGGGTCATCTCTAGTTGTCCGATATGTAGCAGAAGTGATTGGAGTGATTTGGCAGAAGTGAAATATTGAGTTGGTGTGTGAGGGTCAAAGACAGGAGAAGGTGGAGCCTCCAGTTGGGGCTGGATGGTTTGCATATGAAAGGCATATTGTTCACTCTCTGGAGGAATTAGCTACCTGTGGGAGGGTCAGTCTTTCCAGGATTAGTGAGGCCCCAAGATACTAATACATTATAAAATATAGAAAATAAAAAATATGACTAGTACACAGGAATATCACTGGTTTAAAAGACAGAAGCCCATGATCTGCTTCTTATTAGTTGTGTGGCCTTTTGTAAGTAAACTTGAAATCACAAATCTTCACCTTCCTCCTATATAAACTGTAGCAATAATATATGAATTACTTGTCAAACAGGAAATTGTACTGGCAAAAGAAATTCATATTTATGAACAAACTTTGTAAACCTTAAAATGATTTGAAATAGGTACATTTCAATAGCAAGTTTTGTATAGAAACAATGAAAGTTTTTTCCCCTATAAAACATTTTTTAACAATTACATTTCATTTATTTTATTCTTATGAAGTAGTGAAAATAACCTCTCCAAGTTCAGCTGTTACTTCCAGTGGTTTACTGCAGTATTGATTAGGTCTCTATGTAATGAAGCCAGTCAAAATTGCATTAATATTCTTAGCAAGCCATTTTCCCTCTGAGAATTTGATTTGGACTTTCCAAATCACTGATAATTTCACTGTTCTGGGTTGTTTTGTAAAACTATACATTTAAAGCTTAGATATAAGCTGAAATTCTCCCCGAGGACACCAAGACTACCATCCTTTGATGTCACTTATCTTAAGCAGGGTTTTTCAACCTTTTTTTTTTTTTTTTTATCTCATGGCACACTTGAACTTTTAGTTAAATTTACCCAGCATACCTAAATTGCGTTGGTCAAAAAAGAGAGTAAAAGAAAGAATATACTAACTGTGCTTTGAACTTCTTTTGAAAATAATTTAATTAATGATCTTTAAAAATTTTCACAGCAGGGTGTGCTGTGGCACACTGATTGAAAATCACTGGTCTTAAGTGATTAATGATTTCCTGACATTTCAGAAATGAAGCCTTTATCCTCAACTGTGTATAACTTCAAAAGATGGAATCTGGCTGGGCGCAGTGGCTCATGACTGTAATCCCAGCACTCTGGGAAGCCGAGGCATGTGGATTTCTTGAGCTCAGGAGTTTGAGATCAGCCTGAGCAAGAGCAAGTCCCTGTCTCTAAAAAAGAAAAAAAAAATAGATGGGGGTTGTGACATGCACCTATAGTCTCAGCTGCATGGGAGGCTGAGGCAAGTGGATCGCTTGAGCCCAAGAGTCATATTTTGCTGTGAGCTATGATACCGCCTAGGGCAACAAAGTGAGACTCTGTCTCAAGAAAAAAAAGGATGGAACCTGTTAGATCAGTTTGACCAAGAGATCTAGGATGCACTTTAGACTGCTGCTGATATCTAATTTTCTGTTAGCTTGGGTGTCTTTCACCCATGAGAAGATAAAGACAAAGTGCTATAGTCTATGTAGAAGGTCAAGTGGAGTACTAAAAATAAACCTCTCAATGTCCATCTGTATCTTTAGTTCATTACTGCTGTTTCTTGCAAATTATTTCCAAAGAGTAAAGTCCATAGTATAGTCAGTCTTAGCCCAGTCTTCTGTAAACAAGTGTACCTGGCGTAGACTCATGTCCCTAATCGTGAACGCATAGCCATTAACTCTGGAAGGGAAGTCATGAGGATATTGATTTTGGAGACACTAATTAGCTCACTCTGAAATCCTTGCATATTGTAAAATCTGTATTTGATACAAGTAGGGGTGATGTACTCCCATAGTATTACATATATAAACACACTGCTGTTTATTAGTAGGAATAAAGTTCATTCTCCATTTCTAACCTAGGCCAGATCACTATTAGAAGGTTCAAAGAAAGTTCTTTTGGAGATATTTAATCAAAAATGAGAAAATCTAAGGAGTTCAGAAGGCAAAAGTAAATTTAAGCTTGGAAGGGTCCTTTATGAAGGCTTAAAGGTTTATAGATGGTAACAGAGAAGTTTGAAAGGGGTTTAATAATAGCTTTCAAATAATAGGAGGTAGCAAATCAGAGGAAATGGATTTCTTTTGTATCTTTCTAATAGGCCCTTAATACTCTGACAGAATTTTTCCTTCCATCTTCTCCCCAGTTCTCTAGTCTTTGAAATCTCAAAACTATTTCCTTCTTACCTCTAAAGACTGACATTTCAAATTGGCCTCAGACTTAACCCACCACTGTGAAACATTTAGGACCTTACAAATAGGACTCAATCTCTGAAATCTGTTGCTTCTTTATCCACTGAGCCCACATTTCAGCAAGTCCTTCATTCAGCTCAGTGGCCCTTCTTAGCTACTGGACAGCCCTTCCACCCAGGGTCACCTCTCTTGCCCACCCGACTTCCAGGCCCTGCTGGCTTTCCAGCCTCTATGTCTCTCTTTGTTCCACAGTTGGAGATTGTCTGATCCCTGCTGCAGGTGGTCCTACCTAAACCTCCAGGTCTTCCACCCCAGTTCATCAAATGAGTAACAACTTGGTGAATGCTCTCTTCTAAGCACTGCTTGCTCCTTCCTCATCATCATTACCATAATTCAGGCCATCCCAAACCTTTTCCTGCTGCAAAGTCAGTGTACTGGTTAAAATGTTTGTGCCCTGAATTTAGGTGAGTTAGGTTGGAGTGTCACTTCTTCCTCTTGCTAATTCTGCAATCTGTAACAAATTACTTAATCTCTTTAAAACTTTCTAAACTATAAAGGGAGGGTATTAGTAGCACTACATGAAGTTTAAGCTTTATAGCCTTTCACTCGTTTGAGCCCCTTCACAGCTCTGGGAGGAAGGGTCCTAGCAATGGGCTTACTTAGTCATCTTTTAAGAAATTTTGCAAAAGTAAGATTTTTTTTTTTTTGCTGCATGTCTTACTCTGTTGTAATTCCCCTTCATTGGACGGCATTTGAAACGACTATAGGCATTTTAGGGGTCCATCTATGGAGAAGATTAGTGGGTAATATGTTCATTTTGAGTATGGGAGATATATTTATGTGCTTAACAATCATTTTCATGTATGATTACTTTTTACTGGCTGTCCCCACATAGAAATGGCTTCCAGTAATATTCTTACTGCCTATGTGAACTCATCAGGTGTTAGGAGATACAGATACAGGACAAGAGGTGGTGGTAATATAGAAATGTTTCCTATAGAGACTGGCACCAGAATACACAGATACAGAAGGGAAACCAATACCTGAAATGTACAACACCAAAAGATAGTTTGTGGAAAACTTCCACTCAGATTTGTAAAAAGCAAAGGGTTCAGATCCCATTGAGATCTATTAAAAAGGGAAGATATCAACCATCAGGAATAAATCTAGTAATGCAGCAAATACAAATATAGATACATATACTTTTTGCTCTCTTTTGATAAAAGCTATGCAAAACAGAGCTTACCCGGCTTCCTGTGTTTGTAAGACACAAATCAATATCAGTACTATTTACAGTATGTGATAAATATTAAAGAAATGTGATAGATTTTTCCAAACTTGACAATAATCCTAAAAGTAATATTGCCAACATGATCAGTTCATGAAAAATGACATTACCACACCAGTATTAAATTATCAATAATGAGTTGTGAAACTGAAAAAAGCTTTTTGAAATTGACTATAATAAAAAGAAATTTAATCAACCATGCTAGAGGAAATTTTGTGTTCTCTCTGTTTCAGTTATCTGCTGTCTCAGTAATGCTGTGTAACAAACAACCACCTCTCCTCCATGGCATTCAATAATAAGCATTACTGTTTATGAGAATGGAATTGGATGGAAGTTGACGGAATGGCTTTCTCAATCTTAGCTTGGTTTTCTGTTATATCAGGGTGCTAGCTAGCAGTGGGCTGATCTAGGCTCGTGTCAGCTGATACCAAGGTGACTGGGCTCTGTTCCACATGTGTCTCTAAGCTGGTCTAAGTGTGCCATTATTGCAAAGGCACAGGTGCAGAAGGGAGGACACCCAACTGGTCAAGCACTTTTCAAGCCTTTACTCACTTTAAAATATTGCTAACATCCCGTTAACCAAATCCAGTCACATGATTAAACCCAAAGTCAAAGTGGGAGGGCACTAGAAAAATAAATGACAAAGGTGAGCATATTGGCAGGGATGACCATGGGAGCCATTTTTGAAATTAAATACTCTACAAATAATACAAGGACTGAAAATTAAGTTCCTGATCTTGCCACCGTGCACTTATGTTGTCAACACTGTACAATCAGCTCAGTAAGGGTCCATAGCCTTGGTACATTGGTGTCTCACAGCTGTGTTTGTGTTGACACGTGGTGGTGTCTTGCTGAGTGGCGTTCATTATTGTCGGTGTAGGTTTCTGTGTGCTGTTGCATGAATGTTGGGGCTTGAATTAGACCAATTAACAGACATTAAATTTCTTGTTAAACTTGGCAGGAGTGGAAGTGCAATCAAAGATGTGTTAGTAATGCCATAAAGAAAGTGGCAGTGCACAAGTCAATTAAACATTTTTCTGAGGGAAGAAAAAGCATTACTGATTAAGAGAGGTTATGGCAGCCAAAAATGAGTAGAAATGACAAAAACATTGCAAAAAATTCTTCAAATTATGCATCAAAATCATCAGCTGACTGTGAGAAGCATACCGGACCAAGTAAACATTGGTAGAGAAACAGTCAGGAAAATCTTAACTGAAAATTTTGGCATGACAAAGGTGTGGCCCTTGCATCATGTCAATGCACCAGCTCACACAGCACTGTCTGTGAGGGAGTTTGTAGCCAGGAAACAAATAGTTGTATTGGAACACCCTCCCTACTCACCTGATCTGGGCCTCAGTGACTTTTTTCTTTGCGTTTTTTCTTTACCTGAAGATAAAGGAAATACGTTGATGACATTCAGGACATCAAAGGTAATACAACAACAGCTCTGATGCTCATCTCAGAAAAAGAGTTCTGAAATTGCTTTGAAGGGTGAACTAGGCACTGGTGTCATTGCCTAGCTTTCCCAGGAGAGTACTTCAAAGGTGACTATAGTGAAATTCAGCAATGACATAGGTATCACTTTTTTTCTAGAGTAAGTCAGGAACTTCATTGTCAGACCTTCATATATGTATTATAAAAAATGTTATCATACAAAGAGGTGATCAATGATTTATATAAGAAAATGTTGAACATGTATATCAGACAACTATTTAATAAAATTATTATGCTGATTTTGTCATGTTGGTAGTAATATATGTAATTTTGTATTTGGAATTTTGTGTTCTTTTTCTTCAGGAGGGATCCAGATATTATTAGAAATTCAAGCGCTACAAAGCATAAATTCACCCTGGCCTACCTTGTGAGGTGGTTTCCAGGGTTAAAGGACATAGCACAGTAAATATGAGCCATTGAAGCTGCTGATATTTGTAACTTGGCTGTACTTAGCCACTCTGTGTTAAGATCTCCTCCTCCTAACTTATCCCCTCTCCCCCAACACATGTTAAATAAAGAATTAGACCTTTTACATATTAAGTCCAAGAGCCTATTCTCTGTCTTTATTTTTCCAAACCTCTCTGTAGCTTTTGAAAATATTTATCACACCCGACGTTATTTGACTACCCACAGTGGGCCAGGCACTGTGCTAAGTGATATATGTGCATTATCTAATTTGATTTTCCAAACTACCTTAAACTACCTTAGGAGGTGGGCAGCTGACATTTAGAAAATAATGAGCATATCTAATGCCATGTACCTAGTAAATGTAGAGGTGGATTTCGTGGTAGACAAGGTGGTAGTGAAACCTGTGAGCTTCCATTTTCTTCCATCAATAAATATGTTCAGTGTGTTGCAATGCAGAAAGTACTGTGACAAGGGAGAGCATACTTGGAGTCCAGTAACCACTGTATTTATGGAGAATGACTCCCTGGGTCAGGACTGCTGTTGGTATTCCTGTATTTCTGGGAGGGAAAGGCAAGAAAGAGATGGAAATATGCCCGACTTCAGAGTATGCACTCCTAACTACTTTGCTCTTTCATCTCCTACCATCTGGAAAGATTCCCCTTTCTGTGGCAACGTGCATGATTTCACCTGCCACTAAGAGGAATAGACTAAGTGACATTAAGTAGATATTTCTAGTTGAGCAATAGTTTCAATGGATTGTGTGTGACTGTGTGTATAGGTACACACAATTACATTTTCCCATATGTTAGCTTGACCAGTCTTAGGTCTTCTCCTGGCTTAGCCTTTCCAGCCTTGAAGTATCTCCTCATTTTATCACAGAAACACTGCACCCATGACTCACACCCATTAGACCCAGCAATTCTTGCTGTGAGTCCATCTACAGAAATGGCCAAATCAGCCATTTCTTAATTTAGCAGTTGTGAAACACACACACGCAAATTGAATCTGTTAAATGTCAACATTATATATAGAACTCAAAAGTGTGGTTATTATAACTTCTGATGTTCCCAGATTTATTTAGCAAAGTGTTAGTTACATAAAATCACAGTAACAAATGACTATAGATTTGATATTTTAAAATTGAGGTTTAGAAATAATATACATTAACTTTTAAACATTGCACATGTTATCCCTTTCTAGTTAAAAATTAAGCATCAAAATATTTATTTTGTTTTATTATTGTTTTGGTTACTTTCAGTCTTACCTTTGAACTTAAAGGAGAACTGTATTTTGTGAAGGGGTTTGAGGAATGTTCAGAAATCACCACGGCATTATTATCAGACCTTTTTTATTTCATAATGAGCAATTATTAATGTGGTAGTTATTTTTCATTCCTTATGAATGATAATTAGTAGAAAGCAGAAATAAATAAAAGACAGGAGGGGAAAATGAGTGGCTGAGTTGATTTGTTGGAGTTGGCCTGCTTGACAAGCTGACAAAGGGTGGCTTGATGTCATCGTGCACATGCAGAGAACCATGAGGGCACCAAACATAAAAGCCACCATCAGCCTTAGCTCAGGACCCTAGGGAGGAGCTGCCTATCAAGGGTGGCTCTCCACCTTGGCAGCAGGCAAACAGTAACTCCATCGGTCTCCACAGTACAACCAGAGTGGTTTATTGCTAAAGCACAAATGTGGTTGTATTACTCCCTGGTTCAGTTTCCTTCAGTGGCCTCCAATGGCTCACATCTCTAGTATCATCTATTAGAACTCTTTTTCATCCTATGTTAAAAGTTTTTTTTAAAAAATCCAACCAATCAAACAAGAAAAAAATGGCTTTTAATTCCTTGAAGGTGTTCCAATGTCTTGCTTCTGAGTTTGGACACCCTCTGCTCTTTGCATGAACGAGCTCCCCTCTCCAGCCTACCCTTGCCCTGTACCCAACATTCCTGCCCATCTCCCTTTCATTTCCTGCTCTTCCCTTAGGTCCAGACTCAAGACAGATCACACTTTCTCCAGAAAGTCTCGCTGGAAACCAGCCTTCCTCCAATCAGCTTACTGCCTCTTCTCTGGATTGTCATTGACCTCTATATTTCATCCCATTGTAATCTTTATCATCCATAAAGAAATAGTCTGTGTATTTGTCTGTTTCTCCTCCAGATACAGACATCCTGTGGCCAGCAGTTATACTTTATTTAGCACAGTGCCTAGCACAGTACCTGACACAGCAGAAAGGCCAAATCTACATTTGTTGCTCTAAACTTAGGACCATCAGATAAAATAGCAATAATTAAATGTTTGTATTATTGTGACAAGAGATATTCTAAATGTAGCAGAAGAATCTAAATGTAATAGAAGACTATTAGCAAGTCTTCTCGCTTAGTCATCTCTTCTTTCAAGGTTGCAGTGTAGGGACAAAGTGCCTCTGATATTCTAAAGATAAAGGAACACACACACATGCCTTTCTTATGCCCGAGGACACAGTGAGTCATAACAAGATGCTAGAGTTTGCTGGAAACATCATCTCTCTGGCCTGTTAGACCTACCATCATTCACAATCAGCTGTGTCATCTCCAGATGTGATTTTTTGCTATAAGTCATCAACGTATAGTTTGAGCTGGGAAGCACATTCACATTGGTGAGTTACCTGTTATTGGAACAAATTGTATTTAGGTGATTCTTTTGTGACTGATCTCAGAGTTTGTTTTGAGCCAAGCTTTAAGTAATTGCAAAACTTAGGACATTTTTGTTGAGAAAGAGTGTGTGTATGTGAGTTTGTGTATTAAAAAAAAAAAGAGTGTTGTACGACAGAGAGAAAGATAGAAACCTCCTACCCTTTCATGTAGAGAAGATAACAGAAAAATATATGCCTTTTGTCATAACAACAGGAACAAGTAATCTATTATCTTGGGTTTAGGGTTAGTATCTTTTTATTTTCTATTACTATATTAGGTAATATCCTTTTATTTTCTACTCCTATATAACAAAGCATTCCAAAACAGAATGGCTTAAAGTAACAACATATAGTTTGCTCACTTGTATCTGGGCAGGTGCAATCAGCGGAACAGCTTGCATTTGGTCCACTTCACTTCAGAGCTGGGGTGACTTCAAGGTTAGGGCGTTAGTCACCTGAAGTTCACTGTGTGCTCACCACACACAGACCGTTATGTGGCCAGTACACCTTTGCACGTGGACTCTAAATTTGGCAGGTTGGCTTTCTCACAGAGTGTTGGATGTATTCCAAGGGCAAACATTGAGAAAAAGAGGGGGCAGAGAGAAAGAGAGTCAAAGAAGCAAAGCTATATCACCTTCAATATATTTTTTAAATGAACACTTGCAAATAAGATTCAAATTAATAAATTTGCTAAAAATTCCTTCTCTTTCCTAAAATTTATTTTTTATGTTTCTAAACTAGACAAATTCCCTATTACTAATGTTTTTAGGTCACAAGAAAATGTATCTCAGTTTTTTCATTATTATAAAAAATAAAGGTATCAAATCTGATTTAAAGCTAACCTCTTATGATTTTACCTGAAGGTTATTTTGCCAGGGATATGAAGCAACATCCACTCACTCATTATTCCACAATATTTAGTGTATCTATCAAACTTTGCATGCCACTCCCTCTATGACACAGCACACTTTGATTCATTTTATCACACTAATAAAGAAATCTTGGACAAGAGACAAAGAAACATCTAACTGGTTTTACTACCCTTTTACTTCCTGTAAAATATCATTCTAGAAAATATTTAGGTGATACAGCGCTTGGTCCCTTCTCCTTTCCTATAAGTCCACATGGTTCCAGCCCCAAAGGGAATGATTCTACTCTGGGGTTGGGAGTAAATGGGAAGGGTATTGCCCAAACTCAGCTCATTTTCTACAAGACTCAGGAGGTAGCTTTTCAAGAGTTGATACCTGGGAAGGAAATGTGCTAAATTTTTGCTTTTTTATATTTTAAAAATTGAAGGAGAGATATCCCCCCCAAATTTAAAAAAAAATTAGAAATCAAAGTGCATGCATTCTATATAAAGAAGAGTTTTTCTTTTTCTTTTCTTTTCTTTTCTTTTTTTTTTCCAATAAGAAAGACTATTCAAGGAGAGGGAGGCTACTACAATGGAGTTTTATAGTAGTGGAGAGACATTTGGCTTGATTCCTGAAGAAGGACTTTTTCTTTTTTGAAATCTTTTTATTTGTTTTATATGTGTATGTGTGTGTATATATATTATACATACATACATATATATATATATATATATATTTTTTTTTTTTTTTAGGCGGAGTCTCACTCTGTCACCCTGGGTAGAGTGCCCTGGCATCATAGCTCACAGAAACCTCAAACTCTTGGGCTCAAGTGATCTTCTTGCCTCAGCTTCCCAAGTAGCTGGGACTACAGGAGCCCACCTGTAGTTTTTCTATTTTTAGTAGAGACAGGGTCTCTCTCTTGCTCAGGCTGAAGAATTCTTAACAGAGAATATAGGGCCAGGAGAGGTGGCTCACGCCTGTAATCCTAGCACTCTGGGAGGCCGAGGTGGGTGGATTGCCTGAGCTCAGGAGTACGAGAACAGTCTGAGCAAGACGCCATCTCCACTAAAAATAGAAAAACTAGCTGAGCATTGTAGTGGCCCCTGTAGTCTCAGCTACTGGGTTGCTGATGCCCAAGAGTTTGGAGCTTTAGCGACCCAGCTACTTGGAGGCTGTAGTGGCACCTGTAGTCCCAGCTACTGGGTTGCTGAAGCCCAAGAGTTTGATGCCACAGCACTCTACCTATGAGTGAGACGAAAGAGAGAGAGAGAGAATACAAATTATTACAAATCTCCTCTGAGGCACATGTTCAATCTCTCCCTGAGAGGAGGCACATATACTTTGTACTTTGCTTAAAAATTGTTTTTTATCCAACACATAAGATTGTCTTGCCCTTTCCCTGTCTAACAAACAAGAATGAGTTTATAAAGATACCATCATCTAAGGTACATAAATAAATGTCAAGATAATCTGACATCCCACACCAGTTAGTAAGAAGTTTGGATATAGGTGAATGGGTGCTTCAAGTGATATACAACAATGGGTTGTTCCTGAGTTAGGTTCAAGCCTGCTTGACTCAAGAGGGTCTCTGGCTCCATGGGACACTGTCTTCAGTGTAAAATTCCTACCAAGTGTCCTTAAGAACATCTCAGGTATAGGGAGGCTGAGGAACTGAAGGAAGACTCATATCCTAAAACTCTTTTGAGTTCAAGAGGAACATAAGGAAATATTGTCTTCCGTGTCAGGGGACTAAGGATGGTTTAAAAAGAACTTAGAGTAGGACGCTTTAGATAATTTGGAAGAAGAAAATATTAAGACTGAGATCTGAGTAATACCTATTAAATAGAAGACTATAATTTATTGTCAAATCTAGGAAACTTACACCACTAATAACTATGGTGGAAAAATATACATAAACTGTGAGTATCTGGGGCAAACGAAAGTGTGGCCATCCTAAAAATCAGATGACACTTCTGGTTGATTTTGCCCATACAGAACTCTCTACAGAGAGAAAATGCTGAGCACTGGGGAAAGCATAAAAAAAAGAAGTAAGGCATCTATAAACAAAAACATAGCTATTATAAAAGATGGTACAATACAAACTATAGAAAACCGAAATCATATTATAGTATGTGGCCATCTGCTCTTTTTTTTAAACCTATAGTTATATATGTATTTCTAATCTTACTGTATTCAAACTAATATACCATGTTTCTAAAATTAAAGTTACAATACTAACTTTTCTATGTTATCTTGAATTATTAGAAACACTCTAGAGGTCATAAAATTTTACCAAGTGGCAATATTTTAATTTTCCAAGCCATCCTTCCTTCTCCCAATAATTAAATTATTAAAAAATTTTTTTTCCAGTGATCTTTTTTTTTATTAAATCATAGCTGTGTACATTAATGGAATTATGGGGTACAATATACTGGTTTTATATACAATTTGAAAGATTAGTGAATATCTTTGTATGCAGTACTCTTTTCTCCAGAAATGTGTTTTCCAGTTGAGATCCCTAAAAAGGTGAATACTGCATGAAACATTTCTAAGGTTTTCGCTATTTCCAATTTATCTTTGTCCCTGAAAAATGTTGAACTGACATTCTACCAGTAATCTTTGAGTACATCTATTTTACCATATTTTCAACCACCTGGAGTATTAGCAATTAAAGTTATGCTTTTTCTAAATGAAAAATCATTACTGTTTCAACTTACTCATTCTTTGCAAATGAGGCTGAGAATTTTTCCATTGTTGTACTGATTGGTTATATTTTCTATGGTACAGCAGCACTGAACTTGTTGGTTTCAGGATTATTTTACATTGTTAATGTTTGAAGACTTCAGACCTTTTGTGTATATAGGTCATATCTTTTGATAATTTACCATATTATAAATTAGTGCTGAGATGTTGTAAAACAAGCACTTAATTGAAAAATAATTAACACATTACATGTTATCACAAATGACATTTTAAAAAAGAGTTGCCAAAACAAAAAATTATCTAGAAGGGGGACATTGTTTTACAATTTTACAAATATTTTTAATAGATTTCATAAAAGACAACTGGCAGGACAGGGAGCCAAGACAGATGATGAGAGATTCGCTTGTTGAAACATCCCAAGCAATGCACATTTCATAGTTTTAAATCTGTAATCAGCAATAAAAACCTTAAAATATGTATCTAAGAAAATCAGAAGAACAGATTTTCTGTGCTGATATACTATTATATAAATGAAGAATTGCTTTAAGTTTCTCCCTTGTCCCCTCCTGGACTCCATAAAATTCTAATATCTAAATCATTAAAAAAAAAAAAAAAGAAAAGAAACATCCCGGCTGGAAGGTAGACTGTTGGATTGAGGATTGCAGAGAGCAGTTGCAGCTCAGGTGGGGATCACAGGGAGAGACAACAGAGATGTTTGGGGACCACACCGAGAAAAACTGCTAAGTTGAGAAAGAAGAGGATACAGAGGAAAAATTAGCAGCATGGTCCAAACCCAGAGAGGCTCAGCTCCGTGAAAGGGGGCACCTAAGTGCCTTCAGTGAACAGGGGGACACAAAATATATTGGAGCCCCTTCCACCCTCCATGAGCCCAGGCACAGCGTCTCCATAAGAAAAGCAGGGTGAACCAGCAAACCCCAGGAATTTGGGTGTCCAAAAGGAACCGTTCAAGGGAGAGCGCCACAGGAGACCTGAGCGCCGCCTTTCTTACACCTCAGCCAGGTGCACTCCTCTTAACACCTAGAGGGTTCCTCCACTGCACCTCCTCTGTTCGCAGCTTCAGCTCTGGCGGTCAGGCAACCCCTGGAGAGAGCACTGTGAATCGGGCAGCCCAGGAGGGACTGCTTCTCTGCGTGCATTCCCAGCTGACCTCACCAGAGGGAGTCGGCTGCCATAATTTGGAAACTTCCAGCCCCCTGGCCTCTGGGATTGGGGGGGATTGATCTCTGGTGGATTAGCCCACCTGACGGGACCTCTTGCCCCTTGGACACGAGAAAGAGCGTTGCAAGGAGCACAGCAGGGAGATCTCTGTCCTGGAATTGGGAAGCGAGGAAGTCCTGGGGACATATTCAATGGGACAATGTGGATGGATCCTGAGGAACAGGTTTCTGTGAGCATGGCAACCCCCCACTCCCACTGGAGAAACATTATATTGGGTAGGGACAGGGGTGGAGCACTTGGAGTGAATTATACTAGCCCCTGCATCCTGTGGTAACCAAATGCCTTGGGCACACTGGTTGAAAGGGAGCAGCGGCTTCTCCCCACCCATTGGTTATAATGGGGTGTGCAACTCCACTGTTCCTGGTGGAGGAGTGCCCCTGGGTGAGGCCTCCGCAGATACAGAGGCCTACCTCTCTCCAGTTGAGGTGCTGTGCTAGAACAGGAGTGCACAATTGGAGAACTCCCTACCTGCCAGTGTTCTGCAGAGACTCATGCTAGTGGGTCCCACACAGGCACTACGGGGAAATTTAAGAACAGGTCTTGGGTGATGAGGGAACTCACGAAGACTGCTCTGATGAGAAAGTGGTGTGCAGTTCCAGGGAGAAGCAATTAGGAAGGGTACTCACCCCACCCTGCAGAGAAACTGCACTAGTGGACAAAAGCAGAGTCTGGCTGGGGGACTTAGCTCTCAGGCATTTAGACCTCTCACTGGGGAACAGCCTTCCTGGTTTGAGGAGATAGCCCTGAACTAACATCATACCAATAGCTCCCCCATTGGCCAAAAAAGCAAAAGACCCCCTTGGCTTTGCAAAGCCTTCCAGGCTCTCTCAATCCAGGCGCAATCTGTTTTACTATTTCCCTTAACACAGGGGGAATAGAGATCAAACAACCCCACTTGGGGGACCAGAGCTTACCATGGGCACAAAAGAATATCTCAGCAACTGGCTTTTCCACCCATGTTCAATCAAGGGCAGGGTTAACAACAGAATAATGGCCAACCTGCTAGCTAAGCACAGCAGGTTCCAAATCAATCAAACAGGGGTTGGCTGATTCCTACTCAAAAGTACCACCCACCATCTCTCAAGATTAAGCTAAGGCACCTAACTTATTGCACACTATTGGGAAAATGTGAAGACAGCAGATCAGATGTAACCCAAGAAGTTCATCAAACCTGTCAGAACTCCCCACAGGGAACTCAGGACCAGCACTTCTCTCCCTGCAGTGGTTAGCAATCCTTCTTTGGGGACCTGGAGACAGGCTCATAAGCCAAGCCTAGTACCTCCTCATGTCAATCAAGAGGTCAGGTGACAAGGAATCACCTGAAAGAATTTAGAAACATAACAAATAAACAAGGATATTTTTTATGAGAAAGGATTTCTCTTATTTATTTTTTTTTTTGTGGGTTTTGGCCGGGGCTGGGTTTGAACCTGCCACCTTCGGCATATGGGACCGGTGCCCTACCACTTTGAGTCACAGGCGCCACCCTCTTATTTTTAATAAGAAAGGATACCCCCAAAAAGATCCTCACCAATAGATACCAACCAAAACAAAAATATTGAAAAATTTTGGATATAGATTGTAAAGAAGCTCAATGAAATACAGGACAAAATAGAAACTCAAAACAAAGAAACCATAAAGCAATGTAGGAAATGAAGGAAAAAATTGCTAAAGAAATATGATTATTTAAAAAATCAAACAGAACTTGTAGAGTTGAAAAAAATAATTCAAGAAAATATAAAACATAGTGGAAAGTCTTAAGAATAGGCTAGATTAGGCAGAAAAAATCTCAGAAATTGAAGATAACACCTTTCACCTCAGTCAGTGAAAAAGAACAGAGAAATAAGAGGAAGAAAGCCTACAAGAAACGGAATTATGTTAAGTGGCTTAACATAAGAATCATAGGCAGCCCTGAGGATGAAGAAGAAAATACCCAATGGTTATTAGGGGAATAATTGAAGAAAATTTCTCTGGTTTTCCTAGAAATCTAGATATTCACGTACAAAAAGTTCAACAGGCTCCTGTGAGATTCATCACAAAGAAGCTATCATCATGACACAGTCATCAGACTGTCTAAAGTTAACACAAAAGAGAAACTTCCATACATAAAAGGTGAAAGCACCAGGTAACTTAACAAGGAAAACCCATCAGACTGATTGCAGACTTCTCAACTGAGACCTTAAACCCAGAATGGACTGGGGCCCTATTTTCAGTCTTTGTAAACAGAATAATAGCCAACCTTGAATTTTGTATCCTGCAAAATAAATACATTCTCAGACAAGATAATGCTGAGGAAATTTGTCAAGATTAGACCTGCCCTACAGGAAGTGCTCAGATCTGCATTACACACTGATTAGCACAATAGACACCCCAAAGCATAAAATCACCCAAAAGGTGAAGTGCAGAGCACAGATACCATAATTGCTCAAGATATAAAACAAAGCAATAAAATTATACTCAACAGGATGAACAGAATTCCACTTATCAATTCTTTCAATAAAAGTGAATGGTTTGAATTTCCCACTCAAGAGACATAGACTGGCTGAATGGATAAAAAAATATAAGCCAGGAAACACATCTAACCCAAAAGAACTCATTCAGACACATGGTGAAAGGATGGAAAGCAATATTCCACACAAATGGAAATGAAAAGAAAGCTGGCATAGCCATTCTCATATCAGGTAACATAGACTTCAAATCAGTGAATGCAAAGAAAGACAAATATATTCACTATATAATGGTGAAGGAAACAATTCAACAAGAAGACTTAACAATTATACCATGTATCTTCTCATACTACAGTGCAATAAAATTGGAAATTACTTCTAACAGAAAGACTCAAATCTACACAGTCAAGGAAATTAACCTACTGCTGAATGATTATTGGGTCAGGGAGGAAATTAAGATGGAAATCAAAAGATTGTTTCAATTAAATGACAAAGGAGACATAAATTATCAACATTTGTGGGATTTAGTGAAAATAGTCCTAAGAGAAAAAGGCATGGTCTTAAATACCTACATCAAAAAGACAAGAGACCACAAACCAAAAATCTAAGGAATCATCTGAAGGTATTAGAAAAGGAAGAGCAAACCAATCCCAAACCTAGAAGAAGAATAGAAACAAGTAAGGTCAGAGCAGAACTAAATGAAATCAATAACAGAAGAATTATACATAAGATTAATGAAATGAAAACTTGGTTTTTTGAAAAGAAACAGAAAAGTAAGGATCCTAACAAACTCAATCAGAAATGAAAAAGGAGATATTACAACTAATACTGTGGAAATGTTATCTCTGAATATTATAAAAATATCTATGCTCATAATCTTGAAAATGTGGAGGGAATTGTATAAATTCTTGGAAACAAACAAACTGTCTAGAGTTAAGCAAGAGAAGTATAACTCCTGGAAAGACAAATAATAACTTATGAAATGAAGCAGCAATAAAATGTCTTCCAACAAAAGAAAGACCCAGACAACACAGTATCATACCCAATTTTACTGGCTCTACAAGCAAGGACTGGTACCTATACTGCAGAAATTATTTCATAACATTGAGAAATCATTTGATGAAACCAATATAACCTTGATACTAAAGCTAGAAAATGATACAACAAAAAAGTTAACTACAGACCAATATCCTTTATGAATATAGATGTAAAAATTGTCAGTAAAATTCTGACAAATTGAATTCAATAACTTATCAAAAGATCAGTTCAGCATGACCAGCTGATTTCATCCAAGGGATGCAAAGATGGCTTAACATATGCAAATCCATAAATGTGATTTACCACATAAACAGAAGCAAAAACAAAAACCAAATGATCATCTCAATAGATGCAGAAAAAGCATTTGACAAAATATGGCACCCTCTTATGATAATAAGTCTTAACAAAATAGCCAAAGGGGGAATACACCTCAAAATTATGAAAGTCCTATTTGAAAAATCCAAAGCCAACATCATACCGAATGGAGAATAATTGAAAGCATTCCTCTTAGAACTGGAACTAGAAAAGGTTGCCCATTGTCACCACTTCTATTCAACACAGTGCTGCAGTCCTAGCTAGAGCAGTTAGACAAGAGAGGAAAATAAAAGTATCCAAGTGGAGAAAGAAGAGGTCAAACTATTGCTCTTTGCTGATGTTATGATTTTGTATCTAGAAAATCCAAAAGACTCCTAGAATTGGTACACAAATTCAGCAGAGTTTCAGGTTACAAAATCAATGTACACAAATCAGTAGCATTGCTATACACCACCAGTCAAGCTGAGAATCAAATCAAAGACTCGCTACCTTTCACAATAGTAACAGGGAAAATAAAATACCTAGGGAAATATTTAACAAAGCAGGTGAAAAACCTCTATCTATAGTGAGAATTACAAATAACTGATGGAAGAAACTGCAGAGAATGTAAACAAATGGAAAAACATGTCATGCTTACAGATCAGCAGAATTAACGTTGTTAAAATGTCTATATCATCCAATATAATTTACAGAGTCAATGCAATCCCCATTAAAATACCAATGTCATTTTTGCATGTCTAGAAAAAAATAATTCTAAACTTTATACAGAACTAGAACAGAACCTGCATAGCCAATTCAACCTTACATAAAAGGAATAAATTGGGAGGCATCACTTTACCAGACTTCGAGTTATGCTATAAGGCTATTGCAACCAAACAGCATGGTAATGGCATAAAACAGAGACCAATAGATCAGAACAGAAAACCCATATATAAAACCATCCTCATGTTGCCATCTGATCTTTGACAAAGCAGACAATAACATACACTGGGGAAAAGAATTCCCAGTCAGTCAATGATGCTGGAAGAATTGGATACTCACAGGTAGAAAGTCGAAATCGGATCTGCACCTATCACTTCTCACAAAAATTAATTCATGATGGATAACAGACTTAAACCTAAGGCATAAGAGTATAATAACTCTAGAAGGAAATGTTGGAGAAAACTCCTATAGCTATCAACCAAGGCAAAGAATTTATGAAAAATACCCCAAAGGCAATTACAGCAACAACAAAAATTAATAAATGGGACTTGATTGAATTAAAAAGTTCATGCACTTGGGTGATGCCTCTGGCTCAAAGGAGTGGTGTGCTGGCCCCGTATACAGGAGATGGTGGTGCAAACCTAGCCCAGGCCAAAAAAAAAAAAAAAATGTTCATGCACAACCAAGGAAACACAATCAATAGAGCAAATGGACAATCCATAGAATGGGAGAAAATATTTCAATGCTATAAATCCTACAAAGAGCTAATACCATCTATAAAAACTCAAGCAAGTCAGTAAGAAAAAAAAACAAACAACCCCATAAGAAAGTGGGGAAAAGATACGAACAAAAACATTTCAAAGGAAGATAGACTAATGGCCAATAAACATACAAAGAAGGCTCAAGGTCTGTAAAAATCAGGACAATGCAAATCAAAATCACAGTGAGATATTAAATTCCAGTGAGAACTGCTTTTATCAAAAAGTCCGAACACCAGATGCTGGCGTGGATGTGGAGAGAAAGGAACACTTACACTACTGTTGCTAAGACTACAAACTAGGACGACCTCTACAGAAAGAAGTGTAGAAATACTTAAAATAATTAAAAGTAGACTTATCATTTAATCTAGAAACCCCCTCCTGGGTATTTTCTCAAAGGGACAAAGTAATTTTATCAAAAAGATTTGTGTACTCAAATGTTTATTGTAGCATGAATTCACAATCACAAAGATGTGAAACCAAACCAAGTGTCCATTATTTCATGAGTAGATTAATAGAATGTATATGTACACTATGAAGTATTACTCAGCCATAAAAAATGGTGAACTGATACCTTTTATAACAACCTGGATGGAACTGGACACCATTTTCCTAAGTGAAGTATCACAAGAATAGAAAAACACCCTATGTACTCACTATTTGATTGGAAAAATTGATCAACTCTCGTGTACACATGGAAGTGAAACGCAATGGAAATCAAGCAGGCAGGAGGGAGTGAAGAGGATGGGTGTACTCACATTTAATAGGTATAATGAACACTACCTGGGCAGTATAACTTTGACTCAAACTGTATAATAACAAATGATGTAACATTTGTACCCCCATAATATTCTGAAAAAAAAAAAAAGAAAGATAACTGTATTCTCATATCTGCTTTGGTATTCATTCTGTTTCAATGTGTTTCTTTCATTAAATTATATGGAAAAAACTCACTCTCTCATACATGGCAGGAGGAAAGAGGGGATATTTTAGTATTCTTTTCAGAAATATATAGATCAGGGGTGTCTAACTTGCAGCCCGTGGGCTGCATGCTGATTTGGGAGTACTTTTTTCGCTTATCTATGGTGTCAGCTATCACAAAAACTATGCTTACATCTCTTTATTTTTGCTAATCAGCTTTAAGTAGTGTTTGCATATTTAATTTGTGAGTACTGTGAGTACTTTTTGTGCTTATCTGTGGTGTCAGCTATCACAAAAACTATGCACATCTTTTTATTTTTGCTAATCAGCTTTAATTAGTGTTCGTATATTTAATGTGTGGCCCAAGACAACACTTTATCTTGCAATGTGCAGCAGAGGAAGCAAAAAGGTTGGACACCTTGATTTAGATATTCTGTTTCAATGCCACACCAAAAATATTCAATAAGTGATTGTTACTTAAAGGTTAATTTCAAATAATAATATGAAATTAAATAAAACCTTAGTGTTCTTTTTACTAAAATTCATTGGTGTTTCTAACTTTTTCAATGGATTTTTATCCATGCACGATTCTAAAATATTATGTCCAAATGTGTAGATAATATTCGTTCACTGAGTTATGCAGATCTTTTAAATGCTACCCTATTTCATTATGCAATGTCAAAACCTCACATTTGTTAATATTACTACCAATCGCATCAGGGAAGTCTTGAATAACTGGAAAGCTGTCAAGCTTATGGTAGTAATGACATATTTTCCAATATTCTAATTGTTGCTTGAATACTCAAATTTTATCATTGGCACAAATACAATTGTTTTCCTTCAAGTGACAAGCTCACTTCATTGAGTTTCAAGAAAATGTCTGCCAAATATGTAAGTCTAAATAAATATGATTTGTCACTTCTTTCAAATAAAAATGTTATTCCATTAAAAAAATGGCTAGTTCTGTTTACAACTGTAACAATCACAAAGTGCTTTCTTGAGATACTATTATGCTTTGGGATTAAATAAAAGTTCTTCATGTATATTTCCCATTTTGTCACAGTATTTGCAAGTATGTGTTCAAGGACCATAAAGGGCATCACTCTTTAATAATATTGGCCTTTCCATTTTGCTTTATTTTGTTTTGTTTGGTTTATTAACAGTGCATAGCAGTGAAAAATGTGATTACTAGTTAGGTGGGCACTGGGCGTCTATAGATAGCACATTGAAATTATTGCTAAGGTGAGTTTTTAATTTCATATCTTCTGCTTATTTTCCCATTAGCGATTTCCTGGGTATAGGCTCATTATATGTTATACGCATTAAGCTTTTGTCATGACATTTGCTATTGAAATTGTTACTGTTTATCTTTGCATTAGAATTTTGGTACTGTAGAAAAGAAAAAAGAAGAAAAAAGAATTTTGATAATGTTCTTATTTTTTACATACAGATTTTAAAATATTTCATGTTTTTTTCTTTTTTCTTTTTTTTAAATTAAATCATAGCTGGGTACATTAATGCAATCATGGGGCACCATACACTGATTTTTTTTTTTTTTTTTTTTTTTACTCTTATTTTTTTTTTTTTTTATTGTTGGGGATTCATTGAGGGTACAATAAGCCAGGTTGCACTGATTGCAATTGTTAGGTAAAGTCCCTCTTGCAATCATGTCTTGCATGTGTGACACACACCAAGGCCCCACCCCCCTCCCTCCGTCCCTCTTTCTGCTTTCCCTCCCCCCATAATCATAATTGTCATTAATTGTCCTCATATCAAAATTGAGTACATAGGATTCATGCTTCTCCATTCTTGTGATGCTTTACTAAGAATAATGTCTTCCACGTCCATCCAGGTTAATACGAAGGATGTAAAGTCTCCATTTTTTTTAATGGCTGAATAGTATTCCATGGTATACATATACCACAGCTTGTTAATCCATTCCTGGGCTGGTGGGCATTTAGGCTGTTTCCACATTTTGGTGATTGTAAATTGAGCTGCAATAAACAGTCTAGTACAAGTGTCCTTATGATAAAAGGATTTCTTTCCTTCTGGGTAGATGCCCAGTAATGGGATTGCAGGATCAAATGGGAGGTCTAGCTTGAGTGCTTTGAGGTTTCTCCATACTTCCTTCCAGAAAGGTTGTACTAGTTTGCAGTCCCACCAGCAGTGTAAAAGCGTTCCCTTCTCTCCACATCCACGCCAGCATCTGCAGTTTTGAGATTTTGTGATGTGGGCCATTCTCACTGGGGTTAGATGATATCTCAGGGTTGTTTTGATTTGCATTTCTCTAATATATAGAGATGATGAACATTTTTTCATGTGTTTGTTAGCCATTCGTCTGTCGTCTTTAGAGAAAGTTCTATTCATGTCTCTTGCCCATTGATATAATAGACCATTTGACACGTTTTCATCACACTGGTTAACATAGCCTTCCTGGTATTTTCTTAGTTATTGTGTTAAGACATTTATATTCTACATTTACTGAGTTTCACATGTACCCTTGTAAGATGCACCCTAGGTGTGATCCCACCAATTACCCACCCTCCACCTATCCTCTCCCCTCCCCTCCACTTCCTTTCCCCTTTTCCCATATTCTTAGATTATAACTGGTTTATAGCTTTCATATGAAAGCCATAAATTAGTTTCCTAGTAGGGCTGAGTACATTTTTCTTCAATTATTGAGATACTTTGCTAAGAAGAATATGTTCCAGTTCCATCCATGTAAACATGAAAGAGGTAAAGTCTCCATCTTTCTTTAAGGCTGCATAATATTCCATGGTGTACATATACCACAATTTATTAATCCATTGGTGGATCGATGGGCACTTGGGCTATTTCCATGACTTAGCAATTTTGAATTGAGCTGCAATAAACATTCTGGTACAAATATCTTTGTTATAATGTGATTTTTGGTCTTCTGGGTATATACCTAGTAGAGGAATTATAGGATTGAATGGCAGGTCTATTTTTAGATCTCTAAGTGTTCTCCAAACATCTTTCCAAAAGGAATGTATTAATTTGCATTCCCACCAGCAGTGCAGAAGTGTTCCCTTTTCTCCACATCCGCGCCAACATCTCTGGTCTTGGGATTTCGTGATATGGGCTAATCTTACTGGAGTTAGATGACATCTCAAAGTAGTTTTGATTTGCATTTCTCTGATGATTAAAGATCATGAGCATTTTTTCATATGTCTGTAGGCCTGTCTTCTTCAGAGAAGTTTCTCTTCAAGTCCCTTGCCCAGCCTGCAATGGGATCACTTGTTCTTCTCTTGCTTATACGTTTGAGTTCTCTGTGGATTCTGATTATTAAACCTTTGTCGGAGACATAACCTGCAAATACCTTCTCCCATTCTGAGGGCTGTTTGCTTGCTTTACTTACTGTGTTCTAGGCTGTGCAGAAGCTTTTTAGTTTGATCAGGTCCCAGTAGTGTATTTTTGAAGCTGCTTCAATTGCCTGGGGGTTCCTCCTTATAAAATACTCACCCAGACCGATTTCTTCAAGGGTTTTCCCTGCACTGTCTTCTAGTATTTTTATAGTTTCATGTCTTCAGTTTAAATCTTTGATCCAGTGAGAGTCTATCTTAGTGAATGGTGAAAGGTATGGGTCCAGTTTCAGTCTTCTACAGTTTCCCAGCCAGTTCACCCAGCACCATTTGTTAAATAGGGAATCTTTTCCCCCACTGAATGTTTTTAATTGGCTTGTCAAAGATCAAATAATGGTAAGTAGCTGGATTTATCTCTTGGTTCTCTATTCTGTTCCAGACATCTACTTCTCTGTTTTTGTGCCAGTACCATGCTGTTTTGATCACTATCAATTTATAGTATATTCTGAGGTCTGGTAGCATGATTTCTACTGCTTTTTTTTTTTTTTTTCTGAGTAATGTCTTGGCTATTCGAGGTTTTTTTCTGATTCCATATAAAACGAAGTATTATTTTTTCAAGATCTTTAAAGTATGACAGTGGAGCTTTAATAGGGATTGCATTAAAATTGTATATTGCTTTGGGTAGTATGGACATTTTAACAATGTTAATTCTTCCCAGCCAAAACCATGGTATGTTTTTCCACTTGTTAACATTTTCAGCTATTTCTTTCCTTAGAATTTCATAGTTCTCTTTATGGAGATCTTTCAACGTCCTTTGTTAGATAAACTCCCAAATATTTCATCTTTTATGGCACTGCTGTGAATGGAATAGAGTCCTTAACTGTTATTTCAGCTTGACTATTGTTGGTATATATAAAGGCTACCAATTGATGAATGTTGATTTTGTAACCTGAGACACTGCTGTATTCCTTGATCACTTCTAAGAGTTTTGTAGTAGAATCCCTGGTGTTTTCCAGATATACAATCATATCATCTGCGAAGAGTGAAAGTTTGATCTCTTCTGACCCTATATGGATACCCTTGATCGCCTTTTCTTCCCTAATTGCAATGGCTAAAACTTCCATTACAATGTTAAAGAGCAGTGGAGTCAATGAACAGCCTTTCTGGTTTCTGATCTGAGTGGAAATGATTTCAATTTAACTCCATTCAATATGATATTGGCTGTGGGTTTGCTGTAGATGGCCTCTATCAGTTTAAGAAATGTTCCTTCTATACCAATTTTCTTAAGTGTTCTGATCATGAAGGGATGCTGGATATTATCAAAAGCTTTTTATGCATCAATTGAGAGAATCATATGGTCTTTGGTTGTTAATTTGTTTATGTGCTGAATTATACTTATAGGTTTACATATATTGAACCAGCTTTGAGACCCTGCATTAAATCTGAGTTGGTCCTGGTGTATAATTTGTTTGATGTGTTGCTGGATTCTGTTTGTTAGGATCTTGTTGAATATATTTGCATCTATATTTATTAGTGATACTGGTCTATAATTTTCTTTTCCTGTTAGGTCTTTTCCTGGTTTGGGGATCAGGGTGATGTTTGCTTCATAGAATGTGTTGGGTCGTCTTCCTTCTTTTTCTACATTTTGAAACAGGTAGAGTAATATAGGTACTGGTTCCTCTTGAAAGGTTTGGTAGAATTCTGACGTGAAGCGATCTGGTTCCGGGCTTTTCTTTTTAGGGAGATTTTGTATGGTTTATGCTATTTCCAAACTTGATATGGGCCTGTTCAAAATTTCCACTTGATTCTGGCTAAGTTTTGGAAGGTGATGTGCTTCCAAGTATTGGTCAATTTCCTTCAGATTTTCATATTTCAGAGAATAAAGTTCCTTGTAATATTCGTTGAGGATTTTTTTTGAATTTCTGAGGAGTCTGTTGTTATTTTGTCTTTGTCGTTTCTGATTGATGAGATTAGAGATTTTAGTCTTCTTTTCCTGATTAGGTTAGCCAAAGGTTTATCTATGTTATTGACCTTTTCAAAAAACCAACTTATTGATTTATTAATGTGTTGTATAATTCTTTTGTTTTCAATTTCATTTAATTCAGCTCTAATTTTGGTTATTTCTTTTCTTCTACTGGGTTTGGGTTTGGAATATTCTTCCTTTTCCAGTTGCTTGAGATGTCCCGTTAAGTTGTTAACTTCCTCTCTTTCTGTTCTCTTGTGGAAGGCTTACAGTGCTATAAATTTCCCTCTTAGGACTGCCTTTGCAGTATCCTGGAGGTTCTGATAATTCATGTCTTCCTTGTAGTTTTGTTCCAAAAATTTGTCAATTTCCTTCTTAATCTCATGTCTGACCCAGCTGTCATTCAGCATAAGTTTATTTAATATCCATGTTTTTGTATGAGTATGCAGATTCCTGTTGTTACTAAGTTCAACTTTTATTCCATGGTGGTCTGAGAAGACGCAAGGAATAATTTCTATTCCTTTAAATTTACTGAGGTTAGACTTGTGACCTAAGAAGTGATTGATTTTGGAGTATGTTCCTTGGGTGATGAGAAGTATGTATATTCAGTTTTGTTGAGATGAAATTTTCTGTAGATGTCTGCTCAATCCAAATGTTGGATGATTAGATTTAAATCTAAAATTTCTTTGCTCAGCTTCTTATTGGAGGATCTATCCCACACTGCTAAAGGAGTGTTAAAATCTCTGACTATTATGGGGCTGGAGGAAATCAAGTTGCTCATGTCTTTTAGAGTTTCTCTTATAAATTGAGGCACATTCTGGTTGGGTGCACAAATATTAATAATTGAAATCTCATCATATTGAGTATTACCCTTAAGAAATATGAAGTGACCATTCTTATCCTTCCTTACTTTTGTTGGTTTAAAGCCTATTGTGTTTGCAAATAGAATTGCAACACCTGCTTTTTTCTGATTACCATTTGCCTGAAATATCGATGACCATCCTTTTACCCTGAGTCTATATTTATCTTTTAAGGTAATTTGTGACTCTTGTATGCAGCAAATATCTGGCCTGAGTTTTTGTATCTAGTCAGCTAGCCTGTGCCTCTTTAGAGGACAGTTTAAGCCATTCACATTAATGGAGATTATTGATAAGTCTGGTAAAATTTTGGGCATCGAGTTTTTCAAAAGTTCAGTGGACATTTTTAATCCCTTCACCATTTTGGAAGTTGGAGTTTGATCAAAAGTTTCTGAGTGAGTTTACTTTTGTGTTAGAGAATTTGGCTTGTCATTATGAAGGATAGGTCTGAGAATATCCCAAAGAGGTGGTTTGGTTATGGCAAATTTCTTCAACATATGAATGTCATTAAAGTATTTAATTTCTCCATCATAAATGAAACTAAGTTTAGCAGGATACAGGATCCAGGATCCAGGGTTGAAAGTTATTTTGCATCAGGAGATTAAAGTCAATGACCAACCCTCTTCTGGCTATAAAAGATAAAGCAGAGAGATCTGCAGTCATTCCAATATTCTTCCCTTTGTAGGTAATGGATTTCTTACGTCTGGCTGCTTTTAGAATTTTCTCCTTCATATTAACTTTAGTGAAGTTAATTATGATATGCATGGGGGATGTCTTATTGGGATTTAGTTGTGCTGAGGTTCTGAAACTGTCTTCTATGTGAATTTCAGAATCTCTTGGCATGTCTGGAAAATTCTCTTTCATAATTCCATGGAGAAGGGCCTCTGTGCCTAGCAAGGCCACTTCATCACTTTCAGGGATTCCAATGAGGTGGATATTAACCTTCTTCAAATTATCCCAGAGCTCTCTGAGAGAATGATCTGGTTTTGCTCTCCATTTCTCTTCTGCTTTGAAAGTTTGGGAGCATTCTAAAGCTTTGTCTTCAATTTCAGAAATCCTTTCTTCTGCTTGCTCCACTCTGTTACTGAGGGATTCTACTGTATTTTTCAGATCTTTGATGGCTGCAAATTCTTGCTTCAGTGTGTCAAAATTTTTGTTGGTTTTGTCTTTAAATTCATTAAATTCTTGAGACAACTTTTGAATTTCTCCTTGAATTTCTAATTCTGACTTTTGAATTACTCCTCAAATTTCTAATTCCAAATTTTCTTCCATTCTATTAATCTTATTTTCAATTCAAATTCTGAATTTGATTTCTGACATCTCAGCCAGCTGTTTATGAATGGGATCTTCAGTTACATTTGATCACATTTTCACACTTTTCTAAAACTTAATAATGCCGCAATGTATGTATATAACACATTTAGTTTATCTCTTCAGCTGTCATTAGGCATTTTGTATTGCCTCCATTGTTTGGTTATTGTGAATATTCCCGCAAAGAACGTGAGTGTTCAAATATCTTTTTGAGTCTTTGCTTTCAATTTTGGGAGGCATATACTCAGAAAAGAGATTTTTATGTCATATGGTAATTCTGTGCTTACTTTTGGGGGAACATTCATATTGTTTCTCATTGTGGCTGCACCATTTACACCATCACCAGCAGTGCACAAGTCTTCCAATTTCTCCACATCCTCTTCAACACTTGTTATTTTTTTTTAATTTTTCTTAATAGCCACCTTAATGGGTATTATGCATATTTAAATTTATTAGAAACTGCCAAACTGTTTTCCAGAGTGACTGCATCATTTTATATTCCCACAAGCAAAGTGTGACTGGTCCACTTTAGCATTGATTTTTGTCACTTTTGTTGTTGTTGTTGTTTAAACATTATTGTGACATCTATGTCATGGTATCTCATTGTGGTTTTAATTGCATTTTCCGGATAGCTAATGATCTTAAATGTGTTTCATGTGCTTATTTGCTTTCCTCTTTGATGAAATGCCTCTTCAATCTTATCAATTCTTCAATTTTTCTTTTTATGCATCATGCTTTTGGTGTCAGTTCTAAGAACTCATTATCCCTAGCTCTGAAAATATTCCCTTTTGTATTTTTCTAAATATTTTATAGCTTTATATTCACAGTTAAGTGTGAAATACGTTCTGAGTTCATTTTGCATGAAGTGTGAAGTTTAGATTGAGATTCAAATTTTGCTGATAGATTTTCAATTGCTCCAGCACCATAGGTTGAACACACTATCCTTCCACTGCTCATGTACTTTTGTCAAAAATCGGTTTTTCATGTAGGTCTATTTCTGGTTTCTTTATCCTGTTCCATTGATCTACATGTCCATTCCTCCCAAAGACCATACTATATTGTCTGTTATAGGCACATTAAATAAACCTGAATATCATATGAACTCCTCCCACTTTATTTATCTTTGTCAAGATTGTTCTGCCTATTCTAGGCTCTGTGCCTACCCATATAGGTTTTAAAGTAAATTTCTCTGTGTCTACAGAAAATTTTGCCTATATTTGATAGGAATTGCATTGAAACTACACATTGATTTGATAGAATCGATATCTGTACTATGTTGAATTTTCCTGTCCATGAACACAGTAGGTAGAATAATTAATTTTATCTGTCAACTTATCTGAGCCATGGTACCTAGATATTTGGTCAAAAATTGGTCTGCAAGGGGAGTTTTTGAATGAGATGTACACTTACATCCATGAAAACAGATGCCTTCCTTAATGGGAGTGGGTCTCATCCAATTAGTTAAAAGCCTAAGTAGAATAAAAGGCCAACAACCTCCCTTGAGCAAGAAGGAATTCTGGAGGAGACTGAATTTGGACTTATCTGCAAATTGGCTCTTCCTGCTATCTGTCAAGTTGTATTTGGATTTAAACTGCAATTCTTTCCTGCATCACCAACCTGCCAGCCTCCACCACCAGATTTTAGACTATTAGGCCTCTACGATCTCATAAGTCAATTCCTTAAGATAAATGTCTTTTTTATATATACATATCCTATTAATTCTGTTTCTTTGGAGAACTCTGACTAATACAGGTCATTCTTTATTTAGGTTTTCTTCAATTTCTGTCATCAGCATTTTATAATTTTCGGATTCTAAAAAGCTTTGTTAAGCATATATCTAAGTATTTTATTCTTTTTGGAAAGATTTTAAATGAAATTTATCTTTAATTTTGGTTTCCACATGTCCATGGTTAGTATAAGGAAGAATAATTAATTTTTGTGTGTTGGCATTGAGTCCTGTGATCTTGTTGAATTCACTTAGTAATTTTAGGAGGTTTTTAAAATAGATTTCATGGGATTTTCTACATAGACAATAATGTCATCTACAAATAGGAATAGTTTTTTTTTTTTCTTTCCAAGCTCCATTATTTTTTTAATTTTTCTAACTTTATTACAGTGTCAAGAACTTCTAGTGCTATGTTGAATAAGAGTAGGGAAAGACATATTTTTATTGATTTTAAACTCAGGAAATTCTCCTCCCTCCAGGCAGTAGATAATAATGATTTCTATTTTCATCTAACATATATTTTTCTCTTTCATTTTTTACACTGTTTATGTGAACTTTGGCAATTATTTAAATTCTTTCAACTTCAATGTTTACTCTTCTATAAAGTGAGGCAAATAATATTGGGTACTGAAGTTCATGGGAAGGAATAAATAAAATATGTAACTCAAAAATCATTTTTTTCCAGCAAATGGTTATTATTGGACCTTGATTGGCCTAATAAATAATAGCTCTTTACTTTACTCAGCCCTAGTTGAGAACCAATTAGAAAAGCCTCAAAAGTCAAGAAGATGAGATTAAAATGAAAGCTTAACTACTGACAAAGCTCTTTTGGAGGATATAGCTTTGCGTAAAAGTATAATGTGTCTTACAGTACTCTTTGCCAGACCTACCTTGGAATGGACTTCCCCATCCTCATCCCTGGAAGGAATACGCAGAGTAGAAACACTTATCTAGAATTGTGGTCCTATGTTGGTGTGCAGCAAAGAGAGAGAAAAGGATGAAACACGGACCAATGACTGGTATCAATGGGGTAAATCTCTCAGAGGTTTGAGGGCTTGTTGTCCCCCAATGGCAATGATTGTTGCTGATGTCATTATTAAAATAGACATAAGCTATTTAAATAAAGTGAGGATTTATATTGGTGTATTTTGTAAAGTGAAGTAGTTTAGTTAGCTGTACCAATTCACAAATTATTTGTCACTTCCAGAGAAATACTGTATAACTCTCCTTTAAAAAATCATAAAAGATAGTCTGTTTTAAAATTTAATTATCAGTTCCATGGCTCTATCTCCAATTATGATGTAAAACCACACTCTTCATCTTTAGTAGCTTGTAAAACTAGTTTCTCTCATCACTCCATTACAATATTGAGAAAATATCTTTGCTTTCATTTTATGATTATTATTTCCAATGATCTTTTCTGTAAAAAGTATAACTATCAGTTGAAACAGTTGTGTTCTCTGTTCTAATAATAGCTTTGATTCCTTGACCCATCAAATGCATGAGACCTCAAAGAGGAGATTGGTTTTGTTAGGAGGAAGTTGTAGGTCAATTTCATTTCTTTTGGTATTAAAATCTTTAATATATATGTATGGGGTTTTCCATTTAGAATATGAACTAATTCATCATGAAAACATCCTCAGTTTTCTCTCCTACTGCCAAAGTTTGTGGTCATCCTGCCACACAGAAAATCAAAGCTATTGGTATACTTTAGATATAGCCACAATTTATAAGCACCACACAGTTGGCACAGTGATAAACATTATCAGTACAGACCCTCGTAAGAATTGTGTCAAATTAAGTATGTTACTGAAGGTGAAATTGAAATTCAGAAAAATTAATTTACTTTTAATTAATGGATTTCTGGCTACTATTCCAGTAAAATGATAATAAGGTAGGCTATTCATCGCACACCTCAATTAATCTTGAATTGTTGCTATCAATTTAGCTTGCAAAAATGTCAATATTGTAGAGATGGAGCCCTAACATTATCCTCACTGGCTCACTCTATATAATCCCCTCCCTGTGAGTATGAGTAGACCCTGTCATGGCACATTACTCCAGTGATTATGTTTGTCATGTGGCAAACGAGATTATTCTGGGGGTGCCTGAGCTAACCAGTGAACCCTTTAAGAGCAATGATTTTTCTCTGGGACTAATGTGAATGAGAATTCCCTAAATGCTGTAGTATTGAGGAGAGCATAATGTCATGGGTTTTGCCTCTAGGAATTCTTCTGGGTCTTTACAATGGAGACAAGAAAAATCCCTTGTGGCTCTGGCAAGGGGAAGGGGAAAAATAACCATTTTGAAATATGCAGATAGTATTCTCCATAAGAGGGCCCACTCTCAGGGGAAAATACTTTACCAGAATATTATTCAATTTCTATTTGCCCAATTCCAACCCCCTCTAGCCTTCCTGTCTCACTTAAAGAACACTTGTGACAGTCACAATTTATGACTCACCATGGGAAGTCAAAGTCTCTGGCACCTACAGTACAGAAAACATAAAACATAGCCCAATTACTAGATAGAGTAATAGGAAACCACACACTAAAGGCTTTAGCTCAGTTCTTATAACTTGATGTACCATGTTTGGCTTTCAACACAAAAGTGTAAGACATGGTAAAAAACAAGAAAAAAATAGAGTCTAAAGATACAAAGGAGTCATTAGAACCAGACTCACAAAACATTTTAAAGTTAAAATGATTTTTTGTCCTTCATTGATCTAGAAAATAACTATTTAAAATAATATGATTGGGGGAGTAGACAAGATGGCTGACTGAAGCCAGCTTTCCACAGAGGCTCCCGTCAAGTAGGAGAGTTAAAGGACAAAAATTCAGCAAGTAACCTCGTGGATTTGAGCTGCACTAAGAGAGAAGGTTGAAGAACACACGTCAACCCTGCTGAGGCGACCTGCAACAACAAGGATACAAACAAAAGGTACAAAATCCATCACCAAGCGGATGGAAGTCCCTTTCCCATGAGAACGGCTCAGAGTGCCCACAAACAACCGGGCAGAGTTCAAAGGTCCTCCCACTACACTCCACAGGAGAGACCCTCTAAAAACTAGACCTACCTCCCCTACTAGGGTGCCACGGCATCCTCCTACCAGGCATAAAACTGTATAAACTGTATATAGTCTCTACCTGGAATTCTGAGCTCCCAGCGCTCCCCTTCACTCACACTGAGGTCTGGAGGCCAGTCCCAGTTGGCGGAGAGGGGACCACACCAGAGTGGCAGTTCCCTGAGGTACAGTGCGACAGCCGTCTTTTATTGACAATATGGCCAGGCATAAAACTGTGTAAAGCTGTGTGTGTTCTCTGCCCGCAACCCCAGGCTCCCAGCGCTCCCCGCGCTCCCCTCTGCCCTCGCTCCAAGGTCTGAAGGCCTGTCCCCCAGGAGTCCAGACTCTTGGGCGATTCCTCGAGGGGCATAGACAGTGCCGGGCTGCAGCCCATCGGTGCTCACTCTGGGGTACAGGAGCAGAGAGAGGACGGTTGGCCGGAAGGGAGCTGCACCAGAGCAGCGGTTGCCTGAGGCATAAAACAGCAGCCCTCTTTTTCTAGCAATACGGCTCACTACCAAATACTCTGAAGCCACACCCCCTGTCTCCCTGGGCAACCAGAGACTCTGAGCATAGAATTTGCCTGAGGCAACTCCAACTTGCAAACCGGGGAAACTCCCAGGGCGGGGCTGACCCAGAGGTCTGCTTTACTAAACCTAAGACGCACCTGGCCCTCCGGGGATCATCAGACTATAGACAATACAAGAGAAAAAACAAGCTGATTTGAAACTCAATTCAGCTTCTCTTCTGCAGGGGAACTGCAAAGTTGTTCTGTTCTGTTCTGTCAGTAACATTAATCAGGGGTGAGACTGGACCTGAGTGAAAACCACCCAACCTTCATCAAGTGCCCAAGGTTGTCAGGCCTCACCTCCTCCTGCTAGAGAGAGGCAGAGTGCAGCGGCCTGGCAGACTTCCTTGTGATTCAGGCAGGCGCAAACTCCTGGAGTACGGAATCACTACAGGCAACTGCATCAGCCAACTGCAGGGCTATTGGTGACTGGGTGTGACAGCAGTGCAAGGTGGGGAAGGAGGCAGCAACCTTCCCAGACTGATCTATTGGCTGGGTGACTCCTCCTGACTCCACACAGCACTGGAGCAAGCCACAACAGAGTAGTCACCAGACCCCTGTGATCCAGTTCCCAGAGACCTCTTAAACTCTGTCTCCCGAGATAGGTGCAGACTGAGACAATTGATTTGGACCTTTTGAACTGAACCAATCGCCTGAGGACAAATTAGGTGGTGCCCTGGGTGCACGGTGGTAGGAAGGTTTGATTTTTCTTTTCCAATTGTTTGCCGGTGGGGAGCGGGGTGACTTAATTGCTGATATTTCTCCACAGCTGAGACTTCAATCCAGACTATCTGTTTCACTAGAGTGGAACAGAAACCAGCTGAAAACAAGACAGAACAACTTAGCCCCACCACACAAGACAGTGCCCCAGTTTCTCAGGCCACAACACTGTACAGGCCCTCGACAAAGCCCCAGGGAAAAAAATCAAAGGGAGTAAAACAACCATGGGGCAGAATCAGTGGAAAAACTCTGGTCACATGAATAACCAGAATAGATCAACCCCCCCCCCCCACCAGGAAAGATATGGCAGATGCAATTGAAGATCCCATTCATAAACAACTGGCTGACATGTCAGAAATTGAATTCAGAATTTGGATTGCAGACAAGGTTAACAAAGTGGAATTAGGAATTCGAGGAGAAATTCAAAAGTTGTCTCAAGAATTTAACAAATTTAAAGACAAAACCACCAAAGACTTAGACACACTGAAGCAAGAATTTGCAGCCCTCAAAGATATGAAAAATACAGTAGAATCCCTTAGCAACAGAATGGAGCAAGCAGAAGAAACGATTTCTGACATCGAAGATAAAGCCTTTGAACGCTCCCAAACTCTCAAAGAGGAAGAAAAATGGAGAGCAAAAATGGATCATTCTCTCCAAGAGCTCTGGGATAATTCGAAGAAGGTGAATATCCGAATCATTGGAGTTCCAGAAACAGATGAAGTGGCCTCGCTGGGAACAGAGGCCCTTCTGCATGAAATTATGAAAGAGAATTTTCCAGATATGCCTAGAGATTCTGAAATTCAGATAGCGGACAGCTTTAGAACCCCAGCACGACTCAACCCCAATAAGACATCCCCCAGGCATATCATAATTAGCTTCACTAAAGTTAATATGAAGGAGAAAATTCTCAAAGCTGCCAGGAGAAAGAAAACCATTACCTTCAAAGGGAAGAATATTAGAATGACTGCAGATCTCTCTGCTGAAACTTTTCAAGCCAGAAGAGGGTGATCACTGACTTTTAATCTCCTACAGCAAAATAACTTTCAACCCCGGATCTCGTATCCAGCTAAACTGAGTTTCATTTATGATGGAGAAATTAAATACTTTAATGACATTCATATGTTGAAGAAATTTGCCATAAACAAACCAGCTCTTCAGGATATTCTCAGACCTATCCTCCATAATGACCAACCCAATCCTATACAACAAAAGTAAACTCACTCAGAAACTTCGGATCAAATCCAATTTCCACACTGGCAAAAGGATTAAAAATGCCCACTGGACTTTCGAAAAACTCAATACCCAAAACTTCACCAGACTTATCAATATTCTCCATTAATGTGAACGGCTTAAACTGTCCTCTAAAGACACATAGGTTAGCTGACTGGATACAAAAACTCAGGCCAGATATTTGTTGCATACAAGAGTCACATCTTAACTTAAAAGACAAATACAGACTCAGGGTGAAAAGATGGTCATCCATATTTCAGGCAAATGGTAATCAGAAAAAAGCAGGTGTTGCAATTTTATTTGCAGATACAATAGGCTTTAAACCAACAAAAGTAAGGAAGGACAAGAATGGTCACTTCATATTTGTTAAGGGTAATACTCAATATGATGAGATCTCAATTATTAATATCTATGCACCCAACCAGAATGCACCTCAATTTATAAGAGAAACTCTAACAGACACGAGCAACTTGATTTCCTCCAGCTCCATAATCATTGGAGATTTCAACACTCCTTTGGCAGTGTTGGATCGATCCTCCAACAAGAAGCTAAGCAAAGAAATCTTAGATTTAAACCTAACCATCCAACATTTGGATTTAGCAGACATCTACAGAACATTTCATCCCAACAAAACTGAATGCACATACTTCTCATCAGCCCATGGAACTTACTCCAAAATCGATCACATCTTAGGTCACAAGTCTAACCTCAGTAAATTTAAAGGAATAGAAATTATTCCTTGCATCTTCTTGGACCACCATGGAATACAACTTGAGCTGAGTAACAACAGGAATCTGCATACTCATACAAAAACATGGAAGTTAAATACCTTATGCTGAATGATAGCTGGGTCAGAGATGAGATTAAGAAAGAAATCGCCAATTTTTTGGAACAAAACAACAATGCAGATATGAACTATCAGAACCTCTGGGACACCACAAAGGCAGTTCTAAGAGGGAAATTTATAGCACTGCAAGCCTTCCTTAAGAGAACGGAAAGAGAGGAAGTTAACAACTTAATGGGACATCTCAAGCAACTGGAAAAGGAAGAACATTCCAACCCCAAACCCAGTAGAAGAAAAGAAATAACCAAAATTAGAGCAGAATTAAATGAAATTGAAAACAAAAGAATAATACAACAGATCAATAAATCAAAAAACTGGTTTTTCGAAAAGGTCAATAAAATAGATAAACCTTTGGCCAACCTAATCAGGAAAAAAACAGTAAAATCTCTAATCTCATCAATCAGAAACAATAAAGACAAAATAACAACAGACTCCTCAGAAATCCAAAAAATCCTTAATGAATATTACAAGAAACTTTATTCTCAGAAATATGAAAATCTGAAGGAAATTGACCAATACTTGGAAGCACGTCACCTTCCAAGACTTAGCCAGAATCAAGTGGAAATGTTGAACAGGCCCATATCAAGTTCGGAAATAGCGTCAACCATACAAAACCTGTCTAAAAAGAAAAGCCCGAGACCAGATGGTTTCACGTCAGAATTCTACCAAACTTTTAAAGAGGAATTAGTACCTATACTACTCAACCTGTTCCAAAAGGTAGAAAAAGATGGAAGACTATCCAACACGTTCTATGAAGCAAACATCACCCTGATCCCCAAACCAGGAAAAGACCAAACAAGAAACGAAAATTATAGACCAATATCACTAATGAATATAGATGCAAAAATATTCAACAAGATCCTAACAAACAGAATCCAGCAACACATCAAACAAATTACACATCATGACCAAGTTGGTTTTATCCCAGGGTCTCAAGGCTCGTTCAATATACATAAATCTATAAATGTAATCCAGCACATAAACAAATTAAAAAACAAAGACCATATGATTCTCTCAATCGATGCAGAAAAAGCTTTTGATAATATCCAGCATCCCTTCATGATCAGAATACTTAAGAAAATGGGTATAGAAGGGACATTTCTTAAACTGATAGAGGCCATCTACAGCAAACCTACAGCCAATATCATATTGAATGGAGTTAAATTGGAATCATTTCCACTGAGATCAGGAACCAGACAAGGCTTCCTATTGTCTCCATTGCTTTTTAACATTGTAATGGAAGTTTTAGGCACCGCAATTAGGGAAGAAAAGGCGATCAAGGGTATCCATATAGGGTCAGAAGAGATCAAACTTTCACTCTTCACAGATGATATGATAGTATATCTGGAAAACACTAGGGACTCTACTACAAAACTCTTAGAATTGATAAGGAATATAGCAGCGTCTCAGGTTACAAAATCAACATTCATAAATCGGTAGCCTTTATGTATACCAACAATAGTCAAGTAGAAAAAACAGTTAAAGACTCTATCCCATTCACAGTAGTGCCAAAGAAGATGAAATATTTGGGAATTTATCTAACAAAGGACATGAAAGATCTCTATAAAAAGAACTATGAAACTCTAAGAAAAGAAATAGCTGAAAATATTAACAAATGGAAAAACATACCATGTCATGGCTGGGAAGAATCAACATTGTTAAAATGTCCATACTACTCAAAGCAATATATAATTTCAATGCAATCCCTATTAAAGCTCCACTGTCATACTTTAAATATCTGGAAAAAACAATACTTCGTTTTATATGGAATCAGAAAAAACCTCGAATAGCCAAGACATTACTCAGAAATAAAAACAAAGTAGGAGGAATTACGCTACCAGACCTCAGACTATACTACAAATCGATAGTGATCAAAACAGCATGGTATTGGCACAAAAACAGAGAAGTAGATGTCTGGAACAGAATAGAGAACCAAGAGATGAATCCAGCTACTTACCATTATTTAATCTTTGACAAGACAATTAAAAACATTCAGGGGAAAAGATTCCCTATTTAACAAATGGTGCTGGGTGAACTTGCTGGCAAGCTGTAGAAGACTGAAACTGGACCCACACCTTTCACCACTAACTAAGATAGACTCTCACTGGATCAAAGATTTAAACTTAAGGCATGAAACTTTAAAAATACTAGATGAGAGTTCAGGGAAAACCCTTGAAGAAATCGGTCTGGGTGAATATTTTATGAGGAGGACCCCTCAGGCAATTGAAGCAGCTTCAAAAATACACTACTGGGACTTGATCAAACTAAAAAGCTTCTGCACAGCCAAGAACACAGTAAGTAAAGTAAGCAAACAGCCCTCAGAATGGGAGAAGATATTTGCAGGTTATGTCTCCGACAAAGGTTTAATAACCAGAATCCACAGAGAACTCAAACGCATTAGCAAGAATAGAACAAAGGATCCCATGGCTGGGCAAGGGATTTGAACAGAAACTTATCTGAAGAAGACAGGTGCGTGGCCTTCAGACATATGAAAAAATGGTCATCATCTTTAATCATCAGAGAAATGCAAATCAAAACTACTTTGAGATATCATCTAACTCCAGTAAGATTAGCCTATATCACAAAATCCCAAGACCAGAGATGTTGGCGCAGATGTGGAGAAAAGAGAACACTTTTGCACTGCTGGTGGGAATGCAAATTAATACATTCCTTTTGGCAAGAGATATGGAGAACACTTAGAGATCTAGAAATAGATCTGCCATTCAATCCTGTAATCCCTCTATTGGGCATATACCCAGAAGCCCAAAAATTACATCGTAACAAAGATACTTGTACCAGAGTGTTTATTGCAGCCCAATTCATAATTGCTAAGTCATGGAAAAAGCCCAAGTGCCCATCCATCCACAAATGGATTAATAAATTGTGGTATATGTACACCATGGAATATTATGCATCCTTAAAGAAAGATGGAGATTTTACCTCTTTCATGTTTACATGGATGGAGCTGGAACATATTCTTCTTAGTAAAGTATCTCAAGAATGGAAGAATAAGTACCCAATGTACTCAGCCCTACTGTGAAACTAATTAGGGTTTTCATATGAAAGCTATAACCCAGTTACAACCTAAGAATAGGGGGAAGGGGAAAAGGGAGGGGAGGGAAGGGGATAGATGGGATTACACCAGCAGTGCATCTTACAAGGGTATATGTGAAACTTGGTAAACTGTGAAGCTAGTGAATGATGCCCCATAATTATATCAATGTACACAGGTATGATTTAATAAAAAAAAATAAAATAAATGATAAGATTGACAATGTATTCTGTGATTATAACATATATATAAATAAGTAAAATGAATGACAATGATCTCTCCTATAAGAGATAGGAAGCAGGAATCAAAAATACTCTCTTGTAAGGTACCTGCATTACCCATGAAACAGTACAGTGTTATTTGAATGCAGACTTTGAATACGGTTCACACTTCAACAATGTGAGGGTTAGGGGCTGACCAGAAGCATTACTTGTAATATAAACGATCAATTAACACATTTTGTATATGTATTGTGTACTACATTCTTACAGTAAAGTAAACTAGAGAAAACAAAATGTTATTAAGAAAATCACAAGAAAGAGAAATGTATTTACTACCCATTAAGGAAAATGGCTTATTACAAAGGTCTTCATCTCCATTGTCTTCATGTTCGGTAGACTGAGGAGAAGGAAGGAGAGGAGAGGTTGGTTTTGCTGTCTAAAGGTGTTAAGTAGTGAACCTGGGTAGTTCAAACTCAAGTTGTTTGAAGGTCAACTGGAGCTATAAATGCATATGGCAATCTGTAGAGCAATAAAAAGTTTTGAAAAGAAATTAATTAATATACTAAGACATGAGATAAATGGAATCATATAAAATGCTTGATTAGCACCAGACAAGGCAGAAAAAGAGGGGAAGAAAAAAAAGAAACAAAGAACAAGTTCAATCAAGGGAAAACAGTTACAAATATGATTAATATCAATCAAACTATACCAATAGTCACTTTAAATGTTAATGGTCTAAATATACCATTAAAAGAAAGATTGTCAGAGTAGATACAAAAACAAAACCCAACCCAACCATCTGCTGTGTATAAGAAACCTACTTTACATGGAAAGACTTAGGTTAAAAGGAAAAGCATGAAAAGACTATTCAGGCTAAATCAAGACATTGATCTTATCTCTAATTTGAAGCTTTTCCTCCTCTGTCCCCTGTTCCTTTCAGGATCCTGAGGAAAAAAGGAACATGATCATATTTCTTTTTGCTTCCTGCTGCTTTGTTTAGTTTCCTTTTCTATCATGTGAGTCTTTTTAAAGTCAAGGCAAATTAAGGGAGGCTTAAAGAAAGGGCCAAAATCTTTAACTTTAACAGATACTGACCTAAATTGGCTGGATGTCATATGCTCCATTAACGTGCTATTTGAATAGTGGCACTTTCATTGTCAGGTAAGTAAATTGAATTGAATTTACAATTTTCAAACCTGTGAATTGAATTTTCTCAACATGAGCAATGCACTCCCTGGCCAACCTCTTGAGAGCCTTACTCAGCTCCTGCCTCCAGTGGTTCACCCCTGGAGTTGCCTTGCCCTGCAGAAGACCCCAATAGGTAGAGTTGTTTCAAGAAGTATTAAGCTTGGCAGGTATCTACTTGGCAAGTGGGAAAATTCCCCATAGTCATGCCATAAAATTTACTGTAAATGCAGGCTGCTGTCACCATTTATCATTATAAGCTGTTGCTACCAGCCCTCTGACATCAGAGTTCTTCAGAGAGAAGAAGGAAGCAATTTCTATGGTTTAATTTTCTAATTATAGGGAACGTGTATTAGGTTCCCCGCAAAGCTCTTCCATTGTACTCAATTCTCACTTAGAGACCAAATAAAGATGGCCTACAAACTTCCAGAGTTTATGTGATTCTTCTTTTGGAGGTCCCTCATAGGTTCAGGGCTGGAAGCGGACACAATTAGCTAAGTTCTCCAGTTTCCTATTTAAGCTGTTCACTGAATTCACTTGCAGATTCCCCAGTCTTCTCTTACAAATGCAGAAAGATGTCAAGGATGTCAGAGTGGAGAGTCAAAGGACAAGCTCAGCCATCTCTGAGTGGGTCCACACAAATGTATCTTGCAGTTATCTTTAGAAAGTAAGGGTACTTGTAACCCATTCTTCACACATTTAGAATTTAGAGATACTCCAGTACAACAGAATAATTTTTATTTCTACTAGGCTTTCCCTCCCTGAATAATGTATGCAATTGCTACATAAGTAATTATATATGATGCATATATAATTATAGAATATAATGTAACAATACATAATATATATAATATATAGATAATATATATATATAATATATAATTACATGTCTGAATGCAATCTTTACTTCAACTCTGTGGTATGGACATGTTCTCCATTTTACAAATGAATAAAATAAGACAAAAATAGGTAAGCATTTTTCCCAAAGTTGGCCATCTGGTAATTACCAGGGCTGGAGCCCAAATCCTCCTAGTATGCCTTAAATTTCATGTTCAACCCATATATTACCTTGCTATGTCAATATGTCATCTTATTTATAGACCACAGGATTTCTTTATCCATTAGTAATTATGAAAACTTTGTATTTCTTACAGGAAGTGTGGATTATTGGACAAAAGCCTGGAAGATCTCAAGTTTGCCTGTGTAAAGACAATATTTAATAAATAAGAATCTCAGGCACTGAGCCCACAATGTTATAGGCATGGGCATTACAGTAAAAGGCCAAAATAGACATGATCTCTGTCCTGATGGAATTTATCCTGTGATGAAGAATTTTCAAACTGTTGGTTATAATCCATTACTAGGTCCAGTACAATCAATTTTGTGGAATAAGGCTTATACATTTTTTTAAATAACAGAGGCTGGTGCATAAACTAGAGTATATCTTACATATGAAGAGCAAGCTTAGTTTCAATCATATATATTTGTATGTGTGTACTAGATTGCAACACAAAGTTTATTTCTTATTGTTACTGTTTGTGTATCAAAAAAAGGCACTGGACTTTATAAGGCAGTTTCAAAGATTAAATGAGATCAAGATTATATATATATATATTTCTTTTTTTAGGTCATTTTATACAAAGACATATAAAACAGCAAGACAGAATAAATTAGAAGCTGATATAAAGAGGTAAGAAGGCAGACATGTATATTAGAGCCAGAAATGAAGCTAACCTACCCCGAACACGTTTCACAGTGTTCTAAATACTTGCAAACTGAGAAACTCAATTTTGACTCTAATTTTTGTAGTTAAAAGAAAAGGTGAGAATAATAAAAGAAAGTATGATCAGTTATATCAGTTATCTAAAAAAAAAAAAAAAATCAATGCTCAGGGTACATCTAGTCGTGACAGGAAGGCCAGAAAGAATTTTCCCCAGGGTTCTCATTAAGAAGAGATTCTAAACTTTAATATACAATTCCTCCACCACAAATCAACATTTAGCCCCAGGACTAGCTACAGGTGATTAATTAATGTTATTTCTTTTCTTCTTGTCCTAATTTATAATGCTGCCCAGGCTCAGATTCCCAAAGGAAGGAATTGGCATACAAGCCAATTTCTAAGCATTTCTAGAAAAGCATGAGAGAGTGCCATTTGGGCACAGATTAAAACCAGTACAGATCCTATACTTGGCATTGTTGAATCTAAATAAGCTTTTTCAGAAATTAGTTTTTCTTTAGGTAATGGGCAATTGCCTGGCTTTGATAATATAATTGGTGCAACATATAAATACAATAATATAGAAATACAACTTTTGATTCCTAAACTTGGCAAAATTTATATTCATAAGAAATAAAAGTTCCTGAAATCACGTGTACTGCAAGTTGCATAGAACAAAAACTTGCTACTTAATAAGCATGCAAAAATCTAATACTTCCTAAGTCACAGAAAATAAGATACATTTAATCTCTCAGTATGTGTGTTTTTCTTACACCTAACTCCATGGAAGAAATGTTAAATTACTAACTCAGGTTATAAAGAATCATAATGAAATAATGATAGAAAACAATTTCCATAGGAGAGGAAATATTTGCAATTATTACAGAATGCAGAACCCAGCTATTAGAATGTGCTGCTTCGGGACTGAATAGTTGGTGGTTGTGATTTGTAGGAAGGAGTTGGCAGGTTCTTAACTTTCAAACCTTCATCTTACTGCCTACATATAAGCCAACTTCCTGAGAGGTACATGGTTTGGATATATACTAAACAAAGAACTCTGCTTGATTACCAGCTGGCATCGTCCCAAATCACTATTTTCATGCCAACCCTAGTGATGTGGGCTCCATGGTATACAAGCATAGAGACAGTACAGGCTGCTGATTCCCTAATTCTATTTCCCTGATGGCATGTTAGTCCCTGTTTGGTCTTCCAAGGGCCAGTAACATAGTGCGTCTTTCTAAAGGGGCAGAATTCCCTGGGCTTGGAGGGGATTTCTAAAGGATGATTCTTTGCCCTGGTTCAGTTTTATTCACTCCTTCCCAAGTTCTGTCTCCTTACGTGTTTATCTCTTTAAGAATCCCTGAAAATTCTATTGTTCTTTGATTTGATTTTAGAGAGCATCCCCTAACGATATGGGAAGAGGGTCAGAAGGAGTCTTGTTAGAGGGCGCCCCACCTAAGCACTTGGCTCATATCATTCAGGGGCTCATGCCCCTAATAAGGTTAAGTAATGGAAATGTTTAGATCCCTTATGTGCTGGTTAATTGAGTGCATTTATGGGGGAGGGGGGAGCATTTAGGAATCGATTGTATTTTGCTCTTATCACAGTGTGGTCTTTAGACATCTCCAATGTCACATGCTCCCCTCGAAACCATCTCAGACATTTCCCATGCTTTTTAGTTATGCTTCTTTCCAATTCTTCGCACTTATTTTTAGGCTTTAACACTTCCTAGTCAGTCCAATGTCAGACTTCAGTCTTAATTCTTATAATTAATGTGCTCACCTTACGGTGTCCCTGTCTCTCAGGAGCTTCAGTGGGGAGGAGGGGGCAGCCTCTCCTCCCTTCTCCCCTCCCTCTCTGGTGTGCTGTAGCCAGAGGCAGGGGAGGGGCACGAGAGGCGCAAAGCTCAGGAAGTCCCCACATTTGGCCTGGCGGCAGGCGAGGCAGGCAGAGCCCAGATTCCCTCCTCCTCCAGAGGACTTGTGCTTCCTGCGTGGCTTTCTGAGATGGTGAATGATTGTTAGTTACTTTCCAAACAAGCAAAGTTTATTTCTTCAGCAGTTGCATCCCTGAAGAATCAGAGTTTGTTAAAACTGTGCCCGACGTACTCGGTGTTGAGCTGTGCACTGGCATAGACTCTGGATTCAGAGCATGATGAAGAGGTTTCTCAGCAGTGGGCGATTTGGCGCTAGGGGGAGGTTGGTGTTCGTGTGGGCCGGCTTCGTGCACTGCAGGATGTCAAGCGCCCCACCTCCTCCCACCAAGTGTCAGAGGCAGCATCGCCACACCACACGCTCCTTACTGTGACAACCAAAATTACCCCCTCAAATTTCCAGAAACTCCCCATTGTGGAATGAGACTGACCCCACCAACATGACCGCTCCAGAAGCTGCCTTTTGAACATGGGAACGTTCAGCCACTGTGACCCTGAACGGCCATTTCATGCTGGCCACTGCTGGCCGGGCCCCAACAAGGCAGGAGGAGCTTCGCGCCGACGTCTGGAGATGGTTTATTCACTTCCCAGGCTACTGTCATAGAGAAGTTGGGGAACTGGACTCCAGGGCACTGGTCAAGGAACCGGGGCACTCCGTACACCCGGGGAAGTGTTAACTAACTGTAAACTTAGTTTGGAGTAAAAATGCTTTGAAGATACAACCACTTTAAGATAGGAAGATATTCTGTAACTTTGTAACCTCTGAGGAGGAATCCGTTTAATACATACTATGATGATTCATAACATTGCTGATGCTTACTCTTGCTGTGAGAGTATAAAAGTAACATAAAGAAACAGGAGACCAGAACAGCTCTTGGGGGAGATAGCCTTCCTCTTCTCCAGAATTGCTGGCTTTTCTGTAGATAAAAGTGAAACTGTTGATCTCTCATTTGCTTCTCTGTTGATTGGCTTGGGTGACAGGCAGACAGGGACACTTGTTGACTCTTGTCTTCAACTCTGAACTGCAGCTGAATCTGGAAAACATTCTGCCTAACAAGAGCGCCACTGGGTGTTTCAGATTACACTATGCTTATTGTGCCATGCACTAAAACTGTCAATGCACACCAAAGTGTGCTACAGTAAACATCTGCAAAGGCAGAAATTCAGAAAATGTAATTTATTTGAGGTCATTTTGCTAATAGCTGACCATTTACCTACACGGACCACCTCTTTAAGTTGACCTAATTTTCATAGAACTGACATGTACCACCCGCACCAAGGCCTAGTTCTGTATGTTGATCACCTCTGTATGTTGACTCGCTTGTTACAGTCCCTTGGGCCGTCAACTTTCAGAGCTTCTACCCTGCTTGGCAAGATCAGAATTTTGAATCACAATCTTTTGACTGCAATACGTTAAAATAACTAAATTAAATTTAAGAGAAAGATGAGCAGAGAGGAAAACCAAAACTGTAGCATAAAATAGAGGCTTGGACAAAGTCAACACTCATAAAATACATGGCATAAAGTTCCATATACTGCTGAAGTATGGACTACACATTTTGCTCTGAAATAAAAAGGGAGAGTAAATTTTAACTGTATGATTACCAAATTCTAAAAGATAAAAGATAAAATCACTATTACCAACTTTAGCCTTGCCTTTCTTTCTGAACTCTGGTGGCCTTAATTATCTATTGCCCTCTTTTGGCATTTAGTTATAGTACCTTGTACTGTTATTTATCTTTTTATCCCCTTAATTGTAGGCTTCTCTTAGTAGAGACCATGCCTTACTGCCTTGTATTTTCTCGCACTACATTCTTGCATGTGCGCACACGCATGCACACACACACACAAATGCGTGTCCTCCCCACTCCATCTGGCTCCACTCCTGCCCCAAGCCCAACAGGTGCCAACGAGCAGTTTCAGGAGTGGGCCCTGAGCACTGACAGTTCTAGCGAGTGATTACCGGCTTCATTATTGTCAGGCAGCCCTGTCTTCCAGAAAGGCAAGAATACTTCTCTCTCTTTGTCTCTTTAGGCCTAAGTGGAAAAGCATTTTTAGTACCGTGGACGTCCAGATGCTTCAATAGACCTTATTGGGTTTAACTCTGCCTGCTCCTTTTTAAACTGTTCCTTCATGAAATTCTCTTCAGTTATAACCCAGGAGTGTACTATCTGCTTCCTGAGGGGCTCCCATTCTAAACAAAACTCAATGAAAATCAGTTTGCAGAAGCTAGTGTGCTGAGTGGTATCCAGATTGTTTTCCTCAAGGTTTTGTTGTGGTTTCCTTGCTCGCACCTTCGCATCTTCCTCCTCCAGCATCGCCTCCGCCTCCCGTGCTCCCACTCCTGCACCTTCATACTCTTCCACACTTAATTTATGTTACTGTGAGATGGTTTGGGGAAAATTAACCTTTTGGCTTTTAAGGAAATTTGCTTTGCCTAAATGATTTTTAGTGATCTCATCATTCATTCAAAGCATTGCCTTTTCTAAAAACTGGCTGAAAAATTCATTGCATTTGACTTTTTAAGAACTTCCTCTGAGTTCAATTTGAAAAACATGGCAGTTGTTGTGATACATGTGTGAGTGATTGATGCTGTTGACGATGCTGCTTCTCTGGAGTCTGCGTTCTCTCCGTCCTCAGCCCCGTTCAGCAACCCTGACCTGTCTCTTGCCCTGCTCCAAACCCTTACCCACATTGCTGCTAAATCAATCCTTCTAAAATGCAGATCTGACTATATAATTTATCTGCTTATGTTCTTTCAATGGTTTCTTAATACTTATAGGATAAACATTAAACCCTCATAATATGCTAATAAACTCTTCTATGATCCTCTGGTTCCTAATTATTACGCTCTAATCTTATGCCCCACCTGCAGCTAATGTTGCTAGTTATGGAACAACTTGCAGTACCTAGTAAGTCTTCGCAGCTTGGAAGAACTTGCTTATGCTGTTCCTTCTATTTGGAGTATCCTTTGCACCTTTTCCTCCGGAAGCAGATGTCTTCCTTGCTTTGATCAAGGATTGTTGTATTGGTGAGCTCCAGTTGTTATATCCCAGATCCATATGGAGTACAACTGTAATTTTTTTTTTCTTTTTTGAGACAGAGACTCACTCTGTCACCCTTGGTAGAGTGTCATGGTGTCACAGCTCACAGCAACCTCAAACACTTGGGCTTGAGCAATCCTCTTGCCTCAGCCTCCTAAGGAGCTGGGACTACAGGTGCCCACCAGTACACCCAGCAGTTTTTGTATTTTTTTTTTTTTTTTTAGGGACAGGGTTTTGCTCTTGCTCAGGCTAGTTTCGAACTCCTGAGCTCAAGCAATCCACCTGCCTCAGCCTCCTAGAGTGCCAGGATTACAGGCATGAGCCACTGCCCCTGGCCACAACTGTAATCATTTATCTCATGCTCAGGAGTTTGGAGGTCAGCTGGGGGCAGCTTTGTTTCAGGCTATGGGCCAGGTTTACCTCTGCTCACATCTCTCACTGTGGGATCTGTGGCTCTCTGGGGCCTATTTTTCTCCTGGTGGATAGCAGATCACAAGACCTCCACAAAATACATAAGTACATTTAAAGAGTCAGTTTTTGATATGCACTTTAACCTTCCAGTGCTCAGTGGCAAGTCTCATGACCCAGCACAGAGTTAAGGGCGTGGGAAACTACACTCTGCCTATTCAATAGGGAGCATCCCCTGGCGTCATGGAAGATGGTGCGGATATATAATCCTGTTACTGAGAGATAGTGAAGACCCACAAGCTATCATTCCTAATCATCTTATCTATGCAGTTTTCCCTAACTATCCCAGCCTTTCAATAACACAGTGGCTTCATCCTTAGTGGACACTCCCCAATAAACTTAACTTTATAACAACATCTTTAATATAGTTAGTAAACTTCCTTTTTAAATGTCACCTTTCTCTATTAGATGGTAAAACTTTGTTTTACTACCTTTACATTTTCAAAGTTTACAATAGATCCTGGCACACATCAATAGTATATATTTACTGACTAAATGAATTATTTAATTTTGTCCCTAAGTATATTGAGCAAAAGGGCATACATGAGTATAAAGAAATAGGTCACATAAATCCTTGGCTACAAATAGAAAAAGAAGCCTGCTTTTGAAACATTACCATAATTTTCAAAAATAGAAAAAGGCCTCTTTTTACCTACCTGTGCATTTGAAATCAAAAATCAAGCTGTCCAAGGCAAAGACCGCTGGGACAATGTGCATGATTTCTCACGAGGGTGTGGGGCAAACAGTCAAGATGACTTAACCCAGACACAGTGAGTGGGCTCACTGCTGTGGGAGAAAGGGAAGCTCTCCCCGAGGGAAAGTAGGAGGCTGCTGTGAGGAGGAGGAAACCCCAGATGAATAAATAGTCCTAAAATAGGACTTATGACATTTTGTAACCCTTGAAATGAGGAAGTAGCTACATTTGACAAGAAGATTAGACTCTTGGGAAAAAAAATGTTGTGAGTCATGTTTTTGTAGATAATACAACAAAATTAAAAATATTTCTAAGTGCATAGTATTTGTTTATGAAAGAGGATTCAATATATCTATGAAACTTTATAGTAATTCAAATTATTTTATGTTTTCAACTGTCCATAACATCTGTACATGAATGCAATGTTGACTCAAGTTCTTTTTTAGTGACTATTGATTATGATATTTTTATCAAGTAATCATTTATCATGTTTCACTGGGCTGTACACAAGATGCATGAAGATTATTTAGTTAACAAGAACAAAAGATTAAAATGTCAAATTTCTCTAAATTCCTTTGTTCTTCAGATGACTTATTTTTCTCATCTGTTTCCCAGGTCCAGCCAAGGAGAGGTGAGAGTGGGGAGAAGTAACTTATAAACCTCTGCAGCAGGGTTTCAATATTCTTCTTTTTTCTCTAATTTTAAAAGCGGCAGCGTTTTCTGCCTAAGAGCTAGGTCCTCTAGGTCAACAAAGACTTCAAAGTAGGATTTAGATTGCTTAACAAAATACCATTTTCCTTTGGGGTTCAGTTTTTATCCTTTCTATTAAGAAAAAAAAAAAGCCTCTCCCCAAAGTCCTCAAATTTCTAGCAAGAACTTGCCTGCTTTTTAGTGTCTTTACTTCTTGACTTATTGCTCATTTTTTAGCCCACCTGAATTTAATTTTTACCACCTTCATGAGACAGAATCTACTTTCTTCAAGATCACCGACAACTTCCTTGGGCACCCTCTGGGCTCAGCACTTAAAAGGTGTGTTCCTCACCTGTCTGGCTCAGAACCTTTTCTCCTCTACAAACCATTTTCTCATGATTTATCTCAGCTCCCCCTGTGGCTTCAGCTCCCATTTCTTTGCAGGCAGTGCCCAGATACATCATGGGAATTGAGACCACCTCCCCCTCGTGGCCCCACCTCCAGGTTAGTACAATCACAGCCAACCAGACATCTACGCAGTAGTTCCTAAAGATGCTCAAATTCAATTTGTTCCCTCTCATATCTGGTGATCTCACCGTGCACCATCTGACAAAGTCAGAAATGTGGAAATCTTTCTTGGCTTCTCAGCCCAGTGCTTTCAACCAGTGACTGTTTTTTCCCCTAACATTTCTTAAGTTAATCTATATTTTTTATTCTAACTGCCATTCCCTGAGGTCAGGCTGTCATTCCTCTGGTCTGACTGGGTGCTTCAGCTTTGTAACTGACCAAGCTCATCCCTGTCTTATCAACCCTGAACCATTGTTTGTACTGCAACTAGAGTTTATTTTTTTTTCTCTAAAACAAATCTGATTTTATAAGATCTCTGTTTTTAGCCTTTGCCTAGTCCCTTATTGTTCTCACAGTAAAATCAATGAATCTTAAATTGGTATAAAAGACCCCACGATACAACCCAAATGGCTCCCTGGTCTCATCATATCTCTCATGATTATCAAGCCACTTCCCACATAAAATTAGTTCCTCTAGACATACCGAATTGCTTTCATTTCAGAAAATGTATCATTTTTCTTACCAAGACTTTCTAGGTGCTGCTTCCTTTGTCCTCTACACTCTACCCCTCCCTGAATCATCTCAAATGTCACCTGCTTGAGCTGGATTTCCCTGACTCCCACCACTGAGATCACTAATCCTGCCCAGGCTCCCTTTACCACTTGTATTTGCCTCTATGCTATAGCACTCTTCACCCTGTGTTGATTACTTTGCTCAATTATTTGTGTATCATTCCTTTTAGTCTTTAAATTCCTTAAAGATAAGGATGGGAATTATTCATTATGTGGGTCACTACAAATGTTTTGAGACAGACCATGTTATGGTCCGTTATTTGAATTCCAAGAAACACAGTTGACAATGTCTTTTCTGATTCCCCTGTACAAGTTTCAACTTATTGACATTAAGTTGGCTCATTGGCATTTTCAGAGAGGGCTTCATTTGTTTCTGTCTGTGCAGATATTACATTTCTTGATTTTTTTGTATCTCAAAACTTTCATAAAGGCCTGTATGGTCTGTTTGGTGCTTATTAGATATTTGCTAACTGAATAGAAGTATGATGATAGGATAAAAAAAAATTGAAAAGGGGGTAGGGGCATGCAAATGAAATTCAGCTGCTTTGGTTATCCCCTGATAAGGAAAACACATAGAGCCCAACATTTTGATGCCTTCTAGACAAGCTATTATGTTACCATTTACAAAAGGTAGCTCAAAGAAATCAACCTGCTTTGCTTAAACCATTAAACCTGGAAGTGCATCCAGTGTTTAAATTACTTCTACAAAGTTTAATAAAATAGTGTCTCTTTTAGTTACCAGAGTGATATCAAATCAATACCTCCATGTACGAGATTGTTCTAAAAAATAAAAACGAAAGTGTCTGGAATGATCTACATGCAATTGTGCATTAGACTGTAATATCCTTTCATTTTACATAGGTGGATGAAGAATCAAAACAGACTGGGTTCCCACAGGAAGTTCTGGCTGGTAGCTTGGTATAATGCTGTGCAGTGCAACCCTGGGAAGGAGTGACGATTCACAGTCTTGGCCCAAGTGCTCCTTGATCTGACCACACTCTCCCTTCCCTTCATGTCCCTCTCACAAGCCATGCACAAGCCTAATCTTTTGTGGTTGCAGCTGTCATTGTTTGGCAGGCCCGGGCTGGATTCGAACCCACCAGCTCAGGTATATGTGGCTGGTGCCTTAGCCTCTTGACCCAGAGGCGCCGAGCTCACAAGCCTAATCTTGATTTTGCCAGGTACATGTGCTTCCAAGTCCCTAACTGTTTGTCTTTCTCCATACTGAAGTATTCTTGCCCTTTCTTGAGGCAAAATCATGTTCTTTCCTATTATTTTGTAATTTAGAGATTTAGGATCGTCATAGCAGATATGTTTTGGTCCTATCTCCTAATAAGCTCTGCAAGTAAAATAGGGAGAAAAACAGTCGGATAGGGTTAATGTGAAGATGTGCTTCCCTATATGCACAGATTTTGGCTCATAGGGAACAGATTAATTTTTACCCTTCAAAACTCATCTGCTCTTGTCAGCCTTACAGAACACAGATTATTCTAAATGTCCTGAACCATGTCGTGTTGTAAGCTGCCCATAATGTGTCCCTTTATCTGCTTCTCTGTAAAATCTAATTTTTGTCTTGATTCTGGATGTTAAATTAGTCTCGTGTTTTTATCTACAGTACCTAAATTTTGCTCTAGTGTATTATGAATGCCTGTGATCCTCATGCTACACCAGGAATGGCGGAATTCGGAAGACAGACTTGGAGCCAGACTGCAGGTTCAAGTCTCGCCTCCTCCTCTTGCTGCTGTGTGACTGTTGGCAAGTTACTTAAGTTCTCTATGCTTCAGTGTCCTCACCTGTCAAATGGAGATAAGGTGCCCCCAAAGTCATCATACATAGGGAAAAATGAGAATTGTGGCTAAATATACCTTTATTTACAAAATATTCATTATAACTTTTTTTTTTGCAGTTTTTGGCCAGGGCTGGGTTTGAACCTGCCACCTCTGGTATATTGGGCGAGCGCCCTACTTCTTTGAGCCACAGGTGCTGACCTTATTATAACATTTTACAAAGAGAATAGTTTGCAAATATTCTGTAAAGTGTTGCAATGAATATTTTGTAAATAAAAGTACACTTAGCTACAATTTCCCATTTTGCCTATATATGGCGACTTTGGGAACACTCTGTGTTGTGAGGTTTAAGTGAGTTAGTATCTGTTAAGCAGTAAGAGTGAGGTTTGGGAGAGAGTAAGCACTCTATTTGGATTATAATTATTTATACACAATTGATGCCTTGAGCATAACCTCTTATTCTTTGACTGCAGTTGTAATACTTTGTGGATAGGTACCATGATCTGAACTTCCTTATACTCCTAAAAAGTGTCTGGATCAAGACAAGGTGCATAGTAGTAGGTCAATAAATTGTGATTATGATCGGATTTGTAGCCCAGTTGTACTTATTCACAAACTCAGGATACAAATTTGTTCATATCTCATAATTGCGATTTCAATTATGCAAGGCTCCTTCCATTTGCCCTGAGTGTGGTTCAGAGAGTCAGCTCCTCTTCCAAACACCAGGCAGTGTCTGCCACATGGCTACTTGGGTCCTGTGTGCTCTGGTGGTTGCTCTTGTATCACTACAGGGATGTCCTTACTGGCTCAGATCGTTACTCCAGCCATGGTGGTGCACACCTTGGCTCCAAGATCAGGCCTACACACTCAGCTCAGCTATTGTTCTCAAGCACTTTACTCTGTCTCCACAGGGGGTTCCTACGTTGAATGCACATCAGCTTTGGGTCATAGCTCTTTCTTTACCTTAAGGACGCAAAGATGTTCTTTTCAGCCCTGCAGGCCTGGTCAGGGCAATCTCATTGAACCATGGCATGTTTCCCTTACCTCAAATTACAATGAGCAGAGTTTGGGGGTTGTGTCTCTGTCCTTTTCTTTCTGGAAGGTTTCTGGGCTCCATGTGCACATTTGTCCACTCCTTAGCTGAGCTATGCATACCAAAGGGGAAGGCCACTTTTCAAAAAACAAACAAACAAAAAATCCCCAAATTAATTAAAAATCAAAAAATTCTGAATCATGCCATCAGAAGGCAAGGTTTATCTCCTATCCTCCCTCCCTTCTGCCCTCCATCAGAGCAGTTCTGATCAAGATGACTTGGTATGTCCTGGAGGCAGTGAGCTAACTGCTGGCCGTTGGATGTCCTCTCAAGGTCATTTTTAACAGCCACCTTTTAAGAGGCATGATGTTTCTAAATCTTTCAGACTTTTTCTCATTTAGGCTTTAATATAACAGAAAATACAGGTGAATTAAACTTTTAAATGCTAAAAAGCAATAAATAAAATCATATTAGAACAAGCAGGGGCTGTCCCAGTTTCAAGTGTGTGAAATTAAAATGTAATTTTTGCCTCAATTCTGATATTAAATTAGTCACATTTTATACAAATGACTATTGTGGGGAAAAGTATGCAAAGTGAGAATTCTGCCTCCGATAGCTCTGGTCGAGTCAATTCTTTGCAGTTCTTCACTAAAAAAAAGACACTGAACCACACTCACTCCATTCACTTATGAGAATTCCAATTATGTATTGTTATTCATATACGACTCTCCTCTGTCAAACTGCACAAAAGACACTGGAAATTCTGAACATAAGTACAAAATGAGTTTATAGTATTCCTGGTTTGATTACAGAGGTAGCAAATATATATAAAAAAACTATTTTCTGTTTTTACTTGCATGTAAGAAAATGCAGGAATTTTCTACATATAGAAAAAAGGTCTTGAAAGTACTGCACATTACCTTCTCCTTGTTAGTCACAGTTGGAGATGGCTCTGAGGTTGTCTCTGGTTGTTACATTATCATTTGGTCTTCTCATCTACATGCCCCCTCCTCACTCCTCACATTAATACTGAGGTCAGGTTTAATGGATACCTACCAGGCCCTCTGGGGAAGACAAGAAAAGATGAGGGAGGCGGCTGTTAGAGGGAAGAGTTAACCCTGGAGAAAGAAGGAGGGAACAGAACGGACATCAGCAACCATTTCACACTCCTAGAACAGGGAGAATATTATTAGGAAAATAGACTAATGTATTTCATTTCCTCCCATGAATCTTGCATTCTTGAAGGCTAACGCATACTAGGCTGAGTTCTCTCCTGAAGGCAGATCCCTTTGAGAACAGGCTGTCTTCTGCCAGCCTCATATCCTAAAGGTGGCTTTCTCCAGACAGAATGGAGCAGGACAATAGCATTGACACACATTCTTTATCAAAATCCAAAACGATATTCTAACTTATGACCTATTAAATGTATCAAAACCTTGGCCTGTTAGATCCTTGAGTGTGCTGTCCTTACTAGAAAGGAATAATGGAAAAGTCTTCCCCTTCTTGTTTTGCTGGACCGTGGGAGAAAGATGGGCCTTGAAGGCTGAAAACACATACAGAAACACCATTATCATATCTATCTCTTGTCTCTGAGTGAAAGTCTTGGATGTAGAAGGCATGCTAAATAACTTGAAGACAATTTAAAAGCAAAGCAAGACACATGCACACACACCCCAGAGGGACTTGCATTTTTTTTTGTTTGATTGTTTGGGGATCCATAAACTGAGCGGCCTCACGGCCAGAGTGAAGGGTCTGAGCATAACTTTCCAGAGTCTCCATCGTGAAGGGTCTTAGCATAACTTGCCAGAGTCTCCATCAAATTCTACGTGGCATAAATGTACTCAAAACAACTTGAGTTCCTCTGGGAGGGATGTGGAAAGTAGGCAGTACTTCTGGCTAAACCAGTTTAGGGGAGGGAAGAGCGTTACTACGGTATATACAAAATGTACTTTGTAAGTACATCAGCTAAAACTCAAGTAGAAGTCACAACCAGACCTCAAGAAGAGAAATGGAACCAGAAAAAGTTGAGATAGGGCCAAGTGGGGAGCCCTGTGAAAGCTGAGTTCATTTGCTGAAAGATTTGTCTTCATATGCCAATAGGTGGCACAATACACCCAGGTGGATAGGGACATTGTGTAGAAGAAACCAGGAGAGCTTAGGACACTATAAAGATCTAAGCAGAGAATCCAAGAATCCCCTCTTCTCTCTTGCTTTAAAGTGAGGCATGCTTTCTGATGTCAGTGCCACATTTCTTATACAGTCTGCAGAACTGTGAGCTAAGTAAGCTTCTGGTATTTTCTTTACAGTAATGCAAAATGAACTAATAAACCCCAGTTGATCCCAGGTCCAGGATGATGCCTGAGGGCCCATTTTCCAGGACAGCCTCTATAGTCCCACACTCCAAAGCCCATCTGTGCAGACTCAGTCTCCAGGTCTGTCCCAGGGGCATAAGGTTCCCTGCCAGGCACATTAACCTACCCTCCAGACAAGCATACACAGATTCTGCCTTCAAGCTGGCCCCAACAGACCAAGGCTCCACTTGTGCCCTCATGGTCCAGGCTCCAGTTACCACAGACTCAGGTTCTAGGCCCACTGCTATCTCAGGCCAGCCTCATTTACAGACCAGTCCCTGTTTAGGCTCTAGCCCCACTTCTACACCCGGCCAGTGCAGGGCTCTAGAGACATCCCATGGCCCTGGCTCTAGGCCTCCTCCAATGGATTCAGGGTCCAGGGACTAGACTACCTCAGCAGACCCTGGCACTAGCGGACCCCTGCATGCTTAGGCTCCAGCCTCATTACCATGGACCCAAATGTCAGGCCCATTCCTGTGCCAAGCTGGCTCCTGTGACTCAGATTTAAGGCGTAGCCTAGTGACTAAGGACTCAGGCTTCAGGCTGACCCCTGTGGATACAGATTCTAGGCCTCTCCCATAGACTTAGGCCCCAGAAACATCACTGTAGGTCCAGTCAACAGGCCTACACAAAGCCAGTCTATAAAGAAAGGAAGGGATGCTTACTTCTTCAGATGCATAGACATCAATGTAAAACCATAAGGCTCATAAATCTAATCAAGGAAATATAACATCATCAAAGAAACAAAATAAAGTACGAGTAACTGACCCTAAAGAAATGGAGATCTATGAACTACCTGACAAAAAATTTGAAAAATATCATCTTAATTATTATTTTAATAGATTTAGGGGGTACACATGGTTTTTGTTACATCAATGAATTGTATAGATCTGAAGCCAGAGCTTTCAGTCTTCACTGAACAGTGTACATTATATCAAATAGGTAATTTTTTTTTTTGTATTATTGTTGGGGATTCATTAAGGGTACAAAGAACCAGGTTACATTGATTGCATTTGTTAGATAAAGACCCTCTTATAATTGTGTCCCACCCCCAAAAGGTGTGCCACAGACCGTGACCCCCCCACTTCCCTTTCCCCCATCCTTCACCATGGTACTAGGTCATTAATTGTTCTCATATCAGAATTGAGTACATAGGATTCTTGCTTCTCCATTCATGTGATGCTTTACTAAGAATAATGTGTTCCACTTCTGTCCAGGTTAATACAGAAAATGTAGTCTCCATATTTTTAATGGCCGAATAGTATTCCATGGTATACATATACCACAGCTTGTTAATCCATTCCTGGGTTGGTGGGCATTTAGGTTGTTTCCACATTTTGGCAATTGTAAATTGAGCTGCAATAAACAGTCTAGTGCAGGTCTTCTTAAGGTAAAAGGATTTTTTTCCTTCTGGGTACATGCTCAGTGATAGGATTGCAGGATCAAAAGGGAGATCTAGTTTGAGTTTTTTGAGGGTTCTCCATGCTTCTTTCCGTAAAGCTTGTATTAGTTTGCAGTCCTACCAACAGTGTAAAAGTGTTCATTTCTCTCCACATCCATGCCAGCACCTGCAGTTTTGAGATTTTGTGATGTGGGCCATTCTTGCTGGGGTTAGATGATATCTGAGGGTGGTTTTGATTTGCATTTCTCTAATAATTAGGAACAATAAACATTTTTTATCATATGTTAGCCATTTGTCTGTCTTCTTTAGAGAAGGTTCTATTCATCTCTCTTGCCTGGTGATATAAGGGATAGTTGGCTCTTCTTATGTTGATTAATTTGAGTTCTCTGTAGATCCTAGTTATCAAGTTTTTGTCTGATTAAAAATATGCAAATATACTTTCCCATTGTGTAGGTTGTCTCTTTGCTTTGGTTGTTGTCTCCTTAGCTGTACAGAAGCTTTTTGGTTTAATTAAGTCCCATTTGTTTATTTTTGTTGTTGTTGCTATTCCCATGGAAGTCTTCTTCATAAAGTGTTTCCCCAGGCAGATAACTTCAAGTGTCTTCCCCATAATTTCTTCAAGGATTTTTATTGTTTTGTGTCTTAGATTTAGGTCTTTTATCCATATTGAATAAATTTTTGTTAGTGGAGAAATGTGTGGGTCCAGTTTCAATCTTTCACATGTGGATGTGAAGTTCTCTCAGCACCATTTATTGAATATGGATTCTTTACTCCAGTGTATGTTCTTGTTTGGTTTATCAAAGATTAGGTGGCTAAACAATGTTAGTCTCATCTCCTGGTTTTCTATTCGGTTCCAGATGTCTATGTTTCTATTTTTGTGACAATACCATACTGTTTTGATCACCATGGCCTTGTAGTACAGCCTAAAGTTTGGTAGGTTGAAGCCCTCAGGTTTGTTTTTATTATAAAGAATTCCCTTGGCAATATGTGTTTTTTTTCTGGTTCCATAAAAAACAAAGAATTATTTTTTCTAAGTCTTTAAAGTATGATGTTGGTAGTTTAATAGGGATGGCATTGAATCTGTAGATTGCTTTGGGAAGTATAGACATTTTAACAATGTTGATTCTTCCCAGCCATGGGCATGGTATGTTCTTCCATTTGTTAATATCTTCTGCTATTTCTTTTCTCAGGGTTTTGTAATTTTCTTTATAGAGGTCCTTCACTTCTTTTGTGAGGTATATTCCTAGGTATTTAATTTTCTTTGAAGCTACAGTGAAGGGAATTATGTCCTTTGATTAGCTTCTCATCTTGGCTGTTATTGGCATATACAAAGGCTACGATTTGTGGACATTGATTTTATATCCTGAGATGTTACTATATTTTTTGATCACTTCCAGGAGTCTTGTGGTTAGGTCTTTGGGGTTCTCTAGGTATTAGATCATATCATCAGCAAAGAGAGAGAGTTTCACATCCTCTGCCCCCATTTTGATGCCCTTTATTTCCTTGTCTTGTCTGATTGTATTGGCTAGAACTTCCAGCCCCATGTTGAATAGTAGTGGTGACAGAGGACAACCTTATCTGGTTCCAGTTCTAAGTAGAAAAGCTTTCAATTTTACTCCATTCAGTATAACATTAGCTGTGGGTTTTTCATAGATGGCTTCAATCAATTTGAGAAATGTGCTGCCAATGCCTGTATTCTTCAGAGTTCTAATTAGAAAAGGATGTTGAATTTTATCGAATGCTTTTTTTGCATCTATTAAGAGGATCGTATGGCCTTGTTTTTGCTTCTGTTGATACGATGAATTATGTTTATGGATTTGCATATGTTAAACCATCTTTGCATCCCTGGGATGAAACCTACTTGATCATGATATATGACTTTTTAAATAATTAGCTGTAATCTTTTGGTTGGTCCCCTTGCTCCTTTCTGGTTCTCAGATCTTGCAGTTCCATAGATTTTCCTGGATAAGTAACATCCATTTTGTGAATTTTTTTTTTTTTTTGGTTTTTGGCCGGGGCTGGGTTTGAACCCGCCACCTCCGGCATATGGGACCGGCGCCCTACTCCTTGAGCCACAGGCGCTGCCCATTTTGTTAATATTTTTATAGTCACTCCTTGAAGTCCCTAAACCCATCTTTCTTTCACTCCCATGGGGAAGGATTTCAAACATAACAATGACACTTGCATACTTCTATGACCCTTAATATTTGGGGGCTGTGGCTCCCTAGACCTGAGGAAAAAAGTGAGGTTTCTCAATATATTTTCAGACATGTGAAAATATATTGAAGGCCAGGCTTTTTTTCTTAACTGTCATTCTCCCCCATATTTTCATCTTTTCATAAATGCAGGTCCTATCACATGCAGGAGCCATAGCCATTTACCCATGAGGCCAGGCTCTCTCATTGCACCTTTGAATGAAGGACTTCTGTCTAAATCACCACCTGAAAGTTCTGTGATTCCAACTGAGATATTTAACTCTCTGCCTCTGCTGCACCTGCCTGTTTGTCTCACAAAGCACTACATAGACTTGAATTCCTTTGAAGCTCAATATGTCCCCTTGGATATATTTGGTATCCAAAGCAGAGTCTTTATTCTGATATTAAAATGTTTTCTGTATGCTTTCTGGATGTTGAGTTTGCAAACTCTGGGTCTATAGTGGTTCTTTCTGCTGTCTCTTTACTCTACTATAACTTCTGTACTCATTTCTATTTCACTTTTGGGCCACTTGGTCTTGTAGGATAAGGAGAAAACTGTCCCTCTCAGTTTTACCCTTAGCCCTGTAAAAGCAAGTTCCAGCTGTGATGATGATGAAGGCTCAGATGGCCTATTACTGAGACCCAAACCCCAGAATATACAGGAAATGTGAGCTAGACCCTGTCATGGAAGCATCTTCCACTGAGCTCTAGGAAGTCTTAAACATTGTGCCACTGTTCCTTGACTCTATCCCTGTTGGTAAATTCATTCATTTACTCTGTAAGTTTTATTTTCTATGTAATAGGTTGTACTTGTCCCAACATTGAAGGTTATCACCTAACTACATCAAAGGTCATCTAACTAGTTTAGATAATAAACTAACCAGTGTAGATAATAAATTATACAATCTACCTAATGCTGCACTGAATAACTTTTCTGCATGTGTGGCTACCTCCATGATACCATAAAGTGACACCTAACAAACGGCATAGTCACTCATATTTCTAAAGAACATCTCACCATTTTTTTATTTACAACACAACTCTGGGGCACATCAATGCCAAAAGAGATGGATGTGTGTTGTGTTAGAATGAGCACACCCATCTATCATTAATAATTATAATAACAGCTAAAATTGATGCGTTTCCCAAGTGAATGTCATCCCACCAAACATTTTGTGTAAAGGACATAATTTCATTCTAAAGCAGCCCTGAATTAGATATGCCAGAAAGAGAGACATTGTAAGATCATATTTGTGGAAGGTCTCAATGTATCTATCAATGATAAATTCTGGAAATTTACAAATTTTTCTATGATAATTTTTAATGATTTGGTACTGAGAAATATTTTCAGGAGTGTAGATTACTATATCTAGTAATACATACAGTGTTATATATATAGTGATAGTACAACATATTAAGGCTTTCCCCATAACTTGGTAAGATGATAGCATAAAGGTTGCCAGATAAAAATTTTATAAGTCTAAATGTGATGACTGAAATATTATTCAGAGAAAAAAAGTAGTAAATGAGAATCATATGTCAAGGGAGGTAAACCAGAGTCTAAGAAGGTGGGTGCATATTACTGGAAATTCTCAGAAAAATCCCCTACCAATATAAAAACAAGTAGGGTTCAACAGGCTATGACTTTTATCTGTTGTTAAACAAGGTATATCTAATGCATCCATGTTTTTCCAAAAATTAAAACTAAACCAAACCAACCTTTTTATGTTGTACGAGGGAGATGAACAAATAATTTCTGCAAGTCTGTTTAAAATTTATGTTTATAAATCTTGCTTGCTTAGAATTTTGTTTTATACATACACGTACAATACCATTAAAAAGTTAAAAATTTTCCCTATGTAGCCCAAATATGATAGGAAAACATTGTGAATGAATATCTCCATGGGTCAACAATGTGGTAAAGGTTAGGAGAAAGGGTCAGAAGACTACCATCTTCAATCATTTGGAGGAACAGTCCCCTGTTAGGCCCACAATGGATTGACCTAGAGGGTAAACGACCCGTCTAGGCTCTACTGACAAGCCAGTGATGCTCTCTGAGTGCCCAGAAATACTGGTGTCAGAAAAGAGTACTTTCTTCCTTGAGCACAAAAAGTAACATTTGTATGGCATTGCATTTGATAGAGGACTAAAAGGAGAAGCCAAAGAAGCAACCACCAAATGGACCAGAAAGAGGAGGCATCCCTAATTTTGGCAGGCTCTTAAACAATAGGGTAGTTCCATAGGCCAGATACAGGTGTAGGGCTCTTGGTCTAGCCTGACGGTCTGACACCAGGGATGCATAGTAGATATTCTACGTTCCAACTATCCACAATAAATATGCTGATCCCCCCTGCATCACTAAAGGTTTTGAGCAATATCTCAAATTGGAAGAGTCCAATGAAATATTTTTTTTTCCAGGATAACAAAGAGAGATTTTATTTAGGAAGAACAAAGAGAAAGCTTAGAGCACTTCCAAAGAGAGTTGGAAGTGGGTCCCTCTGGGAAAGAGAAAAGATGAGAGAGACCTCTACTCTAAAATCTTAAGCATTTTCTCTGTCCTCAACTCACTTGTGGAGCCCAGAAATGGACATAGATTCATTTCCTCACCAAAGAACAGAGCAGCTGGCTATAGGTAGTTCTCTCCCTCCCCTATACCTTGGGTTCTCCAGGTTCAAGTGGGGAAGGAAGGAATGAGAGGAGTATATAATGAAGTCACCTAAAAAACTAGAAGCCCTAGTTCATTTTTCTTTTAGGTTCTAGATTTATGTTCAAGGTAAAAAATCAGTTGAGAAAAATTAGGAAAATGTTATTAGTTGATTAAATTTCTATTCAAACTCAAGGAAAAAAAATCATACTCTTATTTCACACTTGAGAAATCTGAAGCTTATAAGAAAATCAACTTGTTAAACCAAGACTTTAACCCAGGTCTGTACTTATTGTAATGTGCATCCTCCTAATCACCCACATGTTTGAATCTTTAAGGGCATATTCACCACCTCGGCTTTGTGGTTTTGGCACAGGAAAAACATGGCAAATAAATTTTTTATTGACTCATTAACACCAGATAATACTCTATTTACTACATGAAGCTTGGAAATTGCTAAGTCCTTTTCTTGTGCACAAAAACTAATATCACAAAGTGCATCTTTTTTTCAAGTATCTGGTTGCTAATTGCTAATAATCTAACAGGTTTCTAATATAAGATAAATTTGTTGTTATTATATTCACCCTAAAAGGGCCAAAATGGTCAAATAAGTCTAGGGTTATCTTCTCCTCGAATTTCGAAAGAACATTTTTAGGCCATGGTGACCCTAAAAGAAAAGAGAATATAAGTATAATGAAGGCATATTCCTTTATGAGTCATTTCTGAGAGTAGTAAAGGTTTCATAAAATATGATGAAAAACAAAGAAAATTGGTATTTAAAAAAATGTATGAGGCTTTTCTAAAATGGGCCAAGGGATTGCATTGTCTTGATTAGCTAGATTTATCTCTTTCTGCCCTAGAATTAAGTGGGTCTCAAGTAACATTTGACTAAGCCTCTTATAGTACAAAACACAAGTAACTTATTAGCTTTGTAAAAGGAAATTCAGTTCATCACTAAGTAAAGCATTATGGTATCAGTCCATAAATGAATAATATTTTTGTAGGTCATGTGCTATGAAATGATTAAATAATAAAACGTAATAATATTTGGAACATTAGGAAATGGGGTTGATGAATTGGGGAAGGAAATGGACTCTCTGTGATCTATGATTTTTGATAAAAAGAGATAATTTTATTTATTTATTTATTTATTTATTCATTCATTCATTCATTCAAGACAGATAGATAGAGTGGATATCTGGATAGAGTGTGGCGGCATCATCATAGCTCACAGCAACCTCAAACTCTTGGGCTGAGGCAGTCCTTCTGCCTCAGACTCCCAAGTAGTTGACATGATAGGTAGGTGTCTGCCAAAACACTCAGCTAGTTTTTTCTATTTTTAGTAGAGGTGAGGTCTCACTCTGGCTCAGGCTGGTCTCAAACTCCTGAGATCAAGGGATCTACCCACCTCAGCTTCCTAGAGTGCTGGGATTACAGGCATGAGCCACTATGCCAGGCGAATTTCTCTCTCTCTCTCTCTTTTTTTTTTTCATTTTGGAAATGTGAAAAATTATCTTTCTCTTTTGGAAAGTATACAGTCAAATAAATGCTCTTCTCATCACTGGCAATAATAATAACACAGAGAGAAACTGAGGCATGAATACAACTACTCTTCCTCAGTAATGAGGTGTGATCAGCATTTTGCAGAATATGTCAGGCAGCAGCAATCCTTAAATTCCAGCATTTATCTATGCAGGGTCAGAACACGAAAATGCAGTTTCTTAAAATGTTGTTTTTAAAGTGTGAATTTTCAGTAACTTGCAAATAAAGAGAACTTTGAATTCTTTGCAACTAGCGTTAAAACTATGTTACATAAAAAGTCTTCCCACACAACTTTCATAATAAATAAATGGTATAGAAAACATTCCTTTTTCTTTCTGCTCATTTGCTGAGCTCAGACATCTCATCTCATTTTCCCTACCTATAGCACTAGGGATTACACCACCAGCTTCCCTAGTTCTCAGGCTGTTAGACTCAGACTGAACCATACCACTGGCTGGGACTCTAGCTAGCAGATGCTTTGCGAAATTTCTCAGCCTGCATAATTGTGTGAGCCAATTCATCCTTTTTTGTGCATATATCTCCTGCTATTTCTGTTTCTCTGCATGACACTGCCTGATACAATCCTAGATAAGCGGAACAGAAAACTGACATTGGGAACTCTTTCAGTGGGTGTAACAGCAGACTGCACACAGGAGAAGGCAGGATTTATATACACAAATGAGTCAACAGAAAATATTTGAGAAGCACAGACAGAGAAAATAAAGGAAGGAACAAAACAGATGACAGATGTGGGACGTGATTAAAAGGTCTAACATACATCTACCTGGAATCCCCAGGAGAAGAGAAAGATTGGCTATTGTTGAAGAATTAATAGTCACAAACTTTTCAGGTCTCATTAAAAAATAACTACAGATTCAAGAAACTCAGTGAACCTCAAGACAGATAAATTAAAAAAAAATCAGAAAGAAACATCTCAGCTATTATTCTAAAAACAAATAATAAGGGAAACTAAGGGAAAAAAATCTACCTCTGGGGAAAGAGCAGTAAAAATTCACTGACCAAAACCTCATGCTAGAAGACATCACTCAAGAACTGAAAGAGAAAAGCAAAAACAGACTTGCCAATTTAGAATGCTACCAAATGAAAATATCCTTCAAAAAAACAAAGACCTAAAAAGTCTCCAGATAAGTAACACTGAGAGAACTGTTGCTGATAGATCCACAATACCAGAAATACTAAAGGGTGTTCTTTTCTTGTTATTTATTTATTTATTTGTCAGAATATTCTTGGGGTACTCATGTTTTGGTTACATAGCTTGTGTTGCACATTTCAGGTTAAAGTTATAAGTGTGCATTATACCCATTAGGTGTGAATTAACCCACACTCTAAGGCCCTCTTTCACCTATTTGATTCCTGTTGGGTTTTACTTCCCTATGTGCACCTTAGTGTTGATTCCAATTTAGTATTGAGCACACGTGGTGTTTATTTTTCCATTCTTGTGATACTTCATTTAGAACAGCGGTTCTTAACCTGCAGGTCACGACCCCTTTGTAACAATGAAAATACATTGCGGCATTAGGGAGGCTGAGAACCACTGATTTAGAAGCATGGTCTCCAGCTCCATCCAGGTGGTTACAAAAGATGCTAGAGCACCAACTTTTTTTATGACTGAGAAGTACTCCATGATACCACATTTTATTAATCCACTCATGTATTGGTGGGCATTTGGGTTTCCACTTAACTTGCAATTGTGAATTGTGCTGCTATGAACATTCAGTGAAGTATCTTTATAATACAATGTCCTTTCTTCCTTTGGGTAAATACCCAGTAGTGGAAATGTTGGATAGCATGGTAGGTCTACTTTTAGTTCTTTAGGTATCTCCTTACAGCTTTCCATAAAGGTTGTACTAGCCTGCAATTTCACCAACAACGTACACATGTTCCTTTTTCTCTGCATCCACATCAGCACTTCTTGTTTTGTAGCCATTGTCGCTGGAGTTAGTGATATCTCATTGTGGTCTTGATTTGCATTTCCCTAATGATTAGAGATGTTGAGCGTTTTTTTCATGTGTTGGCCTTTAAATTATCTCTTTTGAAAAGTTTCTATTTATGTCTTTTGCCCACTTTTTAATGAGGTTGTTTGATTTTCTCTTGCTATTTTGCTTGAGTTCTTTGTAGATTCTGGTTATCAGTCCTTCCTCAGATATATATATATTATTATACAGATATTTTCTCCCATTCTGTGGGTTGTCTATTTTCTGTATTGGTTATGTCTTGGCTATGCAGAAACTTAAATTTGATGAGGTCTCACTTGTTTATTTTTATTGCTACCGTGAATGCCTTTGAGGTCTTTTTCATAAGCTTTTTCCCAAGGCTGATTTCTGTAAGAGTTTTTCCAACATTTTCTTCTAGAATTCTTACAGTTTCATGCATTAGGATGAATTATTTTATCCATCATGAATTCATTTTCATAAGTGGTGAGTGGTGAGGATCCTGTTTCAGTCTGTTTTTTATGTCAAAGGATAATGGACCCAGATGAAAGAATAGAAGTAAAGAAGAAAAATTCAAGAAGAATTTATAACTTACATAAGTGTAAAGCATTGTGACAATAGCAGCAAAAAAATCAGAAAGGGTTAAGTAATATAAGTTAAAGCATTATAAGCTTCTTACAGTGTTTGAGACATGGTAAGTGTTGACTAAGTTTATGGTTGCATTTTATAATTTCTAGGGTAACTTCAAAAAACATGCTACAAAAAATGTGTAACAAAAATAGCTAATAGAAGAGATAAAATCCAAAAATAAAAGGTAACTGATTAATGGAAAAGAAGTATGTATCCTAAATCAGTAAAGAATGAAAATATTATATAACTTGAACTTTGATATATAGATGTATATAAGGTTGAGCTATGTAAACAAGAGCTTTTACTTGGGGGGTTTCATGTTATTTTAATATTCTGTTAGAAATAATGCCTATCTTAGTGCAATCTCCTTTCTTTCCCACTGCAAACCAGCATATATACCACTTGGGACTATTTCTCTGAATAAATCAATTTAAACTATATGTTGGCCTATATTAGATTCTATCACCTCCTCAATTCACCGGACACTTCAGTTAAAACGTTTATAGTAACAAGAAACCCGAGATAAAGATGCAACACATCCAACAGCCAAAGAGGCCAGAGCTCATAAAGAATCAGGTCAGCAAAAAGAACATTACTTTTCCCCCAAAGTATGTTCTGTTCCTCTGCCACATATCATCAGAAGGTAAATATAACTCTATTCTTCAGATATGAAAAAGAAGTTGAAAGAGAAAGCACTCTTCAGTTTGCTTAAGAATTCATTAGAAAATAGTAAAGGGATTTAGATTGTAGGGTTTCAAAATGCAAATCTCTGCATGTCACTCCAGATGCATCCTTCTTTTATGCATTTCCAATTTTGTAAAGGCAGCGACTTTAAAATAGTATCCCAAGTCCTCGAGCGTCGCTGCTGGCAGGTTCTCTCTGATGTCTAGCACCCATTTTCTTATTCCTTCTCTGTGAACCAGACTTCTAAAACTTATCAAATTCTTGGAGTGATTTGTGAAACATTTAGGAATAGAGTCTCAAGTCCTACCTTAGACCTAAGGTGGTGGGGCTCTGGAAGCTTTTGTTTGAAGATATGAAAACCATACTCTCCAGGCTATTTTTTTGTTTGTTTCTTTTAAAGCACAAACAAAAACCCTCTACCTACTAAAAATGTCTTTAAGCTATCATAAAACATTTTCTTAGGATCACATAGTAGATTATAGTGCTAGAAAGACTTTCCTAAAGACAGCTGACCCACAAAGCTGGGGTTGGGTGAATCTCTATTAAGCCTATCCATTCTACTAGGCTGTTTATTAGTATCAGTGTGTTATTAGCACAATTGCCTATGTTCACAGATAAGTGAGTCAAATCAACTTCTGGACTGTGGAGGTTTCCTAGAAATGATTGTATTTTTTTATATATTTTTAAGTTTGCTGGAGGATTTCAAGAAGTTATGGAGTTGAAAGGACTGGACAGTAGCTAAGGTTTCTTTTGAGCAACATTGTCTGGTTTTCCAAGTAGGTCAACAAGTCTTAGAATTATCTTTCTGGAGGGCTTATTTTTCATATTCATATTCTACTTTAACTTTTCTTCCAAAAAATAAAGTTTTAGAGAAATGATGTATTCCATAAAGCAAACGTCAGAAAGAAGCATGATTAACATTTTGTCACCAAGCTAAGAGAGAAAATCCAGACAAGAGGAAGAAAAAGTAGTGAGTTGCACAAAAATGAAAAATGCCTCTGGCTCTGTCAAGTCCTCCTCTCTCAGGCAGCTCTTATAGGCCACCTTCCCAACAGCTAAGAGAGACTTGTGAACGGGTGACACGTCCTTACGTGTCAGGTGAACCCTGAAAGGAGTGAGACGAGGCACAAACTAGGTGAACCCTGAAAGGAGTGAGACAAGGCACAAACGAGGCTGTCAAGAAGATCCCATTAAACTCTAACATACTGCCACCTCCAGGCTTATTTCTCTTTGCTTTTCACTCACTAGAGGCAACTCGCCAACATCTAACCACAGACCAGACTTGAAAAATACTTAGCTCTGACCCAACTATGTGCCAGAATTCCAGATGATCTTCAAAATTAACCTCTTCTCTTGACTCCCTTTTTTTTTAAATTTATTTTTATTAAATCATAGCTGTGTACATTAGTATGATCATGGGGCACCATACACTTGGTTCATAGATCATTTGACACATTTTCATCACACTAGTTAACATAGCTTTTGTAGCATTTTCTTAGTTATTTTGCTAAGACCTTTACATTCCACATTTACTAGGATTCACATATACCCTTGTAAGATGCACCGCAGGTGTAATCCCATTAATCCCCCTCCCTCCACTTACCTCCCCCCCTTTCCCCCTTCTCCCTATTCTTAGGTTGTAACTGGGTTATAGCTTTCATGTGAAGGTCCTACATTAGTTTCATAATAAGGGTGAGTACATTAGGTACTTTTTCTTCCATTCTTGAGACACTTTACTAAGAAGAATATGTTCCAGCTCCATCCATGTAAACATGAAAGAGGTAAAGTCTCCATCTTTTTTTAAGGCTGCATAATATTCCATGGTGTACATATACCACAATTTATTAATCCATTCGTGGATCGATGGGCACTTGGGCTTTTTCCATGACTTAGCAATTATGAATAGGGCTGCAATAAATATTCTGATACAAATATCTTTGTTATGGTGTGATTTTGGTCTTCTGGGTATATGCCCAGTAGAGGGATTACAGGATTGAATGGCAGATCTATTTTTAGATCTCTAAGTAAAGCAAGCAAACAGCCCTTAGAATGGGAGAAGATATTTGTAGGTTATGTCTCTGAGAAAGGTTTAATAAACAAAATCCACAGAGAACTCAAACGCATTAGCAAGAAAAGAACAAGGGATCTCATCGCAGGCTGGGCAAGGGACTTGAAGAGAAACTTCTCTGAAGAAGACAGGTGCACAGCCTTCAGACATATGAAAAAATGCTCATCATCTTTAATCATCAGAGAAATGCAAATTAAAACTACTTTGAGATATCATCTAACTCCAGTGAGACTAGCCTATATCACAAAATCCCAAGACCAGAGATATTGGCGTGGATGTGGAGAAAAGGGAACACTTTTGCACCGCTGGTGGGAATGCAAATTAATACATTCCTTTTGGAAAGAGATATGGAGAACTCTCGACTCCCTTTTGAAGGCAGTTTCTTATGCAACTGACCTGCCACTGTGCAGCAATGGCGCCATCTACAGAAACTTGTTGGGGGAAAAAGGACACTTGGTCCGGAGCTGGAGGTCAGATTTGGGAGAGGGAAGGGAATAATACAGATATTTTTCCAAGTATATCATCACTTTAAAGTCTATTTTCTGAATGCTTTTGTGTTAGGATAATAGTGTTATGTTTACATGTCAAGGGCAGCTTTTTATTGTTCACTTTCAAGAGTTTGTTTTATTTCAAAATGTGAAAAAAGGGATACAAAAATAAAATAGAGAAGATAATACATTTGCAATGAACAAATCACAATCCACAAAATATGTGGGTCATAATAAGCAACATGGGGTTCAGGCACCAGTGATTGTGGTGGTGGCTTTTTGACTCCTCATTTTCTAGACTGTGGCAAAAGAAGCTGCTCCTTCCCAGGCCAGTTACCAACACATCATGAAGGTGATGGCTGCAAACTCACCTGAGAGACTGTTCTTCCAGTCATTCCAAAAAGTTGGTAAGTCTACTCCAACACCACAAATTAGCCTATTTTTACATAAAAAAACTAGACTGTATTCTGCTACCTTCAACCTGACCCTGACTTGTGATGACTTAGAAACAGAAGAGACTACTGGTGGGACTGGGTGAAGGGGCCTCTGCTACAGCTGCCACAGAGAGACAAATGCCTCTGGGCTGTACTAACCTGCAGGGGCAGCACGAGCCCTAGGGATGGACCTCCTTCTCTGTTGGTTTCTTATATGCTCTTACAAGATTATCAAATGACAATTACCAGTTTTAGAAGACAAATAGTTGTAAGGGGTGTGTGTCCTGGCTCCAAACCAATTCCCGTGGTGGAACCAGGTCTCTAAAGGCATCTGGGACCTGTAATCTTTAGCTTCCAGGCTACACTATGCAAGAAGGTCCATTTCATGTGAGCAGAAGCTGAGGTAAGAGGGCCAGTCTTCAGCATCAGAATCACATGCTTTTGGTCTAAAAGTTCTTCTGGTGTTCACCAAGCTCCTTGTTGTTCTCATTTCAGAGGCAGTTTGTTAGTAAGTGCAGTTGGTAGTGTATAGTATTTTCTAAACTTTGGTCATTCTTACATCACAGGTCTATTTGTTCAATATTTAAAATTTTTTACTATTTTTAACTGTAAGTATTTTCCTAGGCAAGTGTACCTGAGAACTCATAAGATGCACATAACTATGATCTTTCTTTCTAGGACATATTAGGATAAATACACATTTAAATTTTAAAGGATTAGCTACATACCAACAGAAGTTCACCTTGCCTGCCACCACTGAGCACCTGGGGGCCTGAGGAGAGAGCAAGTGTTAGAGAGAGGGCTGATCTGAGAACCTGCTCTATTTGTATGACCCTCACTAAGCTTTGGCTGCCCCCTCTGCAAATTAAGAGTAAGATTACTCCCCCATGAAGATTCGATTATAATGCATATACATATTTGTCAGATCACAGTCATTCGGTGACTCTGAAGATGATAAATTGGGAGATACTTTCTAATTTTCTAAGGTTTTAATACAGTAATTGTCCTATGGAAGTAAAAAAAATCAGGCTTTGAAGTGTTTTAATATTTGCTATTTGACAATTATTTTTGATGGGCTATTCTGGACTATTTCACTCAATAAGAAAATATGGGGCATAGTTTGTAATGAAGTCAACACTGATGTTACAACAGAACCCACGAAGGGTTCTGACCCAGGTCTGGTTACTTACCGCACACACGGCCAATCACTGAGACAGTGAGAGTAGCTGAGGTAGAGGGGAATTATATTACAGCTCCCCCACCTCCCAGTTGTAATAAAATTTCCCCTTCTTTGGTAGTCTCCTCGTCTCAGAGATTGGCCTGTGTGGTGAGTAACTGGATGTAGTCCAGAACCTGTAGTGAATTTGGCCACAATTTTGATGGCCCGTATGGGAAGCCGTTGTTTATCACTTGGTGGCCACAGAGCAGGGAGAATCTCAGAAGTCACTTAGCAGCAGCCCAGCTATGTTTTTTGCAGTATTTTTTTTTTTTTTTGGCTGAGGCCAGGTTTGAACACGCCACCTCCGGTATGGTGCCCTACTCACTGAGCCACAGGCACCGCCCCCAACTATGTTTTTGACAGAAGTTGGTTTTGGCTTCTTCTGCTGCCAAGCCACCAGCAGCCTCAAGTTCATCTCCAATTGCCGCAGAACAGATCCCTGGATTTTCCCATCTGCCTCTGGATGAGTGAGTGCTGTTTGAGGGCATTTGACGGTAGGAAATGCTTCTCTCAGAATTGTGGAATTCTGAAGGAATTCCCATTTATTTGGGGATGGAAAACCCCCAACTATTTGTGAGAGTGAGAACTAACCTGTTTTTGATCTGGCACTCCTTGGGCTTATTAGTTGACATTGCAGTTTGTTTATTTAAAACCTCTTGAATGTCTCTTTCTCTTGGGTATTTATCCGTATTAGTGTGTAGCATATAAATGTGATGACTATGAGAACATTTAAGGGCATGGCCTGTTTTCTACGACTTTTGGCTAGCTCATCGAATTTGTAATTGAGAGACAAGGTATTAGAACAAGGAAAGTGACTTTATTGGGAAAACCAGTAAACCAAGAAGATGGTTCTTTCCCATAGCACCTTGCCTCTTAACTTACTGGCTGTCATGTGGAAAGTGGTATAAGCTTCGACTCACTTATGTTGGCAGCAGTATTTAAAAAAACACTAACCTCTTTTTATTGTTTATAATTTGTGAACTTTCCTCTGCGTATATTATATTCCAATAAAAAGTTTACAATAAAAAAAACTTCCAGGTTTGGCGCCGATAGCTCAGTGAGTAAGGGCACCAGCCACATACACCGAGGCTGGAGGATTCGAACCCTGCCAGGCTTGCTAAACAACAAGGACAACTCCAACCAAAAAATAGCTGGATGTTCTGTTGGGCGCCTGTAGTCCCAGCTACTCGGGAGGCTGAGGCAAGGGAATAACTTAAACCCAAGAGTTGGAGGTTGCTGTGAGCTGTGATGCCACAGCACTCTCCTGAGGGCAACATAGTGAGACTGTCTCAAAAAAAAAAAAAATGAACTTTCAAGAGATTTTATTCAAATAAATATGGGATATAATTAGGTAGATTAAGCTAGAAGTAAGAAATATTCTAGGAAGAAATGGGCAATGAATACAGAGTACAAATTCAAGTAAAATGAAGAAAGCAAGAAGATTTTTTTTTTTTAATTGTTGGGGATTCATTGAGGGTACAATAAGCCAGGTTACACTGATTGCAATTGTTAGGCAAAGTCCCTCTTGCAATCATGTCTTGCCCCCATAAAGTGTGACACACACCAAGGCCCCACCTCCCTCCCTCTGTCCCTCTTACTGCTTTTCCTTCCCCCCCATAACCTTAATTGTCATTAATTGTCCTCATATCAAAATTGAGTACATAGGATTCATGCTTCTCCATTCTTGTGATGCTTTACTAAGAATAATGTCTTCCACTTCCATCCAGGTTAATACGAAGGATGTAAAGTCTCCATTTTTTTTAATGGCTGAATAGTATTCCATGGTGTACATATACCACAGCTTGTTAATCCATTCCTGGGTTGGTGGGCATTTAGGCTGTTTCCACATTTTGGTGATTGTAAATTGAGCTGCAATAAATAGTCTAGTACAAGTGTCCTTATGATAAAAGGATTTTTTTCCTTCTGGGGAGATGCCCAGTAGTGGGATTGCAGGATCAAATGGGAGGTCTAGGTTGAGTGCTTTAAGGTTTCTCCATACTTCCTTCCAGAAAGGTTGTACTAGTTTGCAGTCCCACCAGCAGTGTAAAAGTGTTCCCTTCTCTCCACATCCACGCCAGCATCTGCAGTTTTGAGATTTTGTGATGTGGGCCATTCTTAGTGGGGTTAGACGATATCTCAGGGTTGTTTTGATTTGCATTTCTCTAATATATAGAGATGATGAACATTTTTTCATGTATTTGTTAGCCATTCAACTGTCATCTTTAGAGAAGATTCTATTCATGTCTCTTGCCCATTGATACATGGGATTGTTGGCTTTTTTCATGTGGATTAATTTGAGTTCTCTATAGATCCTAGTTATCAAGCTTTTGTCTGATTGAAAATATGCACATATCCTTTCCCATTGTGTAGGTTGTCTCTTTGCTTTGGTTATTGTCTCCTTAGCTGTACAGAAGTTTTTCAGTTTAATGAAGTCCCATTTGTTTATTTTTATTATTGTTGCAATTGCTATGGCAGTCTTCTTCATGAAGTCTTTCCCCAGGCCAATATCTTCCAGTGTTTTTCCTATGCTTTCTTTGAGGATTTTTATTGTTTCATGCCTTAAATTTAAGTCTTTATCCATTTTGAATCAATTTTTGTGAGTGGGGAAAGGTGTGGGTCCAGTTTCAGTCTTTTACATGTAGACATCCAGTTCTCCCAACACCATTTATTGAATAGGGAGTCTTTCCCCCAAGGTATGTTCTTGTTTGGTTTATCGAAGATTAGGTGGTTGTAAGATGTTAGTTTCATTTCTTGGTTTTCAATTCAATTCCAAGTGTCTATGTCTCTGTTTTTGTGCCAGTACCATGCTGTCTTGAGCACTATGGCTTTGTTAGTACAGACTAAAATCTGGTATGCTGATGCCTCCAGCATTATTTTTATTACTAAGAACTGCCTTAACTATACAGGGTTTTTTTCAGTTCCATAAAAAACGCAGAATCATTTTCTCCAAATCTTGAAAGTACGATGTTGGTGTTTTGATAGGAATGGCATTGAATAAGTAGATTGCTTTGGGAAGTAGAGACATTTTAACAATGTTGATTCTTCCCATCCATGAGCATGGTATGTTCTTCCATTTGTTAATATCCTCTGCTATTTCCTTTCTGAGGATTTCATAGTTTTCTTTATAGAGATCCTTCACCTCCTTCGTTAGGTATATTCCTAGGTATTTCATTTTCTTTGAAACTATGGTGAAGGGAGTTGTGTCCTTAATTAGCTTCTCATCTTGACTGTTATTGGTGTATACAAAGGCTACTGACTTGTGGACATTGATTTTATATTCTGAATTTGTATATTTTGATGACTTCTAGGAGTCTTGTGGTTGAGTCTTTGGGGTTATCTAGGTATAAGATCATATCCTCAGCAAAGAGGGAGAGTTTGACCTCCTCTGCTCCCATTTGGATTCCCTTTATTTCCTTGTCTTGCCTAATTGTATTGGCTAGAACTTCCAGCACTATGTTGAATAGTAAAGGTGACAGAGGACAACCTTGTCTGGTTCCAGTTCTAAGGGGAAAAGCTTTGAGTTTTACTCCATTCAGTAAAATATTTGCTGTGGGGTTGTCATAGATAGCTTCAATCAGTTTTAGAAATGTGCCACCTATGCCTATACTCTTCAGTGTTCTCATTAGAAAAGGATGCTGGATTTTATCAAATGCTTTTTCTGCATCTATTGAGAGGATCATGTGATCTTTATTTTTGCCTCTGTTAATATGGTGGATAATGTTTATGGACTTGCGTACGTTAAACCAGCCTTGCATCCCTGGGATGAAGCCTACTTGATCATGATGAATGACTTTTTTGATGATAAGCTGTAATCTACTGGCTAGGATTTTGTTGAGAATTTTTGCATCTATATTCATGAGTGAGATTGGTCTGAAATTCTCCTTTTTGTTTGGGTCTTTTCCTGGTTTTGGTATCAGGGTGATGTTTGCTTCATAGAATGTGTTGGGGAAGATTCCTTCTTCCTCAATTTTTTGGAATAATTTCTGCAGTGCAGGAATAAGCTCTTCCTTGAAGGTTTTAATTCTGGTGTGAAGCCATCTGGACCAGGGCATTTTTTTGGTTGGAAGATTTTTTATTGTTTCTTTGATCTGTTTGAATTCTGGTGTGAAGCCATCTGGACCAGGGCATTTTTTGGTTGGTAGATTATTTATTGTTTCTTTGATCTCAGTGCTTGAAATTGGTCTGTTCAGGAGCTCTATTTCTTCCTGGCTAAGTCTAGGGAGAGGGTGTGATTTCAAATATTGATCCATTTCCTTCACATTGTCAAATTTTTGGGCATAGAGTTTCTGGTAGTATTCAGAGATGCTCTCTTATATCTCTGTGGGATCAGTTGTTATTTCCCCTTTATCATTTCTGATTGAGGTTACTAGAGATTTTACTTTTCTATTTCTCATTAGTCTGGCCAATGGTTCATCTATTTTATTTATTTTTTTAAAAAACCAACTCCTTGTTTCATTAATTTTCTGAATGATTCTTTTGTTTTCAATTTCATTGATCTCTGATTTGATTTTGGATATTTCTTTTCTTCTAGTGAGTTTAGGCTTAGATTGTCCTTCTTTTTCCAATTCCATAAGATCTCCTGTGAGATTGTTGATGTGCTCTCTTTCTGTTTTTCGAATGTAGGCATCTAAAGCGATGAATTTTCCTCTCAAAACTGCTTTTGCAGTATCCCACAGGTTTTGGTAGCTTGTGTCTTCGTTGTTGTTATGCTCAAGGAAGTTAATGATTTCCTGTTTTATTTCTTCCTTCACCCATCTGTTATTCAACAGAAGATTGCTTAATTTCCATGCCTTTGTGTGGGGTCGAGCGTTTTTGTTAGAGTTGAGTTCCACCTTTAGTGCCTTATGGTCTGAGAAGATGCAAGGTAAAATTTCAATTCTTTTGATTCTGTTGATATTTGTTTTGTGTCCCAGGATATGATCAATTTTGGAGAATGTTCCATGGGGTGATGAGAAGAATGTGTATTCTTTTTTTTTTTTTTTTTTTATTGTTGGGGATTCATTGAGGGTACAATAAGCCAGTTACACTGATTGCAATTGTTAGGTAAAGTCCCTCTTGCAATCATGTCTTGCCCCCATAAAGTGTGACACACACCAAGGCCCCACCCTCCTCCCTCCATCCCTCTTTCTGCTTCCCCCCCCATAAACTTAATTGTCATTAATTGTCCTCATATCAAGATTGAGTACATAGGATTCATGCTTCTCCATTTTTGTGATGCTTTACTAAGAATAATGTCTTCCACTTCCATCCAGGTTAATACGAAGGATGTAAAGTCTCCATTTTTTTTAATAGCTGAATAGTATTCCATGGTATACATATACCACAGCTTGTTAATCCATTCCTGGGTTGGTGGGCATTTAGGCTGTTTCCACATTTTGGCAATGGTAAATTGAGCTGCCATAAACAGTCTAGTACAAGTGTCCTTATGATAAAAGGATTTTTGTCCTTCTGGGTAGATGCCCAGTAATGGGATTGCAGGATCGAATGGGAGGTCTAGGTTGAGTGCTTTGAGGTTTCTCCATACTTCCTTCCAGAAAGGTTGTACTAGTTTGCAGTCCCACCAGCAGTGTAAAAGTGTTCCCTTCTCTCCACATCCAAGCCAGCATCTGCAGTTTTGAGATTTTGTGATGTGGGCCATTCTCACTGGGGTTAGATGATATCTCAGGGTTGTTTTGATTTGCATTTCTCTAATATATAGAGATGATGAACATTTTTTCATATGTTTGTTAGCCATTCGTCTGTCATCTTTAGAGAAAGTTCTATTCATGTCTCTTGCCCATTGATATAAGGGATTGTTGGCTTTTTTCATGTGGATTAATTTGAGTTCTCTATAGATCCTGGTTATCAAGCTTTTGTCTGATTGAAAATATGCAAATATCCTTTCCCATTGTGTAGGTTGTCTCTTTGCTTTGGTTATTGTGTCCTTAGCTGTACAGAAGCTTTTCAGTTTAATGAAGTCCCATTTGTTTATTTTTGTTGTTGCAATTCCCATGGCAGTCTTCTTCATGAAGTCTTCCCCCAGGCCAATATCTTCCAGTGTTTTTCCTATGCTTTCTTGGAGGATTTTTATTGTTTCATGCCTTAAATTTAAGTCCTTTATCCATCTTGAATCAATTTTTGTGAGTGGGGAAAGGTGTGGGTCCAGTTTCAATCTTTTACATGTAGACATCCAGTTCTCCCAACACCATTTACTGAATAGGGAGTCTTTCCCCCAAGGTAAGTTCTTGTTTGGTTTATCAAAGATTAGGTGGTTGTAAGATGTTAGTTTCATTTCTTGGTGTTCAATTCGATTCCAAGTGTCTATGTCTCTGTTTTTGTGCCAGTACCATGCTGTCTTGACCACTATGGCTTTGTAGTACAGACTAAAATCTGGTATGCTGATGCCCCCAGCTTTATTTTTGTTACTAAGAACTGCCTTAGCTATACGGGGTTTTTTCCGGTTCCATACAAAACGCAGAATCATTTTTTCCAAATCTTGAAAGTACGATGTAGGTACTTTGATAGGAATGGCATTGAATAGGTAGATAGCTTTGGGAAGTATAGACATTTTAACAATGTTGATTCTTCCCATCCATGAGCATGGTATGTTCTTCCATTTGTTAATATCCTCTGCTATTTCCTTTCTGAGGATTTCATAGTTTTCTTTATAGAGGTCCTTCACCTCCTTCGTTAGGTATATTCCTAGGTATTTCATTTTCTTTGAAACTATGGTGAAGGGAGTTGTGTCCTTAATTAGCTTCTCATCTTGACTGTTATTGGTGTATACAAAGGCTACTGACTTGTGGACATTGATTTTATATCCTGAAACATTACTGTATTTTTTGATGACTTCTAGGAGTCTTGTGGTTGAGTCTTTGGGGTTCTCTAAGTATAAGATCATGTCGTCAGCAAAGAGGAAGAGTTTGACCTCCTCTGCTCCCATTTGGATTCCCTTTATTTCCTTGTCTTGCCTAATTGTATTGGCTAGAACTTCCAGCACTACGTTGAATAGTAAAGGTGACAGAGGACAACCTTGTCTGGTTCCAGTTCTAAGAGGGAAAGCTTTCAGTTTTACTCCATTCAGTAAAATATTGGCTGTGGGTTTGTCATAAATAGCTTCAATCAGTTTTAGAAATGTGCCACCTATGCCTATACTCTTCAGAGTTGTAATTAGAAAAGGATGCTGGATTTTATCAAATGCTTTTTCTGCATCTATTGAGAGGATCATGTGATCTTTATTTTTGCCTCTGTTAATATGGTGGATAACGTTTATAGACTTGCGTATGTTAAACCAGCCTTGCATCCCTGGGATGAAGCCTACTTGATCATGATGAATGACTTTTTTGATGATAAGCTGTAATCTATTGGCTAGGATTTTGTTGAGAATTTTTGCGTCTATGTTCATGAGTGAGATTGGTCTGAAATTCTCCTTTTTGTTTGGGTCTTTTCCTGGTTTTGGTATCAGGGTGATGTTTGCTTCATAGAATGTGTTGGGGAAGATACCTTCTTCCTCAATTTTTTGGAATAATTTCTGCAGTACAGGAATAAGCTCTTCCTTGAAGGTTTGATAGAATTCTGGAGTGAAGCCATCTGGACCAGGGCATTTTTTAGTTGGAATCTTTTTTATTGTTTCTTTGATCTCAGTGCTTGAAATTGGTCTGTTCAGGAGGTCTATTTCATCCTGGCTAAGTCAAGGGAGAGGGTGTGATTCCAAATATTGATCCTTTTCCTTCACATTATCAAATTTCTGGGCATAGAGTTTCTGGTAGTATTCAGAGATAATCTCTTGTATCTCTGTGGGATCAGTTGTTATTTCCCCTTTATCGTTTCTGATTGAGGTTATTAGAGATTTTACTTTTCTATTTCTAGTTAGTCTGGGCAATGGTTTATCTATTTTATTTATTTTTTCAAAAAACCAACTCCTTGTTTCATTAATTTTCTGAATGATTCTTTTGTTTTCAATTTCATTGATCTCTGATTTGATTTTGGATATTTCTTTTCTTCTAGTGAGTTTAGGCTTAGATTGTTCTTCTTTTTCCAATTCCATAAGATCTCTTGTGAGATTGTTGATGTGCTCTCTTTCTGTTTTTCGAATGTAGGCATGTAAAGCGATGAATTTTCCTCTCAAAACTGCTTTTGCAGTATCCCACAGGTTTTGGTAGCTTGTGTCTTCATTGTTGTTATGCTCAAGGAAGTTAATGATTTCCTGTTTTATTTATTCCTTCACCCATCTGTTATTCAACAGAAGATTGTTTAATTTCCATGCCTTTGGGTGGGCTTGAGCATTTTTGTTAGAGTTGAGTTCCACCATTAGTGCCTTATGGTCTGAAAAGATACAAGGTAAAATTTCAATTCTTTTGATTCTGTTGATATTTGTTTTGTGTCCCAGGATATGATCAATTTTGGAGAATGTTCCATGGGGTGATGAGAAGAATGTATATTCTTTATATTTGGGGTGGAGTGTTCTATATGCATCTATCAAGCATAGTTGTTCTAGGGTCTCATTTCAATCTCTTACATCTTTGTTTAATTTCTGTTTAGAGGATCTGTCCAGCTCTGTAAGAGGTGTGTTAAAGTCCCCTGTTATGATGGTATTATCAGATATCATATTGCTCAGACTGAGTAAGGTGTGCTTCAGGAATCTGGGAGCATTTAAATTGGGTGCATAAATATTTAGAATTGAAATGTCTTCTTGTTGTAGTTTTCCCTTGACCAATATAAAGTGACCATCTTTGTCTTTTTTGACTTTAGTTGCTTTAAATCCACATGTATCTGAAAATAAGATTGCAACTCCTCTTTTCTTCTGAATTCCGGTTGCCTGAAAAATTGTCTTCCAACCCTTGACTCGGAGCTTTAATTTGTCTTTTGAGGCCAGGTGTGTTTCTTGCAGACAGCAAATGGATGGCTTGTGTTTTTTAATCCAGTCAGCCAATCTATGTCTCTTCAGTGGGGAATTCAAGCCATTAACATTTATTGAGATAATTGATAAGTGTGGTAGTATTCTATTCATCTTATTTGGTGAGAGTCCATTGCTTAGTTTTATCTTTTGCATCAGTGTGGAGGTTAGGTTCTGTTCTTTGATTTCTGAGTTCTTACTTTGCTGCTGATCCATTGTGGTGGTCAGTGTGCAGAACAGGTTGAAGTATTTCCTGTAGAGCTGGTCTTCTTGTGGCGAATTTCCTCAATGTTTGTATATCCGTAAATGATTTGATTTCTCCATCAATTTTTAAGCTTAGCTTAGCAGGGTACAGAATTCTGGGCTGGAAATTGTTCTGTTTAAGTAGATTAAAGGTAGATGACCATTGTCTTCTTGCTTGGAAAGTTTCATTAGAGAAGTCTGCGGTAACTCTGATGGATTTGCCCCTGTAGGTCAACTGGTGCTTACTCCTGGCAGCTTCCAGAATCTTTTCTTTTGTCTTGACTTTGGACAGGTTCATCACAATGTGTCTTGGAGAAGCTCGGTTAGAGTTGAGGTGACCTGGGGTCCAATATCCCTCTGAAAGCAGTGTGTCAGATTCTTTGGTGATGTTTGGGAAATTTTCTTTTATAATATTCTCTAGTATGGCTTCCATTCCTCTGGGGCACTCTTCTTCCCCTTCTGGAATTCCTATAACTCGTATGTTGGAACGCTTCATAAAGTCCCATAATTCTGACAGTGAACGTTCTGCTTTCTCTCTCTTCTTTTCTGCCTCTTTTACTGTCTGAGTTATCTCAAGAACTTTGTCTTCTACCTCTGAAATTCTTTCTTCTGCATGGTCTAACCTGTTGCTGATACTTTCCATTGCATCTTTAAGTTCCCTAATTGACTGTTTCAGTTCCTTCAGGTCTGCTATATCCTTTTTATATTCTTCATATCGTTCATCTCTTATTTGATTCTGTTTTTGGATTTCCTTTTGGTTATTTTCCACTTTATTAGCAATTTCCTTCATTGTTTCCATCATTTCTTTCATTGTTTTCAACATGTGTATTCTAAATTCCCTTTCTGTCATTCCTAACATTTCTATACTGGTGGAATCATCTGCAGTAACTACCTCATGGTCCCTTGGTGGGGTTGTTCTAGTCTAGTTCTTCATGTTGCCTGGAATTTTCTGCTGATTCTTCCTCATGAGTGATTTCTTTTATCTGTTTCCTTGCCCTAATTTTCCTTTCACTTCCTCTTGCTCTTTAAGTTCTTGTGCCTGTGGAGTAAGGGTTACAGGACAAGAAGGGTGAGAAGGTTGAAGAGCAAAAAAAGGGGATGAAAGAAAGGAGGACCGAGTGATAAGAAAAAAAGAAAGAGAAAGGAGAGGGGGTGGGTATAAGGAATATTGACAAATAGAAAAGAGCCACAGAAAGAGGGAGACAGGGCAATATAGGTGTACAGTAGGGTACTTTGACACAACCTTAAAAAACCCCACCTTCTGGGGGTGCCCAGTTGCGTGGTTCCCTTGAGGTCAGCAGCTCTTTGCTAACCTGATCAGACACAGTACCCCACCTCCACCAAGTCGAGAGGAAAGACAAAAATGCTATAAATCAAACCAAAACAAGCAAACAGAAAAGTTTACGGGGATAAAATTGGGTGAAAAACCAAATTATATTGGTAGAAACACTAGCAAAAATGAAGTTGAAGTTATTTAGAAAGGCAGCAATGGGAAATTATAATTAAACTAGGAAAATTGAGAAAGAAAAAGGGATCTGTGTGGAAAAGATTGAAATTAAAAAAAGAAAAGAACATCAGCAACGTCAAAACAAACAAACAAAAAAAAAACAACCAAACCAAAGAAAAAAAGAAGAAAAAAATACACCACCAAAAACAAAGCAGTTTGTATATGTTATTGAATATTGTCTGGGCAACACGTGGTCTTCTGGGGTATGAGATGTTAGTCACAGTTCTGATACGACTGGAGGCTGCTGATTTCTCAAACCCCAGCAGGTAGACACCCTAAATCTCTCTTCAGCCTACTTAAAAGGCACTTTGAACTTGTAAACTTGCTGAGCAGAAGCTTTCCCAGCTTTCTCGCTGGAATCGCTGCTGAAGTGGCTATCCACTTACTCAGTGTGCCAAAACCGATCTCACTCTGCCCCCGAGGGTCAGGGCTGCAAGGCGGCTCAGACCCCACCCTTAGGCTACTTGGTTGCTGGGTTACCAGCTCCCACCCGTTTCTAGCTCTGCGACCCTGAGGGCGGAGCTTGCCTTGGGAGATCACTGACAATGGATCCGTGTGACCCACCGCCAAACACTATTAGCTCCGTCTGGCTCAGCGGCTCAGACTGGGGCCCTAGACAACGGCCAAAGTTCTCCGCACTCCCGCTCAGGCCTTCCCCAAGGCAGTTCAACTCAGTGCCAAGTCCAAGGACATCAAAACAGTTCACAGGTAAGGCCTTTCTGGTTTGCAGTCTCGCTGCTACTGAACTTACAGTTGTGGGCGGGTTTAGACGGATTGAACACACGCGACCACTTGCCGGTTTTCCACTGTTTTAGTCCTCCTCTTGGGGTCCAGAAGTCTTTCGCTGACTCCCTGTATCTTCATAGGAGTGATGATAGGCAGTTCCCACCAGCCAGAGATGCCTGGAGTCCTATCTCCCCAGACTCACGGTGCCCAGATGCAAGGAAGCTGTTACTCGGCTGCCATCTTGCTCCGCCTCTCTCCAAGAATGTGTATTCTTTATCTTTGGGATGGAGTGTTCTATATGCGTCTATCAAGCACAGATGTTCTAGGGTCTCATTTAAATCTCTTATATCTTTGTTTAATTTCTGTTTAGAGGATCTGTCCAGCTCTGTAAGAGGAGTGTTAAAGTCCCCTGTTATGATGGTATTATCAGATATCACATTACTGAGACTGAGTAAGGTCTGTTTCAAGAATCTGGGAGCATTTAAATTGGGTGCATAAATATTTAGAATTGAAACGTCTTCTCGTTGTATTTTTCCCTTGACCAATATAAAGTGACCATCTTTGTCTTTTTTGACTTTAGTTGCTTTAAATCCACATGTATCTGAAAATAGATTGCAACTCCTCTTTTCTTCTGAATTCCATTTGCCTGAAAAATTGTCTTCCAATCCTCGACTCAGAGCTTTAATTTGTCTTTTGAAGCCAAGTGTGTTTCTTGCAGACAGCAAATGGATGGCTTGTGTTTTTTAATCCAGTCAGCCAATCTATGTCTCTTCAGTGGGGAATTCAAGCCATTAACATTTATTGAGATAATTGATAAGTGTGGTATTATTCTATTCATCTTATTTTGTGAGAGTCCATTGCTTAATTTTATCTTTTGCATCAGTGTGGAGGTTAGGTTCTGTCCTTTAATTTCTGAATTCTTACTTTGCTGCTGATCCATTGTGGTGGTCAGTATGCAGAACAGGTTGAATTATTTCCTGTAGAGCTGGTCTTGTTGTGGTGAATTTTCTCAAATTTGTATATCCATAAATGATTTGATTTCTCCGTCAATTTTTAAGCTTAGCTTAGCAGGGTACAGAATTCTGGGCTGGAAATTGTTCTGTTTAAGTAGATTAAAGGTAGATGACCATTGTCTTCTTGCTTGGAAAGTTTCATTAGAGAAGTCTGCGGTCACTCTGATGGATTTGCCCCTGTAGGTCAGCTGGCGCTTACTCCTGGCAGCTTCCAGAATCTTTTCTTTTGTCTTGACTTTGGACAGGTTCATCACAACGTGTCTTGGAGAAGCTCTGTTAGAGTTGAGGTGACCTGGGGCCGGATATCCCTCTGAAAGCAGTGTGTCAGAATCTTTGGTGATATTTGGGAAATTTTCTTTTATAATATTCTCTAGTATGGCTTCCATTCCTCTGGGCATTCTTCTTCTCCTTCTGGGATTCCTATAACTCGTATGTTGGAACGCTTCATAAAGTCCCATAATTCTGACAGTGAACGTTCTGCTTTCTCTCTCTTCTTTTCTGCCTCTTTTACTATCTGAGTTATCTCAGGAACTTTGTCTTCTACCTCTGAAATTCTTTCTTCTGCATGGTCTAACCTGTTGCTGATACTTTCCATTGCATCTTTAAGTTCCCTAATTGACTGTTTCAGTTCCTTCAGGTCTGCTATATCCTTTTTATATTCTTCATATCGTTCATCTCTTATTTGATTCTGTTTTTGGATTTCCTTTTGGTTATTTTCCACTTTATTAGCAGTTTCCTTCATTGTTTCCATCATTTCTTTCATTGTTTTCATCATGTGTATTCTAAATTCCCAGTCTGTCATTCCTAACATATCTTTATAGGTGGAATCCTCTGCAGTAGCTACCTCATGGTCCCTTGGTGGGGTTGTTCCGGACTGGTTCTTCATTTTGCCTGGAGTTTTCTCCTGTTTCTTCCTCATGAGTGATTTCTTTTATCTGTTTCCTTGCCCTAATTTTCCTTTCACTTCCTCTTGCACTATAAGTTCTCGTTCCTGTGGATTAAGGGTTTGATGAGTCCTTTTGGTACAGGACCAGAAGGATGAGAAGGTTGAAGAGGAAGAAATAGATGAAAGAAAGGAGGACCGAGTGGTAAGAAAAAAAAAATAGAGAAGGAGAGGGGTGGGTAAAAGGAATATTGACAAAAAGAAGAGAGGCACAGAAAGAGGGAGACAGAGCAATATAGGTGTACAGTAGGGTACTTTGACACAACCTTAAAAAAAACCCACCTTCTTGGGGTGCCCAGTTGGGTGGTTCCCTTGAGGTCAGCAGCTCTTTGCTAACCTGATCAGACACAGTACCCCACCTCCACCAATTAGGGAAAAAAGACAAAAATGCTATAAATCAAATCAAAACAAGCAGATGGAAAACTTTATGGGATAAAATTGGGTGAAAAACCAAATAATATTGGTAGAAACACTAGCAAAAATGAAGTTCTAGTTATTGAAAAAGGCAGCAATGGGAAATTATTATTAAACTAGAAAAATTTAGAAAGAAAAAAGATCTGTACGGAAAAGGTTGAAATTAAAAAACAAAAAAAAAATCAACAATATCAAAATAAACAACGACAACAAAAAAAACCAAACCAAAAAAAAAAAAAAAAAAACACACAACCAAAAACAAAGCAGTATGTATATGTTGTTGAATATTGTCTGGGCAACACGTGGTCTTCTGGGGTATGAGATGTTAATCACAATTCTGATACAACTGGAGGCTGCTGATTTCTCAAACCCCAGCAGGTAGACACCCTAAATCTCTCTTCAGCCCACTTAAAAGGCACTTTGAACTTGTAAACTTGCTGAGCAGAAGCTTTCCCAGGAAAGTGCTTGTCTCTGGAATCACTGCTGAAGTCTCTATCCACTTACCCAGTGTGCCAAAACCAGTCTCACTCTGCCCCTGAGGGTTAGGTCTGCAAGGCGACTCAGACCCCACCCTTAGGCTACTCAGTCACTAGGTTACCGGCTCCCAGCCAATTCTTGTTCTGCAACCCTGAGGGCGGAGCTTGCCGGAGCAGATCACTCACAATGGCTTCCTGTGGCCCACAGCCAAACACTATTAGCCCCATCTGGCTCAGCGGCTCAGACTGGGGCCCTAGACAACGGCCAAAGTTCTCCGCACTCCCGCTCAGGCTCTCCACAAGGCAGTTCAACTGAGTTCCAATTCCAAAGACACCAAAACAGTTCACAGGTAAGGCCTTTCCGATTTGCAGTCTCGCTGCTACTGAAGTTACAGTTGCGGGCGGGTTTAGACCAATTGAATACATGTGACCACTTGCCATTATTCCACTGTTTTAGTCCTCCTCTTGGGGTCCAGAAGTCTGTTGCTGACTCCCTGTATCCTCACAGGGGTGATGATAGGCAGATCCCACCAGCCAGAGATGCCTGGAGTCCTATCTCCCCAGACTCATGGTGCCCAGATGCAAGGAAGCTGTTACTCGGCCGCCATCTTGCTCTCCTCCTCAAGAAGAAGATTTTATACAGTTGTGTTTTGGGAATCTTGACTCACAGTATTGTTTTCAAATCTAAGAGATTTTCACCATAATACATGGATTTAAGTCAAAAGAGAAAAATGCACAGCTGTTAAAAATGAGTCTTTAATCAGGATTCCAAATGACTATTTTTTACCACTAATCTAAGTAAAGATTATAGTTTTCTCCCCTTGTCACAGAATTTCTTCTCCTTTTATCATCAGACAAATATTTGTTTCTGTAGTATGCCATCACCACAGTCACAAACATTTTAAATGTAGGTACTCTTTCAAACACTTGGAAAATATAAACACTTTTTATCTCAGAAGTATGTAACAATGGTGTAGAGAGAGAGCTCAAGTAAGCTTTAAGTCAAGGAACAAAATATGCAAATACTAGCAGTTATATAATATAAACATGAATTATATAAAGAAGTGTATAACAGAAAGTCTCTAAAAATATAAAAGCTGAAACAAACAAGGAACATATTTAAATTCCTTGGAGACAGATGTTTTTATCCAAGGAGAAAATTGCTCTCAAAGTTTTGTTTACATTTCTAAGTGGCTTGAGTTATAATGACTAAAATAAATTATAATTAAACAGTTAGGAAATCTGAGTGTTTTCCAGCAGTATCACCTCAAAAGGAATAAAACCAGGTGGGTAAAAAAAAAAAAAGATCTGAATTCTACTGATAAAATTCTACTCACAAAAGCATTTGGATTTTCTGTGGTAGCTGTAGCAGAGATCCCAGGAATGGGTCCCTCTTTGTCCAGTGTTGGACAGCTGGACAAGGGACATCCATTCCCTTGGCATGGACTGTGCTGGGAGTGGTGTGGTCCTGAAGCCAGCAGTGGGAGTCCGCTCCCAATTTCCCACCCATCAATGTTGGATTCCAAATAGCTGAACACTTTTTAAAAAGCCAGTTTTGTCTAAACACACTAGACTAGTTTATTCATTTTGTTGCAGCAAATTGAACTGTAAGCAACACAGAGCGATAGAACAACAACAACAAAAAGGAAAACACATTAGTAATAGAAAATGTGAATAATAATAAAAAGAAGGAGGAAGAAATACAACCCCGTTTCAGGGATTTAGTATATAATCAACAATCATGAACTTGAATGTCTCAGTGGACTCTTTCCTAATGCTGGGAAACTGAAGGAAATATTATTGCATTTAGTTCTGTATGTCTATGTAGTAGAGTGGAAGAGGGAACATCACTCTCAATTTGCAGAAATGAAAGAGATCATGTCATAATACTATAAATAATTATATGCCAACAAACTAGATAACTTAGATGGAATTAACAAATCCCAGAAAAGTAAACATCGCTGAAACTGGCTCAAGAAGAAATAAAAAATCTGAATAGATCAATAATTAGTGAAGCGATTGAATTAGTAACCAAAGTCTCGCGATGTTTGCCCTACATTAGGAACGCACTTAACGCTACTATGTACGCTTAACACTTGTTAAGCCAAAATGGTGAAGGCAGTAAATTGCACATTATGTGTATTTTGCCAGAATAAAAAAACTAGAAAACAGGGGAAAATACTTCAGAAAAAAAATCTTGAAGCAGAATAATAGCAAAAATACTAGAAATTGTTAAAAAGGGAAAAGAAAAAACAAATCTATTGAAGTTTTCAGTACATGAAAATTCAATGTCCCATTAACCAATTTCTGACTAAAAGTACTGAACACTTATAGAAAATATGTCTGGTTATTTAATGACCTGTCTCTTCCAATTTATGCTTAATCCATTTATTCATTTACGCGTGATTCCTATTCCTGGCTGCCTTCAGCAGAGCTCTCATTCCAAACTGTCCAGTCTCTTTATAGGACAATCTTGTTCTTTTCAACTTGCCCATTTTACCTGATTTTTTTTTTTTTTTTTTTTTTTTTTTTGCCTCCCATACACCAATATAGACTAAGCTCCTAGGGTGAGAATTTATTTTGTATTATATGCTCAGTGTATTAGCCACTATAGGAGACAAGTAAATATATGTCAGATTAATGTGCACATGAAGTACAAGTTTACTATCTTAGTAAAATGACAAAATATACTTCAAGTACAATCAGGGTGCAATTTAAATATACTTGCATTATAATACCAAATATTAATGTATCTCTCTGTTTACTATTCCTTCCTCCAAATCTCTACAATTGTGAGGCAATAAAGATTTATAATCTGGGAAAAGCAGTACCTCAATTATAATGGACAAAATAAGAATATCTGCTTTCCTTTTAGCTCTTAACTTTTATACCTTCAACACTCTGAAAAAGTAAGCCAGTCATCAGATAGCCTAACAGTTACTGGAGATAAAAATTGTCTTAAGTTATGCTGATTAAAACTGTTCATTTACCTAGAATTTCTTCATTTTTATTATATAACCCAACTCTCAATTCTTTTAACCAAAAAAGCATATAGCTTGTCCCTTTTATCTTCATTTAACTATGAGTCTGATCTATGCTATTTTTGAAAATCATGTTCCTGAAGAAATTTGCTTCAAGTAGGCATTTAAATTATACAATAGGGTACAAGTTTCCATAATGGAAAATATAAATAAATATTACGTAAGGAGTAACCAGTAACTTCATGTTTCAAATAAATTTCCTGCCAGCCTTCTAAAAAGGGGATTCTATGGTCAGATTTAACTTTATTAGTGATTAAATTTATTTAATTTAAAGCAAGTAAATTAATATAGTATGCTTAAAGTTTCTAAGTTTTAGATTTTAAACTTTTAACCAACATCTTATTGAATCTTTATACTATCATTTCATTCTATAAATAAAACAATGAGATTCAAAGAGATGAAGTGATTTACCCAAGCCAGTTCAGCAAATAAGTGGCAGAGGTGGGAACATGAACCCAGGATATGACCTCAGTCCATGCTCTATACACTGGTGCACGGATGACTAACTAGATAGGAAGTGGGGATAGCACAGGGAAGGTATTCCAAACTGTCTTGAACATCCCTCCATGTAGATTAGAAGGTTCTGTCTTTTTGAAATGAGTAGAAATATCCAAGTAATTATTATGTTCTGATAAAGCCTTGGTGATAAACAGTGACTTAACCAGGGTTTCTCCACCCTTCATTTCTTTCCACATACCATCTCGTTCAATAGTGTCTGTATGCTAGCCCAGATCTTTTGTTAAACCCCTATTCTATATTCCTACTCTGATTAACACGAACATTTCATTAATAAAAGATCTGAGGCCTCCCATCAGTATTTTCAATAATTTCATGATCAAGAGACATATAATGTTAGATAAGTTTAAAACTTATAAAGTTCTCCAAAGCAATGATTCAAGGCCACAGTTTATATATACATAATATCTTGTTTTCCTACATAGCGTTCTTATCTTTGAAAAGCTTTAGTAAATATTGTATAAACTTTACAGCTGACACTGTGGCATAGGACTCAAGTTGTTTATACACACAGCAAGAAAATAAACTCACTGATCCTTGCATAGATAATAAGGATACATGTCAATTAAAATTAACAAATAACTATTGCACCAGTGGACAGGTGGTGCAGTCCACCAGTAGGACTAGGTGGACTGCCTTCAAATAAATGGGTCAAATAAATGAATAAACACAGAAAACGTAAGGACATTAGTAAATCAGAAATACATTTTCATTTTGAACTTCAAGTGTATATGCATTTAATTGCTTATATCTTTTCAGTTGCAAAGGACAGAAAATGGCAAATGGTTTAAGCAAAATTGAATTTATCGACACATGTATTTGAAAATTCCAGGAGCTAATCCTTTAGTGAATCTTGATCCACGCGCTGGTTTTGTTTTCTTCATTCTAGTCCTAGGTGGACTGCTTACCTCATTTTGCCCTTACTTTGACAGAAATCTGCCCTCACTTTAACAGAAATCTGTATACATACATGTCACTTATGGGAGGACAGGAGGATACAAAAACCAACAAGGCCAAAGACAGCAACAGAAGCCAGAGAGGGATTAATTGCCAGAGATAACGCTCTGTGTAAAAGATGTCTTAGGAATTTGGTGAGAGATCAATTTAGGCCAAGATCTTCAGGAAGAAATGGAGACAGCCATGTTATGTCTTTCACATGTGAAGATGACGCAAGACACATCCAGATGTGTGCTTTTAACTTGCTTTTCTCTCTCCAGTACACAGTAACACCTTGAAAGTGATTCAATTGCATATTTTTACCTTATTTCTCTGGTGACATAGGTGTGCATTTATGAAAAACCTACTGAGGAAAGGATGTTATCTATAACCATGGACACATAAAAGTTTCATCAGGTCTTAGACAATCTTAGGTCATAACATTTCTTCTATCGTATTTTGAAAGCTCCTTTGAGATTGGATTCTTAGAGGACTTTATTACCAGCAAGGTGAAATATAGCTTGAAATGATGAGAAAAAGGTGGTGTCTAGAGGCTCAGCTGCATGAAATTTTCAACTGAGGCAATGATACCAGAAGACCCTCATTCTTGTTTGTCCACAAAAGTCTGCTACACCAATGTGTTCTGTGTCACTGTTCATCTACTGCCCAACCTCCTATGGTATCAGTCTGACTATATGTGTCTGACAAGATGAGATAATCTTTCATATGTTCTCATCCCTGTCCAAATTAGTTCTCCTCCTTATCTGTCCTTCTTTGTTTTCTCATCATTTTTTTCTTTACTAGCAGTATTACTAGAACAACTGTTACATTTTCAGGACAAACAGTAATTACTTTAGTGCTTCTTGTGTTCACCTTCTCTGTTGATCTGTATTTCCCAGACAACCTCCCTTGGGTATTGTTAGAAAATGTTTTTAAGACCATGCGGCTTTGTTGGCCACTGATTTGTGAAATCTGGTCCACTGTCCACTCAGAAAACCTCTCAGTCATTCTTTATTGACACATTCCCCAAAGTTGACTATTCTGGACCATTTCTACAAACACTATCTCTACTCACAGTAGATGACTTTGCTAAAAGTGATCTTATTTGAATTTCTACAAATTTTTCCCTCATTATCTCCAGGGATTTTTATTTTTCTTACTTAAAACAGACCATTCCAACTCCATACTGGTCTAAGTCCTTCCAACTTGAGCTATAGTTTCTTTCCTGTTTCCTTAACTATTCTAGAACCTTCTCTAAATATTCATGATAGTATTTGTACCTCTCATTTGACACTTATCCTTTGCTAACTAGCGTTAATTGTCTTAACATGAACATTCTGCCTTCTGGAGTAACAATAAACACCAAGGACAGAATTCGTGGGATAATTCTTATTATGGTGTCTTAGAGTTTGAACTTAATGAGCCTGAATCTTAAAGTACAACTTCTTATTTTAGGGGCATATATATTTTAATTTTTACACATTTTATAAATCCTAGCTTTATCTTATTCTTGAAAATTTATAAGATCTAAGACCAAGAGTGAGTTTTAAATGACACCGAAGAGAAAGAGGGTATCTCAGATTGACATCTGAATTCTAAATAGACAGATTGGTATCAAAAAGACAAATCATTACAGATTCAGATGTATTGAAAGAAATGAGATTAGACTTTTATACTCAGCTAAACCACCAGTGAAGAATGAGGGCATAACCAACATATGCAGATGCACACAAGTAGTGGATATCTTCTGTTTGCTCACCCAGAATTACCCCTCTGCACCATGGTGCTCCATGACTGTTTCAAGAATCTCCTTTGCTGGCTTAGCACCCATAGCTCAGGGGTTAGGGTGCCGGCCACGTGCACAGGGCTGGCGGTTCAAACCCGGCCTGGGCCTGCTAAAACAACAATGACAACAACAACAACAACAAAATAGCCAGGCACTGTGGCGGGGGCCTGTAGTCCCAGCTACTAAGGAGGCCGAGGCAAGAGAATAGCTTAAGCCCAAGATTTGGAGGTTGCTGTGAGCTGTGATGCCACAGCACCGTACCAAGGGTGACATAGTAAGACTCTGTCTCAAAAGAAAAAAAGTCTCCTTTGCTGTTCATTTGTGTTTGAGGAATGGAAACCACTAGCAGATCAGAGGAGGAAATGAGTCAGGTCAGCATGTTTATGCTAGCCATGAGGCAAAACTGCCTGCACTCCTCTATCCAAGTTATATCTCCTTTTAGGCAGTTCTTGCCATGCAGTGGGTTTTTTTCTCTCTCTCTCCTTTTTCATTTTTCTCCCTCTCCTTCTTCTCTTCCTTATTCTCTTCTTTTTCTTTTCCTTCTTTTGACTCCCTTCAGGGCTAGGGGTGGGAAGGGTACTTTGCTGTTATTAGCAGCTAGGTTACACTAATCTTTTGTTTTTTCTACCAAGCTCATTCCTTTGTAAATAGTCCCTTCATTGATCACCCCTCAAATTACTCACTTTGAATGTGCCATCTGTTTCCAGACAGCATCAAGAATAATAAACACAGGTTTGCCATACAAACATACTTTAGAAAACAGTTATAAAGAAATGTTTGTGGGGGCTTCTATTAAATATATGGGAGATAAGGGTGTGTCATTAATCTATTTCTTAATTTCAGCAATCTATTTTTAATTCTCAAAAGCTTTATTAATCCATTTCTTCCTTTTTGTAGCATGCTTTATTTATGGTTTCATAGAAACAATATCTTACTGAATCTCTATAAGAAAACTAAATAAAGTTCATTTTTAAGTTTGCTTTTATTACCTTGAATTATTTGATTATTCTAGACTTAGTATCCTATTTATCTTTATCTTGTTCCTTCATTTTTCAGGTTTTTAAAATGTCTAATGATTTTTATGGGTTTGTACATTTGTTATTCTTTTAGCATTATTCTGGTAGTATCTCAGTAGGGAGGAGAAATAAATATATTTCTTCAGAATGCAGGAACGTGAAGCCAACCCAAAACTGTGTCCATGGGGTGAAACTGGCTTTGATTTAGGGTCACTGGGTGTGGATTTAGTCATCACAGTTGGGCACCCAACATTCCAGAACACTAGGGTGTATGGGAATATTTACACTAACTTCTATAGTCCCCACCCCCACCCAGGCTCCTCCTTTAATTTCTTTTTTTTAAAAAAAGCTTGTGTGTATTTGGGGTGGAGTGTTAAGCACGGAGGGATAAACTTCAAGAGGGTCATTCTGTTCATGGTGGATGATGAAATAGACAGGGAATGCTAACTGCTCTGGAGACATATCATGACCGTTCCCTTATTTTCACCTTTCTCTCTCTCACTCTCCAATGCAGTTTTCATCTAAAATATTCCCAGTCTCTCTAGCATTCCGCTGATGTGGTGTATAAGTCCCCTTTCCTGCTGTGAGCTACTCTTGGCATACCCTGTAACTTCCTCTATTTTCATTGCAATTGCAATCTTAATCATCCACATCCAGGGTTTCTAAAGTCAAAACATTTCTTAAAAATTCTCATTGACTATGACTATCCTCTCTTTTTCATCATTTTTATGGGTTTGTACATTCATTATTCTTTTAGCATTATTCTGGTAGTATCTCACTAGGGAGGAGAAATAAATATGTTTACTCAGTCTGCCATCTTAAATAAGAAATCATTCCTAATTGTTCTGGAACTCACTCAAGCTAGTGGAGTTTAGAGAACATCTGTTACACTTCATATACCTGTTCCCTACAGAGAAGAGAGATAATTGGAGTTTTCTTGGATGCTCCTTTGCTGTGAAATTCCGCTATTAAAAATCACCTTTGCCAGTTCATTAAAAATTAATTTTAAAAATAATTTATTTATATGGAAATTTTCCTGAGTTAACACAGCTTTGCAAATATAGCAGAAACCAAGGATTCTGGCATAGTGACCAGAAGCCATGGGAGTCAGAACAAATAGTTCATTTATTTCTGTCTTCTCATAATGCTAGTGATTCAATAGGGCCATTTTGTCATTTTATAAAATATTTTTCTAATATCTTTCTTATTTAGATAAATCATAATCTCAGTTCTGGAAAACAGAACTTTGGTGAATAAGAGAAAAAAGAGGGCCTGAGATCTAAGCCAGTAAAGCTATGTCAGTTTTTAAAGCTCCTGGATTCATCTGGTTTTTATGACTTTCTTTTCCCCAGTTTGCTCATTTGCCAATCAATGGTTTTCAGCCTTATCTGGTTCAAAGTGGAAAGGATTTTCTTGATTTCGAAATGGAAAAAGGGCATCTGACACATAGCAGGACCTCCAAGAATATTTGTTGAATAAGTGAATGAGAATAGCATATGGATGTATCTGTTTGTTATAACATGTTAAGAACTCTTGCACAGATAAGGCATTTGAAAAGTAACTGAATTGCTTTTTTACTCTACTCATAGCAATGACGTATTAACATTATATTTAAAGAGTCTGCTAATGTTACAGACAATGGAATTAAGTGAGTCCAGGTTAAACTTCAGGGCAAGAAAGCAGAAAATCAGGATAAGCTGACTTTGGTGAGCTGAGACTATAAAAATAGCTTTATGGCAGTGACAAAGAAAGGATTTTATTTATATAGACCATATGGGAGTGGAGAAGGCCAAGTTAAACATTAGGAGGAACTTCTTAAATGTGTAGTTTTCACATTTTATTAGCATTACTTCACTTGCCACACATGGCAATAAATATTCTTTCAAAATATAGATCAAATGGCCGTAGCATCAGTCATTTGGCCATTCCTCTATCGACAAGTGACCAGGGTTGTTTTTGTTTTCTATTTTTGAATTATTGTTTCTATTATGAGCAGTGCCCATAATTTAAAAAAATTATTTAATATGGGGTAGTGTCTGTGGCTCAAAGGAGTAGGGCGCTGACCCCATATACCAGAGGTGGTGGGTTCAAACCCAGCCCCACCCCTGGCCAAAAACTGCAAAAAAAAAAAAAAAGAAAGGAAGAAAAAATTATTTAATATATTTGGAGAAGCCTTTTGATAATGTATCTTTTCTTTTAAATCTTTCTTATTCATAAAAGTTAAGAAGAAACAATTCTCAAAGAAAATGGCAAGTTACAAAGGAAGACCTAAGAATGCATGTGCACGAGCATATACCAATAACATAGCCTTAACACTGCAGCAAAAGCTTGCAAAAAGGGGAAATAGACAAATGCAAACTGTACTAGAAGACCTCCGGATGCCTCTCAGTAACTGATAATCCAAGCAACAAGAGACCACAGGTGCAGGAGTGCTCAGTGTTGTGGAGATATGTACCCTTGTCTGTATAGCTTGTCTGTGCTCTCTGGACCTAACTGATCCTAGATGTACTACTTCCATTTTTATTATGAATTATTCCTGAGACTGCCCAACCTTAAGACTTACAATACCCAGCTCACAGTAAGAAGTTTTGGCTAATGTGGTCACTGGGTAGAAGTCACTTGCTCTCTTTGCTGTAAATGGCATGAGTTTGCTCCAGAAATCTAGGGGTATATCCTGCAATTCCTTAATTAAGACTTATCAGAGGCTGGGTATGGTGTCTCATGCTTGTAATCCTAGAACTCTGGGAGGTTGAGGTGGGAGAATTGTTTGAGCTCAGAGGCTTGAGACCAGCCTGAGCAAGAGCAAGATCCTGTCTCTACTGAAAATGGAAAAATTAGCTTGGCATTGTGGAGTGCACCTGAAGTCCTAGCAACTTAGGAGGCAGGAGGATCATTTGAGCCCAGGAGTTTGAAGTTGCTGTGAGTTAGGCCAACACGATGGCACTCTAGCTAGGCAATGGAGTAAGACTTTGTCAAAAAGAAAAAGAAAAAAGAATGAATGAAGGAAGAAAGGAAGGAAGGAAGGAAAAGAGGAAGGAAGGAAGGAAAGAAAGAGCACCTGTCATAGGGTTCACCTGACATATTTATCTAACACAGACAACTTTCTACTGTAAGATTTTCTGGGTCATACAATCCCAAATGATAGGCTTTTCTCAAGCTACATCTTAAACCACTGGATTTTTAGGTTATAAGATCCAAATGACAAGCTGCATTTATTACAACTTAGGTCTGCTGCAGAGCTCTTTCTAGCTCTGGGACACACTCAAATCTAGCAGCCTACCATTTAACCAATAAAGGGGTCAAAACGGAATCCCTAAGAACAGAATATCAAATCTAAGGCCTTTCAAGCTCTGCATTTCCTTGCCAGTGGTAGGAAGTCCAACCTTAACCAATGGGAAGGTTCACTAATGTAGCAGCCTCTACATCTTTTTAAATTTTCTCTCTGTCATCTCCCACTTTCTGGGACACCCATATCCTACTAAAGCCAAAAGTCCTTGCCATTTTTTTTTTTGTCAGATCGAATTAATATAATGTCATAAACATTTAGGACCAATAAGATTGTGTATGTAATGTCTGGATAGTTTATGTCCCTTTGGACTATTCTGTGAAGGAACAGGCAAATAATCTTGGTTAAAACTGGAATTTATACTGTTGTCCATTCCACGTGAATGTAAACTGCTGCTGATTCTCCTTGCATTGAACACAGTGCATACACCTGATAATAGCTGCAGACAGAGGTTATCTTCTGTGGTAAAGACACCATACGGAGCAGCACAGCACTTGGGGCTACTTCTTACTTTCATGGTATTCCCCCATCATTCATTATGATTCACTTGGGTTTTGCCAGGGTCACATTAGTGAATAAGATGAGGGAAATGATGGGTGCTTCATCTTTTAAATCTTTGAGAGCAGAGCTCATCTCTGTTGATCACCCTGGAGGCAAAATAATTATTTTTAATTCACTCTCAAGGCTGCTGCTGCTGGTGGTTATAGGTGGTTTCAAAGACTTCTATAGGCTTTTCCTCCTATAGATCTCATTCTTCAGGTCAAGGAACCAGCATGAGGAATTGGCATTTTTACGTTGCAAAATGAAACTCCTTTATGTGCTTTTATATGATTTGCATATGATAAATTCATCCTTTAAAAGTATTCAACTCAATGAATTTTGACAAATGTATTATGTTGTCAAGTAGCCATCGACAGAATCAAGACAGGACACATTTCTGTCATCTGAAAAGTTCTCTTATGCCTCTTGGCATTCAATTTCCTAAACTTAACTAGCCATGAACAATCACCTGCTTGTTTTCTAGTCCTATAATTTTATCTATTAATTTGTAATGTCTTATAAACAGAATCATACAGTATATAGTCTTTTCTGCCTGGCTTCTTTTACTTGGCATAGTACTTTTGAAATTGATCCTTGTTGCATGTGTCAGTACGCAGTTGCTTGTTATTACTGAATCACATTCAATGGGATAACTTTACCACAATTTGTTAATCCATTCGCCAGTTGATAAACATTTGCGTTGTTTCCATTTGGGGGTTATTATAAATTATACTGCTATGAACATTCATGTATAAGTATTTGTATGAAGGTATGTTTTAATTCTTCTTGGGAAAATACACAGGAGTATAATTTCTGGGTTGTAGAATAAATGTACAATTTACCAGAAAATTGTTTCCAAAGTGGATGTCATTTTACATTCCCACCAGCCAGGTATAAGATTTCTAGGTGCTCAACATTCCTGCCAACACTTTTAAATCTTAATTATTTTATTTGGTGTGTAGTGGCAGTAGTGGTATCTTTTGTTGTGTTTTACCTATTTCTGATGACTACTGTTATTTTAGATTTATATTATCTCTTTAGGTAAAGTGTTTTTTTCAAGTAATCTTGTTATTGAATTGTATGAGTTGTTTTTAAATAATAGGTATATGTTCTTTACCCAGATATATTTTGTACATATTTTCTTATCATTGGTGGCTTGTCTTTTCATTTTCATAGCAGTATCTTTTGAATAGCAGAAGTAGTTTATTTTAATGAAGTTAATTTTATCGGTTTTCTTGTAGGTTTCCTGCTTTTAGTGCCATATGGAATCTTTGCCTAATCCAGGGAACAAGGATATTCTTCTATGTTTTATTCAAAACGTTTATAGATTTAACTCTTATATTAAGTCTATGATGCATTATGAGTTAATTTTTATATGCAGTATAAGTATCAAGGTCTTGTTTTTTGGTACTTGGATCCAATTGTTCCAGTAGCTTCAGTTGGAAAGATTGTTCCTTCTCCATTGAACTATGTTGCCACTGTGGCTAAAAGAAGTTGACCATGTATTTGTGCATCTATTTCTGCTATCCCTATTATTTTGTATTTAGCTAAATATCCCTGAACCAATGCCACATTCTCTTGATTATTTTAATTTGTTATAAAATAAATTAAAATAATGGGGCCTTCAACTGGGGTCTTTTAAAGGTGGTCTTAAAACTATAATTAGTCTTTAATCAACTAGTGTATATAATTCTGGTGTCCTGACCCCTGCTAAGCTATGATAAGTAAAGAGGCTTTCCTTCACAATATAGCTGAAAGGGACATGAACTGCTTGGATAGTCCACAGAAGATAATATCATTTTGCAGAGTGAATAAAAGTTACAGATCTCTTTTTGACATAATGATCCATAATGAAATAAATAAAAGGCTTAGATGTGTGAGCAGTGAAACATACCTATTTGCTGCTTTCATAGATGTTTTACCCAAATGCTAATGAAAGAAACACTAGTTTTCTCTACCACTCCCCAAGCCTACCTCCTGGATCCAAAGAAACATTTTCAATTCTCACCTCCAGCAACAAATAAAGGAAAACCAGATGGAATACACTTAGTGAGAGCTTATGGCAGAGAAAAAGAGGAAAAAAACAGATGCCTGAGAAGATAAAGGGGTTAAAAGGCCCAAGGGACTGTGAAGCAGAGAGAAGAGAATGAAAGGCAGCAATCAGGTTCCTTTTGTGAATCCCGGGTGAATGCTCTGTGGACTCATAAACTGTATTACACCACTGTCTGGATTCAGTGTCCAGACGGGACTCAGAGCATCTTTGGCTAATTGTAGTAAATTCTCAGTAACAGTTTGGGCCACATTTCTCTCTGAACTTTTATACAGAGCAAAGGGATTTTGTCTAAAGGACAAAAAAAGAAAATGGCTTCAATCCAACATGAACAATGTATTCTTAAAAAGCTTTCACTAGATGTCTGGAAATTATAATAAATATTTAAATTATTAATTAAATCTAAATGTTTGTAGATCAAGCTCTGCAATATTTAGAAATTAAAAAAGAACTCTCACCCTAATAATTATCAGTAACAATGTTGATTTATCCATTTTCATTAAGTCATATTTAGAGCATGTATATACCAAATTTAGAGACATATGAATATTTGCTGATTAAGAAGTATAACCAGAATCAGTGAACGCAATGAATTTTTAGTGGTATAATGATAATCATTAATTTTTTTTACAGTATAAGAAGATGAAATAGGTAGACTTCACAGAAATATCCCATAATTAGTTCAATACAAACCAAATAATCAGTCTTTGTTCAGTTTGCCAATTTTCTTGTGCCATATTGGCAATTTTTACTAATTCCACACACTATTTCATTTCTGTCTTTTTCATGTATGTTTTACTGATGCATGTATAAAATTAATTAAAAGTCTGTATTTTGAAAGTCCCAACAGCCTGAGTTCTTCGGTTCTCAAATATTAAAACTTTACCAGTAAAATATCCTGGGAGTTCTTGAGTTTCTTTTCCTATTAACTGGGCTGGAAGAATAGTGGTAGAAAGCTGGAGGCAGAAGAAACATTTGGGCTCTGAGACTATAACCGGACTTTGGGAATCTCAGATGTTGAAGGGAAAAGAACAGGGTGCTGTGATGGTGACCTCTGGATCCATGACATTTGGGAGCTAGAGAGAAAATTGAAGGGAGAGAGATCGTGTTCAAAAGAAATGAAGGGATGGATTACAGGTTGGGAATTCTATCATTCTACCCAGCTCAGTTTAAGGGGATCAGCCTTGGGCACCACAAAATTTCATGGACTTAGGTGTTGATTCATCCCTTAACTACTGTAACTATACAGAAAATCCCTTTCACATAAAAAAAGTCTTTCATCCTCTTAGTGAAAATTAGGGGCTTAAAAATATAAATACTTGGGATAATTTGGTCTAAATATATTACAGTTGATCCACAAATAAGGCTCGCTCTTCTTTTGATTAGAGGAAACCAGTTACAAACAGGCCTGAGAGGCAGGTTGGGCAGAGTTGAGTGCAAATCTCAGAAAGGAAAAGGGAACAGGAAGGAGAGGTCTGAAAGCTAAGGAGCTGTGATAATGCTTCAGAACCTAAGAATGCGTGAGAGGAAAAGTGCTTCCTGCTCATATCTCATTTTATTCTTGCAGCGACTCTTTGAAGTACTGGAGATCTCTGGTCCATTTTACACATAAAAACTTGGAGGCTTAAAAAGGTTAAATGCCAAGCCATTCATCACAGCAAGCTGGCGGGGTAGCTGGGAGGGGTGCCAGAAGCTGTAATGCAGGCATCCACCGCTCAGCTTCATTTATCTGTCACTTGGCTGCTTCGGTCTCTTCTTTGACGTTAAGATTAGGGCACAGACCTTCTTTGCAAGAGACTGTACCACCTGTTGAAGGGGAAAGGTCAGGGTGCTGTGATGGTAGCCTCTGGATCCATGACATTTGGGATCAGACAGAAAGTACAACAGTGTACTAAAAATTATATCACTCTGTTGAACTATTAACTTAATATTCAAGAAAAAAGATAAAATTTTAAAGTTATTTTCTCATCTGATTAAGCAATACACAGAAAATCACATTCACATTCTATTGACTGCAGGGGGTAGAGAACTGCTGGCAAAAAATATGAATTTCTGTACAAGATTTTTAAAAATCCACATTAATAATCTACAAGCACGGGTCACTAATTATTCCTAATTATATTTTCATGTATCTTCATGACATTTTTAAATGGAAATATTATCTTTCCTTCTTGTCATAATTTTAAGAATTAAAAAAAAATCAATGACCGGGCGGCACCTGTGGCTCAGTCAGTAAGGTGCCGGCCCCATATACCGAGGGTGGCGGGTTCAAACCCAGCCCCGGCCGAACTGCAACAAAAAAATAGCTGGGTGTTGTGGCGGGCACCTGTAGTCCCAGCTACTTGGGAGGCTGAGGCAAGAGAATCACTTAAGTCCAAGAGTTGGAGGTTGCTGTGAGCTATGTGATGCCATGGCACTCTACCTAGGGCCATAAAGTGAAACTCTGTCTCTACAAAAAAAAAAAAAAAAATCAATGACCTTTGCTCAAAAATAATTTTCTCTTCAGATTACAATGTGAAAGGTACTAATTATGAGCAGAATTCTCAGAGAGTTCGGAACTAAAGAAGGCAAGATGTCGTTGGGGCTTTTTATTTGCCTCCGGCTGTTCACACAATTTGACTTCGATGTTGCCATCACTGAACGCTTCTCCTTTGGTCTCCTCTACTGAGTTTTCTTTCCGGGACAAGTTTGCTTTCTTCTGCGTCATTGTCATTCCAGAATTTCCATGCCTTTGTGCTGGAGACAAGGTTTCTTTTACTATGCAGTAGCAAACTGCAGACAAAACATTTTTTTTGAAGTTTTCATTCATAAATGCATAGACAATAGGATTGCAGATGGAGTTGGAAAATCCAATGATTTGCACGATAGCAAAAACCATCTTGATTGTGACATCATCATATTTCTTCTCAAAATCACCTGAAATAAAGTAATACATAGAAGGCATATTTATTTTAATGAGCGTAAAATAAAACTTCTTTTTATTATCCATCTTTATCAAAGACTTACACGTGTACATGTCAAAGATGTGAAAAGTTCTGAAGACCATTTTGGAAGAGGCATCTGATGTCTGAATAAAAATAACCTTTGTGATGAGTTTCCATTTTTGAAACATCTGGAATTACAAACGTAGCCTGGTGCCCAGCACATATATGTATTAGGGGCTTGATGATTCCAAGTTTCCCATAAATTGGAAGTAACAGTTGCCCTTCAAATGTTCACTTGCGTTACAGAAACAAAATCAAACTGGGAATTATGTTAAGTCTTTGGTTTTCAGAGAGAATACACCAAGAGTCTGACTGAAACCCTCACTATTATTAAATTCATATCGTTCGAGTCAAGATTCTAAATAGGGAACACCCATAGGATGTCACACCTGTCCCAGTGTTCCAATAGTTTAGAGACAACAGAAGGCATAATGTAGGAGAAGATCTCAAAGCCTCTTCTTATCTTCCATAATTATTAAAGATTTCCTCATAGTTATCCATAATTACCTATCACATAATGACCTGGTAATCTTGAAAACACGAAAGGTACGAAATGTTTAATATTTGATTACCACGTGAATAGCAAAAATTTCGATGATTCATTGTCCATTCTAGCAAGAAATGAACCAGAACATCTATCAAATGAGAATGATAAGCACTCACTGTATTCAATCATCATATGAACGACATGGAAAGGTGCCCAGCACACAGCAAATAGAGCCACCACTGTTACCATCATAATGACAGCTCGCTTCTTCTTCCTAAACTCACAAAGGAACACCGTATTGGTTAATTTCTTCTTGGCAAATGTGTCAAGCTTATACAAAGCTATTAAATAAAGTTTGAGCTTTGTCTGCTGAACCAAAATTTTTCAAATAAGTTCCTGAGAGGTTAACTGCGGGCTGATTATCATCTTGAATTTCACATTGATATTACCCTTATCCTTGTATTTCTCATATCATTAGTATCCTTATATTGTCTGGCACTCACAGATTATGTAATTAATCTTTTCAATGAGCCATTTGACAATTTCAGAAACTGAGGCACAGAAAAGGTTAAATATAGGTTAAGTAACTTGCAGATAGCTAAAAAGAGATGTATTTTGGATGAGAATTTAAGCTGGTGACTAAGCTCCTATTAACTTTTTATTAAAGAGCATTCATACCTATGGTGATAAAATATCAATATTTATGAAATATGGGAATCTCTAAAGATAGAATTAAAATTCAAGACTTTGTTATATATCTAAATAATATAATTACCCAGAAATTCAAACTAAGTTTCTTCATTATTCTTGTAAAGGAGATTTATACATTTAAGAGATCTACACTTTTTTATGGTACTTTGGTTTTAGAAAAACCCACATTCATCTCTTATTTCAACATGGTAGCCCTTTCTTCTGAAGAAGAGAGAGAACTAACTCAGCAATGGGTCCCAAGGTGCTGAACGGACCAGGGGCCCCAGTATATTGAGAGGACAGATTTCTTTCTACAAATTGGGCGCTAGAGGTCACTACACACTTGAAGAAATGATAAAAATCCCATCAAAACACTAGACTGTGCCATACACAGTTTTTTTGTTTTGTTTTGAAAAATCATTCAGTGTAGATTATTAATTATATGAACTACAAGTGCCATAGCAGCAAATTGTATTTTAAAATTTCTACGAATGGATAAAATCGGAAAACAAAGCCCTCAGATAAAATTAAAATATTTCAATAATAATAATTTAAAATAAAACAGCATGCTGTGCTTTCCAAGGCTTTTCCTACATAACATGTCAGGTATCTTAGCATCATCCTTGGGTGGGAGGAGGTCAGGATGGATATTATTATGTTGCTGTGTGCATATGAGGAACCGGGACCTTGGAAACAAGACTGATCTATCTCTTATGGCTGGTGTGTGAAGAAAGGAAGGAACTCACATGACCACTGGGTCCTGACACCAGCCCACAGCTTCTCCTACCAATGCCATATTTACATATAGATGAAAAGTGGAGCCATGTTCTACATGCCAAGTCAGTTTCTACCTACAGCTCTAACTTTCCTTTGATGTAAAGCTAGGGCTCTTGTTCTTTTTTTCCATCACACAAAACCTCAAGAATTTAAAGTCAGCCAATGCCCTAAGTATGAATTATGAATGATACTCAGACGAAATTCCCTAGAGGTCCCTGGAAATTATCCCTTCTGGCACAACTAATTAAAAATATTTTAAACAGAGGTGAATATTTTCCTGAAACAGACCTGGCTATTTTGGACATTTCTTTTCCGTGAATAGTTCGAAGCACTGAACCATCCCCCACTCTTTTCTTTATCCAAAGTTCATAACCAATTTTACTGTATAGGACAAGCATCACCATAAGAGGCAGGAGGAAGAGGATGACGAGGATGAAGGTGGTGTAGACTTTCTGGTGCACAGGGCTGGTCCACTCTTCCAAGCAGCAGATGTGTTCTTTTTCATATAGGAAGTCATACTTAATCTTTATAAGAAAAATAATTTGGTTAAAATAATCAGTAGTCATATCAAAGAACCAAAAGCAGCCAAGTATTACTGTCATGTAGTATTTTAAAAGCCTTCTCGAATTTGCCACTGGTACATATTCCAAATGAGACACAATTTTAATTGTTCTCTTGTTGTGAAGGGTGGTTTTTCTTCTTACGTATCAAAGGTCATAAGAGTTTTTTTTTACTACCTTTTCTGTTTTAAATGGAATTCAGGTACATTTTTTATGTTTCTCAACTTTTACAGTCACCAGTCACAAGTTTTCAATTGGCTGAAAGAGCACTATGCTTATGCAAATATAAGCTGAAAAATATTTTGCATTGTATCTTAGCTAATTTAATATTAAATTATTTTGCTTCTTCAATCATTGAAAAGATAGATTTTGATAAGACATCAGACTTCTTCCAGTTGGAAAGTACTGAAAGCCAATCTTGTTACTGCTATTTCATGTTGCAATGATCAGATTGCTTAGAAAGAAATTTTAAAGGTAACTGGTAGTTTTTAAATTCTGAGAGGAATGAAATATTGGGACTTAAACTATTCTAATCTATAAAGACTCAGATTGTTTGCTAATTTATTCATACTATTTCTAATAATATTAATAATAATAGAAAGTGCTACAAAGGGCTCATTTCAAGGACAAACTGAACATTTAAAGCACATTCAAGAGTCACTTCTCCAGGTAACAGAAATAAAAATGAATTTATCAAAACAATTGTCATTTTAGTCATTCTGGAGCTTTCCAGATGAATACTTAGATCTTAAGACATATTTCTGCCCACATTTCCAGCAAATTTTACCTGCAATCTTTTGATGTCAGTTTTTAATGGGGGAAAAGAAGATTTTGGTTATGTACAACTAGGAAGGATAACACTTATTTAAAAATAATTTCAAGAGCCAAACTCCCTGGGAATAGGATGCAAAAATGAAATTTATTCTGACTCCATGTCAGCAGAGCCTATGAGGGCCAACAACCCTAGGGCCCAACATCTCCTAAAGCATGCTAGACTGGTTCACAGAGCCCCACGGACAAGCAAAGACTGCCCAAATGCATGTTCAGATTGTTTATGGGGAGCTACTTCGCCTTCTTTCTTTGCAAGTGTACACTTACATGATACTTGTGTAAAATTCTACTGTCTAATACAGTCTCTGAGGTTGAGGTGTCACACCAGGTCTATATTCCCAGTTCCCCCTTTCATAATCATCTTTCTCCCAACTTACACAAGTTACGTCACTCACCCAATCCAGATCTTACCATGGGGCGCCAATAAATAAATAAATAACGATAATTGGATTTGCTGATGTCAGTGAAGCCACCTTGATGGAGGCATGACAAACCCATGATGGGAGTTTGTGCTTTTCCCTGTCTTAAATATATTTCTTTTCCGAGGAAAGCCTGGCATAGGAAAAAAGGTATTTTGACAAGTGTTGCTACATTGTGGAATTCACATTCTTCATACATGAGGAGGCAGTGATGACAGTTTTAATTTAACCACCTCATTGCTTCCATCACTTGAAAATTGCTAAATACATCATTCCTGAGAGAGCCCAGAGAGGGTTAAGCAGGGCGCGTGGGGGAGACATGCTGGAAGCAGTGGTGCTTTCTATCACCCAGGTGAGAAATCCAGGCTCCCTGCGCTCACCTGCCCTCTCTAATAGAATTTAGGAGTGAGAAGGTGGCTATGGGATTACATATTAATACATTTACTTGACTTGAAAAATAAAAGCAGACATTTTCCTGACAGGAAATAAATCTGGTTTAGCCGATCTGATAACCAGTGAGGACTGGCCTTTGCCAATTAGATTATATGCATTTTCTACAAACAAAATGAGTTATATATTTAAAAATGTATGTAGAGTATATAATAAAATAATTTTATTTTAAAAATATCGATAAATCTGTTCGTTTTCTATGAGTCAGGAATGGACCCCACATCTCAGAACTAGATGGAGTCATTTATAAAAGGGCTCCAGCACCGTGGCTTCCTGCAGCTCAGCAGAAAGGAGCTGGAAGGATGCAGGGTGTGTGGAAGCTGAAAGGTCTTTGTGAGCAGCTGGCTGGAGAATGCAGTAGCAGCTGGAAGTCTCAGTGGGACTGTCTTCAAGAAACCCATGAAGTAAAGAATCGATCATGAACAACAGCCATACACAGAGGGTGCTGAGTCCAGCGACATCTGTCCCTTCCACTCTCTATCCTCCTCCTCAGCTTGTCAAGAGAGAGAGGCAGCCAAATGAAGCCGACCTTCACTCCCTTCACATTTCTAGGCCTAAAATCTATTCAAACCAGGACAACAAAGAAGTTTCAAATTGATTACGAGTATAATTTATGGGACTGTGGTGCCAGACTGGACATTTTAATCATGTAACTAGTTCTTCTTGTGACTGAAAGTGACCCAAGAAATTTTGTTACCTGAATGAATGGTGGAGTTATGGGGCCTGTTCAAGGTTTCATTCATAATATTTTACCAGGAGGACTGAGAAGTCCCCAGATGGCAATTTTGTAGGGAGCAAGGGACAAAATCAAGTTGTTTCCTGTGTTCACGTATGGAATCCAGGCCATTCAATAAACCAGTTACATAAAAAAATCAGGCAACTTTTAAAGTATAGTCTTACTGTAAGGCTTATTTGTTATTGTTACTGATGGATGGTGGCATGGCCAGTAAAATTTTACATTTGCCTATCTCTATTTAAAAAGGTACAAAGGGAGATATCATTTTAAGAAATTATCTTAGGGGCTATGTTGAAAAATCCTAGTGTCTTTGAGAACTACTGTCCATATCAGACCGCCTACCTATACAGGACATGTTCAGTACACCCAAAGGACAGGTTGGGCTGCCTGAAACCCCCTGACAAAGGTGTAGGGAAAGGAGAGAAATTAGATAAGATGGTCTGTGACATATTTCTGATTAAAATTTCAATTTGTCCATGATTAGGAAGCAGGTAAGAAAGGACTCATGAAGGATTATCAACTAGAAGTAGTTGATTTATTATAAAGAAGTAGACAATTTATTATAAATTTTTTCTATAACCCCCCTCCCCCAAAAAAGAAAAACCTAGAGCAGTCATTGAACACCTAAAATCTAACACATTTGAGGACAGTAGAAAAAGCCTACTTGGCCTGCAAGAAAATGTAGAAAGGGACCTTGATTCTTCTTAAGGATTTTATTTTAAGCATTAAAGTCTTAATACAGTCTCAAGAAGAACTAAAGGTCATACAAATTTGCTGTATGCTCTTGCAGGAAGGAAAATGATAATATTTAGGAGGGGTGAGAATACGAACAATACAGTTATCCATCCCAGTGTTGAGTCTACCTCAAGTCGCTGCACGTGCCACATGGGAGATCCTACGATGACTGCCACCAGCCAGACCACACCTGTAAAGACGTTAAAAATCATCAGAATAGGCCACAGCTGAGCAAAATACACCCATGTGTAATTCTCTAACCATCAAGACTCCCTATATTCAAGGCAGCCAGTCCCTGCCCGAGAGCAGGGCAGTGGTCTCCTCCATGGTTCTCACTTCCACTCTTTCATCACCCTCAAAGTTGCTGCTGGAGTAGTTAGTCTTTTTAGGACAAGATTTAAATGTCTGACACTCTTTTGAATGTTCTGTTGCCTGTAAGATAAAACTCAAATTCCTTAGTACAGCCCATGAGGTTCTCTGTAATCTCACTTGCCTCTTCTTCCTTGATTTCAGCCCCAGGTCTTCACACCCTAGTCTTTACTGAGGAAACTGGCTTCAGTCCCTCATCTGGGAATGCACTGTGCTTTTTATGCTTCATGCCTTTACCCTGGATCAGCCATCCCATCCCACTGTCTATTTTCCAGGACTTGACTTAAAAGTCACCTTTTTTAGGGAACCTTTGTATCCACAAACATTTCCTAATAAACTGACCACTAATTCCTTATTGTCTCTAGTGCAGTAACTTCATTGTCCTTACTCACTTCTTCTCAACTTCCTCTGAACTTCTGGAGGGCAAGGACAATGCCATTTGTTTATTTATTTATTTATTTATTTTTGTTTTCTTAAATAAGATTCCAAGGCAAAGTCCTGGCTGTCATAAGGGCAGATCCATGTTTATTGAATGGCTGGATAACTTTAAACATGACAGAAACTGCTCTCTATCATTTCTTCTTAAAATCCAAAGTCCATTTATCTTAAGCACAACATCATGAGAATTATTTTCTTATTTAGAAAACGAACACCTATAACTTCAAGAACCAGGGTGCTCTTTCCAAATTCCATGTCCTCCATGAGTTTTTTGAGAGGAATTGCTTGAATGATGTGCCTTTAGCAAAGAAAAAAGAAAAACATTACATACAGAGAATCAACCAATGAATCTTAAGAGACTAGAATGAGAGCAGAACCAAGAGCCTCAACTTTAATTTTGGGGAAAATTGTCCAGATAAATTCTGCTTGCTCTTTCTATATTGGGTGGACCATTAAGAGTATAATATTGCTTTGGGTTTCAAGGAACTGAGACTCACTTATCCCTAACTAGGGTTTATTTTAAAGAAATACATGAATGGATGCTGCGTATAGAAAATCATCATGATTCAGTAACCCTAAGATATTTACAGGGTTTGCAAGTCTCTGTGTGTGCCTCTCTCACTAACTCTTTCTCTTTTTTTCTTCCTGTGTCCACATCACCATACACATCTATTCTAATCACATATAGTTATATTATGTCCAGTGATTTTTCAAATTTTTAGCATAACTTCTGAGAAATCAAGTCTAGTTGATGTAGTTCATTGCCAACCCTCCTGGTCTCCATTCAGGGATAGAAGAACTAGGGCTAGATCAACATTCCTAAGAATGTGACTACTGCTGGGCGTGAAAGCCTAGAAAGTCTCTCTTGGCTGGAGCCAGGGGTGTAGGCAGTCTCAGCTGGAAGGAACATAGGATATGATAGATAGGGACTGACAAGGCTGGTTTCCAGTGTAACAGAGCTGCAGGAGATATCACGCAACAGTGAAGCACAGTCCCCTTGGGGAGATGAGTCAATTTGATTTTAAAACCAGCTTGTCACCTATGACTTGAGTAGAAACTTCCTTGACTGTCCATTATCAACTATGCTTTCAGATGTTGAAAGCCCCTCCACTTTTCTTTCCTTTTTAATCACTCTCCTCCTCCATGTATTCCTCTCCTCACCCTCTTCCTATCCCACATGCTGTTTTCAGATGTTCTGATGTTGGATGATGTCAATTATTAAAAGCCCAGAGATCTTTGAATTCTTTGTAAGAAAGATATTACATAAACTTGAAAATAACTAACTAAAACTAATATGTTTTTCCCTAATGATTTATTTCAAACTATTAAAAATGAGTTTGGCATTGCAAAGCCTCCAGGGGTTCTTTCTGTAATTCCAGAATCCAATACTGGCTAAATTCTTACAGCAGAAATAAATGTTTACTCATTTCTTCTCAAGTGAGATATCAGTAAAAATTGCTTTCTTTTATTATCACAGTAGTTGCATATAATACCTATGATTTTCTAGCTATTGTAAATTCAAACCACTGTGAAGTCCATTAAGATTTTAAATGGCTCAATTATAATTACTGAAAAGAGAAGTTATTCCATTTTACTGCGCTAGGCAATAGGAGATTGCTTCAAATTTACCATTTATCATGAAGTGTGTGCCTATCATGACTTGTTGAATCACGTACAGTTACAGAAAGCTGAGGACCCAGGAGTGTCTAAAGCAAAATGATGAAGCGGGCAGAATCTGTCTTGGTCTGGTCTTCACTGCTCAGTACCCGTTATCCTCAGCACCCTGTACCTTCTACTACTGTGCACTCACCACCAGGGTGGCTCTGAGCAGCACTCCTTGTTCTCCACTCTTCTAAAAACATTTTCTGCTGCCCTTGTTATCTTAGCCTAGAACTTTCTTAGATGGAAGTTTACAAATTGAATGAGTGTTGGTGTGACAATGGCACTAACAGGTTATCCTAGATCAGCTGAAAGTAGTGCTTAAAAGTTTAAGAGTTAAACTGAAGAATGATATGGAGATTGATAGATTTCACAGTGCTGGAGTGGGTATATAGGAGAGAAGGGCTGGAGGAGGCAAACTCTCAAATTACACTTTCATGGTTTATACGTTACATAAGAAGCTATTCTTCTGGTTTATAAACATGATTCTCTGTGTCTGTAATAAAGAGTGACATTGGCACTGCCCTTGGCACATCCAGTAGCCTCACCTAGCATGGTGAAAGCCCTTCGGTTGGTGTACTGCCACTTCATTTTAAAAGGATGCACCAGGCCCTGGTGCCTTTCCACAGCAATGCAGGTCATAGTGAGAATTTCTGTCACAATGGCAGAACACTGGACAAATGGTACCATCTTACAAATGAAGGCACCTGTGGTAAGAAAAGAGGAAAAGACATACGTCAAAAAGAAGTTTTATTTGTCTCTTTGTAATCATCACAATTCATTCTGAGCCTCCATTCAAAAGTTTCATGACTGTAATTACATTATAGACTGCATTAGCTTAAATTTTAGTTTTCTAACTGGATTCAAAGTGCCTAAAAGCTATATACTTATGTGTGATAAGACAAGAAGAGGCTAAATCAGTATTTAGCCATTGATAACATGTGGGAAAAATCAAAGTGACCTTTGCTTGTGTAAGAGCGAAGTCAGTGTGAACTGGTCTCCCAACATCTATGCTTAACGGCAATCTTTGATTCTTCCCTTTTGTTTCCTTGTCAAGTCATGACAAAGAGATAATTCTTACAAAGATTACCAGATTTCTTATTTTATCTTTCATTCTCCTTTGAATCCCTGTTCAAGACTTTACATAGGGATTATACCATTATATTCTTAACTGAGTTTACTTTCTCTAATGCAATGATTTCAAACTGGTGGCCACTGAGCCAGATTTGGCCTGCAAACATGCTTCATTTGATTTACATAATATTTAAAAATTATTTTGATATTGTCAATCTTTTAAAATGCTTATTCCATCAGTCTAGGTCATTCATCATTATAATTTTTGAGCCTGGTCTGTCACTTTTGCTGTTGAATTCAGAGAATCGTAAACACTGGGAATATGGAGTTGTAAGAGCCCCAAGAGGTCATGTAATTCCAATCCTCTCTTTTCTCTCCCAAATGCTCTCCCAGGCTCTACTCAAAAACAGGTTGAACACCCCTAATCTGAAAACCTGAAATCTCAAATGCTGCAAAATGTGAAACTTCTTAAACACCCACTATAATTAGAACATTCTGTACTCTACCTTATATGAAGAGCTGCACTCAAAACACAAAAAATTATTAAAAATATTGAACAGAGTACTTTCAAGCTATGTAGATGAAACATAAACGAATTTCATGTTTAGACCTGGGTCCCAGCATGAAGATATCTCTCTATATATGCAAATATTCAAAAATCAAAAGAAATTTTTTAAATCTGAAATACTTCTGGCCCCCAGCATTTCAGATAAGGGATATTCAACCTGCACCTCCACAGGAGCCTTCTTGCTGTCACACTCCCACTTCAGGGCTTTGCAAGGCTGTTCCTTGTCTTTGGAATGTTCTTCCCTAAGAAAACTCCCTCACATCCTTCACTGAAATCTTTACTCTAATGTCACTATGATGGGTAATTCTATGTGTTAAGTTGACTGGCTTAAGGGATACCTTAGTCACAGGCCAAACAGTATTTCTGAGTGTGTCTGTAAGGATGTTTCTGGAAAAGATTGGTTTTAAATCAATAAAATGAGTGAAGAAGACTCTTCCTCCCCAATGTGGTTCAGCATTATCCCATCTGTTGAGGCCCTGAATAGAAGACAAAGGTGGAATAAGGGCAAATTTGCTATGTGCTTAGGCTGGAACACTAATCTCCTGCCCTTGAACATCAATGGTCCTGGTGCTCAGGCCTTAAACTAAGACTTGGATCCAGACCATTAAACCTATGGTCCTCAGACTCTCAGGTTTGCAGTGAATCTTCACCATCGGCATTCCTGAGGCTCCAGCTTATAGACTCCATCATTGTGTGAACCAATCCCTCGTAATAAATCTCTTTCTGTATATCTCTATAGATCCTGTTGGTTCTATTTCTCTGGAGAACCCCAACTACTACAGTCACCTTCTCAATGAGGCCAATCTACTCTAACAAAAGTATTTGTAGCACGGTCTGTCCCATTCCCTTTCCATTGCCTCTCACTCCTCATCTCTTATTCTATTATTTTCCCCATAATTATCTCTTCTTTTAAAGATATATACATATTATATAATATATATTTTACTAATTTGCTTGTAATTATTTATTTAAAGTACCCCAACCCCTGCTAGAATATTAATAACCCAAGAACAAAGATTTTTGTCTCCTTTTTTCACTGATGTATTCCCAGTATTCAAAATGGCACACAGTAAGCCTTCAACAAATATTCAGTGAATTGAAGAGAACCAATGAGGTTCTCTTAACCTCTGAAGATACTCCATTTAACTTTGGCGAGGCTTTAACTGAAAAAAAAAAAAAAATGCTTCTAGATTTGTTTCTAGTCTCAGAACCAACCATTTTTTCCAAACAATGGCTCCTTATATATTTATAAGAAGCTTTCATGTCACTCCTGAGTCTTATCTTTTCTAATAATCCCTGCTGTTTCACATTTGATATGCTTTTCCAATATTTCAAAAGGTCCACTAGGGAAGGAAACCCACTATGGACCATGGACCATGGAGAAGGAAACCAACCTTGGTCAGGATGTGGCCTGGTAAAAGCAGAAACTATGGGACTATATTGCTCCCCAGGCCTAAACATTGTCTTCCATGACTGTAACTGAAGTTTATATTAGTCTTTTGAGCTAGAAATTTCAAATGATTAGTTTCTGTTAAACTTGGAATCAACTTGAAAAGAACTGGATCAATTTAATACAAGTTTTTGTTAACCCAAGAACCTCTTACCTCCCATCCTATGACTAAGGGAAAAAAATGTATTTAGAAATCACTCCAGATACACCCTTTCCAATCCTTTTGAAGAGCTCCAAATGGCATCCCAAGAATCAATCTTAACCACTCCCAGTATTTACTACAATTTCCTAATTCCCAACCCTGCTCAAAGTTAGGGCCCTTTTTTGTTTAGAAAGATAATTTAGATGCCAAGTGCAGGAATTTAATTTCATTGCTAATACATTTCACTGTGTTTTGATACTTATTATTCTGTGAATGAATTAACCTGTCTCAAAACCTGCTTTGGATCTAATACTTGAATAAACGAACATGTGAATAAATTATTAATCTGGATATTTAGTTGTCTTCTTTTCTTGTAATTTCATCAAAATGGTTTCTAGTCTTTCAACCAAATTGTTTATAAAAATTATTAAACAGTTCAGGGTTACAGGAATACTAGAAGAAACTTTTTATGAATTGGACATGGATCCGTTATTGACATACTTTAGATATCACTATCCTGAAAAAAAAAGAATTTTTGTTGCCATCTTCACTCTAGTGTTATCTCATTATAGTGTTATCCATCCTAAATATGTTCATCTTGCTTATAATAACAGCATGGGAAACCTGTTAATTGATTCTGATATCAGGATATATTCTGAGCCAGATATGGTGGTTCATAATGCTTATAATTCCAGCACTCTAGGAAGCTGAGGCAACAGGATTGCTTGAGCCCAACAGGATTGCTTGAGACTGCTGTGAGCTATGACATTCTACACAGGGTGACAGAGTGAGACTCTTGTCTCAAAAAAAAAAAAAAAAAGGATACATTTTGATCCTGATCGTCACTTGTAAAAAAGGGATTACGAATACCTCCCTGTCATAGGACCAATGTATTTCAGAAAATGCCATAAATACTTAGTTCAGGATGTGCTCTTTTATCACTGGGTAGCCCAATTAAAATAATTGTGGTAAATTTGGTACCTTTAGAAACTGACCACTAGAGGATATCTATTAATAATTTGATAACTTTATTTTTGCAATAGATACTACAGTTCAAAGAGGTTGAATGATGTGTTCATGTCCACACAGCTATTTGCAGACAGAAGGAGGGCACGGGCCCCACGTTGTCTGACTCCAGCTCCTTCCATGACCTCATCCTCACAGTGCCATGCTGTGTAGCACATGCTTGTCTACACACCCATAAATCATCTGTTTAATAACCCACTTGAGAATTTTGCACCAAGCTGTATTTCTACAATGTCATCTTACCCTTTAAAAAAATCCAGGCAGCATTTGCCCAACTCCTTGCTCTCTGACATTTCTCTAACAGTTTTTTAAGAAATTACTGACAGTGTTTCCTTGATCACATCTCCAAGTTTCTTCACTGTTCTGACATGTTAATTTCCCCAGGATGCAGATCTGAGTTATTTTAAAAACAGGTAGATGATGTTTTGCTATCTACTCACTTATCTGGGATATTTATTTTCGTTCTAACCATCTTTGTCCTTTTTAATTGGGAAATCATTTTACAAGGTCTAAGATCAAAGTGAAATAGACATCAAAGAGTTTTGGTTTTTCTCTGCCCTTCATTAAGTTTCTATATCAACCGACCTTTTCTTTTCCAGGTTCTTGGTGTTGTAATATTTCTGGTATCTCTTCAATCACGCTATCTTTTAGACTTCTGTAATGGGAATTATATAGGTCTAAGCTACTTTGTAAGAATGTGTCCTTCGTGATATTCTTCTCATAAAGGGCAATTTTGAACTGGGATAACCCTTCACTCCCTGCATAGGTACTGTTTTCTTAGGCTGTCCTTCCCTTTTTTCTTACAGGATTATCTGATTTTAATACCAGAGTTGTGTTTCTGAAAGCCTACCTGGAATGGATATTTCTTTTATTTTGATTATCCAGCATCCACTTACATATCTCCTAATGGCAACATCATTTCCTTCCAGAACATTAACTTTCCTCCACTGCTGGCCCTGTGACTCTACTTAGGAAGATAAGGCAGCTATCAGTGAGATCCTCCCTACTATCTGTCAAAAGACTAAAATACAAATGGAAGGGAGCTTTGAGGTGGTGTGGTCACATACTCACCAGATCATGAATGCTAACAGATCATTGCTTAGTTATTGCTGTTGACTTTAAAGCACCCTTGATCACTGCCATTCCTTCAGCTTCATACTGACCCTGTGAGCCTCTAGTATCTTTCTAATATAGCCCCTTCTTTTAAGCTACTTAGCTATCAACTCTTGCATGTAACCAAGTAAACTTATTTGATATACTTCTCTTTACTACCCTTTTCTCTGGAAGGTAGATTTCCTAAAATGTAACATAATATGATCAATGTTCCTTCTGTGTATACTCTTAACTGTAAGGTAAAACAGTCCTCAATCCTACTATTGGAGTTTGCCCCTGTTGCTGCTCCCATTTCTACTATGACTGACTCTTACATAAGAAACTATAATAGTTTTATTTTGCCTACTGGATTGCTTAGGCTTAATATCTTACTGCCATCTATTTCCAACCTAACTTACTTATATAACTTTATTTCCCAAAAGATGAATTTTTTGCTCTTGATGGGAATTGTGTCCACTCTTTTATCCACTCAGTCTCCACTACATACAGAGCAGGTTTCGATGATTTAGAAACATAACACTTCATTACTTCTAAGCATGGTGCAATTGTTTTCAATTTGGGCAGTATTTCTATTCACCCTGGAGGGTAACAGTGACTTTAAAAAGGATTCAATTGGAAAGGATAGAATTGAAAAAATAGAGTATTTGTACACAGAGAAGATGAAAAGCGTTGTTTATTGATATCTATCTATCTATCTATATACATATATATATGAGTGGTCCCATAAGATTATAAAGAGCAGAAAAATTCCTTTTGCCTGGTGACATGGTAGCCATCATAATGTTGTAGCCCAATGCATTACACATGTGTTTTTGACAATACTCCCTTCTAGTTGTATAAAAGGATAGCAAATATATAAAGTACATAATAAATGATGGTTACTGGTTTTAAAAAAAGCATTGTTTATTAATTTAGAAAATGGTGTAATGAGCTATAATTGCACAAAAGTACCCAAAGACAATAACCACTCTGTGAAGAATTCGTTCCAAGATTGTTGAAAAACAATGTGAATAGACGTTTGCAGTTTTATGAAAGATACGCTATACAACCACTATTTGAAATACGGGTCTAACATTATAAAACCATCTGGTTTATAATTACCTTACTCTCATGTACCAAACACTAACTATATTCAGCACTCTATCCAACTCTGTCTCAGTATAGCCTCTAAGTTTCCAGTTTTGTCCAATGTTTTTGTTTGTTTTCCCAATGTTTCTTAAGTAGCTGCCAGTGAGCGCATTAACCAAATCCTGAGTTCTATTTCATTCCACTCAACCACATTGTATAGAAGATTAGGGATCAAATTAAATATAGTCGATAGGAGAACTATTGCACAAGTGTGGCTGAGATCCACACAAAAACAGAACTATGGAATTCTTCACCCAGAAAAGCCTCTCAGAGATGAGCCCGGAGAGTGACTTCCATCACTGTTCCAGAGAGCACTGTATTTCTATTATAGGAGCTGCCTACAAGGTGGGGCCCGGCCCAATGTGAAGAGGGAGAGACGGTCCAAACTCCAGCCCTGCTTCAAAAGAAGCAGCTGCAACTGCATCTAGTTTAATTTACTATAGCTCCAGCATACAAATCATCTGTAATTTTAAAGAAAATGTTCTAAAACCCCAAAGTGGATGTATCCAATATACACTGGAACATCTTGCCAATTTAAACTGTACAGACCAAAGAAAAGAACCATAACTGCTACATATTTTAACACAGATTTGTGACCTGCTTCTTTTCACATCTAAACCCTCCTTATAATTACTCCTGTTTAGCCTAAGATTATTACCAAGCACTCTAGAAATTATCCTACATCTCAAGAACTTTCCTCCAATGCTCTGTTTGTATAGCAGGAGATAAAAAAGAACTTCATCATCCAGGGGGAAGAAAACCCTGGGTTGGTGCAAAGGAAAAGGCATGAGAGGAGGCAGAAGGAGCTTTGGCTTCTGCAGAGTAAAGGGAAATGGAGAAAAGTCCTACGGCTGCCAGGTGCCAAGAAAAAGAATTGATACAGGATCCGTGTACAGTAGGAAACTTCTAAGTAGGAAACTTAGAAGTGAAGAAGATGAGCCATTATTCTCTAGGATTTTTTCTAGAATCATGAAAGGAAACAGAGCTACCCAGCTGGCCCTGAGATAGGACACTTACCCTACAGTTTAAATATGCACCACAGTTTGTTCAACCATTCATCCACAAAGGACATCAGGGCAGATTCCAGTTTTTGACTGTTACAAATAAAGCAATTGTTCATGTGCAGGTTTTGGTGTGAACACAAGCTTTCGTTTCTTTGGGATAAATGTCCAAGTATAAGTTCTGAGTTATATGGTAATTCTATATTTAGAAGAACTATCAATTTTTTTGCCTGAATGGTTCCAGTCTTGCTGGCAATGTGTAATTGATCCAATCTCTCTATATCCTCACCAGCATTTGGTGTTGTCCCTATTTTTTATTTTCGCCATTTTGATAGCTGTGCAGTGGTGTCTCACAGTGGTTTTAATTCACACGTCTCAGATGGCTAATGATGCTGAACAGATCTTATGTGTTATCTGTGGTCTTTATATTCTCTTTTATGAAATGTTTCTTTATGTCCTTTGTCTATTTTCTTTTTTTTTTTGTAGAGACAGAGTCTCACTGTACCGCCCTCGGGTAGAGTGCCGTGGTGTCACATGGCTCACAGCAACCTCTAACTCTTGGGCTTACGCGATTCTCTTGCCTCAGCCTCCCAAGCAGCTGGGACTACAGGTGCCCACCACAACGCCCGGCTATTTTTTTTGTTGCAGTTTGGCCGGGGCTGGGTTTGAACCCGCCACCCTCGGCATATGGGGCCAGCGCCCTACTCACTGAGCCACAGGCGCCGCCCCCTTTGTCTATTTTCTAATTGGATTGTTTGTCTTTTCACTATTGAGTTTTAAGAGTTCCTTATGTATTCTAGATTCTATTCTTTTGTCAAAAATGAGCTTTATAAATACTTTCTCCCAGTCAGTAACGTGTCTTTCCATCTCTTCACATGAGCCTCCACACAACAAAGGTGTTTAATTTTGATGAGATTCAATTCATCAATTTTTCCTGTTATGCACTGTGCTGTGTCAGGTAAGAAATTTATGCTTTGCCCTAAAGATTTTCTCTCTCTCTCTCTCTTTTTTTTTTTTTTTGGAGACAGGGTCTCACTTTGTCATCCTTGGTAGAGTGCCATAGCGTCATAGCTCACAGCAACCTCAAACTCTTGGGCTTAAGTGATTCTCTTGCCTCAGCCTTCCAAGTAGTTTGGACTACAGGCACCTGCCACAACACCAGGAATTTGTTGTTGTTGTTGTTGTAGTAGTTGTCATTGTTGTTTGGTAGACCCGGGCTGGGTTCAAACCCACCAGCCCTGGTGTATGTGGCCGGCGCCCTGAGCTACAGGGGCTGAGCCTCATATATTTTTCTAAAAAGATTTATAGTGTACATTTACATCTGAGTCTACATTGATTTAGACTTTGTAGTATGTGTAAGGTGTGATACATAGTTAGTGGGGGGTTTGTTGTTTGTTCTGGCCTGGGAATATGCAGTTGCTCCAGCACTGCTGTTAAACAGGCAATCTTTCTTACCATTGAATCATAACATTGTCAAAAATGTCTTTTGAACATATTTGTGTCAACCTAGTTCTGGGTCCTCTATGCTGTTCCATCCATCTATACCTATTCCTTCACCATCACTACATTATCACGATTACTTTATCTTAGTGAGCTTTTATATTGGGTAGAGTGATTCCTCTCACTTTATTCTTGATTGTCTAGATTGTCTCAGCTATTCTAGGACCTGTGTCTATTTATGTGAATTTTAGGATAAACGCTTCCACATCTGCAAAAATCCTTACTGAAATTTTGGTAGGCATTATATTAAACCTATTGATCAAGTTTGGGAAAGTTGGCATCCTTACTATGGTGAATCTTCCCATTCACAAACACAGTGTGGCTCCATTTATTTATGTTTCCTTTGGCTGCTTTCATCAGCATTCTGTAGTTTTCTGCGCACAGAACCTTCACATGGTTTGTTAAGTGTATACCTAAGTATTTCATTTTTTTTTTTTTGGAGTAAAGTGAGTGGTTTTGTGCTTTTCATTTCAGTTTCTGCATCATACTTGTTAACATACAGAAATGAATTTGATTTTTTGTGTGATTATTCTGTCTCCTGTAACCTCGCTGAACTCACTTATTTTAGGTGTTTTTCATAAATTCCTTGGAATTTTCTACACAAAAAGTAATGTCACCTGTAAGTAGAGATGGTTTTATTTCTTCCTTTCCAATCTGTATGTCTTTTATTTATTGCCCTTGCCTCCCTTAGTGGCTTGTACTTTAAGCGCTATTTTGCAAAACAGTGGTAAGGAGCAGATATCCTCACCTCATTCTCAATCTTAGAAGAAAAGCATTCAGTCTTTCACCGTTAAGTATGATGTGAACTGTAGGCTTTTCACCATTAAGGCTGATGTGAACTTGTAATGTTCTTGAAACCACCCTTACAAATTAGTAATGGGGTGCAAGGCAAGAACTGTGGTAAGGGCCTAGCTAAAAATAAGGCACACACCCAGTGAAAAATAATGATAGTAATTAGCCACTGTCCCCTGCTACTCTGGAGTTACATAGCTGGTGGTCATAAAGATTCTTAGCTTTCTCCATAGATAAAATTGCCTTTTTGGAAATCTAGGGGTAGTTTCTGAGATATCTTATAGAACTTGCATTCTGGTGGATTGGCTGACCCACGTAGACTGGTGGCCCATACCAAGGAACTGACTCAATTGGTCTTGTGACTTCCCACCCAAGAACCTTGTTCTGCCTTTCAGGGAATTGGCTGACTCACCCAGGCTGGGGCCCATACCATGGGACGAATGGTTCTACCCTAAACTCGGCCAATTAGCAGACCCTCATTACCTAACCCTCTCCCAGAAAACTATCTTTAAAAACTTTGTCTCTCAAATTCTCAGGGAGGTGGATTTGAGAAATTCCTCCCATCTCCCCACTTAGCGATATGTGGAATTAACAACTCTTTCTCTGCTGTAAACCCTGCTGTCTTGATGTATTAGCTTCCCCTTACGCAGTGGGCAAATGAACTTGGCTAGGCAGCCACACTCATTTCAAGTTTAGGATGTTCCTGTATATTACTAACTTGCTCAAAATTTTTATCATAAATGAGTGTTGAAATTCATTAAATGTTTTCTTGTGTCGATTGATATGATCATATCATTTTTCTTCTTTAGCCACATGACATAATTGATTACATTGATTTTGGAATGGAGTACTGAGTACCCTTGCATGTCTGGGGTAAATCTCAGTTAGTCATGATATATAGCATTTTTTAGACATTGTTGGATTCTGTCTGCTAATATATTGATGATTTTTGTTTCTGAAGAGATTAATCTGCAATTATTTTAATTGTACCACTTTTGTCTAGTTTAAGTGTCAGAGCAACAGAGACCTAAAGGGTAAATTGGGAAGTGTTCTCTCCTACTGTGTTTTCTGGAAGAATTTGTACAAAATTCATGTTAATTCTTTTTTAAATGTTGGGCAGAATTCTCCAATGAAACCACCTGGGCCTGCAAGTTTCTTTTTGGAGAGCTTTTAGTTCCAAGTTCAATTTCTTTATCTCTTCCTCTAAAGAATATTCTTTATCAAAGAATTATGAGCTCATAGTTAAGAAGGGCTACAATGAAAAAGAATATGTCTCTGCTTATTCCCTAGCAGACACTTGTCCTGTTTTGAATTCTTTTGCTGGGTACATTCACATCTCTAAATAAACTGCTTTATACAGATTTATTTATTTATTTTTTTAATTTCAGATTACTATGGGGTACATATGATTAGGTTACATAGTTTGCTTTTTTTAGGAGTGTCCTTTACCCAGGACATGTACAATATACCAGTGCAATTTACTGATTTCAGATGATATATATATTGATTTCCTTTAGGATAAATGGGCCTTTGGTTCATTTATATTACCTTCTACCTCTGCTTCTCCAGAGCTTCTAATTTTCTTATAGTTATAACATCCTCTTCAATAACTTCTTTGGGAAAGTTTGCAGGCGTCCTCAAACTTTTTAAACAGGGGGCCAGTTCACTGTCCCTCAGACCATTGGAGGGCTGGACTATAGTTTAAAAAAAAACAAAACTATGATCAAATTCCTATGCACACTGCACATATCTTATTTTGAAGTAAAAAAACAAAATGAGAACAAATACAATCACACTGCCTCATGTGGCCGTGGGCCGTAGATTGAGGACCCCTGTTGGGGGATGTATTTCTTAAAGTCTACCATGAGCTTTCCGCTATATCTGACTCTTAGAGTGAAATACTGAAGTCATCGTCACAAGTCTCTCAACTGCTAACAGTTTATCTTGTTCCTGCTTTGTAAGGTGATGATAAGGTCATCTCCCTGCTTCTCTCCTCCTTTTCTCCCTTTCTTCTTTCTCTGAACTTCTTTTAACTGCACCTTTACATTTACTCTATCAAGACTGCTGGCTTTTCATTCTCTTCCATATTTAAGTTGTCTTCTCTTGGCCTACATTTTAATTGTAAAAGACTAAAATCATAAACAGCATTTTAATTATCATAACTAATATTAACTACGAAGTCAATATTTATGCTCTAAATATATTTCATTTTCTGTGATTTTATAGCCAAGATCCTCCTGAATTTACTTATCTCTCTAAAGTCTGCCATATTAGTTTCCTTTATATCTGGGCCATGACTTCTTACAGAGTATTTTTCCTTATTTCTTTTTTCCTAGAGTTTCTAGTTAGAGGAAGAAACATGTACCCCTTACATCACAGAATAGTGGTTTAGTCTATGGGCTCTAGAATTGGGCTGTCTTGGCTTGTATCATGAGTCCACCACTAGTTCTCTGCATGATGCTAAGATGCATTACCCTAATTGCACTGAGTCACCATCATCATCACCAGCATCATTATTTTATATAGCTTACATTGAAACTTTAAAAAAACCCATATATACTTTTAAGAATCAATTCCAGTGTTTCTTCTTTTAAGACTTTCTTCTAGAAGAACACTAACTTACAATTTTCATTACTGCAGCCTTATGTTTTATTTTGTTTTTAACGACTGCTGTACAATTGCCATCTTTAAGTTGATTTTCAATGGATTTTTTCCTCTGGTACCTTTAATTTCATGAATTTTTATTTCTTTTTTTCAGCCCTGTTTTGCATGAATCATTTGCAAAATAATGAAGAAAGTAAGAAAGTAAACATTTTAAAATGGCTATAGCTTGAATTAAATTCAATATCGACTTCTTTTAGAATGTTGAATATCTTAATTCATTTTTAGCATCCATTGTTGGTGCTAATCTGTCTATATTTTCAGTCTGATTTTTGCTCCCTTATAAATATCCTGGCTTACTATTTGAAAGCTTTTATTGATTTCTTTGTAATTAGAATTCTAAAATGTTTTGGGGAGATGTTTTGAAGGATGCGTCACTTTTCACTCTCTCCTTAGCACTGTGTGTGCCTGTTACATTGAATGACTTCTCATTTATTTATTTCTGTGCATTTTATGAAGGATTTGTAAATCCCATTAATCTGCTATTGAGATTCCTGGATTGACTCTTCTCTGTTTATATCTTTTGTTTATGTATTTTTTATTTTTATTTTTTTTGCAGTTTTTGGCCAGGGCTGGGTTTGAACCCGCCACCTCTGGTATATGGGGCCTGCGCCCTATTCTTTTGAGCCACAGGCACCGCCCTTATGTGTGTTTTTAAAATTTTCTTTGTGTATTTGTTCCATATTATGGAGATTTTTTATACTTTGTCTTCCAATCCCTCTAATTTATGTATAATTTCAACAATCATATTTTTACTTTGAAGAGATGTTCCCTGCCCTTGTGTCTTTTTAGAGGTGCTTCCTCTTGATTTGTCAAGTCAATATCTTAAGTCCAGACATCCCCCAGTTAGGATGAGAAACCCATTCTTGAAAGTGAGAACTTTCTATGTGAAAATGTGTATCAGTAGCCTAGTTTTAAATGCCAAATTAAACCTCCAACATACTTCCTTAAGTATAACCAAAACACAAGAAGATTATCATTTAAGATCTGTGAATTGTTTCCTGATTACAAAACATTTAGAATGGCTGTTGTCAGATGGTTTATGTGCACGCTGCTCTGTATCAGCAACACCCATGATGTTTACAATTTTCACAGAGTACTGTAAATATGGTTTCCAACCAGCACACAGTGATTAGAATTTGTGTTAGAAAAATGCAGGTAAAATTTGCAATAAAGATGGGGCAATGAGATGATCTGTTACTTATGAAGAAAAGTAGAAGTTTGAAGAAAGTTGTAAGGGGAGGAAGGTTAAAGTGTGGTCATTGCCAGTGGTGGTAGAGAGTGATCATCATTGGTGAGTTGGGTGGCAAAAGGGAAATTTAAGGCAAACTATAAAATACAGAAACTGGCAGAGATTCTCTATCAATTTCATTCTGACGTAGGGACTTCTGAATAGCTTGGCAGGGGAGGTAGCTGTTACTTTAGAATGAAAAGCTACAGAATACAGCTTTACTTACTCTCCTCAAGACTATGTTTATAGAAATCTTTGCATGGTACTGTAGAGATATCAGGCAATCACAGTTCACCAAGTTTAAAGATAATAGTTCTTTTTCTTTTTTGCCCAACCTAAATTTTTATTTCTAAACAGAAGAGGATTGTGGATTTGACTTCCTTATTGTGAGTGAACACGAAACAGGTAAAGTCTCAATCTTTCTTTAAGGATGCATAATATTCCATGGTGTATATATACCACAATTTATTAATCCATTCATGGAACAATGAGCACTTGGGCTTTTTCCATGACTTAGCAATTCTGAATTGGGCTGCAATAAACATTCTGGTACAAATATCTTTGTTATGATGTGATTTTTGGTCTTCTGGGTATATACCTACTAGAGGAATTATAGGATTGAATGGCAGATCTATTTTTAGATCTCTAAGTGTTGTCCAAACATCTTTCCAAAAGGAATGTATTAATTTGCATTCCCACCAGCAGTGCAGAAGTGTTTCCTTTTCTCCACATCCACGCCAACATCTCTGGTCTTGGGATTTCATGATATGGGCTAATCTTACTGGAGTTAGATGATATCTTAAAGTAGTTTTGATTTGCATTTCTCTGATGATTAAAGATGATGACCATTTTTTCATATGTCTGTAGGCTGCGTGCCTGTCTTCTTCAGAGAAGTTTCTCTTCAAGTCCCTTGCCCAGCCTGCGATGGGATCCCTTGTTCTTTTCTTGCTTATACGTTTGAGTTCTCTGTGGATTCTGGTTATTAAATGTTTCTCGGAGACATAACCTGCAAATATCTTCTCCCATTCTGAGGGCTGTTTGCTTGCTTTACTTACTGTGTTCTAGGCTGTGCAGAAGCTTTTTAGTTTGATCAGGTCACAGTAGTGCATTTTTGAAGCTGCTTCAATTGCCTGGGGAGTCCTCCTCATAAAATACTTGCCCAGACCAATTTCTTCAAGGGTTTTCCCTGCACTATCTTCTAGTATTTTTATCGTTTCATGTTTTAAGTTTAAATCTTTAATCCAGTGAAACTCTATCTTAGTTAATGGTGAAAGGTGTGGGTCCAGTTTCAGTCTTCTACAGTTTCCCAGCCAGTTCACCCAGCACCATTTGTTAAATAGGGAATCTTTTCCCCACTGAATGTTTTTAATTGGCTTGTCAAAGATCAAATAATGGTAAGTAGCTGGATTTATCTCTTGGTTCTCTATTCTATTCCAGACATCTACTTCACTGTTTTTGTGCCAGTACCATGCTGTTTTGATCATTATCAATTTATAGTATAGTCTGAGGTCTGGTAGTGTGATTCCTTCTGCTTTGTTTTTATTTCTGAGTAATGTATTGGCTATTCAAGTTTTTTTCTGATTCCATATAAAATGAAGTATTATTTTTTCAAGAACTTTGAAGTGTGACAGTGGAGCTTTAATAGGGATTGCATTAAAATTGTATATTGCTTTGGGTAATATGGACATTTTAACAATGTTGATTCTTTCCAGCCATAAGCATGGTATGTTTTTCCATTTGTTAACGTTTTCAGCTATTTCTTTTCTTAGAGTTTCATAGTTCTCTTTATAGAGATCTTTCACATCCTTTGTTAGATAAACTCTCAAATATTTTATCTTCTTTGGTACTACTGTGAATGGAATAGAGTCCTTAATTGTTTTTTCAGCTTGACTATTGCTGGTATACATAAAGGCTACCGATTTAGGAATGTTGATTTTGTAACCTGAGATGCTGCTGTATTCCATGATCACTTCTAAGAGTTTGTTTTAGAATCCCTGGTGTTTTCCAGGCATACAATCATATCATCTGCGAAGAGCGAAAGTTTGATCTCTTCTGACCCTATATGGATACTCTTGAATGCCTTTTCTTCCCTAATTCCTAGGCCTGCTTTTCAAAAAAACTGCTTGTGATTTTGGTGTTCTACCAACTGTATTTGGAAAGTAGCTTCAGAGTTGTCCTATATATCATTTTTCTTAGAATGATTTATTGATTTTGAGGACATAAATGATTCCTCTATATACACAACCTTAAAAAAATGGTTGCATTGAGCAATACATTAACTGTAGAAGTTAGAGGCTTAAAAGCCAATAACAATTTCACTGGGAATATATCAAATGAGGAGACATTCTTTCGGATAGGGCTGTACATACAAAAATACTAATTGGGGGGGGAGGAGACAAGATGGCTGACTGAAGCCAGCTTTCCACAGAGGCTCCCGTCCAGAAGGAGAGTTAAAGGACAAAAATTCAGCAAGTAACCTGGTGGATTTGAGCTGCACTAAGAGAGAAGGTTGTAGAACGCACATCAACCCCACTGAGGCGAGCTGCGACCACAAGGATACAAACAAAAGGTACAAAATCCATCACCAAGCGGACGGGAGTCCCCTCCCCCATGGGAACGGCTCAGAGTGCCCCACAAACAACCAGTCAGAGTTCAAAGGTCCTCCCACTACACTCCCTAAAAACTGGACCTACCTCCCCTACTAGGGTGCCACAGCATCCTCCTGCCAGGCATAAAACTGTATAAACTGTATATAGTCTCTACCTGGAATTCTGAGCTCCCAGCACTCCCCTTCGCTCACACTGGGGTCTGGAGGCCAGTCCTGGTTGGTCGGCGGAGACGGGACTGCACCGGAGTGGCAGTTCCCTGAGGCACAGTCTGACAGCCATCTTTTGGTGACAATACGGCCAGGCATAAAACGGTGTAAAGCTCTGTGTGTTCTCTGCCCACAACCCCAGGCTCCCAGTGCTCCCCGCACTTCCCTCTGCTGTCGCTCCAAGGTCTGGAGGCCTGTCCCCCAGGGGTCCAGACTCTTGGGCGATTGTTCGAGGGGTGTAGACAGTGCTGGGCTGCAACCTATCGGTGCAGACTCTGGGGTATGGGAGTGGAGAGAGGACGGTTGGCCAGAGGGGAGCTACACCAGAGCGGCCGTTGCCTGAGCAATAAAGCAGCGGCCCTCTTTTGCTAGCAATATGGCTCACTACCGAATATTCTGAGCCACACCCCCTGTCTCCCTGGGCAACCAGAGACTCTGAGTTTGCCTGAGGCAACATAAACTTGCAAACCAGGGTGGGGCTAACCCAGAGGTCCGCTTTACTAAACCTAAGACGCACCTGGCCCTCAGGGGATCATCAGCCTATAGACAATACAGGAGCAAAGACAAGCTGATTTGGAGCTCAATTCAGCTTCTCTTCTGCAGGGGAACTACAGAGTTGTTCAGTTCTGTTCTGTCAGTAACATTAATCAGGGGCAAGACTGGACCTGAGTGAAAACCCCTCAACCTTCATCAAGTGCCCGAGGTTGTCAGGTCTCACCTCCTCCTGCTGGAGAGAGGCAGAGCGCAGCGGCCTGGCAGACTTCCTTGTGATTCAGGCAGGTACAAACTCTTGGAGTACCGATTCACTACAGGCAACTGGGTGAGCCAAATGCAGGGCTATCAGTGACTGGATGTGAAGTGGTGCAAGGTGGGGAAGGAGGCAGCAACCTTCCCAGACTGATTTATTGGCTGGGTGGCTTCTCCTGACTCCACGCAGCACTGGAGCAAGTCACACCAGAGTAGTCACCAGACCCCTGTGATCCAGTTCCCAGAGACCTCTTAAACTCTCTCACCCGAGACAGGTGCAGACGGAGACAATTGATTTGGACCTTTTTGAACTGAACCAATCGCCTGAGGACAAATCAGGTGGTGCCCGGGGTGCACGGTGAAGGTTTGATTTTTCTTCTCCAATTGTTTGCCGGTGGGGGGGCGGGGTGACTTAATTGCTGATATTTCTTGACAGCTGAGACTTCAATCCAAAGTATCTGTTTCACTAGGGTGGAACAGAAACCAGCTGAAAACAAGACAAAACCACTTAGCCCCACCGCACCAGACAGGGCCCCAGTTTCTCAGGCCACAACACCATACGGGCCCTCGACAAAGCCGCAGGGGAAAAAATCAGAAGGAGTAAAACAACCATGGGACAGAATCAGTGGAAAAACTCTGGTAACATGAATAACCAGAATAGATCAACCCCCCCAAGGAAAGATATGGCAGATGCAATTGAAGATCCCATTCATAAACAACCGGCTGAGATGTCAGAAATCAAATTCAGAATTTGGATTGCAGACAAGATTAACAAAGTGGAAATAGGAATTTGAGGAGAAATTCAAAAGTTGTCTCAAGAATTTAATGAAATAAAAGACAAAACCACCAAAGACTTAGACACACTGAAGCAAGAATTTGCAGCCCTCAAAGATATGAAAAATACAGTAGAATCCCTCAGCAACAGAATGGAGCAAGCAGAAGAAAGGATTTCTGACATCAAAGATAAAGCCTTTGAATGCTCCCAAACTCTCAAAGAGGAAGAAAAATGGAGAGCAAAAATGGATCATCTCTCCGAGAGCTCTGGGATAATTCGAAGAAGGTGAATATCCGAATCATAGGAGTTCCAGAAACAGATGAAGTGGCCTTGCTGGGCACAGAGGCCCTTCTTCATGAAATTATGAAAGAGATTTTCCAGACATGCCCAGAGATTCTGAAATTCAGATAGCAGACAGCTTCAGAACCCCAGCACGACTCAACCCCAATAAGACATCCCCCAGGCATATCATTATTAACTTCACTAAAGTTAATATGAAGGAGAAAATCCTCAAAGCTTCCAGGAGAAAGAAAACCATTACCTTCAAAGGGAAGAATATTAGAATGACTGCAGATCTCTCTGCTGAAACTTTTCAAACCAGAAGAAGGTGGTCACCGACTTTTAATCTCATAAAGCAAAATAACTTTCAACCTCGGATCTCGTATCCAGCTAAACTGAGTTTCATTTATGATGGAGAGATTAAATACTTTAATGGCATTCATAGGTTGAAGAAATTTGCCATAACCAAACCAGCTCTTCAGGATATTCTCAGACCTATCCTCCATAATGACGAACCCAATCCTATATCACAAAAGTAAACTCACTCAGAAACTTTGGATCAAACTCTAATTTCCACACTGGCGAAAAGATTAAAAATGCCCACTGGACTTTTGAAAAACTCAATACCCAAAACTTCACCAGACTTATCAATATTCTCCATTAATGTGAACAGCTTAAACTGTCCTCTAAAGAGGCATAGCTTAGCTGATTGGATACAAAAACTCAGGCCAGATATTTGTTGCATACAAGAGTCACATCTTAACCTAAAAGACAGATACAGACTCAGGGTGAAAGGATGGTCGTCCATATTTCAGGCAAATGGTAATCAGAAAAAAGCAGGTGTTGCAATTTTATTTGCAGATACAATAGGCTTTAAACCAACAAAAGTAAGGAAGTACAAGAATGGTCACTTCATATTTGTTAAGGGTAATACTCAATATGATGAGATCTCAATTATTAATATCTATGCACCCAACCAGAATGCACCTCAATTTATAAGAGAAACTCTAACAGACATGAGCAACTTGATTTCCTCCAGCTCCATAATCGTCAGAGATTTCAACACTCCTTTGGCAGTGTTGGATCGATCCTCCAACAAGAAGCTGAGCAAAGAAATCTTAGATTTAAACCTAACCATCCAACATTTGGATTTAGCAGACATCTACAGAACATTTCATCCCAACAAAACTGAATACACATACTTCTCATCAGCCCATGGAACTTACTCCAAAATCGATCACATCTTAGGTCACAAGTCTAACCTTAGTAAATTTAAAGGAATAGAAATTATTCCATGCATCTTCTCGGACCACCATGGAATAAAACTTGAGCTGAGTAACAACAGGAATCTGCATACTCATACAAAAACATGGAAGTTAAATACCTTACGCTGAATGATAGCTGGGTCAGAGATGAGATTAAGAAAGAAATCGCCAATTTTTTGGAACAAAACAACAATGAAGACACGAACTATCAGAACCTCTGGGACACCACAAAGGCAGTTCTAAGAGGGAAATTTATAGCACTGCAAGCCTTCCTCAAGAGAATGGAAAGAGAGGACGTTAACAATTTAATGGGACATCTCAAGCAACTGGAAAAGGAAGAACATTCCCACCCCAAACCCAGTAGAAGAAAAGAAATAACCTAAATTAGAGCAGAATTAAATGAAATTGAAAACAAAAGAATAATACAACAGATCAATAAATCAAAAAGCTGGGTTTTTGAAAAGGTCAATAAAATAGATAAACCTTTGGGCAACCTAATCAGGAAAAAAAAAAACAGTAAAATCTCTAATCTCATCAATCAGAAACAACAAAGATGAAATAACAACAGACTCCTCAGAAATCAAAAAAAATCCTTAATGAATATTACAAGAAACTTTATTCTCAGAAATATGAAAATCTGAAGGAAATTGACCGATACTTGGAAGCACGTCACCTTCCAAGACTTAGCCAGAATCAAGTGGAAATGTTGAACAGGCCCATATCAAGTTCGGAAATAGCATCAACCATACAAAACCTCCCTAAAAAGAAAAGCCCGGGACCAAATGGTTTCACGTTTGAATTCTACCAAACCTTTAAAGAGGAATTAGTACCTATATTACTCAACCTGTTCCAAAAGGTAGAAAAAGAAGGAAGACTACCCAACACGTTCTATGAAGCAAACATCACCCTGATCCCCAAAACAGGAAAAGACTCAACAAGAAAAGAAAATTATAGACCGATATCACTAATGAATGTAGATGCAAAAATATTCAACAAGATCCTAACAAACAGAATCCAGCAACACATCAAACAAATTATACATCATGACCAAGTCGCTTTTATCCCAGGATCTCTAGGCTGGTTCAATATACATAAATCTATAAATGTAATCCAGCACATAAACAAATTAAAAAACAAAGACCATATGATTCTCTCAATAGATGCATAAAAAGCTTTTGATAATATCCAGCATCCCTTCATGATCAGAACACTTAAGAAAATTGGTATAGAAGGGACATTTCTTAAACTGATAGAGGCCATCTACAGCAAACCTACAGCCAATATCATATTGAATGGAGTTAAATTGGAATCATTTCCACTCAGATCAGGAACCAAACAAGGCTGCCCATTGTCTCCATTGCTTTTTAACATTGTAATGGAAGTTTTAGCCACCGCAATTAGGGAAGAAAAGGTGATCAAGAGTATCCATATAGGGTCAGAAGAGATCAAACTTTCGCTGTTCGCAGATGATATGATAGTATATCTGGAAAACACTAGGGACTCTACTACAAAACTTAGAAGTGATCAAGGAATACAGCAGCGTCTCAGGTTACAAAATCAACATTCATAAATCGGTAGCCTTTATATATACCAACAACAGTCAAGTTGAAAAAACAGTTAAGGACTCTATCCCATTCACAGTAGTGCCAAAGAAGATGAAATATTTGGGAATTTATCTAACAGAGGATGGGAAAGATCTCTATAAAGAGAACTATGAAACTCTAAGAAAAGAAATAGCTGAAAATATTAACAAATGGAAAAACATACCATGCTCATGGCTGGGAAGAATCAATTGTTAAAATGTCTATACTACCAAAGCAATATATAATTTCAATGAAATCCCTATTAAAGCTCCACTGTCATACTTTAAAGATCTTGAAAAAACAATACTTCGTTTTATATGGAATCAGAAAAAACCTAGAATAGCCAAGACATTACTCAAAAATAAAAACAAAGCAGTAGGAATTACGCAACCAGACCTCAGACTATACTACAAATCAATAGTGATCAAAACAGCATGGTATTGGCACAAAAACAGAGAAGTAGATGTCTGGAACAGAATAGAGAACCAAGAGATGAATCCAGCTATTTACCGTTATTTAATCTTTGACAAGCCAATTAAAAGCATTCAGTGGGGAAAAGATTCCCTATTTAACAAATGGTGCTGGGTGAACTGGCTGGCAACCTGTAGAAGACTGAAACTGGACCCACACCTTTCATCATTAACTAAGATAGACTCTCACTGGATCAAAGATTTAAACTTAAGAAATGAAACTATAAAAATACTAGAGGAGAGTGCAGGGAAAACCCTTGAAGAAATCGGGCTGGGCGAGTATTTTATGAGTAGGACCCCCTGGGCAATTGAAGCAGCTTCAAAAATACACTACTGGGACTTGATCAAACTAAAAAGCTTCTGCACAGCCAAGAACACAGTAAGTAAAGCAAGCAAACAGCCCTCAGAATGGGAGAAGATATTTGCAGGTTATGTCTCCGACAAAGGTTTAATAACAAGAATCCACAGAGAACTCAAACGCATTAGCAAGAATAGAACAAGGGATCCCATTGCAGGCTGGGCAAGGGATTTGAAGAGAAACTTCTCTGAAGAAGACAGGCGTGAGGCCTTCAGACATATGAAAAAATGGTCATCATCTTTAATCATCAGAGAAATGCAAATCAAAACTACTTTGAGATACCATCTAACTCCAGCGAGGCTAGCCTATATCACAAAATCCCAAGACCAGAGATGTTGGCGCAGATGTGGAGAAAAGGGAACACTTCTGCACTGCTGGTGGGAATGCAAATTAATACATTCCTTTTGGAAAGAGATATGGAGAACACTTAGAGATCTAAAAATAGATCTGCCATTCAATCCTGTAATCCCTCTACTGGGCATATACCCAGAAGACCAAAAAGCACATCATAACAAAGATATTTGTACCAGAATGTTTATTGCAGCTCAATTCATAATTGCTAAGTCATGGAAAAATCCCAAGTGCCCATTGATCCATGAATGGATTAATAAATTGTGGTACATGTACACCATGGAATATTATGCAGCCTTAAAGAAAGATGGATACTTTACCTTTTTCATGTTTACATGGATGGAGCTGGAACATATTCTTCTTAGTAAAGTATCTCAAGAATGGAAGAAAAAGTACCCAATGTACTCAGCCCTACTATGAAACTTATTTAGGGTTTGCACATGAAAGCTATAACCCAGTTACAACCTAAGAATAGGGGGAAGGGGGAAAGGGAGGGGAGGGAGGGGGGAGGTGGGTAGAGGGAAGGTGGGATTACACCAGTGGTGCATCTTACAAGGGTATATGTGAAACTTGGTAAACGGTCTGTAAAGCTAGTGAATGATGCCCCATGATCATATCAATGTACACAGCTATGATTTAATAAAAAAAATATTAATTAGGGTTTATTTCTAAATTCCATCTATGATTCAGCCATTTCCTCCAGGTTTCATTTATGTGTTTATCTCAATAGCTTTCATTCTAAAATCTTTCTTGAACTGACAATCCATGATGTCCTTACATGTTTAAGAACCAAGCGACATGAAAGACCACTGGCTACTCTGTGCGCACTGGCGGGGTGTACCCTGGCAAGCTTTGATTTAGGCAGAGTGGGTCTTCACACTGGGCCTCATGAATTTCAAGCACCGAGTTTTACTTTCTGGAGCCACAGCTGTAGTTCTGTAGTTCTCTTCAAGTGCTTCCTTCAAACTGTTTGTATGTACATTTGTACCAGAAAACAAGTTCCCTTGCGTATAATTAAATCTACACTGGTATTTTTTTCTTTTCATTTCCATTATTCTAAAAGTTGCAAATACTAGTTTAGAAAAGTAACTGTTCCTCTCCACCCTCCACAAATGACAAAAATTACACTTTGAAATAATAGACTAAAATGAGCCCAGGTTAAATACTAGGACAATAAAGCAAAAATCTGAAATAATATTATGTTCATAATATGTTCATAATATTATGTTCATATTATGTTCATAAAGTTAAACCAACCCATTGTGAAGTAGTAACAGGAACTTTTTTGCATATTTCAAAGAAATGGAGAAAGGTTAGGTTAGGCATTAGAAAGAATTTCTTGAATGTAAGGTTATAAACCAACAAAATACATCATAAAGTGAACTTCTTAATAAAAAGGCTTAATAAAATGTTAGGAATATATGTAATTTATGTGCTCAGTTGTTCATCAAGCACATAATAACTTCAAATTTGTACAAACTAATGTCAAAAATAGCAGAATGACTAAATAATTTACAGTACATTAATATAATATAAACCATTAAATAATATTTCAAAGAATGTTTAACAGTACAGCAGAAAGCCAGTTGAAATGAAACAGTAAACAAATAATATAATCATGTGCACACATACACAAACACTAAAGGGTTTCTACTTTACTAAAAATACATGTAGGAAACATCTAAATACACTGAATGTAATATACTGAAATGATTGCAATGCTCTCTGGCTGTACTAATAAATACTTATTATTTTCTTTATGCTTATTTATTCTATTCATTTATTAGAATGTTTTGGACTACAAGTAAAAAGAAAAATTCAACTCAAGTGGCTTAAATAATAAGGGAAATGCATGATCTAACATGAAAGGATGTCAGAGGTGTGCTAGTAACAGGATGGTCAATTCCGTGCCACGATGACTTCACTACACATCCGGCTTCTCTCCATTGGGCAACTTGTCCTCCTCAGCTTGGCTTTGCTTTTGTTCTTACAATTGTTGCTTTGTATGAGTAAGATGACTGCAGTATCTCCAAGCATTGTGTCCCGAATAGCGATCAAAGACCAAATGGGGAAAAGTAAGTATATACTTTTCTCAAGCCCTTTGTTAAAGTAAGGAGAACCTCAGACCCCAGGGCCAGAATGGCCCGTTTTAAAGATCATCATTGATGAGGGAAATTAAATTTAAAACATTGGCCTGAATTACTTGGATCCATCTCTGAAGGCTAAGAATGGGTCATAACCTTCCCCGAAGAAGAACATGCCCACCCAACACCTTGAACATACCAGGTTTTGCAAGGAATAATATCAATAATACCTAAATAAACGAAGAAGTAAACTACGCTTATGCACAGGGCACCAGAAGTAGCTTCCTATTGCTTCTGCAACAAAGTACCACAACCATAGTGACTTACAAGAACAAAAATTCCTATCTTACAGTTATGGAGGCCAGAAGTTTAAAATGGGCCAACTAGGCTGTAGGAAAATATTCATTTCCTTGCCTTTTCTAGTTCTTAGAGGTTGTCTGCCCTCCTTGGCTCACGGCCCTGCACTACTCTGACTTGTAACACAGTTGTCACATTTCCTTCTCTGTTTCTGACACTTCAGACTCCCTTTTATAAGGACCTGTTAATTACATTGGGTCCTCCCCCCCACACCAGATAATCTAGGATAAGCTCCGTATCTCTAGATCTTTAACTTAATCACATCAGAAAAATTTCTTTTCTCATGTAAGGTAACATATCACAGGTTGTGAGGTTTGGGATGTGGAATCTGTAAGAGAACATGATTCTGTCTTAATACATGAAATCAACATGTTGCACAGTAACTTAACTTTGTAAAGATGTCCATTATCGCCAAAACATTATGTAAATTTAATGCAATACCAATCGAAATCCTTGGAGGATCTTTTCAGGTAGTTGACAGACTTATTTTTAAATGCATATGGAAAAATAAAGGTCCATACATGTCTAAATCAACTCTGAAAAAGAACATGGGACTTTTCCTATGCAATATTTAGAAATGCTAAAAGCCTTTGCAATAAAGCACCTTGTGGGAACAGGCAATGAGACAATCTTTCAAAATTGAGCTGAGAAGACTGGAAGGGGATATATAATTAAAGTGGTACCACATATAGGTAGACAGATAATGAGCTGTATAGAGAGGAGTAGCTTTCTACATGAAGAAAAATAACCCAGATTCTTGTGTTACATCATGTACAGTTTTCTTTATCTCAGGGGATACTGTCCAGGATCCCTGATGGAAGCCTAAGACCATGGATTGTACAGAACTCTACATATACTATTTTTTCCCCCTATATATACTATAAAAAGAAAATCAGTCCCAGGGCCACTCCCTCAACTCCTTATGCAAAAGAGAAAGGAAAAGCCTCAGGCTCATGGGAAGAACAGGCCCCACAGATGATTCATTACGGACATTTCTTCCTAACTTCCCATAACCAAGGACATGCAAAATGTACCCTATGTTTAGCACCTAAACCTAATTTATTATTCTACACTAATAATAAATTACAAGTTTATCTGACAAGGAACAGAACTGGAAACAAGACAGAATCAGATATTCTTCCACCTACCCAGGGATAGCTGCATAATTGATGCTTTCTTTACATCTTTATTTTATGTAAAATGACATTTCTTGGGCCTCCTCAGAATGTAATCACTATCTCAACAGCTCCCTGGTGCCTGCTGTCTCCCTTCTCTCCGTATGCCTTTAAAATGCTGTAGGTTCCAAGCTCCCCCTTGGAGAAACAGCCACAGCTTGTCTGTAGTGAGTGATTTTCCTGGGCATGTCCTCAAAATCTTGGCTTACTAAACCTTTGTACCTGTGATTTGGGCCTCAGTCATTTATTTGGGTTGGCAATACACACCTATGATAAAGTTTAATTTATACATTAGGCACAGAAAGAGATTAGTAACAATAACTTAATAAAATATAATATAACAATTATAATAATATACTATAAAAAAGCTATGTGGATGTGGTCTCTTTCTCTCTCTTAAAATACTGTAATTTACTGTAAATATACTGTAAAAATACTGTAGAAATAAATAAATAAATAAAAATACTGTAAAAATACTGCAAAAGAAAAACATGTGTTATAGCAATAGTAACAGGATGTTGCCTGTCACCCATTGTCTAAAATTATAAGCCATTACCTGCACAAGTATTACAAGTACTGTAATACTTTCAGATCATACTTGACCGTGGGTAACTGACACCACAGAAGGTAAAACCACGGGTAAGGGATACCACTGGACAAAGGTAAACTCTAAGTAGACAAATTACCCATTACAAATAAAAGTAGTAGATAAACACAGCTGTATGGATAGACGTTTTTAGTAAAAGCTGAAATATTTATACAATCAGAAGAGAAATGAGTATGCACAGATGTTTTTAAAAAGCACCGAGTGCAGTAACAACGCATACCTACACAATGTATGTAACAAGAAACAAACAAATTGAAGGATACATACCCAAAATACTATTGTAGCTGTCTACACAGGGAGAAAGGAATAAAAGCAGAGACGAAGGGATATGTATACACACACAAATATGCCAATATATATATGTGTATATATATTTGTGTGTGTGTAATAAAAACAGAGAAGATCATTGCTCAAGTGATAATAATAGTGTATTATTAATTCAATGCTATGAATCTGAGATCTAACAGTATTATTAATTCAATGCCATGAATCTGAGATCTAACAGATAGTATGAAAGACGAATGAGTAAGAAAAGTAGGGGAGGAGGAGAGAGAAGAAAAAGAAAGCAGATTAATAATTTTGCAAGAGAGATAAGCTGAAATGGGAATTTTTTTTTTAAAAAGAGGTAACCAAGACTTCAGACCTCCCTATCTGCTGATGAAAACAGGAATCATCAGTTACATTTCCAGCAGTTACTCGAAGGGGGGTATTCAGATGCCCTTCCCTACAACAGGAAAATGTATACCCTGGGAATTCCAAGGCCTCGCCCCAGATTCCAGGCCCTAGACAGCACCAGTTCTCAAATTCAGCTGTGTATTGGAATAACGTGGGGACCTTTAAAAGAAATAGATGTCCAGATACCCCTCTGACAGACTGTGAGTTATAGGGTATGCCTGGGGTCTTGGGTTTTACAAACGTTCCCAGTTGATTTTCATATGAAGCAAAGATTAAGAATCACTGGACTACAGAATGCATTTGAGAGGGAACCTTCACCTCAAGGTGTACCTTTGAGAAAATGCTTCCAGTTACAGGGGGGTTGGGGGAATTGGGGGAGGAGGGGATATTCTTAGTCTGTCACATTGATATATAATTTTGTATTTTACCTTCTCATTCATTCAGGCATTTGTTTATTCACTCGCATCTGGGTCATACACTACTCTAAGCTCTTTGAATACAGGCTGCTCAAAATATATACTTTCCATGCTTTTATTTAGGGATGAAAAGCAGGCATAAAACAATATCCCACAAAGAAACATGTAATTACTAAGTGGTATTCCAATAAATTCTGTTTAAATACAGTCAAAATAGTTATTTAAAAAAGTAAAAAGCTGGGTTAAAGTTGAATGAGAGATGGCAAAAGAAAAACATGTGTTATAGCAATAGTAACAGGATGTTGCCTGTCACCCATTGTCTAAAATTATAAGCCATTACCTGCACAAGTATGCTGGCAAATGTGGATACCAGCTCTCTTTTAATCCAGGATTAAAAGAAAAATAAAGATGCCTTGATTTGTAGTGTTTGCCAAGTTCCTGATGTAAATACTCCCACCAGGACTAATTTCTAACTACCAACATGATAGAAATGAACGTGGAGTTGGGGTAAGATCCACACAAGCAACCTTCAAGGGCTGGTAAAAAGTAGCTCAAGTATGCCAGTGGGTACCTGATAGTACTCAAATAAATGATAACTAAAAATAATGCCAACTTAAGTGCCTTTTATTACTTGTGGCCTTTTTGTTTTGTTTCCTTCTCTGTCCTTTCTATTTTGGAATCTCTATTGCTTGGCAGACTAGCTAGGGATGGAAGCTTGCATAGATAACTCATCTTTCCTCTCCCTTCACTGCTATCCATTAACTGCTAGAGTTTTGCAACAGAATGGCATTGTTTCTCTGCTCTCTCTTCTTTGGTACTTGTTTATGCCTTGTACTTGCTGACAGTGTCCTTGGTTGAGGCTGGACCACAGTGATAATGAGGTTCTAAGTTAAAAGACTAACTTACACTCTAGTGACATTTATGGAGCATTCACCACATGCTAGGTACTGTTGTAATAAGCGTTAATGTCATCAACTCCTATAACCTTAGTAGCAACACTAACAGATAAGTGTGTTATCGTCTCCATCTGTTGTAAGAAATGAGGGATAAAGTAACTTGCCCAGTGTGGCTTCAACTAAGCCATGAAGTCAAACACTCCAGCTCCAGAGTCTGTACTCTTAACCACCATGAAAAACAGCCCCCAAACCACAGGTTTTCTACAACTAATATGGAAAACTGGACTTACAAAAGAAGTAAATATCCAAGGTGTTCCAGTGTTTGGAAGCATCAGTGTGATTTCTTTTGGAAGACTTCACTACTTGGCAAATTAATGTAATTCCATTCTCTACCTGTACACATATTTAGATGTGGAAGACAGCTATTTCCATTTCCTTCTTTCTACCTCTCATCTCTGTACCCTTCACATGCCTCTGCTCTTTCTATTTTTCTAAATGCCACTAAAAAAAATCTTGCTGGGTAAAACTTTTCTAAAATTTTTTGACTAGCAGGGCTCCTCTGTTACAAATTAGTCATCTCTGCACTTAACATCATCTAAAAATTGAAAATTATTATCCAGAATGAGTACATGACAATTTTTCCCCCAGGCACTGAACTCTGCGTTTATTGCAGCAATAAAAATAGTCAAAGAGCTATCAGGCCCTAGGCAGAAATCAGACAGTGATAGTCTTTCCCCTGCTCAGGCACCACCTACATCTTTTGGCATAATCTAATCTAAAACAGTTTGCCTTTGTCAATCTCAGCCACACACAAACATTCTAAGATGGATAAAAAGCTTACTATTTTATTAGCAGCTCATCACAAGCAAATCATTTTTTCCATTAGCTGTGTTCCCTTATAAAGTGCGACGCCAACTTTTCAGGTTTTGTACCCCAGTTCTGAGAGGTGGCCAGGACAAAGCATCACCCCTGCATGGAAGTGGACCATGACTGCAATGCCACTGAGAGCGCTGATAGGTTTCATTTGCTTATGGCCAAGTGTACTTGCTCTGGCCCGATTCCCCTTACAGTAGTGGTTTTGATTATAATCATCACATGCACACACACACACGCACACACACACACACACACTTGTATATCTAACAATTTTATTATGAAAATGTTCTTTGATTTTTTTTCTATTCTAATGTATTTCAGTTTTTGTAAACTGCTAATACGGACTTACCAACTGGCTTCATGGTTCATTAAGAGGCCGAACTCGCAGTTGGAAATGCACTGCCTCAGAGTAGTGTTAACTCTGCTCCAAAAAGAAGTTAAACTCATTGACATAGCACTGAAACGCTCTTCAGGATCCATATCTTTCTTTCATTTCCAACTTCATCTCTCACTATTTCCCCTTTGAATGTCAAACTCCATGCATATTAGAACTACTTGCATTTGCCAGGAAACCCGCTGTCTGTCCTCAAGAGCTTTCCACAACACGTTTACCTTTATCCAGATTTCAGTATAGTGCGTAGCATTCAGTAAATACTAGATGAAATGAGTAAATAAACGAACAGATAAAAAAATCCATCAAGATCTATTCAGAGGAATGTACTCCAACAATAATACCTCACAGATTTCACTGTGAAAATCCAGACACAGGCTACAAAAAGGCAAAGAAACACCCACTTTTCTTAATTACAATTACGAAACACTGTAATTTCTGAAAATAAGCAGTTTCATAAAGACCATCTTTACTTTGAGAAAATTTTCATCCATTTAATTTGGGTCAGTTGATTTTAGTCATCAACAAATCAAGCAGACAAGGAAAGGTGACTGTGTATTAAATTCTCTACCCTCCTCAGCATAATGATATAGAAAAAAAATAAGCTTTGAGAGCATAAAGCCCCAGTTACTGTGGCAACCACTTCTATGGTAAAATAAATAATCTGGGAGAGACATGTAGCCACAGTCCATTTGCTAATGAAAAGTTCTCCAGTGGTGGCCTATTACCACTGGCCAAAATAATCAGCCCCATGTTCTTCAGGAGCAAGAGTGGAATATGGCAATGGTATATTACAGACCAGCAAGTCTCAAGCACATGAACCATGAGGGGAATTTTGTTCAAAAATAGATTCTGATTCAGTAGGTCTGGGATGGAGCTGGAGACCATGTCTAACAAGGTTCCAGGTGATGTTAATGCTGCTGGTCCATGCACCAGGCTTTAAGCAGAAGAATAGTGCACAACAGATTGAAGACTGTTTATTTTGCTCCTAGAGAACAACACTTTTCATATGCAAATGTTTTTGTCACAAGGTAATTAGGCCAGAAACTGGTGCTATGACCACTTGACCTAATGATCTGTCACTCTGAAGGCTGAGCCATTTAATCAAAGGAGTCACTTTTTTCTTCAGCCTCCTTCCCCTTTCTTGCTCTCTTTTCAAATTATTAAAAATAAATTCTGTTTCTTTCACAAAATAAAATATCTTCCAGTTATCAGTGAAGTAAGCACTTTTATTTATATTAAGAACTTTATATCAGAATTTTTTTTTAAACAATAATCAAAATTTTCTACATTGCCACTACCTAGAGCTGGAAGTATTCAGAGCCCAAATATCTCAGCACACAGTTCTGGCTCATAGGTCTCTCACTTAATATATTTTTTTTTAAATTAGATTTTCATAAGCTCCTTAATGAAATGTAATGAAATCACATTCTCATATAGTCAGCTTCCCATCAGTCAGGAACATCTGTAAATTAAGACTTTCTGACAATAATAGAAAAATGTGGGTTTTTTTTTTTCAGTTCTCTTTCTCTCTGTAAGTATTTTTTGCTATGTGCCCTCATGCAGGAAAAGAAAAATAAGGCAAGATGTGTATACCGCTGCTTTCACAGAGAAAGTTTTTCTTTAGTATGTTTACTATAAGAAAGATAAAATCCCAGCAAGTTATTTTTGTGGATACCAACAAACTGACTCTGAAGTTTATATGGAGAGACACAAGATCCAGAATGGCCAACCAGATGTTGAAGAAGAAGAATAAAGTTGGAGGACTGATACTAACCAACTTGAAGACTATTATAAAGCTATGATAATCTAGATAATGTGATACTGGGGAAAGAACAGATAAGCAGATCAATAGAGCAGAACAGAATAGAGAGTTTGGAGACTAGTTATAGTCAACTGATCTTTCACAACGGAGCAAAGAATACAATGAAGCAAAGGCCGGGTTTTCAACAAATGGTGCTGAAACCGGGCATCCACATACAAACAAGTCTATCTTAGACATTATGAGAAAGATCATTTAAAATGAAGTCTACTAAGAATAAAAGCTAATCCAATTTATATAGCTTATCATATCAATTATGATAGCTTATCATAAAATGAAGTCTACTAAGGATAAAAGCAAATCCAATTGAGATAGCTTATCATAGCTTATCATATCAATTATGATAGCTTATCATACCTAATATGAAATACCCACTATTGTTATTGAAATAAACTTGTAAATATATGACAGAAATCTGTTCTTCTAAAAACTTTAGAGTTTTGGGCAGTGCTTATAGCTCAGTGGCTAGGGCACTGGCTACATACACTGAGGCTGGCAGGTTCTAACACACCGCAGGCCTGCTAAACAACAATGACAACTGCAACAACAACAAAAATAGCCAGGTGTTGTAGTGGGCACCTGTAGTCCCTTGGGACATTGACGCAAAAGAATCACTTAAGCCCAAGAGTTTGAGGTTGCTGAGAGCTGTGACGCCATGGCACTCTATCCAGGGCAATAGCTTGAGACTCTGTCTCAAAAAAAAACAAAACACCCAAAACTTGAGAGTTTCATAGATAAATTTAAAAGAAACAGATTAGTCAATTAACTTCTCTGGAGTCTGTACAAGCTTCGTACATTTTCAGCCTCCAGGGGATTTTATGAGGAAGGAGCCAACATCACATCCCATTTCATACGCCAATCATGCCAGCCTCGGGCACTGCCCTTTCTCGTGACCTTGCTGAAGGAAAGGCCCTGTGGTGTCCCACAAACATACCCCTTCCCCCAGCGCTTTCCTGATGGAACCATATCAAACCCTAAACTGAGGTCAACAAAATTCCTTCTTTTGGGAGTGAGAATAATGAAATAGAATGAGGATATAGAGGGGGATGAATCCAAAAGTATATATAGAACAGATACAAGCAAGAGTGGGGCCACACATGAACCTTTCCCCTCCTCCTCCTCCTCAGACAGACACTAGGGCTCCGCCCCCCACCCCCACCCCACACACACTGAAGTGAAGTTCTTGACAAAGACCCTCTAACTTTCCCTGCAAGCTGTAGAATTTGCTCACCCCCTATAACCCCACATAAAAGGGGTCTCTAAACTACCCTGGGGTACAGATGCCACCTTTGCACTGCACAGGGTCGCCCTCCCCTTTCAATAAACCTGACCTGAACATCTCCCCTCGTGTCTCGTTTCTAGGTGCCACCACTTACACCTTTCAACAAGGATTATGAAAATACAATAGAAAGCCTAAAGACATAAATATAATGAGGAATAAAATTTATACAGGCATGAGTTTTCCTAGTTTTTTCTCTTCCACCCTTTACTCTTCAATTGAGGGAATTGTTTACTGAATATTTGCTTCTCCTGGCCATTTAATTAACCAGATTACATGGACTAAGGTGGGGTAGATATTAGGAAATCAAGATAGGATATTTGTGTAAACAAGACTGGTAGAAGGAGACAGAAAGTGCGAGAATGGCAGAACATATAGAAAATATTAAAGAAGGAAAAAAGAGCAAAGCCTGAGCTGGAGTGGAGGAAAGGAACTAGCCAGTGAGAAAGCTTAAATTTAAGGCATGAGACAATAAAAATCCTCAAAGAAAGCATAGGAAAAACACTGGAAGATATTGGCCTGGGGAAAGACTTCATGAAGAAGACTGCCGTGGCAATTGCAACAACAAAAATAAACAAATGGGACTTCATTAAACTGAAAAGCTTCTGTACAGCTAAGGAGACAATAACCAAAGCAAAGAGACAACCTACACAATGGGAAAGGATATTTGTATATTTTCAATCAGACAAAAGCTTGATAACTAGGATCTATAGAGAACTCAAATTAATCCACATGAAAAAAGCCAACAATCCCATATATCAATGGGCAAGAGACATGAATAGAACTTTCTCTAAAGATGACAGACAACAAATGACTAACAAACACATGAAAAAATGTTCATCATCTCTATCTATTAGAGAAATGCAAATCAAAACAACCCTGAGATATCATCTAACCCCACTGAGAATGGCCCACATCACAAAATCTCAAAACTGCAGATGCTGGCGTGGATGTGGAGAGAAGGGAACACTTTTACACTGCTGGTGGGACTGCAAACTAGTACAACCTTTCTGGAAGGAAGTATGTAGAAACCTCAAAGCACTCAAGCTAGACCTCCCATTTGATCCTGCAATCCCATTACTGGGCATCTACCCAGAAGGAAAAAAATCCTTTTATCTTAAGGACACTTGTACTAGACTGTTTATTGCAGCTCAATTTACAATCGCCAAAATGTGGAAACAGCCTAAATGCCCACCAACCCAGGAATGGATTAACAAACTGTGGTATATGTCCATGGAATACTATTCAGCCATTAAAAAAAATGGAGACTTTACATCCTTCGTATTAACCTGGATGGAAGTGGAAGACATTATTCTTAGTAAAGCATCACAAGAATGGAGAAGCATGAATCCTATGTACTCAATTTTGATATGAGGACAATTAATGACAATTAAGGTTATGGGGGGGGAAGCAGAAAGAGGGATGGAGGGAGGGGGGTGGGGCCTTGGTGTGTGTCACACTTTATGGGGGCAAGACATGATTGCAAGAGGGACTTTACCTAACAATTGCAATCAGTGTAACTGGCTTATTGTACCCTCAATGAATCCCCAACAACAACAACAAAAATAATAATAATAATAAAAAAAGAAAAGATGACGGGCTGGACTTGTACATCATCATGTATAAGCAGGCACAAAAGGGTTGAGGGAGGTCCTGCATTACAAGACAAGGGCACAAGCGAACGGGATGCTTTGTAAATAACACTGGGTGGGAACACTTTGCCTACAGTCTGGGGTAGCCTGGAAAGATACACGAGCCTTACAAAATGAAAAGAGTTTAGTGAGGTACCACTACAAGGCACAACAGAAAAGACTTAAATGTAATGCGATAAAGGAGTTTTAAGACATATTTCAGTGAATAATTGAAATCTTTTAAGATTTCTTTGATATATGTAATTAAAGATTAAAATTATCTCACATTAGTGTTGGTTACTATACTGAATTCCTTTGAATTTGACAATGTAACTGGCTTGGGCCACCTGGAGAAGAAGGATCTATCTGGCCTACCAAACATCAAGAGGAAGGTAGGAGACAGGAGATGGTAAAAAGAGAAAACAAACCAAAAAATTAAACACTCAAATAGTAAAAAGCAGATTGAATACACCCGCCTTTCTTCACTGCTGGAGCGGTAAGGTCACATTCACAGCAGAGCCCTGAAGACTCATGAATTCTTCATACTGAGCTCCACAGAGCTGCTACTTCAGGTTCCACTTAAATTTCTATGAGCCCTACTTCATATTGTCCTCAAATTCAAAAGAGAAACCCCTCTCTATTATTGCTACAAAATAGCCTTGCCAATTATTTTAGGTAAATTGAATCTTTGTCCACTGCAACCAAAAAAGCAAAAATGTAATATATACAAGGGATAAGTATAATCTCATTCTTATGAGGCACATCACAAAAATAAATATGATTGATTCCTGAAAAGCCTCGACTAATAAGAGGATGTGCATTATTTCATTCAAAAAAATTTTTTTTCAGAATCCCCAGTGTCCTATTGAGAACTCACTAGATCTTGGTCCGATAAAATTCTTTCTTATAAAAACAAAACATTGTTTGTAAATACTGCATTAAAAACTTTTTTAAAAAGCAAGCATGTGGTTTCATCTGTAGAATAGCTTGATAGTTACTTCTATTGCTGAGCTGATATAAACTTCTGTGAATAAGTATGTGTATTAGCAGGTTCATGGGCAGGGCCACTGATGGTCAATGTGCAGGAGTCCATATGTATGAGGGGTTCTGAAGAAAAGATCATGGCAAATTTTTCATTGCAGAAATTTGCCCGCCAGATCCCAAACTAGGTGGATAGGGAGAACTGAGGAGGGCCCCACTGTACCCCGTTCTGGTACTATCAGTGTTGTTAAAAAACCCACCACTGAAACAGACTGTTTGGGTTCAAATTCTGACACCAGCACTCCCAATCTATGTGAGCTTGGGCAATTTACTGAATGTGATAGATTATTTTTAAAAAAGAAAAAAAGAGGGCCTGGCACAGTGGCTCTTGCCTGTAATCCTAGTACTCTGGGAGGCCTATGTGAGTGGATTGCCTGAGCTCACAGATTCGATACCCGCCTGAGCCAGAGTGAGACCTTGTCTCTAAACATAGCTGGGCATTGTGGCGGATGCCTGTAGTCCCTGCTACTCTGGAGGCTGAGGCAAGAGAATCACTTGAACCTAAGAGTTTGAGATTGCTGTGAGCTATGATGCCATAGCACTCTACTGAGACTGTATCTCAAAAAAAAAAGAAAAAGAAAAAGAAAAAAAGAGGCTACACATTCTTCCCATCACTATTTGCAAGCCTTCTACAATGCCACTTTGCCACTTCTCATTGATGTGAGAAGAATCTGTTTCTCTTCTCTTTGAATCTGGGCCAGGGATGTAATTTACTTTATCACAGAAGTGACATTTGTATAATTTTCTACCCTAGGTCTCCAGATATTTTGAAGCATCTGTTCTCCCTCTCTTGAAAGGTGAGGTGCCTCCATGTAAGGAATTCTGGGATACCCTGGTGAAGGGGAAACCACATGTGACAGAGATGACCTGTCCCTTGCTGAGGTCATCTAAAACAATAAACCCCTATGAGGTCACCAGATGAATGTAGTGTCATGAGCAAACGAGGTGAGGCCAGCATAATAACCAGCCAATTGGACCAAGCTGAAATTGTTGACCTGCAGAATCGTGAACACTGATTTCTTCAATTCCCTAAATTTTGAGTGGTTTATTAGAAAGAACAAGTAGCTGATACCCTAACACCTTATCCCATTTTCCTGTCTGTAAAATGAGAATGAGAATATTCCTGGCACACAGAAAGCTCTAATGTCAAGAGTTTGGTATTCCTTTCAATGTTATTAGTCCCACTTCTCTGCAGTGCAGAGCAAGGGTCTAGTGCCCAGGATTGCCCAGATCTCTGCATCATGGGAAAGTCAAAAGACAACAGTCAGGACACTGACATCATTGCTTCACAGCCGGTCTGACTCTGGTGGCTAAGTTTAGTGCCCTAATGCACCTTTTCAGGCCATGAGCTGTGCAGCGGGAATGTCCACAAGATAACTAACTGGCTGCATGTGCTCACTGCCAAGAGCTGTTCAGCTGTGATGGGATGGGGAGTTTGACACAAATAAGTCAAGGGAACTTGCTCTGAAGTACAAGACAGAGGCACGAGCCTATGGGACAGCTTTGTATGAATACTGGTGTGGCAACACTGTGCCCACTGGGGTGGCAAGAAAGACACATGAGCCTTACAAGAAATGAAATCCTGGCCCTAACCATTTGTTTTATGGCCCACTTTATCCTTCTCGGGAGATGCATTATCATGTCTGAAATAAATGAAAGCATTTTTTTGTCCTTTCTGAGTACAGATGATTAGCTTAAATTCTCACAGTTTGGGTACAAAAGTGATTTTTTCATGTAAATTTTTCAATATGTTAACATAAAAAACTATAATGGATCTGATTCTTACAGTTGTTTGGTTATTAATATGTACCAAATGTACTTGCAATATTACTAATAGTGCAATGACAGTTTATTTTTTAACTCTCCAATATCCTTATTAGATATAAATCTTTCGTTCACACAAATTCTAAATAGTAATACTTTAAATCTGTGAACCACAGTTTTAGCTCCCTTTTCCTGTATGCCCACTAGATGCCAGGTCCTTTTTACACATAGGGTCATTCATTCATTCTTACAGCAGTCCTGTAAGGCGGGCATACGTCTCCCCAAGGTTACCGAAGAAGAAACTATAGCAAAAAGAAATTACATAATTGTTCATAAATCAAACACTGTGTTTGCCAGCCTGTAATAGTTATGGATATTAAATATATCTCAGTTCCACAAAGAAAATTATTTTTAAAAAGGTTAATGACTTTTCATCCATGTATTGAAGAAGATTTTCAAGTGAGATTTCACAAACAAAAATATGTAAATACTGCACACTCCATACAGAAATCAAATGGGAAATCGTACGAACTGAATATGCATTAATATTTTTGTTAAAATACAGCATGCTGTGAAATTTCCATCTTTGTTATAATGTACGTGGCTGCATTGAACCCTGGGGGACAGCATCAAACATTGTTTCATATTATAACTTCTCTGGTCTTCTAATGAGGGAGATTTAATGCCAGGCAAGGTAACTTACAACCTAGTTAATACAATAACATACAAGTATGTGGAGTAGGATTAGAGCCCAAGAATGTTTGATTCCACATTACAAGTTCACTTTCAGTGCACCCAACTGTCTCCCAGGATGTGAGAAATAGAAGCTGTCTTTTGAGATTTCTATTATTTTTAATAGTCTACAATCTTTCTGGTTCGATGTGAAATGTATTTCTCAGAAATCCAGCCACAGGAAGAACAAATTTAGCTTTGCAACGACAGATTAAAAACAATAAGCATTTACATGAGTACTTTGGAATTAATCATTACGAATCCTTAGACATGAAAGGAAACAAGAAGTACAGCTGTACAGACTGAGAGGGAACTGCCAAGATCAAGTTCCCCTAGCTCATTCACTGACTTTTCAATAGTTCCTCAGCCGAGGGAGAAACACATCGTCCAGCATGGAGGGGAAGTGGCAGCCAGGTAGCTGGTCCACTGCACAGGATGCAAACGAGATGGGAGCAGCAGGCGGGATGCTAACACCCCATCTCAGACCAGGGGAGGAGACAAGGAGTGGATCCTCAAAACTCTGGTTTGGTTTGATCCTGGAAAGCCCAGGGGAGAGCATGGGCCCTGTGGGAGGACATACACTCAAGGGTTATAGTTACCATTAACTAACTCAGTCCGGTAGGCTCATGTGGCCAATTCTATTGTACATGTGCCTGCCCTGAGTGCCTTCCTCTGGAAGAACTTATGGCTAAACAGTCGAGCCTTCCCAAGAAGCTTGGTGGCTAATAGGGCCATAGGTGTCACCACCACCCTGCAGTTTGGCTTGTCACACTTCCACAGATACAGTGAGTAAGGAAACAGTGGGTGTCAATGAATTCAGGAAGTTTGCTACTTACACACATAGCAAAAACAAGTGTCAGCTCCCTGTCCCCCAAGTCCCACAGGAAGACTCCAGCCCTGGAGGGCAAGGTGACAGCATGGGAAATGGGCTGATCTGCAGGGGAGGAGCCACCCTTAAACTGAAAGAAATTTCACAGTCGTGCCCTGAAAGCCTGTGGCTTTACCTTCAGTGGGAGCGAGGCAGGAAGTTCTGCACTCAACTGAGACCTACCTGGAAGAGATGGATGAGCGACAGTCTCCCCAGGAGGGAAAGGAAAGTGCCTCCCAGGGGCTCCTCGGCAGCATTCCCCCTCTTGTTCCAAGAGCCATGCCCAGCTCTTTGAGTAGGAGCGACACCACCCTCACACCTCACTGTCACGAGCATGTGCCTAAGTCTGGGCAGAGGATTTCATAGCTGGGGGCACAACTGCTTCTGCGAGTAAGAAAGCAAGGACAAACTGGCTGGGCTCCTCCGGGAATTTTCTGTAGTGACCAGGAAGTGTCCTCTCTCACCTCCTAAGATAGAAAATTTTCTTCTTTCTTCTTATATTTTTTACTGTGGTAACACATCTATACCATAAAATTTATTATTTTAGCCATTTTTAAGTGTATAATTCAGCAGCATTAATTACATTCAGTAACCATTACTACCACCTGCTTTCAAAATTTTTCATGACCTCAAACACAATTCAAAGCTTTACCCAGTAATTCCCTATCCCCATCCTGCAGCCACTCGTAGCCTCTAATTGCTTTTCTGTCTCTATGAATTTGTCTGTTCTAGATAATTCATATAAATGGATTCATACAATATTTGCCCTTTTGCATCTGGCTTATTTCACCCCACATAATGTTTCATGCTGCATTCATGCTGTAGTATCAGAACTTCATTCCTGTTTGTGGCTGAGTAATATTCCTCTTTGTGTATATGTGTGTGTGTGTGTGTGTGTGTGTGTGTGTGTGTAGCACACTTTCTTATCCATTTATCCATCAATGGACACTTGGGTTGGAACAGGGAGTTTTTTTTTTTTTTTAAAGTAAGCCTATAGTTCCTGGAGTCATGTTTCACAGCTGGGCAAAAGACAATCCAGGAATGTAACCATGATATGGAACAAAGTGAAACTGGCCATGCAGAGGGAGAATGAATCACTGTTGGAAGATTTAAGTTTACTTGTGCCTAGAGCAGCGGCCCGTTAATACAGTTCCTGTAGGTTGCGACCCACAGATTGAGAACCGCTGGCCTATAGCCAGCCTTAACCCCAAGCTTTTTAGTTCCAGGAGGCAGAATAATCCCTTTTTTTCTTAAGCTAGTTTAAGTTGTTAGCAATTGTCTGATTCCTTTTCTGAATGTATTTATGTTCGTTCGTCCTTTACAAGGTTTTTATTTCTAATAAAAAAAAACACGATAGTTTAAGTTGGGCTCTTCTACTTGGAAACAAGAATCTTAATAAAGCAACCACTGGTCAAAGAACATGCTTAGCTATGTTCCAGAAATGACAATTAAAGACAAGATTCTGTTTATGGCTCATATGTGTACAATGAATTCATTCAAACATTCTCATTGCTAAATTCTCTCCTGTCATTATTTTAATTGTGAACTGCTGTGGTCCTAAGTAGACAAAAACTTTTATATAAGTCCTGTTGCTGTAACTGCTACTCTCTCACCTCCTAAGAAAATTCAGTGATTTCTTTTTTTTTGACACGTGATTTTTTTAAATTATATTTTTTATTTTTACATATACATGTATTTATTTGGTTTCCATTTTTTTGCCCTCACAAAATTAAAAAGGCTTCAAATTTAATAACAATAACAATGTTTAAGATAAGGACTAGAGGGCGGCGCCTGTGGCTCAGTCAGTGGGGCGCCGGCCCCATATACCGAGGGTGGCGGGTTCAAACCCGGCCCTGGCTGAACTGCAACCAAAAAAAAAAATAGCTGGGTGTTGTGGAGGGCACCTGTGGTCCCAGCTACTCGGGAGGCTGAGGCAAGAGAATCGCTTAAGCCCAGGAGTTGGAGGTTGCTGTGAGCTGTGTGATGCCATGGCACTCTACTGAGGGCCATAAAGTGAGACTCTGTCTCTACAAAAAAAAAGATAAAGACTAGAAACAAAAACCTTAGAAAGAACAAACAAACATAAATACAATCAGAACAGGAATCAGATAATTGCTACATCAAAATATTAAGCAATAACAATAATAATGATAATAATAATGATGCAAAGAAAGTAACATTCACATTGTCAAATAAGGGTATATATATTATAGAATGCTTTGACTCTGAGATTCACTACGGAGTCATCAGTTAACTTCTTATTTTTTTTAAGTGTCAAAAAGTAGACAACTAATATATATATAAATAAGAGTAAAAGATAATTTTGAAAAACAAAACATGCCAAATCTTATAGACAATAGAAAAAGAAGAAATACTTCAAAATCATTCTACTTGATCTGGGTACACCTGATATTAAAATTGGAGAAAATATATTATTATACAGGGGAAATTACAAACATATGTCACTTATAAATGAGGATGCAATATCCTAAACAACATATTAATAAGTTGAATTAAAAATTAATGTTTAAGTAATGTACTTTAGCCAAAATTAAATCCAATTTATGTGAGAATTAGTCACTATTTTCTTATCTTTTCTTTTTTCTTTTTCTTTCCCTCACCCCTTCCCTCCTTCTTTGTCTGGTCTCCCCTCCCCCATGCCCCACCATGCCATTAATTGTCATTAATTGTCTTCATATAAAAATTGAATACATAGGTTTCATACTTCTCCATTCCTGTGTTGCTTCACTAAGAATAATGTGTTCCACCTCTATCCAGGTTAGTACAAATGCTGCACAATCTCCATTTTTTTATGACTGAATAATATTCCATGGTACGCATATACCATAGCTTTCCAATCCATTCCTGGGTTGAAGGACATTAGGCTGTTTCCACATTTTGGCAATTGTAAATTGGACTGGGATAAACAGCCTAATACAAGTGTCTTCGTAATAAAAGTCTTTTGCATTTCTTGTATTTGCATTTCTCTAATAATTAGGGATGATGAGCATTTTTTCATGTGTTTGCTAGCCATTCATCTGTCATCTTTAGAGAAGATTCTATTCATCTCTCTTCCCCATTGATGTATGGGATTGTTGGTTTTTTTCTTGTGGATTAATTGAAGTTCTGTATAGATCCTGGTTACAGCTTATCATCAAAAAAGTCATACATCATGATCAAGTAGGTTTCATTCCAGGGATGCAAGGCTGGTTTAATATACACAAGTTTGTAAATGTTATTCACCATATCAACAGAAGCAAAATCAAAAACTATATGATCCTCTCAATAGATGCAGAAAAAGCATTCGATAAAATCCAGCATCTTTTTCTAATTAGAACACTGAAGAGTATAGGCATAGGTGGCACATTTCTTAAACTGATCCAAGCTATCTATGATAAACCCACAGCTAATATTTTACTGAATGGAGTAAAACTGAAAGCTTTTCCTCTTAGAACTGAAACCAGACAAGGTTGTCCTCTGGCACCATTACTATTCAACATAGTCCTGGAAGTTCTAGCCAATACAATTAGACAAGACAAGAAAATAAAGGGCATCCCAATGGGAGCAGAGGAGGTCAAACTCTCCCTTTTTGCTGATGATACAATCTTATACTTAGAGAACCCTAAAGACTCAACCACAAGACTCTTGGAAGTCATCAAAAAATACAGTCATATCTCAGGATATAAAATCAATGTCCACAAGTCAGTTGCCTTTGTATACGCCAATAATAGCCAAGATGAGAGGTTAATTAAGGACTCAACTCCCTTCACCATAGCCCCAGAGAAAATGAAATACTTAGGAATATACCTAACAAAAGTGGTGAAGGACCTCTATAAAGAAAATTATGAAACCCTAAGAAAGGAAATAGCAGAGGACATTAAAAAATGGAAGAAAATTTAGTGATTTCTTAACCTGTAGCATCTTTTCAAAGTGTGCACATAACTGACTCTAGGGAAGATCAGCCAGAGTCTAGCCAAGTGATTTTCAACCAATGTGCCATGAGAGGATCTTAGGTATGCTTTGAAAGTTTCTAAAGATTATTAATTAAATTATTTTCTAAAGTAGTTCAAGCACAATAAGTATATTCCTTTTTTTACTCTTTTTTTTTTTGATCAACATAATCTAAGTGTGCCACAGAAGGTTAACTATAGGTTCAAGTGTGCCGGTTGAAAACACTGGTCTAGCCCATTGCACAGTCTCTGACTTCACTTTCACACCTCTGTTGCTGGTGGGTCTCTCTTTAATTTATTTATTATATGTTTTTATACTTCTTTACTTTAAAAGTATTATTAAAATCTATTTTTCATCAATAGCTTTCATCATTCCTGTTAGACGATGTTTTTAAAGCCCTATAGTACTATTTATTTTACATCAATTCATCGTATGTAAATATTCCTAAGAATTTTGAAATTGCTGAAATGTCACAGAAAAGTGAAAATTATTAAAATAACAAAGGTAATTGATGTTTTCTAACCACTAATTGAAACATAAAATAGAACCGAAGAATTCCAGGTTAAGCCTTCTATTCCAAATTGGCTCCAAAAATTAATATCTTTTCACTAAATAGAAGTTCAACAACTTCCTGGCTAGGCATGGTAGCTCCTGCTTGTAATCCTAGCACTTTGGGAGTCCAAGGCAGGAGGATCACTTGAAGCCAAGGAGTTCTAGACCAGCCTGGGTAATATAGTGAGACTCCTCTTCATCTCTACAAAATATTAAAAAATTAGCCTGGCATGGTGGCTCATACTTGCAGTCCCAGCTACTCAAGAGGCTGAGGCAAGAGGACTGCTAGAGCCCATGAGTATGAGGTTGCAGTGGGCTATGATTGTGCCACTCTACTCCATCTCAGGGAATAGAGTGAGATACAGTCTCAAAAATAAAATAAAATAAAATAAAATAATTTGATAACATCCTTTAACACATTTCACAATTTATCAGCTCTCAACCTCTATATATTCTCAAAATACTCATTCTTTATACAATGAGTACCTTTCCTTCTTTCCAGTAAAATCTCCTTTTTTCCCCCTCATAAAGTCAAAGTCATACTCATGTCTATTTATGAAAAAAGGAGACAAGAACTGTTTTGATGCACCTGGGGTGCACCATGTCATCCACCCACACCAGTCATGGCTCTGGGTAACACAGGCTGAAAACCTTTGTTGGGAGGTGCGCTAAGTGACAAAAGCACTAGTCAAAAATGTATACTTCTCCTTGTATTTCCCTGTTTGTTTTATATTCTGACCTTTTGGATCATTTTTGACTTCTTTCAAAATTCATCTTTAAAGATTCCAGAAAGGTTAAGAAGAGCTTTAGTAAGATGTAATAGGCTGCAGATAATGGAATAATTGCCTCTGAGGTCTTTGTTGGACTCCACTTTATACGAACTACTTTTGCATTTTTTGAATATTCTGACTTCTATTGCTATATTTTCAATATAATAGCTATATTGAGCTGGTATATGTGGTAGGGACTGTGCTATTTAAAAACTTTCATCCATTATTTCTTTTACTCTTCCTAACAGCCCGAGTCTTGGTGCTGTCAGCATTTATACCATATCAGTGGTTCTCAACCTCGGCTGTAATTTATAATCTTTTCTAACTTGGGGAACTTTTGGAAACTTGACAATAGATATTGCAATCAGACCAATTAAATCAGAATCTCTAGAGGTGGGAACCGTCTGTATTTTTAAGAACTCCCCAGGTGATCCCCTCACGTTGCTAAGATTAAGAACCACTGCTCTAAAAACAATTCTTATCAGACCTGCTGAGAAAATGAATTTTCTATACTTATTTTCTTGCCCAAGTGAATACATGTAAATGTATGTGGATGTGTAGGTCTCCTGACAATGCTGCCATTACTTAGAATATTTTCAGAACTCCCTTTCTGAAATTGCTTTTAGTCAGACTATTTGCCAGCCACTATCTGAAAATTCTTTCACTGCCCACAGCAGGATTTCAGGGAGACTCATAGAACCCTGTGTACACCTGAGGAGACAATCCCTTCCTCTGACTGTTCCAGCACCCACTGCAGGGAGAAAGTGGGCTCCTTTCAGCGCCACTACCCCTGTTCCCTCCCCCAAATGCTCCGTTACCCACATTATTAAAGCTTAAGAGTCATAAAGGAGGCTAGAATTAGAACTATTGACATCCTTCTGGGAGACATTCACAATTAATTAATCCCCTTATGCCTTAAGTTTTCAATTATCCCAATCACCACCAGTCCTATTCTCTCCCAGACTATCCCTTGGCTCTGAACTCAAAAAGCTGTGAACATCCCCCAATCTAATTCAAGCTTCCCATTTTCCAACAAAATCCCCTGCATTCTCCATCTCTTTGAATGTTTCCTTCCCTTTCTTAATCTAACTGAAACCTGGCTATTTCACATAGACACAGCTTTCTCAATATCTATCGACTATATTCCAGAACACACTGTAGATACTCAGGAAATGCTGATTACAAGAAGGACTTGCAGTACCAATAATCATAGTTTAGACCCTGGGCAGAAGGTTAAGATACCATGAGAGAATGTTGGATGCTGAAAAGATATCTATGAGTAAATGTCTGGTCTTCAGATCAGGTGAAAGACTATGGTTTAAGATAACGATTAGCTACAGATTTCAGAATAATCAGCAAAGAAATGAGTGTCTTGACTATAGCTACTATGCAGAAATGTATAATTCAAGAAAGGCATTGCACACAAAGCTTCAGTGGACACACTCCCTTGCAAAATAAGGGGAAGTGTAAGAACTGTCAATAGATAGAACATAGAAAGAGATAGATACATAAAGACAACAGAGAGGAAAGGAAAAGAGAAGTTCATGGAAACCTAGAGAAGACGGTAGTGTTCTGCAGAGTTGGTCAGAAGCAAAATCAATTGTTCTGACTTTAGCTGGAAGAAACAAGATGTTTAGCGAGTAATTTTAGAGGAGGATTTAGATACTGTGAAGAATGAAATAAAAAGGAAGAAAAAAAGCAAAACTAAAGAGGAATAGGCTGCAGATAAGGATAGGTACATTTGGTGACCTCAAAAAAAGGCAACAGGCAAATTTACTACCAGAGTCTGACCAAATACATCAGAGAAGAGAACAGAGCTAGAACTCTTAAATGCCATGCCAACACAACCTCATTCTCATGTGAGTGATAAAAGAAAAGTCATGAGCATATGCTGTTTATAGTCCTGGGGCTCCTGCTAGCTCTATGTTGGAAGAAGTCCTGGAGAGTGATGTGAGAGTGAGTCAACAACTTATCTCAAAATCTAAGCTGATCTGAGACTGGTAATGCAAGGTGGATGGAAGAGAGGACGCATCAGCCTGCCTCCATGCTGGGCAACACCTGGATGCTACAGAAGAGCTGGATCTCCCTCCAGCTAATTCATGTAAATAAAGTAAATGTTTACGGGTATACTTTGTCTCACCTGTCACTGATGGTGTCAAGGGTGGACCAAAAAAACTCAATTTCTTTGCTCAATAGTGTGCTGGAAAATAATTGTTTGATTTTGTTTGTTTGCTTATAGGCCTAATTAGTAGCCCACCCATTTCCATGATTTAAATATCCCACCGTGACTGATTTCAGGGCTGACCATGACGTTCCAGAAAGAAGATCTGGGTGGAGTTACGTACAGTGGCCTCTGTTGAGTCAGGGCAAGCTGGCCCCAAAGCATCAACTGCAACTGGTCTGAATTGGGGCTGGCACAAAGATTCTTCCTCTAGGCAGGTCTGAGAACTATTAACTATTCTTAGTGTTTATCAAATTTTAATGTGCATATAAATCAACTAGGAATTTTGTTAAAGTGCATGTTTTGAGTCAGTAGGTGATGCTGGTGCCTAACAAGAAAGAAGTGTGGACCAAAAGAAGAAAAAAGGCATTCACAGCCTTACCATATCAGAAATGTTTCAGAGAAGGGCTATGTAAAGAACTTGCAAACTGGAAGTCCATAATTTATTTGTGACCAAGCCTTAGAGATGTATTTATTTATTTATTTCAGATCTATATGAGGGTATATATGATTAGATTACATTGTTTGAGTTTGTTAGGAAAAGTTCAAGTTTGTATTTGAGTCCTGCATCCAGGAGGTGCACTATACACCCCTACATTTTTCCCTTAAGTGAAATCTTACTGAGCCCATTTCTCTAGTTCTGCCTCCCCCCTTCTTGAATTTCATTATGTTTTTCCTCTCACATGAGCCTGTAGTTGATAGGTTGGTTGGAGGAACTCCAAAAACAGAGCAAGCATAGGCCACTCCATTTCGAGCATAAGGCACTCCATCTTGCCTGTTTAGTGACCTGTGCTGAAACCACTTCCTTCTGTGACCCAATCTGAAAAAATGAGAAAGTAACGAACACAATGGCTCCAGGGGGGCTAGCCCATAAAGGAACAATGGTCTCAGCCTCAGCAAGAAGCCAACTGGAATGGTACCTGGCAACAGTCACTAGCACACCAAAGTAACACTTTCCTCTCCCACCTTACCTAAAACCTTTAAAAGATAAGCACTTTTGTTCTTCCAGGTTGATGGCTATTGAGTCTCAGCCATGTTCACCAAGGTGCCAAATAAACTTTAGTTATTGCTCTACATTGGGCTTCATGACTTGGTTGAGTTGACTGCTCCCTTACAGTAGTTGTTCACTCACTAGTTTCAAATTAGTTTTCAGTACAAATTTAAAAGAACAGAAATTATACCTTGTATCTTTTCAGATCATAATGGGATAAAAGTAGAACTTAACTCCAACAAAAACCTTCATCCCCACACAAAGTCATGAAAATTAAGCAACCTCATGCTGAATGATAGCTGGGTCAAGGAGGAGATAAATGAAGGAAATCATTGGATTCCTAGAACAAAACCACAAAGAAGCCGCAAGCTATCAAAACCTGTAATGGGGATGTTTTGTTTTGCTCAATTGCATTTCACTTTTTAATTTGAATTAGATGCCAACATCATAAAAATCTATATCTCCAGGTTCTTTGGGGGTGGGGGCAGGGACACTAGCATGGACAGAAGACATGAAACCTCCCACATGCTGCAATCCTGCCCTGTTTAGAGGAGCCAGAGTCTTCCTTTGCCACTGTTACCTCCTGGTGGTCTTTGCTTTGTTTGTATTTCCTATCTGACACCTGAAGGAAACCAAGGGGCATTCATATTTTAGGCTTTCATTTAACTTTCAATACATTGGATTCCCTCCCCACCCAGTTACACTATCTGTCTCATTTCCCACCATTCCCCACATATAAACTATATAGTCTTGAAATGTCTTGCACAAAACTCTTTGAATACCATCTTCTTTCTTTCCACCAACTTGCGATTGGCCCCTGTTCCTTCTCTGCTGGAAACAGTTTAAGTTATTCTTCCCCACCCACCTCAAGCATCAACTCCTTGGGGAAGCCTTCCTGACTCAACTGTGCTCCTACAGCAGAGTAGACCCTGTCTATTAAACCTTATTTTTGTTCATTTTGGAGTCTCTCCTATTCTCTGGGGCCCAGAGGGCATAAATGAGCTTTATTCATTTTTGCATTCCCAAGGTAGATTGTTTTGCCATAGCAAAGGTCCTTAATAGCTTTATAAAATAATAAATTTTGAATTAATTTTAAGCTCTTAGATTATATTCTCTTGCTCATTTGATAATTTATTAAGAGAGTTTTGAAATTATTATTCTTTCCTATAGCATACAAGTTAATTCTTTTCACATATCTAACTCCACCCTCACCCCCTGCAGCCTCTCCCCTCCCCCCTAAACTTCAATTTCAGAGTTGTTTACTGTATAAGAATATTATTTAATCTACAAATCTGGTCCCAGATAAACAAAGGCTACCTCCAATTAAACACTCCTTACTATATTTAATACCTTACACTTTCATGGCATGACCAGTTTTTTTCAAAGCACATATACTAATATACTTTAGTCTTACACTAACCCTATAAAACACATGACCAACGTTATTACTTATTACTTGTATCCAGTCTTTAGAAGCTCAAGTGAAGTGCTCGCTTCGGGAGCACATATACTAAAATTGGAACGATACAGAGAAGATTAGCATGGCCCCTGCGCAAGGATGACACGCAAATTCGTGAAGCATTCCATATTTTTATAAAAGATTCATTAATTTGGAAAAAAAAAAAAGAAGCTCAAGTGAAGCAGAAAGCAAGGAAAACAGAAAACTTGAGAAAAGCCTCAGCAGGGAACAGTGAAGCCCTCAATAGGGAAGATGCACTTGACATGGCCTTCCCCGGGCATCACTCCATGTAGCTGGGGGCTAAATAGGTCGCATTCCACTTTGAAACTTCCCTAACCCCTAATATTTTATGGAAAAACTGAGACCCAGGCATGCTGAATTAATATGTACGAGAGCCAAAGTAGTTAACTCAGACCTTTTGATTCCCAGTGTCAGATTTTACTTTGCTTAGTCATGTTCACCTCTGCCAAAGGAACCGTATTCATACAGCCGTACAAACAAGCTCCATAAATCTGCTTTCACAAGCATTTAGAAATGAAAACACTTGCACCTTTTCCTAAAAAAAAAAAGCAATTCTGTATAATGATCAAAAACTTTGCTATTAATTTTATGGTGTTGGTTGCACTGGGCAACTTTAAAATACCCAAGCACAATTACTCCATCAGAATACATAAGAAAGTAACCCATAAATCAATTTACAGCTTTCCACATTATGTGTCATTTTCAAGTCAATGCTCTGTACTAAGTGTTTAATGCTTGTTTGGAAATATATACATTATACATGAGATGGGAATCAAAGATTTCAGCATCTTAAACTACTAACATTAAGTTAATGGAAAAAAGGCAATGCTGGGGATATAAACTGAAGATCTCAAATTGGTAATGGTGGGATGAAAGACACCTTCCATGTGTTTAAACAGAATTAATAATGGGCTGGAAATGGAAGAGTTTGAAGGCATTAATGATCCATTTTGCTCACATTTCTAACTGTTCTTCAAAATTTTTGATGTGACTACAAAAATGCACCCAACTGTGAAAATGGGGTGCAAGCAGTACTTCCTCCTTACGGTGCACCCTAAGCAGTGATGAGAATACAACACGTCCCCCTTATTGGATTACGACGGGACGCTCTCCAGCTGTGTCTCTTTGGGAAGACTGATCATTTGCGAAATATAGTGTCTTTTTTATTTCCAGCCTCCACAGACTGCTCCTAAATTAGTGACTCCAAATGTCTCCTCCGTAACGTCTTCTCCCCTTTTAGGAAGGAGAATTTCATCTTTCCTTTATCAGTTCAGAAGGCATAGGTTTTCTGTGTTCCTTCTTCCTGCACGATTCGGTTAATTTAAAAAGAAGAACTAGTCCAAGCTGTCTTTTTCCTGAAAATGTATTATATTTATTCCACCAAGTTTTTAAGTCTATACATATGTGTGTAAGTGCAAGAAAGTATCTGGAAGCCACACAAGTAACAGGGAAGTGACCCGGAGTTTGGGGGACCTGAGGGGATGAGATTTTTAACTTTATTTCTATTATTTGAATATCTTAATCTTACTTTTATTAAGAACAATAGGAAAGAAACCGGCAATTATGGTAAAGGGAGCTGGACCTATACCTTTCCCAACCAATGTCTCTAAAGGACAAGGAGGAAACACCGGACCAAGTCAGAGGCGGCAAAAAACTAATCTCCAAGTGAGCGCAGCTGATGAAGTTACTGAGAAAGAGCACAGATGCATTTGACAGAGAGATGAAAGGAGTCAGGGGAGGTGTGAACGCGCGCGCGCGCGCGCGCGCGCGCGTGTGTGTGTGTGTGTGTGTGTGTGTGTGTGTGGTGGGGATTACGGGAAAAGAGACCGGTGGACTCTCTTACCCCCCAGCCAGTTGTTGGAGATGTTCTGGAGCATCGTGACTGGGATACAGAAGAAGGTGATGAGCAGGTCGCTGAGCGCCAAGGAGCAGATGAAGATGTTGGTGACGGTGCGCATGGCCTTGCTGCGGGTCACCACATAGATTACCAGCGCATTGCCCAAGAGAGCCAGAGTGAAGATGAGCGCGCCGGTGAGCACTAAGGCCAGCTTGGCGCGCCCAGGCAGCTCCGGGGTGTAGACCAGTGGCCGCAGCCCGTAGAGCGAGATGAACTGCTCGCGTGTCAGGTTGTGGTCCCGCAGCAGCCGGGAGAACTGCTCCGGGGTGATGTTGAGCGCCTGCATGCTGCGCGCTCTCGGGGCGCGGGGCACAGCCCGCTAGCGCCGGGCCATCCCGGGCTGCCGGGGAACAGCGGGCAGTCGCCTCCCTTCCTTTGTCCCGGACTCGGGCGCGCCGGAGGACGCTCGGCTGCACCCCGGGAGCTTCGGGAGAGGGAAGGCGGCACAGGGATTCAACCCACAGTAAAGAGGCGGGAAGCCAAAGCAGAAGAAATTCAATCTCCTTGATTAAACATGTTTGCGGTTCAAAGAAAGTTCTCCCGAGCTCTTGTCTAAGGAGACGCCTGCGAAGGTCCGTAGCACCCGAGCGCCTGCGAGGCGAGAGACCCCGAGCCTCCAGCTCCCCGGCCTCTGGCCGTGTGGTGCGGGCGCCGCCCCCGCTAGGGGAGCGGCGGAGGGTGGGGCCGAGCTCCGCAGCGCCCGCCCACCTCCCCGCGGCAGCCGCGCGCCGCTGCCTCCCGGCCCCGAGCTGGCACGTCCCTGGCTGCCCACCTTTCTGCTGGGCTGCCCCTTTCACGCTTATATGTAAAATTGGGTATTGGGGTTTTCCGGAGTTCCACGGTTTCTGCTCTTAAGAAATAACGTGGGACACAGCTACCAAGGCAAACGGGCTTTATTTTAAATTATTTTCCTTATTAAAAAATAATTATATAACATTAGGAAGTTGCAAAAATTGTTCAGAAAGATCCCGTGTATACACTTCATCCAGTTTCCTCCATTAATTACATCTTCCTTATCTGAGGCACAATACAAAACCAGGAATTTGACATAGCTACAGTTTGGGTGTATAGTTCTGTGCTATTTTATTACCCAAATAGATTCCGGTAACCATCTGTAAAATCTTCTGTCAACACCAAGATCTCCCTGGTACCATGCCTCCATAATCACACCAGCCCCTTCGTCCACTGCCTCGAAGTCCAGGCAATCACTTCTTTGTCCCCCATCTCTATACTTTTATCAGATGGTTGAACATGCATAAGCGAAATCACACAATGTGTAACCCTTGGTATCGATTTTTTCCACTCAGCATAAAGGCCTTTATGTGCATCCAAGTTGTTGCATGTATTAATAACTGTTCCCTTTCATTGCAGTTTATTTAACCATTCACGCACTGTAGGACATTTTGGTTGATTTCAGTTTGGGGCTATTACAAATAAAGCTGCTATGAAGAACCATGTACAGATTTTTTATGTGGACATCATTTTTATTTCTATGGGAAATGCCAAGAAGTTGACTGTTGAGTTTGTGATGCATACATTTAGTTTTGAAGATTGGTAAACTACTTTCCAGAGAGTTGTACTCTTTTACACTTTTACTAACAATGTAGAAATGTAATGCAGGAGAGATTTAACTTTTCCATACCCTTGTCAGTATTTGGGATTGTCACGATTTTTCTTATTTTAGCTGTTCTAGAGGTGTAGTGAGATCTCATTGGGGGTTTAATTTGCATTTCCTTAATGGCAACTGATTTTGGCATCTCGTGAGTTTATTTGCCATCCCAGTATCTTCTTTGGGGAAATATCTTTCCACGTATTTTTTTCCACTTTCTAATTGAAGTGTTTGATTTAATCGTTGCTGAGTTGAGGGGTTTTTTTGTTTTTAAATTTTAGATACATGTCATTTGTCAAGTAAATAGTTTGCAAATATTCCAATCTATAGCCTGTAATTTATCTTCCTAACAGGGTCTTTCAGGGAACAAAATTTTGAATTTTAATGAAGGTTGTGCTTATCAACTATTTCTTTTATTGATTATGCTTTTGCTGTTCAGTCTAACAACTCTTCACCAAACTTTGTATCTCAAAATTTTTCTCTCATACTTTTTCCTGAAAATGTTACAGTTTTACATTTTTATTGAATTCATGGGTGTGTCCATCTGTCCTCCACAGTATTGATTATTAGTAAGTCTGGAAACCAAGTAGAGTGATTTCTCCTATTCTTATTTTTCAAAATTTTATAGCTGTTCTAGGATCTGTGCCTAAACACACACATTTTCCAATAAACTTGTCTGTGTCTATGCTGGGATTTTGATAGGCATTAACATCTTTACTATGTTGAATCTTCCCATTCATGAGCAGAATATGTCTCTCCATATGTGTAGATCTCCTTTGATTTCTCTTTTTTTTTTTTTTACTTTTCTATTTCTAGTTAGTCTTGCCAATGGTTTATCTATTTTATTTATTTTTTCAAAAAACCAACTCCTTGTTTCATTAATTTTCTGAATGATTCTTTTGTTTTCAATTTCATTGATCTCTGATTTGATTTTGGATATTTCTTTTCTTCTACTGAGTTTAGGCTTAGATTGTTCTTCTTTTTCCAATTCCATAAGATCTCTTGTGAGATTGTTGATGTGCTCTCTTTCTGTTTTTCGAATGTAGGCATCTAAAGCAATGAATTTTCCTCTCAAAACTGCTTTTGCAGTATCCCACAGGTTTTGGTAGCTTGTGTCTTCATTGTTGTTATGCTCAAGGAAGTTAATGATTTCCTGTTTTATTTCTTCCTTCACCCATCTGTTATTCAACAGAAGATTGTTTAATTTCCATGCCTTTGGGTGAGGTTGAGCATTTTTGTTAGAGTTGAGTTCCACCTTTAGTGCCTTATGGTCTGAAAAGATACAAGGTAAAATTTCAATTCTTTTGATTCTGTTGATATTTGTTTTGTGTCCCAGGATATGATCAATTTTGGAGAATGTTCCATGGGGTGATGAGAAGAATGTATATTCTTTATCTTTGGGGTGGAGTGTTCTATATGCGTCTATCAAGCATAGTTGTTCTAGGGTCTCATTTAAATCTCTTACATCTTTGTTTAATTTCTGTTCAGAGGATCTGTCCAGCTCTGTAAGAGGAGTGTTAAAGTCCCCTGGTATGATGGTATTATCAGATATCATATTGCTCAGACTGAGTAAGGTCTGCTTCAAGAATCTGGGAGCATTTAAATTGGGTGCATAAATATTTAGAATTGAAATGTCTTCTTGTTGTAGTTTTCCCTTGACCAATATAAAGTGACCATCTTTGTCTTTTTTGACGTTAGTTGCTTTAAATCCACATGTATCTGAAAATAAGATTGCAACTCCTCTTTTCTTCTGAATTCCATTTGCCTGAAAAATTGTCTTCCAACCCTTGACTCGGAGCTTTAATTTGTCTTTTGAAGCCAGGTATGTTTCTTGCAGACAGCAAATGGATGGCTTGTGTTTTTTAATCCAGTCAGCCAATCTATGTCTCTTCAGTGGGGAATTCAAGCCATTAACATTTATCGAGATAATTGATAAGTGTGGTAGTATTCTATTCGTCTTATTTGGTGAGAGTCCATTGCTTAGTTTTATCTTTTGCATCAGTGTGGAGGTTAGGTTCTGTCCTTTGATTTCTGAGTTCTTACTTTGCTGCTGATCCATTGTGGTGGTCAGTGTGCAGAACAGGTTGAAGTATTTCCTGTAGAGCTGGTCTTGTTGTGGCGAATTTCCTCAATGTTTGTATATCCGTAAATGATTTGATTTCTCTGTCAATTTTGAAGCTTAGCTTAGCAGGGTACAGAATTCTGGGGTGGAAATTGTTCTGTTTAAGTAGATTAAAGGTAGATGACCATTGTCTTCTTGCTTGGAAAGTTTCATAAGAGAAGTCTGCAGTAACTCTGATGGATTTGCCCCTGTAGGTCAACTGCCGCTTACTCCTGGCAGCTTGCAGAATCTTTTCTTTTGTCTTGACTTTGGACAGGTTCATCACAATGTGTCTTGGAGAAGCTCGGTTAGAGTTGAGGCGACCCGGGGTCCGATATCCCTCTGAAAGCAGTGTGTCAGAATCTTTGGTGATGTTTGGGAAATTTTCTTTTATAGTATTCTCTAGTATGGCTTCCATTCCTCTGGGGCATTCTTCTTCCCCTTCTGGAATTCCTATAACTCGTATGTTGGAACGCTTCATAAAGTCCCATAATTCTGACAGTGAACGTTCTGCTTTCTCTCTCTTCTTTTCTGCCTCTTACTGTCTGAGTTATCTCAAGAACTTTGTCTTCTACCTCTGAAATTCTTTCTTCTGCATGGTCTAACCTGTTGCTGATACTTTCCATTGCATCTTTAAGTTCCCTAATTGACTGTTTCAGTTCCTTCAGGTCTGCTATATCCTTTTTATATTCTTCATATCGTTCATCTCTTATTTGATTCTTTTTTTGGATTTCCTTTTGGTTATTTTCCACTTTATTAGCAATTTCCTTCATTGTTTCCATCATTTCTTTCATTGTTTTCAACATGTGTATTCTAAATTCCCTTTCTGTCATTCCTAACATTTCTATACTGGTGGAATCATCTGCAGTAGCTACCTCATGGTCCCTTGGTGGGGTTGTTCTAGACTGGTTCTTCATGTTGCCTGGAGTTTTCTGCTGATTCTTCCTCATGAGTGATTTCTTTTATCTGTTTCCTTGCCCTAATTTTCCTTTCACTTCCTCTTGCTCTTTAAGTTCTTGTGCCTGTGGACTAAGGGTTACAGGACCAGAAGGGTGAGAAGGTTGAAGAGCAAAAAAAGGGGATGAAAGAAAGGAGGACCGAGTGATAAGAAAAAAAGAAAGATAGAGAAAGGAGAGGGGGTGGGTATAAGGAATATTGACAAAAAGAAGAGAGGCACAGAAAGAGGGAGACAGGGCAATATAGGTGTACAGTAGGGTACTTTGACACAACCTTAAAAAACCCCACCTTCTGGGAGTGCCCAGTTGCGTGGTTCCCTTGAGGTCAGCAGCACTTTGCTAACCTGATCAGACACAGTACCCCACCTCCACCAAGTAGAGAGGAAAGACAAAAATGCTATAAATCAAACCAAAACAAGCAAACAGAAAACTTTACGGGGATAAAATTGGGTGAAAAACCAAATGATATCGGTAGAAACACTAGCAAAAATGAAGTTGTAGTTATTAAAAAAGGCAGCAATGGGAAATTATAATTAAACTAGGAAAATTGAGAAAGAAAAAGGGATCTGTATGGAAAAGATTGAAATTAAAAAAACAAAAGAACATCAGCAGCGTCAAAATCAACAAACAAAAAAAAAAAAAAGAAAAAATACACAACCAAAAACAAAGCAGTTTGTATATGTTATTGAATATTGTCTGGGCAACACGTGGTCTTCTGGGGTATGAGATGTTAGTCACAGTTCTGATACGACTGGAGGCTGCTGATTTCTCAAACCCCAGCAGGTAGACACCCTAAATCTCTCTTCAGCCTACTTAAAAGGCACTTTGAACTTGTAAACTTGCTGAGCAGAAGCTTTCCCAGCTTTCTCGCTGGAATCACTGCTGAAGTGGCTATCCACTTACCCAGTGTGCCCAAACCGGTCTCACTCTGCCCCTGAGGGTTAGGGCTGCAAGGCGGCTCAGACCCCACCCTTAGGCTACTTGGTTGCTGGGTTACCAGCTCCCACCCGTTTCTAGCTCTGCGACCCTGAGGGCCGAGCTTGCCGGGGCAGACCACTGACAATGGATCCGTGTGACCCACCGCCAAACACTATTAGCTCCGTCTGGCTCAGCGGCTCAGACCGGGGCCCTAGACAATGGCCAAAGTTCTCCGCACTCCCGCTCAGGCCTTCCCCAAGGCAGTTCAACTCAGTGCCAAGTCCAAGGACATCAAAACAGTTCACAGGTAAGGCCTTTGTGGTTTGCAATCTCGCTGCTACTGAACTTACAGTTGTGGGCAGGTTTAGACGGATTGAACACATGTGACCACTTGCCGGTTTTCCACTGTTTTAGTCCTCCTCTTGGGGTCCAGAAGTCTCTCGCTGACTCCCTGCATCCTCATAGGAGTGATGATAGGCAGTTCCCACCAGCCAGAGATGCCTGGAGTCCTATCTCCCCAGACTCACGGTGCCCAGATGCAAGGAAGGTGTTACTCGGCTGCCATCTTGCTCCGCTTCTCTACTTTAAGTCTTTAGTACTGGCTTCTGTCATTTGGCCTATACTTTATCCAAATGTCCAGATCTCTTCTGAGTCTTTGCTCCTTCCCTCCTAAATTCTTCTGACTCCTTTGTTGGCGCAAGGCTCAGTCTTCAGCTGCTTGTCTGCATTCTAAGAAGTAGGAACCGATTTCTTTTTTTTTTTAATATTTTATTTTATTTTTTTTTCACCATACACTGGTTTCATATACCATTTGACAAATTTTCATCACATTAGTTAACATAGCCTTTCTGGCTTTTTCTTAGTTATTGTGTTAAGACATTTATATTCTATATTTAGTAGGTTTCACATGTACCCTTCTTTGATTTCTTAAAAGCCTTTTACAGTTTTCAGTATATAAGTGCAGTACTTAATATTTCATTTGGGGGGGAGCATTTGTGCTTACTGAATTTCCAGTTATTGGTTCCATGTATTCATTACTAGTACACAGAAAGGCAATTTATTTTTATGTTGATCTTGACTCCAACAGTGTCGATGAATGCACTTAATTTTGGGAGAGGTTTTTTTTTTTTTTATAGATTTCTTGGGATTTTCTATATGGAAAATCATGTTATCTGACAAGAAGGGCAGTATTATTTCTTTCTTTCTGACCTGATGTTCTTTATCAACTTGAGAAAGTTCCTCTCAATTCTTTTTTTTTTTTTAATTTTTTTATTAAATCATAACTGTATACAATGATATGATTATGGGGCATCATACACTCACTTCATAAACCATTTGACACATTTTTATCACAGTGGTTAACATAGCCTTTCCGGCGTTATCTCAGTTACTGTGCCAAAACATTTACATTCTACATTTACCAAGTTTCGCAAATACCCCTGTAAGATGCACCACAGGTGTGATCCCACAGATCCCCCTCCCTCTACCCACCCCCCCCTTTCCCACTTCCCCCTGTTGTTAAGTTGTAGCTGGGTTATAGCTTTCATGTGAGAGTCCCAAATTAGTTTCATAGTAGGGCTGTGTACATTGGGTATTTTTTCTTCCATTCTTGGGATACTTTACTAAGAAGAATATGTTCCAGCTCCATCCATGTAAACATGAAAGAGGTAAAGTCTCCATCTTTCTTTAAGGCTGCATAGTATTCCATGGTATACATATACCACAATTTATTAATCCATTCGTGGATCGATGGGCACTTCGGCTTTTTCCATGACTTAGCAATTATGAATTGGGCTGCAATAAACATTCTGGTACAAATATCTTTGTTATGTTGTGATTTTTGGTCTTCTGGGTATATGCCAAGCAGAGGAATTACAGGATTGAATGGCAGATCTATTTTTAGATCTCTGAGTGTTCTCCATATATCTTTCCAAAAGGAATGTATTAATTTGCATTCCCACCAGCAGTGCAGAAGTGTTCCCTTTTCTCCGCATCCACGCCAACATCTCTGGTCTAGAGATTTTGTGATATAGGCTAGTCTCATTGGAGTTAGATGATATCTCAAAGTAGTTTTGATTTGCATTTCTCTGATGATTAAAGATGATGAGCATTTTTTCATATGTCTGAAGGCCGTGCGCCTGTCTTCTTCAGAGAAGTTTCTCTTCAAATCCCTTGCCCAGCCTGCGATGGGATCCCTTGTTTTTTTCTTGCTGATGCGTTTGAGTTCTCTGTGGATTCTGGTTATTAAACCTTTGTCAGAGTTATACCCTGCAAATATCTTCTCCCATTCTGAGGGCTGTCTGCTTGCTCTGCTTACTGTGTTCTTAGCTGTGCAGAAGCTTTTTAGTTTGATCAAGTCCCAGTAGTGTATTTTTGAAGCTGCTTCAATTGCCCGGGGGGTTCTCCTCATGAAATACTCACCCAGACCAATTTCTTCAAGGGTTTTCCCTGCATTCTCCTCTAGTATTTTTATAGTTTCATGTCTTAAGTTTAAATCTTTAATCCAATGAGAGTCTATCTTAGTTAAAGGTGAAAGGTGTGGGTCCAATTTCAGTCTTCTGCAGGTTGCCAGCCAGTTCACCCAGCACCATTTGTTAAATAGGGAATCTTTTCCCCACTGAATGTTTTTAATTGGCTTGTCAAAAATCAAATAGCGGTAAGTAGCTGGATTCATCTCTTGGTTCTCTATTCTATTCCAGATATCTACTTCTCTGTTTTTGTGCCAATACCATGGCTGTTTTGATCACTATCGTTTTGTAGTAAAGTCTGAGGTCTGGTAGTGTGATTCCTCCTGTTTTGTTTTTATTTCTGAGTAATGTCTTGGCTATTCGAGGTTTTTTCTGATTCCATATAAAACGAAGTAATGTTTTTTCAAGATCTTTAAAATATGACAGTGGAGCTTTAATAGGGAGTGCGTTGAAATTATATATTGCTTTGGGTAGTATGGACATTTTGATAATGTTGATTCTGCCAAGCCATGAACATAGTATGTTTTTCCATTTGTTAACATTTTCCGCTATTTCTTTTCTTAGAGTTTCATAGTTCTCTTTATAGAGATCTTTCACGTCTTTTGTTAGGTAAATTCCCAAATATTTCATCTTCTTTGGCACTACTGTGAATGGGATAGAGTCCTTAACTGCTTTTTCAGTTTGACTGTTGTTGGTGTATATAAAGGCTACCGATTTATGAATGTTGATTTTGTAACCTGAGACGCTGCTGTATTCCTTGATCACTTCTAGGAGTTTTGTAGTAGAGTCCCTAGTGTTTTCCAGATACACAATCATATCATCTGCGAAGAGCGAGAGTTTGATCTCTTCTGACCCTATATGGATACCCTTGATCGCCTTTTCTTCCCTAATTGCGGTGGCTAAAACTTCCATTACAATGTTGAAAAGCAATGGAGACAATGGGCAGCCTTGTCTGGTTCCTGATCTGAGTGGAAATGATTCCAATTTAACTCCATTCAATATGATATTGGCTGTGGGTTTGCTGTAGATAGCCTCTATCAGTTTAAGAAAAGTCCCTTCTAGACCAATTTTCTTGAGTGTTCTGATCATGAAGGGATGCTGGATATTATCAAAAGCTTTTTCTGCATCAATTGAGAGAATCATATGGTCTTTGTTTTTTAATTTGTTTATGTGCTGAATTACATTTATAGATTTACGTATATTGAACCAGCCTTGAGACCCTGGGATAAAACCAACTTGGTCATGATGTATAATTTGTTTGATGTGTTGCTGGATTCTGTTTGTTAGGATCTTGTTGAATATTTTTGCATCTATATTCATTAGTGATATTGGTCTATAATTTTCTTTTCTTGTTGGGTCTTTTCCTGGTTTGGGGATCAGGGTGATATTTGCTTCATAGAACGTGTTGGGTAGTCTTCCTTCTTTTTCTACATTTTGGAACAGGTTGAGTAATATAGGTACTAATTCCTCTTTAAAGGTTTGGTAGAATTCTGACGTGAAACCATCTGGTCCCGGGCTTTTCTTTTTAGGGAGGTTTTGTATAGTTGATGCTATTTCTGAACTTGACATGGGTCTGTTCAACATTTCCACTTGATTCTGGTTAAGTCTTGGAAGGTGGCGTGCTTGCAAGTATCGGTCTATTTCCTTCAGATTTTCATATTTCTGAGAATAAAGTTTCTTGTAATATTCATTAAGGATTTTTTGGATTTCTGATGAGTCTGTGGTTATTTTGTCCTTGTTGTTTCTGATTGATGATATTAGAGATTTTACTCTTTTTTTCCTGATTAGGTTGGCCAGAGGTTTATCTATTTTATTGACCTTTTCAAAAAACCAGCTTTTTGATTTATTGATCTGTTGTATTATTCTTTTGTTTTCAATTTCATTTAATTCTGCTCTAATTTTGGTTATTTCTTTTCTTCTACTGGGTTTGGGGTTGGAATGTTCTTCCTTTTCCAGTTGCGTGAGATGTCCCATTAAGTTGTTAACTTCCTCTCTTTCCGTTCTCTTGAGGAAGGCTTGCAGTGCTATAAATTTCCCTCTTAGAACTGCCTTTGCAGTGTCCCAGAGGTTCTGATAGCTTGTGTCTTCATTGTCATTTTGTTCCAAAAAATTGGTGATTTCTTTCTTAATCTCATCTCTGACCCAGCTATCATTCAGCATAAGGTTATTTAACTTCCATGTTTTTGTATGGGTATGCAGATTCCTGTTGTTACTCAATTCAAGTTTTATTCCATGATGGTCCGAGAAGATGCATGGAATAATTTCTATTCCTTTAAATTGACTGAGGTTAGACTTGTGACCTAAAATGTGATCAATTTTGGAGTAAGTTCCGTGGGCTGATGAGAAGTATGTGTATTCAGTTTTGTTGGGATGAAATGTTCTGTAGATGTCTGCTAAATCTAAATATTGGATGGTTAGGTTTAAATCTAAGATTTCTTTGCTCAGCTTCTTTCTGGAGGATCGATCCAACACTGCCAAGGGAGTGTTGAAATCTCCAACGATTATGGAGCTGGAGGAAATCAAGTTACTCATGTCTGTTAGAGTTTCTCTTATAAATTGAGGTGCATTCTGGTTGGGTGCATAGATATTAATAATTGAGATCTCGTCATATTGAGTATTACCCTTAACAAATATGAAGTGACCATTCTTGTCCTTCCTTACTTTTGATGGTTTAAAGCCTACTGTATCTGCAAATAAAATTGCAACACCTGCTTTTTTCTGATTACCATTTGCGTGAAATATGGATGACCATCCTTTCACCCTGAGTCTGTATTTGTCTTTTAAGTTGAGATGTGACTCTTGTATGCAACAAATATCTGGCTTAAGTTTTTGTATCCAGTCAGCTAACCTATGCCTCTTTAGAGGACAGTTTAAGCCATTCACATTGATGGAGAGTAAGGATAAGTCTGGTGGAATTTTGGGTATCGAGTTTTTCAAAGGTCCAGTGGACATTTTTAATCCTTTTGGAAGTGTGGAAGTTGGAGTTTGATCCGAAGTTTCTGATTGAGTTTACTTTTGTGGTATAGGATTGGGTTGGTCATTGTGGAGGATAGGTCTGAGAACATCCTGAAGAGCTGGTTTACTTATGGCAAATTTTTTCAACATATGAATGTCATTGAAGTATTTAATTTCTCCATCATAGATGAAACTCAGTTTAGCTGGATACAAGATCCTGGGTTGAAAGTTTTTTTGCTTTAGGAGATTAAAAGTTGATGACCAGCCTCTTCTTGCTTGAAAAGTTTCAGCAGAGAGATCTGCAGTTATTCTAATATTCTTACCTTTGTACGTTATAGTTTTCTTTCGCCGGGCTGCTTTGAGAATCTTCTCTTTCATGTTAACTTTAGTGAAGCTAATTATGATATGTCTGGGAGATGGCTTATTGGGGTTGAATCGTGCTGGGGTTCTGAAGCTGTCTGCTATCTGAATTTCAGATTCTCTAGGCATGTCTGGAAAATTTTCTTTCATAATTTCATGTAGAAGGGCCTCTGTGCCCTTGGCTGCCACGTCATCAGTCTCCGAAATTCCTATAACTCTTATGTTATTTTTTTTCGAATTATCTGAGAGCTCTCTGAGTGAGTGATCCGTTTTTGCTCTCCATTTCTCTTCCTCTTTGAGAGATTGGGAGCGTTCGAAGACTTTATCTTCAATGTCAGAAATCCTTTCTTCTGCTTGCTCCATTCTGTTACTGAGGGATTCTACTGTATTTTTCATATCTTTGAGGGCTGTAAGTTCTTGTTTCAGTGTGTCTAAGTCTTTGGTGGTTTTGTCTTTAAATTCGTTAAATTCTTGAGACAGTTTTTGAATTTCTCCTCGAATTCCTAATTCCATTTTATTGATCTTGTCTGCAAACCAAATTCTGAATTCGACTTCTGACATCTCAGCCAGTTGTTTATGAATGGGATCTTCAATCACATCTGCCGTATCTTTTCTTGGGGGGGTTGATCTATTCTGGTTATTCATGTTACCAGAGTTTTTCCGCTGATTCGGCCCCATGGTTTACTCCCTTTGGTTTTTCCCCTGGGGTTTTATCGAGGGCCCGTACAGTGTTGTGGCCTGAGAAACTGGGGCCCTGTCTGGTGTGGTGGAGCAAAGTGGTTCTGTCTTGTTTTCAGCTGGTTTCTGTTCGATCCTATTGCAACTTCTACTCTGGCTTGAAGTCTCAGCTGTGTGGAAAAATCAGCAATTAAGTCACCCCGCCTGCCCACCTCTGGCCCCAGTTGGAAAAGGAGAATCAAACCTTCCTACAATCGCACACCCAGGGCACCACCTGAAAAGTCCTCAGTCTATTAGCCCAGTTCAAAAGGTCCGAATCAACTGTCTCAATCGGCACTTGTCTCGGGTGGAAGGGTTCAAGAGGTCTCTGGGAACTGGATCACAGGGGCCTGGTGACTCCTCTGAGACAGCTCACCCCAATGCAGCGTGGAGTCAGGAGGAGCCACCCTGCAAACAGAGCAGTCTGGGAAGGTTGACGTCTCCTTCCCCACTTTGCCCCTCCGTCGGACCCAGTCACTGGTATCTCTGCAGATGGCTAACCCAGTTGCCTGCAGTGAACAGACACTCCAGGGGTTTGCACCTGCCTGAATCGCGAGGAAGTCTGCCAGGCCCCCGCAGACTGCCGCTATCTAGCAGGAGGAGATGGGGCCTGACATCTTTGAGTGTTTGATGCAGGTGATGGGAAGGAGGTGTTCACTCAGGCTTAGCCCCGTCCCTGATGGATGCTGCTAACAGAACAGAACAGAACAGACAACTTTGTGAGGTTCTGTCTCTGTTCCTGTCGTCGCCTACAGGAGACGGGCTGTTTTGAGTTCAAACGTCTTTGCTGCTGGAGAATTGCGTCTGAACACCTCTCTGGGTCGGCCCCGCCCTGGAGGCTTCCGGGTTTGTGAGCCGTGTCACCGGTGGCCTCCTCTGGTTGCCCAGGGAGACAGGGGGTGTGGCCTCAGAATATCCAGAAGTGAGTGTTCTGCCATTAAAGAAAAAACGGCTGTTGATCTACCTCCAGGGAACTGCTGCTCTGGTGTGGGCACTCAGGCGACCCTTTTCTCCTCTGTCCCGCGCCCCAGAGTCAGCATTGAGCGGCCGCAGTTTGTGCTGGGTCCACACCCCTTAAGAGATCCCCCAAGAATCAGAACTCTTGGGGGATGGGCCCCCAGACCCGGATTGGGAGTGGGGCGGGGGGAAGCTAGAGTTTCATTCAGTTTCACGCAATACTACGGTCCGGGGAGGGCTCCTGCACTGCACCGCAGGGAAGTGCCGCCAAGGCTTGATTTCCCCTCAGCAGAGTGCCCTCTCCTCGCTCACGTATCCCAGAGTCAGCGCTGACCTGACGCAGCTTAGGCACTGTGCACTCCCTTCGAGAAATCACCCAAGGAGCCGAACTCTGGAGGGATAGGCCCTCAGACCCTGAGTGAGAGTAGGGGCTCTCAGCTCTCAGCGGGGAGGCCAGAGTCTGATTCAGTCTTGGGCCCCGTATGTCCGGGGAGGGCTCCTGCACTGCACCGCAGGGAAGTGCCGCCAAGGCTTGATTTCCCCTCAGCAGAGTGCCCTCTCCTCGCTCACGTGTCCCAGAGTCAGCGCTGACCTGACGCAGCTCAGGCACTGTGCACTCCCCTCGAGAAATCACCCAAGGAGCCGAACTCCTGGGGGATAGGCCCTCAGACCCCGAGTGAGAGTAGGGGCTCTCAGCTCTCAGCGGGGAGGCCAGAGTCTGATTCAGTCTTGGGCCCCGTATGCCTGGGGAGGGTTGCTGCACTGCACCGCAGGGAAGTGCCGCCAAGGCTTGATTTCCCCTCAGCAGAGTGCCCTCTCCTCGCTCACGTATCCCAGAGTCAGCGCTGACCTGACGCAGCTCAGGCACTGTGCACTCCCCTGGAGAAATCACCCAAGGAGCTGAACTCCTGGGGGATAGGCCCTCAGACCCCGAGTGAGAGCAGGGGTTCTCAGCTCTCAGCGGGGAGGCCAGAGTCTGATTCAGTCTTGGGCCCCGTATGCCCGGGGAGGGTTGGTGCACTGCACCGCAGGGAAGTGCCGCGAGGCGTGACTCCCCCTCAGCCCGGTGCCCTCTCCTCACTCGCGCGCCTCAGAGTCAATGCTGACCAGTCGCAACTCGGGGACTGTCCACTCCCCTTGAGAAATCACCCAAGGATCCGAAGTCCTGGGGGACAGGCCTCCAGACCTCAGTGGGCGGGAGGGGAGCGCCGGGGATTCAGGGTTGCTGGCAAAGGATTCCCAAAGTTTTATTCAGCCCTATGTCCGGCAGGAGAACGCCACGGCACCCCAGTAGGGGAGGTAGGTCCAGTTTTTAGAAGGTCTCTCCCGTGGAGTGTAGTGGGAGGGCCTTTAATTTCTGCCCGCTTGTTCAATTGTGGGGCTCCAGAGCCGGTCTCATGGGGGAGGGGGACTCCCGTCCGCTTGGTGGTGGATTTTGTACCTTTTGTTTGCGTCCTTGTGATCACAACTTGCCTCAGCGGTGTTGATGTGCGTTCTTCAGCCTTCTCTCTTGGTGAGGCTCAAGTCCACCAGGATACTTACTAAATTCCTGTCCCTTAACTCTCCTTCTGGACGGGAGCCTTTGTTGAAAGCTGGCTTCAGTCCGCCATCTTGTCTCTCAGAATCTCAATTCTTAACTTGTTGAAAGACTTTTATTAATGGTGTTGAATTTTTGTTAGATGTTTTTTCTACATCAATTGATAGGCTCATGTGATTTTTTTCCTTCAGCCTGTTAATATGATGGATTATATTGATTGACTGTTTAATACTGAATTAGCTTTAAATATCTGTGCATAATTCTTTTCATACATTGCTAAATCCCATTAGCTATAATGTTTAAGGCTCTCTATGTCTATCTTCATAAGCGATGTTGGTCTGTATTTTTTTCTTTTTTTGTGGTTTCAATATTCATAGAATGAATTGGGAAGTGTTACTTCCTTTTATATTTTCTAGAAATTATTGTGCAGAATTGGTGTTAATTCTTTAAAGGCTGGTAAAATTCTCTCAGGAAGCTATATGAGTCTGGAGATTTCTTTTGCAGGAGTTTTTACATTATATATTTAGTTTTGTTAATAGTATAGGGGTTTTCAAATTATTTGTTTCATATTCAGTGAGTTGTATTTTTTTGAGGAATTGATAAATTTCATTTAAACTTATATATATATATGTGTAGAATTGTTAATAGCAGTCTCTTAGTACCCTTTCAATGTCTGCAGGGTTTGCAGTGGTAACCCGTTTCTATTCCTGATTTGGTTCTCTCCCTCATCAACCTGGTTAGAAGTTTGATAATCCTGTCTTTTACAAAGAATCCATTCTTAGCTTCATTGATTTTTCTCTATTATTTTTCTACTTTGAATTTCATTAATATCTGCTCTTATTCTTACTGTTTTCTTCTGTTTGTTTTCAGTTTATTTTTGCTGCTCTTTTTCTAGTTTCTTGAAGTGGGGGCTTAAATGATTGACTTGAGACTTTTCCTGTTTTCTAATGTAAGCATCTAGTGCTGTGTATTTCCCTCAACACTGGTTTAGCTTTCCCTTTCAGCACTACTTGTTGTTATATGTTGCATTTATTAATACATTTTCATTCCATTCAATGCATTTTATTATTCCCTTTTAGATTTCTTCTTTGACCTATGGCTTATTCAGAAACGTGTTACTTACTTTTCAAGTTTTAAAAGCCTTTCTCCCGCTTTTCTAGTTTGACTCCTTTATGGTCAAAGAACATACTTAGTATGATTTAAGTTCTTTTAAATTTGTTGATATTTGCTTCATGGCCAAGGATGCAATCTATTTTGGTATATGCTCCAAGGGCATTTGAAAAGGTTAATCCCATAACCGTTGAAGAAGACCTAAGAGAAGAAGATGTCATGGTGGTAATGTTGCACACCAATCATAGCCCTCTGTAGGAGCAGTAGTTCACAGGTGTGAGCTCAGTGTCTGGTCTGGGCCCTGAAGGTTTGGGTCAAATGATGCAGGAGCCACAGAGATGGAAGACACATGCTGCCCCTCCTTGATGTTGGGAGCAAGGAAGGCCAACAGCATAGCTGTACACTGATTCTAGCCCAGGGTGACCCAGACAAGAAATCTCAGAACTTTTTTAGAGACCAGTGAGATCCAGTATAGGAGAATTGCTCATTGAAATGGTATATGATGGAAGTTTGGTTGATTGGAGCTAGGTATTAAAACAATGAAATTTGCCTTTAAAGTTTCAAACTCTCTTTGGTCTTCCTTCCTTTCTTGACATTGCACCATTCCTCATTTCTACTACTTCTCTATACCTGTTCAACCTCATATCCCCAGCCTCCCAATCCACTCTATCTTACTCATCTACTTTCAGTTCCTTCCCCAGTGAAAATAGCCCAGTTAAGGCAACCCAAGGCTAAGCTGACAAAATACTTCCAGGACTCCTGATCTTTCTTTCACCACTGCCCCCCTACAACTCTTAGTGACCCATTTCCATAATAAAATAAATGTTTGTTATTAGAAAATTGCTTAATCAAGGAGAATACTTACTCCTCTATTCAATAACTTCTTTGGACATCTGACATATGCCAGGCATTGTGCTCCTCACTGAGAGTAATATGATGACAAAACAGACTTAGCTCTTACCCTTAAAATGTAATGACCAACATGCAGAGTGTCACAGCATGTCCACAAGGGCATGCAACTCAGCTCAGTCTTTTGGAAACTCATTATTTAGTTCAGAGTCAGCAAACTACAGCCTGGGCCAGACACAGTCCACTACCTGTGTTTGTATAGCTCATAAGCAAGAATGGTTTTCACACTTTTAAATTATTGAAAAGTAATCATAAGGAAATACATTTTATTATACAAAAATCATATGAAATTCAAATTTCAGTGTCTATAAAAATAGAAAAGTTTTATTGGAGCACACCATACTCACTTCCATAATGCATTGATAGTTGCATATTCGCAGCAGAGACTATGTGGCTCACAAAGCAGAAAATATTTTCTACCTGAATCTTTGTAGAAAAAGTTTGCTATCCCCTGATCTTATTGGTGAAGCAGGATGGACACAAATATTTATAGCCCAAAGCAGGGTGGTAAGTGCCATATCCATATGCAGAAAAGACATCTTCTGGAAATTCAAGCAAAGACAGGTCCACAAATGCTATGCGGAGAAAGTGGAATATGAATAGGGCCAAGAAGGAGTAAACTGAATAAGGGAAAGGTCGCTTATTTCACCTTGAGGAGCAGCCTTTCCAAAGGGGTAGAAATAATTATGTTAGAGATAGGAAATGGTGGGGGATATCTCTAGGCTTTTAATAGTTGTTGCCAATTTTCACGACTGGAAGACAACAGTTACAGAGGGGCCCTTTTCTAAAAGAAACAAGCTAACAGGGAAAAGAGAATCACAAAAGATTCTCTAGGAACACTCGAGAAAGTATCTGGATAAATGCAAAAGGAAAGGCAAGTGATACTTTAATGGGAATGTTCTAGAGTCAGATGGTGTAATAATCAAACCTTCCTTAGAAAAGGTCATCACATTGTCAGAGAAGGAGGATTCACTGGATATTGGCTGAAGGTAAAAGCATAGTATGAGCTAAATGTTTTCCTCGCCTTGCTAAGAATTTTGACTTTCAGAAGGAAGAAGAGTCTGGGAGATCTGTTTTTTGTTCTTAATTATGACCAGTGAGGAAAGAGTTGATGATGAGATTAGGGTGACTGAAAGCTTGAGAAGAGTTGCTTCCAACTCCTTGTATGAAACAAGGCAAGACATGTTATGTGTTATCAGATAAGGATTTTAAGCTTTAAGACGCTAAGTTAATGGTGCTTAGAAAAGACTGTCTGATCTCTTGGCTAGTGTTTGCAAAATAGTAGCTAGCTAAAGAGGGCTAAGTAGCTCTAAAATTTAATTTTCTAATACAAAATAGCAAAATATCACAATGAAAAACAAAAAAGATGCAGCAAAATCCACACTATGTAATGAGGATACATAAATCAATATTCTGAACTCTGTTACAGAGCAAAGTTCAGAATAAAATTAATTCTGTTAATTTTAGCAGGGATACGTAAATGTGTGTGTGTGTATATATGTATATATATGTATATATATTTAATTATAGCAGGGAGACACACATGTAACATCTAACAATAGTGATTTCAGGAAGGTCCACAAGAAATTGGGTTTTGTGAAAAGCACTTCCAGCAAGAGAGAGAGAATTGTGTAACTGTATGTGCTAGATATTTTTATAACCATATTAATTACCATAAGGGAGGATTGGAGGAAACTCATGCTTAAAAAAATAATTGCACATAAAGAATGCAAAGAAATCCTGGTAGAAGTTATAAATGAATCTAGCAAAATTGTGGGCTATAAAACCACCATGCAAAAATTAGTTGTGTTTCTATACATTAACAATGAACAACCTGAAAAGGAAATTAAAAAAGCAATTCTATTTGTGATAACATCCAAATGAATAAAATACTTAGGAATATACTTTACCAAAGAAGCAAAAGACTTTGAACACTGAATACAGCAAAATGCTGCTAACAGAAATTAAACAAGACACAAATAAATAGGAAGACATTCAGTGTTTCTGGATTAGATGACTTACTATTAGGATGTCAATACTATCCAAAGCAACCTACAGATTTTCTAATCAAAATCTTGATGGCATTTTTTTGCAGAAATAGAATAACTCATTCTATAATTCATATAAAATCTCAAGGGACCCCGAATAGCAAAATTGACCTTGAAATAGAACAACATTGGAGATCTCACTCTTTTTATTTTTAAAACTTACTGCAAAGCTATAGTCATCAAAACTGTGGCACTTGTATAAAGACAAACATACAGACCAATGGAATAGAATAGGGAGCCCCAAAATAAACTCTCATATGCATGATCAAATGATTTTGGGCTGGGCTACCAAGACTATTTAATGGAAAAAGAAGAAACTTTTTCAATTAATGGTACTGGGTAAAATGAATACTCATATGTACAAGAATGAAGTTGGGCTTTTGCCCTACACATATATAAAAATTAACTCAAATTGTATCCAAGACCTAAACATAAGAACTAAAACTCTAAAATTCCTAGAAGAAAACAGGGGAAAACTTTTATGACATTGGCTTTCACAATGATGTCTTGGCTATGATACCAAAAGTACAGATAATAAAAGTAAAAATAGAAATTAAAAGTAAATTTAATTAACATCAAAATGTAAAACTTCTATGTATCAAAGGACACAATGGAGTAAAAATGCAATCTATGGAATGGGAGAAAATATTTGCAAATCGTATATCTGCTAAGGGGTTAATATCCAAAATTTATGAAGAACTCCTATATTCCAACAAAATAAGCTCAATTAAAAAAATAAGCAAAGGACTTGAATAGACATTTCTCAAGTAAAATATACAAATGGCCCAAAAAAGCACACGAAAAGAGACTCATTAGCAGTTAGTAGGGAAAGGAAAATCAAATCCAGAATGAGAAATCACTTTACATTTGTTAGAATGGCTATTTTCAAAAGGACCAAAAGACAATAAATGTTGGCAAGGATGTGGTTTAAAAAGAACTGTTGTTCACTGTTGGTGGGACTGTAAATTAGTACCCCCTTATGGAAAATATGTGATTATTCCACAAAATATTAAAAATAGAATTACCATATGGTGCAGAAATACCACTTCTGGGTTTGTACTAAAAATATTTGAAAACAAGGTCCAAAATATACACTTGTACACCATATTTATAGCTGTATTATTCACAACAGCCAAAAGGCAAAAGCAACACAAGTGTGTAGAGACAGCTGACTGGATAAACAAAATGCGACTTATGCCATACTCAGCCTTAAAATGGAAGGAATTCTGACACCTGCTACAACATGGATGAACTTTGAGCACATTATGCTCAGTGAAATAAGCCAGTCAGAAAAAGAAAAAATACTGCATGATTTAACTTCCATCAGGCACCTACTCTTGTCAGAATCATGGAGCCAGATTAGTAATTTCCAAGGGCTGGGAGGAGGTAGAATGAAAGTGTTGTTTAGTGGGTATAGGGTTTCAGTTAAGATGAAGAGAGTTTTGGAGATTAGTTACACAACAATGTGAATAGATACTTAAAAATGGTTGAAATGGAAACTTTTAGCATTTTACCACAATTTTAAAAAGAAAAAAATAAAAATTAATGTCTGCTAAACTATGTTAAACTTTATACATACATACGCATTATTTAATTTAATTTTCACAACAACCATGTGGAGTAGATGTTCTGTTACCCCTGTTTTATATATAGATGAAAAAGCAAGGCATAGAGAATATAATGAAACTTGCTCAAGGTCATACAGCTAAAAACTGTTAGTTTGTTTCTCAAAATTCCATCCAGCCAGACTCTTCAGCCCACACTGTCTTTACTACTAATCCAGAAAGCATAAACTAATATTAGGACAAAACCCAAAGGAGAGGGAGGAGAAGACTTGAGAATAGCCATGAAAAAGGCTAAGCAGATAATTATATCAGCACATTTAGATTATGGGAAGCTACAGCAACTGATTAGAAACATTTTAATCAGTTCTGTTCACTTCTGATTATAAACTTCTGACAGCCAGGAAGTCAGAGGTAAAAGGACAATATAAAGGAATATTGCAGTCCTCATTACCTCTAAAGAAAATGTTATTCTCTGGCGTGTCAGCAGAGAATAACATTTTTCTGGCTCTGATCTCTGGGGAAGATTTACTGCATTAGTTTTCATATAAGAAGCAGTGAAATACATCATGGAGAGTGCCTTCAATAGCAGTGGACATGCTAGACGTAGCAATTCCTAAAGCTAGGTGCAAGCTGAAGGCATCATTCACGTTGTAGTTCTGGAAAGTAACTTCTACAGAGAGCTGCGTAAAGTAATGCAGGTACCGAATGCTGCTTCCTGGTGATTTGGTCCAGTAGGAGAAAGCTTAGCAACTATACAATCACCCATATCTCATACACTACCAGCCCTGGATATGAATTGGCTTTGTCAGGCTTTAGACAGGAGCAATATTAAAGGCTCTAAATTGAGATAAACGAGGTAAGCCTTGTTGATTAGCTCCGGCCACAGCATATCTGCCAGTAAGTGGATTCCTTTCAAAGTTAAGGGCTCAGCTGTGTTATCCTACTGTTCAAGTGCATCCCTTCAATTCTATACAAAAGTCAGCAACAGACTAACTGGAAAGCATGAGGAGAATTTAACTGACATGTCTGGAGAACCAGTACCAAAAATCTTTTGGAAATTAGAAGATCAAGAAAACTATTGAAGACTAGATATGGGTAAATTCCCAATTTTCTCAAGAAGGAAAGTAGGGATTTTAAACCATGAATTTGAGGTAATTGAGTTTAGCAGACAGGAATTGTGGTTGCCAGATTTAGAAAAAAGTTATAAACGCATTTTAGAATAGTTGCTGATTTACTTATCAAACACACATTGCTCCCAAGATATACATTAGTGCTACAGTAGTGTATAAGGAATAAAATGATAAATGAGATATAATCTAATCCAGGGTGACAGAGCCTTTTTGGCTTCAACTGCTGGTGGGACTGCAAACTAGTACAACCTTTCTGGAAGGAAGTATGGAGAAACCTCAAAGCACTCAAGCTAGACATCCCATTTGATCCTGCAATCCCCTTACTGGGCATCTACCCAGAAGGAAAGAAATCCTTTTATCATAAGGACACTTGTACTAGACTGTTTATTGCAGCTCAATTTACAATCGCCAAAATGTGGAAACAGCCTAAATGCCCACCAACCCAGGAATGGATTAACAAGCTGTGGTATATGTATACCATGGAATACTATTCAGCTATTAAAAAAAAAATGGAGACTTTACATCCTTCGTATTAACCTGGATGGAAGTGGAAGACATTGTTCTTAGTAAAGCATCACAAGAATGGAGAAGCATGAATCCTATGTACTCAATTTTGATATGAGGACAATTAATGACAATTAAGGTTGGGGGGGAAGCAGAAAGAGGGACGGAGGGAGGGGGGTGGGGCCTTGGTGTGTGTCACACTTTATGGGGGCAAGACATGATTGCAAGAGGGACTTTACCTAACAATTGCAATCAGTGTAACCTGGCTTATTGTACCCTCGATGAATCCCCAACAATAAAAAAAAAAAAAAGACACAGTAAAATTCTAATAAAGGAAAGGAGAGGAAGAAAGATTATCAGCACGGTTTTTTAGAAAGAACAAATATTGCCAAAATAGCTACATTTGTATTTTTTTAACATCATTGGACTAACAGCAGAATGTTCTAGTCAGGGGATACTTATTTGGTCATAAGTCTCAGCTCTGCAGGACCCAATGACTTTGGTAACCTCGAAGCCTCAGTTTGTTCCACTGTAACTCGAGGACTGTAAAACCATCTTAATGTTTCTGTTTCTAGCAGTAAACAAAATAATTAACATAAAATGTTTATCACTTTGCCTAATAAGAAGTTATTGATAAGCATCAGCTATCATGATTTCAAAAGCAAAAGGCACGATAGATTTAAAAAAATACTATGAATTTAGATTCAAATCTTTTAGGGAATATTTTCATTTTCATTAAAATTCTTTTTTTACACTCTGTATGTAGTTCATTGGAGATTAACTTTATTTCATAGTCCCTAAGGTTTGTTTTTTCAAACACAGTATTTAAAGATTTGATCACTAATGAAGCTGAATGTTTAAAAAAGTCTTAGGGTTCTTTTAGAGAATTTTCTATTTAAATTTTAACCTAATATTTAGCTGACTTATCTATGAGTTATATATTAATAATATTAAGACAACATTCACTATATTGCTGAGTGAATAAGATATGATTCAACATAACAGATGCAAGAATACATACATTGGCCTGGTGCAGTGGCTCACCCCTGTAATCCTAGCACTTGGGAGGCTGAGGCAGGTGGATTGCCTGAGCTCACAGGTTCCAGACCAGCCTGAGCCATAGCGAGACCCCATCTCTAAAAAACAGCCAGGAATTGTGGTGGATACCTATAACCCTAGCTACTCAGGAGACTGAGGCAAGAGGATTGCTTGATCCCAAGATGTTGAGATTGCTGTGAGCTATGACACCACAACACTCTACCAAGGGCGACAAAGTGAGACTCTGTCTCCAAAAAAAGAAAAGAAAAAGAATAAATATACACAGTAAATGGAGAGAGATAAAGGATTAATATCAGGTTATTTCTAGGTGGCATGATTTTATTATTATTATTTTTTAGTTTTTTTGTTTTGGCTATAAGCATTTTCTGATTTTCCTACAATGTATATATGTATGTGTGGGTGTGTATATATTTCTCCATATAGATGGAGAAAATGTTGTAAAATTTTAAAAGCAGAGGGGTTAAGAATAGCAAAATAAAATTTTTATAATTGGATGTGAACATGCTTGGAATGTATTTGTTTCAACTTTTAGCTGATTGAGTTTAGTGGGCAGGAATCATAGCTTCTGGAGCTAGCAAAAAAGTCATAAACACATTTCAGAATATCCATTTATTCACCAAACACATATTGCTCCCAAGATACAGCACATGCTATGTTGTGTATTTGGAATAAAATTATAAATGAAATATAATCTAATCCTGAGTGATGGAGCATTTTTACCATCATATAAAAGACACAGGCCTGCATTTTCCTAAAATAAGAAGTTGTTAGGCTTGGAGATGCATTAGAACCACTTGAGAAGCTCTTAACACTGGCAATGGCAACTCCCAGGCCATACCTGCAGAGATTCTGAAATTAAAAATTGATTCAAGTGGTGCTAATAAGCAGCTGTGGCTCAGAGAATGTTTGCAGAATGGGAATGGGTATTGAACTTGGTAGATGAGGGCTGCGAGGAGGGGTGTGTCTGGGAAAGGGGAAAGATCAGCCTGGCTGGAGGCTGGCAGTGATCACAGAGATGGAGGAGGGATGTGGGAACATGGGAAGTACTGACGCCCAATGGTGCCCTGAGAAATGAGGCATACCTGCTTACAGATTTGTCCTGCTCAAATGTGGCTTTTGAATATTTTTACAAAAAAGGACCTGGCCACTTCAATAAAGGAGCAGTCTATGTCAGCCATCCTGAGACAGGTGGGAAAATGGCTAGAAGCCTGTGATAGAGCTCAGTAACAAGCCAAAATTCCACATAGACAGAAATAACTTATCACAAACCCGAGGAGGTCAGCTAGAGGGAAGACCACCAAACCTCAGGCTCAAATGGCCACTTGGATTGGCAGGCTAGAAAAGACCACAACCCAAAATTCACCAAGTACCTAGGGTACGGGAGGTCACCGAACAAGACTCAGCAAAAGCGATAACACAAAAAAATTCCAAGGGGGCTGGCAAGTGAAATCAGAGCGGCCTGGAAATTGGTGTAGGACCACGAGACCAGGCAACACATCCTGAGGAGATCTGATGGCAGGTGGCCAATCAGGGGTAAGAGATGGAATTAGGGGCTTGGGTGATAGAACCCAGCTGGCCTGAAGGGAATAGGACAATTATCTCAGGTCAGAGCCTGTGTCAGAGACTTGAGTGTGAAGAGAAAAGCAGACACATTTCTTAAAAATAAGATGCAAAGCAGAGTGTGGGTACAGAAATAACTCAATGTACTATTTTGGAGTGGACCAAGGGTCAGACTATGATCAACGACTACATTTATGCCAACTTTACACTCAGTTACTCTTTGATGTCCCTTGTGTAAGACAATGTTAGGGCCTGCAGCTGGGCTCAGATGGCACCAGCTACAGCTACGTGGTTCCAGCGACAGAGCTTCAAAGGGCACCCTGTGTCAGGGAGCCCAGCTGGTTGTTATAAAGCAGAGGGGCAACAGATTCCAGGAAGGTGGCAATCAGAGCCGTCTACTCCCCCATCCCCACATGGTCTTAGGGACTATCTATGGCTAGGAGAATCCTCTCTGCTTCCTACTGCACCAGAGGAAAGCGAGCTCTTTCCCTGATTGTCAAGGGCCCATGAGCAGTTTGCTTCTGTGTGGAAACTGGGTGGTGAGAGAATTGTAGGGAGGTAAATGAGGAAAGTGGGGAAGGCAGAGAGCAGAGGTAAGAATGCCAGCAGCACTGGGCAGAGTTTTTAGGGAGTAGTCTACAGGGATTGCGGGCTTATTCTGAGGGTAGAAAAATAAAAAGTAGAATGAGATCAAGCAGTTACTAAGACGAGCTCGCACTTATTCAGGAAACTTCATTTGGCCCCCAATGTATGTCTGAGTGTCAGGCACTTGGCAGGATACCTCATTCAGAATCTGCATTCTCTGATGCCTGCTGCTACAGCTACTCTAGTTTAACAGGTGAAAATTTAACGGGAAGAATAATACAGGGCTTAAGAGTCAAACTGACAGAGCAAAAATCATGAGTCTGTCACTTAGAATATGGGCAACTTCAGACAAGTTACTTAATTTCTCTCCCTTATTTTCATCAACTATAACATGGAGATAGCAATAATATGACAGGGTCATAGCGAAGATTAAATAGAGAACACTTGCTACATTGCTCTTGCTATCTATCAGTGTAGAATATAACAAGTGTTCTTATTATCACCTCTTAATAAATTAACAGTATCAGTTTTGAAAACTCCCTGTAAATCAGTAGTTTCCAAATTCAGTTTCATGTTGAAATCTTCTGGGGAACTTTAGTAAGTGTGTCTTGGAATCCCATCCCCTGAGATTTTGATATAACTAATTTGGATGCATGGCTTGGTGCCCATAGCACAGTGGTCATGGAACCAGCCACATCCATGGAGGGTGGTGGGTTTGAACCTGGCATGGGCCAGCTAACCAACTGCAACAAAAAAAATAAACCAGCCGTTGTGGTGGGTGTCTGTAGTCCCAGTTACTTGGGAGGCTGAGGCAAGAGAATTACCTAAGCCCAAGAGTTTGAGGTTGCTATGAGCTGTGATGCCACAGTACTCTATCCAGGGTGACATAGTGAGGCTGTCTCAAAAATAAAAGTAAAAATAAAAATAATTTGGATGCAGCGTGGGCAAAAGCTCCCCAGCTGAGTCCAATGAGTAATTGAATTTGAGAGCCACTGACATTAATAATTACTCCCTTGCTTTAAGTGATAATTTTTGTTGAATTACATAATTTTTATAACAAAATTATGAGTCTATGCTATCCACTAATGATAGCTAATCAAACGTCACATATAGAACCAACTGGAAAGAATCAGCTTCATGGCCTGAATTTGGGAGGTGATAGCATTAAATCCATCATGCTTGTTTTACAGGTTCTCACACTATGAGAATTACCATAAAAATAGTGCAAAGCAATATATAATTGCCAAGTCAAGTTTGCAAGAGATGAATTGAGCAGATGTTTTGTCAAGAGAACCACAAGGGGGAAAAGTTCTGTTCTCAGAATGGTGGGTGTGTGTATTCATGCGAAGATTATAATCATAAGCCTTTACTATTCCTCAGGGTTGATGTATGATGAGAGTAACATATAATTAATTATATTCCCATGACAGTATAGCAGACACGCTCCTTATTTAAACAGAAACTCTCCCTTAAGGCCACTTCTGAGTTGCTGTTACAAAAATAGTTACCGGTACTTTGTTTTCCAGAAAATGCTACAGTGTCACAGAATGGGAAATCAGTTTTAAATTCAGAATCTGAGTAGCAAATAGTTCTTTCATCCAAAGAGAGAGTAAATTCCTTTGCCCCTTAGTGCAGGAGAACCCAGTGATTGCAGAGAGACTACAGCCAGGAAACAGCAGGCAGACACAGTGTGTTCGGATTAAAGAGTCAGGGGGCTGCAGAATTTCTGAGGTTAGTGAGCAAGGTAGGCAGCCAGAATTTTGTGCAATGTTTTGGAAGGAATCAACGTTTTCTGAAGAAATTGATTATATGCTGCTTAAAGACTGAATTTAGAACAATAAGCAAATATAGAATTTTTCTAAAATTTTTATTAGGAACTCCGAAGTGAGAAATAACCATTGCATTGGATGGACGCTGACAAAAGGGTAGAGTCCTTTAGCCACACGGGTTAAAGGCCATCACCAGTTCTTTAGTGAGGAGGTGGAGGAGACCCACACCCCCACACCCACTGCATAACCTTCCGTATACTGCGTGTGTGATTAAATGCGTGTGACTCCCTGCACAGATTATAGTTATGTTCAATCTCCATAAGTCCACAGTGTAACACAGCACAACTGACTCTGACGCCCAACCCCTGGCCCAGCCACGTTTCTGTGGCCCGCCACAGAAACTCAAGCACAGTCTCATCATCTGTAAGGCAGAGACCATAAAAGGACCTTCTTCCAAAAGATTGTTAGGAAGATTAAACAAATTCCTATTTGCAAATCATCTAGAAGAATGCCTTCACAGATGGCATGACAGAAGGCTTCCTTATTAAGTAAATCTTCACAAAATCTCTAATTAAAAGTTCCTTTCTGATTTTGTTATGTATAGACACTTGAACCACAAACACCCTATCTGATAAAATTCAACACTTGCATTCAGAAGTAGAGAAAATAAGATAAGCAGTGCTTCTTTCCAAAAAAAAAAAAAAAAAAATCATTTTGCCAGAATTACTTCTGAGTGTGGACCATGTTACAATTGCCAGCGAGGGGATATCCAGGATGGCAGAGAAGCGGTATAAGAAGCCGAGGGCATCATTTGTCTATAGCTCTCTCACATTAGGAAATAGCTTGGAATATTCTTGGGTTTCCGCAATAGCAAATAGCACATGGGATTCATCCATTCATTTTTTTGGAATTTAATTTTATATTTAATGTACAGGTTTTGTTTTTTCTTTTTACAGTCTGGGAAGAAACCCACAGGTTGTTGTACTTCTCAGAGTTTTCTGGGTTTGGAGACGTTTAGGGCAGAGACAGCTCTTCAATTATGGGTCTTGGCCAGTGTCCAGTGCTAAGCAGCTCCTCTGGCTACCCTTGCCTGGAGAAGCAAGAAGCACAGGCAGGACGGCATCGCAGATTCTGTGCCACATGCACACTTTCGCTTGCATATTAAAGTTCCCCTCTTTTTTTTTTTTTTGTCAGTTTTTGGCTGGAGCTGGATTTGAACCTGCCACCTCCAGCATGTGGGGTCAGCGCCCTACTCCTCATTATTTGCCATAACATTGGGGTAGGTCAATTTTGTCACTGCTCCCTCTCTCCTTACCACAAATTGAGATTGTAATCGTATCTACCTCATTGGCTATTATTTTGTGTAAAGTCTTTCTATAGTGCACACATGATAAATACTAAGCAAATACTAGCTATTATTATGCAAACTTAAACTAAGATCCAGAAAGTGACTTAGTAATGGTATTAATTAATGAATCTAGGCCTTAATGTAAAGTCTAAAGTGCTTCTCCAAGTTTCATCCTTCATCATTTACATTCCCAAAATACACATGCTGTTTTCTTTCCACCATATTCATGGTTATTTTTTGTTTTTGAAGTTGATTTTGTGCTCACAAAGTTAATTTGGGAATTTTCAAACACTCCTTTTTACGATCTTATGGTTGCAGAACATTTTTGTTTAAATCTTAGTGTAATACTTCTCTAAAAATTCTATTCTAAATCTAATTGCCTTACATAGAAACCTTAACAGCAATCCCTATGCAGGATTGGGAATGAGGAAGCAGCAAGGAAAAGCCTTGAACTGGGTAATTTTACATAAAGTTTGAATTTTTTTTCATAACAAACTTTAACTTGTAATTACAGATATTTAAGAAGACAATTAAATTAAATACAAACATTAAGTCAACCATCTTTAAAGCCTGCTAAACTCACAAGCAGTTCCAGCAGGTTGAAAATGGACCCCATAAGATCTCCAATCCTACCCAGACAGCTAAGCCAGACATTCTTCTCACAATTTTGCCTTTGCCAGGATGTCAGTCTTTTTTTTTTTTTAATTTATTATTAAATCATAGCTGTGTACATTAATGCAATCATGGTGTACCATACACTGGTTTTATATATCATTTGACATATTTTCATCACACTGGTTCACACCTACAATGCATCTTACATGGGTACATGTGAAACTTAGTATATGTAGAATATAAATGTCTTAACACAATAACTAAGAAAATGCCAGGAAGGCTATGCTATGTTAACCAGGATGTCAGTCTTTGAATCGTTCTGGGTTCAGCCCAGTGGATGCCAAGAAGAATGCAAAACTTCTTAAATGCAAATTTAAGTTTCTTGACATCTGATCTGGACAGTCAAGGCATGATTATTATTATACTGACATATAAATTTGTTATAAAAAATTTGAACTTTATGTAAAATTACCCAGGCTTTTGAGCTCATTTTTAATGAAAAGGACTAACCAGAGAATACACAGGAGCAAATGGAGATATCTTAGTTTCTGTTATAGTAAAATTTATTCCTACTATTCCCATTATTTACCAATTTTGTAGGTGATATGGTGTCTACACACAATGCTAGGCCCTAGAGACCTCCCACACTAAGGATGAAATGATACAAAGAGGACCCTTTGTGGCTGACAATCCTGACAGATCTGTGCAAACCTTCTGCTTCCTCTCCCCCTCTTTCCTTCCTTTTTTTTTTTTTTATTTTCTATTTCTCGTTGCCCACCCAAGACTTGGGTTCTTCATAGTGACCCCACCTGACTGTTGTCCTGAGCTTTAGAACCACGGCTAATTCTGCTAATTGGCACTGGATTCTTGGAGTGGGAAAGGAAGGGCCAGGCCCTGTAACCTCCAACTTCCTCCTTCCTCCTTAATGGTCTTCCTGTAGTCAAAACAGATATGAAGTGTGTTGGGTTGAAGTTTTATATTTAAGAGCTGTTTAAGCTTAGTTGAAATTGATTCTGAACACACAGTAAGAAATTCCTAATTTGGGAAGATTATCTTGATTTATGAGCATGAGGAGATAAAGACTGCAAAGAAATTAAGAGTTTTCAAACATTTTCAGTGTTTCCTAAATTTCTAAGTTGCCTCAGAGAATCTGAGTTCTACTGGTCTTGAAGTTTGCCTGAAAGACTCAAGGTGGCTTTCCAAAGTTCATTGGCAAAGAAATGAAGCAAAACTTTTGAACCCACTGAAGATTGTCATCTTGGGGTATAAGAGGCAGGGTGCTGAACACCAGGAACACCCAGTTCCACCTGTCTTCACTCCTTTGCAGTTCCAATCCACAGACAGATGCTTCATCCTCAATTGGATTTTAGAGAGCAGGTGCAGTGAGTTCCTAGGAGCAAGAATTTCCTACTTCCTTTTATAATCCATCTGGACTTGTAAGTTCCTCTAGCAGAAAATTTCCATACTCTTGTTTCTAAGATAGGGCAAAATGTACTGTTGGAACTAGCCAATCTCACTATCAATGAACACTAAAAACATAATCAGCCTTCAACATGGTCTGTTGAATGACATGTTTTTCCTCTATCAGAACAAATTGCTTTGTAAGAAAGAAAACTTTAGGTCATAAAGATTAGCTCTACCTTAACTTCAAGATGTAACTGCAATGGTTATGTTCTCTTGGTTCATTTTGATATAACTGATCTAAAACAATTATTCTATTCTGTTTAAACCCCTTTTGGCTTGAATGGCTTCTCCTAACTTTGTCATATTCTGGGAAAGGAGAACAATCATTGGTAGAAACCTAATGCCACAATTACTATTCAATTCTCTTAGCAGCAATTTGGAGTTTCTGTTGTACGACCACATTCTTAAACTCAGTTCTAAATGTTTAACCAACAATGTGATAGCATCATACCTTGAAATCACACTGGAGGTTACAATAGGGAAAGGAGTTTTAAATTAAACATTTGTTTTTCTTAGAAATATTACATTCACTTCAGCAGAACTCAACCTTTGCCTATACCCAAGAACTAAGAGTATTTTGAAGACAACCTAAAACTCCAAATTATTGCTCCAACATGGAAGAATTATCATCACACTTTCAAGATATTTTATTATCTCTGCTAGGGAACATGAATTTTTTCTATCATTTAAAAATGTAAAAGACCTCAACTTAAGGTATGAACTGATAAAAATCCTCAAAGAAAGCATGGGAAAAACACTTGAAGATATCAGCCTGGGGAAAACTTTATGAAGAAGATTTCCTTGGCAATTGCAACAACAAAAATAAACAAATAGGAAAAAACATCCAGAGGAGGCGGAGCAAGATGGCAGCCGAGTAACAGCTTCCTTGCATCTGGGCACCGTGAGTCTGGGGAGATAGGACTCCAGGCATCTCTGGCTGGTGGGATCTGCCTATCATCACTCCTATGAGGATACAGGGAGTCAGAGAGAGACTTCTGGACCCCAAGAGGAGGACTAAAACCGTGGAAAACTGGCAAGTGGTCGCGTGTGTTCTATCCTTCTAAACCCGCCCACAACTGTAAGTTCAGTAGCAGCGAGACTGCAAACCAGAAAGGCCTTACCTGTGAACTGTTTTGATGTCCTTGGACTTGGCACTGAGTTGAACTGCCTTCGGGAAGGCCTGAGCGGGAGTGCGGAGAACTTTGGCCATTGTCTAGGGCCCCAGTCTGAGCCGCTGAGCCAGACAGAGCTAATAGTGTTTGGCGGTGGGTCACACGGATCCATTGTCAGTGATCTGCCCCGGCAAGCTCCGCCCTCAGGGTCGCAGAGCTAGAAACGGGTGGGAGCTGGTAACCCAGCAACCAAGTAGCCTAAGGGTGGGGTCTGAGCCGCCTTGCAGCCCTAACCCTCAGGGGCAGAGTGAGACAGGTTTTGGCACACTGGGTAAGTGGATAGCCACTTCAGCAGCGATTCCAGCGAGAAAGCTGGGAAAGCTTCTGCTCAGCAAGTTTACAAGTTCAAAGTGCCTTTTAAGTAGGCTGAAGAGAGATTTAGGGTGTCTACCTGCTGGGGTTTGAGAAATCAGCAGCCTCCAGTCGTATCAGAACTGTGACTAACATCTCATACCCCAGAAGACCACATGTTGCCCAGACAATATTCAATAACATATACAAACTGCTTTGTTTTTGGTTGTGTATTTTTTTCTTTTTTTTTTTTTGTTTGGTTGTTTTTGTTTGTTTGTTTATTTTGACGTTGCTGATGTTCTTTTGTTTTTTTAATTTCAAACTTTTCCACACAGATCCCTTTTTCTTTCTCAATTTTCCTAGTTTAATTATAATTTCCCATTGCTGCCTTTTTAAATAACTTCAACTTCATTTTTGCTAGTGTTTCTACCGATATAATTTGGTTTTTCACCCAATTTTATCCCTGTAAAGTTTTCTGTTTGCTTGTTTTGGTTTGATTTATAGCATTTTTGTCTTTCCTCTCTACTTGGTGGAGGTGGGGTACTGTGTCTGATCAGGTTAGCAAAGAGCTGCTGACCTCAAGGGAACCACCCAACTGGGCACCCCCAGAAGGTGGGGTTTTTTAAGGTTGTGTCAAAGTACCCTACTGTACACCTATATTGCCCTGTCTCCCTCTTTCTGTGGCTCTCTTCTTTTTGTGAATATTCCTTATACCCACCCCCTCTCCTTTCTCTATCTTTCTTTTTTTCTTATCACTCGGTCCTCCTTTCTTAAATCCCCTTTTTTTTGCTCTTCAACCTTCTCACCCTTCTGGTCCTGTAACCCTTAGTCCACAGGCACAAGAACTTAAAGAGCAAGAGGAAGTGAAAGGAAAATTAGGGCAAGGAAACAGATAAAAGAAATCACTCATGAGGAAGAATCAGCAGAAAACTCCATGCAACATGAAGAACCAGTCTAGAACAACCCCACCAAGGGACCATGAGGTAGCTACTGCAGATGATTCCACCAGTATAGAAATGTTAGGAATAACAGAAAGGGAATTTAGAATACACATGTTGAAAACAATGAAAGAAATGATGGAAACAATGAAGGAAATTGCTAATAAAGTGGAAAATAACCAAAAGGAAATCCAAAAACAGAATCAAATAAGAGATGAACGATATGAAGAATATAAAAAGGATATAGCAGAGCTGAAGGAACTGAAACAGTCAATTAGGGAACTTAAAGATGCAATGGAAAGTATCAGCAACAAGTTAGACCATGCAGAAGAAAGAATTTCAGAGGTAGAAGACAAAGTTCTTGAGATAACTCAGACAGTAAAAGAGGCAGAAAAGAAGAGAGAGAAAGCAGAACGTTCACTGTCAGAATTATGGGACTTTATGAAGCGTTCCAACATACGAGTTATAGGAATTCCAGAAGGGGAAGAAGAATGCCCCAGAGGAATGGAAGCCATACTAGAGAATATTATAAAAGAAAATTTCCCAAACATCACCAAAGATTCTGACACACTGCTTTCAGAGGGATATCGGACCCCGGGTCGCCTCAACTCTAACCGAGCTTCTCCAAGACACATTGTGATGAACCTGTCCAAAGTCAAGACAAAAGAAAAGATTCTGCAAGCTGCCAGGAGTAAGCGCCAGTTGACCTACAGGGGCAAATCCATCAGAGTTACTGCAGACTTCTCTAATGAAACTTTCCAAGCAAGAAGACAATGGTCATCTACCTTTAATCTACTTAAACAGAACAATTTTCAGCCCAGAATTCTGTACCCTGCTAAGCTAAGCTTCAAAATTGACGGAGAAATCAAATCATTTACGGATATACAAACATTGAGGAAATTTGCCACAACAAGACCAGCTCTACAGGAAATACTTCAACCTGTTCTGCACACTGACCACCACAATGGATCAGCAGCAAAGTAAGAACTCAGAAATCAAAGGACAGAACCTAACCTCCACACTGATGCAAAAGATAAAACTAAGCAATGGACTCTCACCAAATAAGACGAATAGAATACTACCACACTTATCAATTATCTCCATAAATGTTAATGGCTTGAATTCCCCACTGAAGAGACATAGATTGGCTGAGTGGATTAAAAAACACAAGCCATCCATTTGCTGTCTGCAAGAAACACACCTGGCTTCAAAAGACAAATTAAAGCTCCGAGTCAAGGGTTGGAAGACAATTTTTCAGGCAAATGGAATTCAGAAGAAAAGAGGAGTTGCAATCTTATTTTCAGATACATGTGGATTTAAAGCAACTAAAGTCAAAAAAAACAAAGATGGTCACTTTATATTGGTCAAGGGAAAAATAAAACAAGAAGACATTTCAATTCTAAATATTTATGCACCCAATTTAAATGCTCCCAGATTCCTGAAGCACACCTTACTCAGTCTGAGCAATATGATATCTGATAATACCATCATAACAGGGGACTTTAACACACCTCTTACAGAGCTGGACAGATCCTCTAAACAGAAATTAAACAAAGATGTAAGAGATTTAAATGAGAACCTAGAACAATTATGCTTGATAGACGTATATCACTCCACCCCAAAGATAAAGAATATACATTCTTCTCATCACCCCATGGAACATTCTCCAAAATTGATCATATCCTGGGACACAAAACAAATATCAACAGAATCAAAAGAATTGAAATTTTACCTTGTATCTTTTCAGACCATAAGGCACTAAAGGTGGAACTCAACTCTAACAAAAATGCTCAACCCTACCGAAAGGCATGGAAATTAAACAATCTTCTGTTGAATAACAGATGGGTGAAGGAAGAAATAAAACAGGAAATCATTAACTTCCTTGAGCATAACAACAATGAAGACACAAGCTACCAAAACCTGTGGGATACTGCAAAAGCAGTTTTGAAAGGAAAATTCATCGCTTTAGATGCCTACATTCGAAAAACAGAAAGAGAGCACATCAACAATCTCACAAGAGATCTTATGGAATTGGAAAAAGAAGAACAATCTAAGCCTAAACTCAGTAGAAGAAAAGAAATATCCAAAATCAAATCAGAGATCAATGAAATTGAAAACAAAAGAATCATTCAGAAAATTAATGAAACAAGGAGTTGGTTTTTTGAAAAAATAAATAAAATAGATAAACCATTGGCCAGACTAACTAGAAATAGAAAAGTAAAATCTCTAATAACCTCAATCAGAAATGATGAAGGGGAAATAACAACTGATCCTACAGAGATACAAGAGATCATCTCTGAATACTACCAGAAACTCTATGCCCAGAAATTTGACAATGTGAAGGAAATGGATCAATATTTGGAATCACACCCTCTCCCTAGACTTAGCCAGGAAGAAATAGACATCCTGAACAGACCAATTTCAAGCACTGAGATCAAAGAAACAATAAAAAAGCTTCCAACTAAAAAATGCTGTTGTCCAGATGGCTTCACTCCAGAATTCTATCAAACCTTCAAGGAAGAGCTTATTCCTGTACTGGAGAAATTATTCCAAAAAACTGAGGAAGAAGGAATCTTCCCCAACACATTCTATGAAGCAAACATCACCCTGATACCAAAACCAGGAAAAGACCCAAGCAAAAAGGAGAATTTCAGACCAATCTCACTCATGAATATAGATGGAAAAATTCTCAACAAAATCCTAGCCAATAGATTACAGCTTATCATCAAAAAAGTCATTCATCATGATCAAGTAGGCTTCATCCCAGGGATGCAAGGCTGGTTTAACATACGCAAGTCCATAAACGTTATCCGCCATATTAACAGAGGCAAAAATAAAAATCATATGATCCTCTCAATAGATGCAGAAAAAGCATTTGATAAAATCCAGCATCCTTTTCTAATTAGAACACTGAAGAGTATAGGCATAGGTGGCACATTTCTAAAATTGATTGAAGCTATGTATGACAAACCCACAGCCAATATTTTACTAAATGGAGTAAAACTGAAAGCTTTTCCTCTTAGAACTGTAACCAGACAAGGTTGTCCTCTGTCACCTTTACTATTCAACATAGTGCTGGAAGTTCTAGCCAATACAATTAGGCAAGACAAGGAAATAAAGGGAATCCAAATGGGAGCAGAGGAGGTCAAACTCTCCCTCTTTGCTGACGACATGATCTTATACTTAGAGAACCCCAGAGACTCAACCACAAGACTCCTAGAAGTCATCAAAAAATACAGTAATGTTTCAGGATATAAAATCAATGTCCACAAGTCAGTAGCCTTTGTATACACCAATAACAGTCAAGATGAGAAGCTAATTAAGGACACAACTCCCTTCACCATAGTTTCAAAGAAAATGAAATACCTAGGAATATACCTAACGAAGGAGGTGAAGGACCTCTATAAAGAAAACTGTGAAATCCTCAGAAAGGAAATAGCAGAGGATATTAACAAATGGAAGAACATACCATGCTTATGGATGGGAAGAATTAACATTGTTAAAATGTCTATACTTCCCAAAGCAATCTACCTATTCAATGCCATTCCTATCAAAGTACCTACATCGTACTTTCAAGATTTGGAAAAAATGATTCTGCATTTTGTATGGAACCGGAAAAAACCCCGTATAGCTAAGGCAGTTCTTAGTAACAAAAATAAAGCAGGGGGCATCAGCATACCAGATTTTAGTCTGTACTACAAAGCCATAGTGGTCAAGACAGCATGGTACTGGCACAAAAACAGAGACATAGACACTTGGAATCGAATTGAACACCAAGAAATGAAACTAACATCTTACAACCACCTAATCTTTGATAAACCAAACAAGAACTTACCTTGGGGGAAAGACTCCCTATTCAATAAATGGTGTTGGGAGAATTGGATGTCTACATGTAAAAGACTGAAACTGGACCCACACCTTTCCCCACTCACAAAAATTGATTCAAGATGGATAAAGGACTTAAACTTAAGGCATGCAACAATAATAATCCTCCAAGAAAGCATAGGAAAAACACTGGAAGATATTGACCTGGGGAAAGACTTCATGAAGAAGACTGCCATGGCAATTGCAACAACAACAAAAATAAACAAATGGGACTTCATTAAACTGAAAAGCTTCTGTACAGCTAAGGACACAATAACCAAAGCAAAGAGACAACCTACGCAATGGGAAAGGATATTTGCATATTTTCAGTCAGACAAAAGCTTGATAACCAGGATCTATAGAGAACTCAAATTAATCCACATGAAAAAAGCCAACAATCCCTTATATCAATGGGCAAGAGACATGAATAGAACTTTCTCTAAAGACGACAGACAAATGGCTAACAAACACATGAAAAAATGTTCATCATCTCTATATATTAGAGAAATGCAAATCAAAGCAACCCTGAGATATCATCTAACCCCAGTGAGAATGGCCCACATCACAAAATCTCAAAACTGCAGATGCTGGCGTGGATGTAGAGAGAAGGGAACACTTTTACACTGCTGGTGGGACTGCAAACTAGTACAACCTTTCTAGAAGGAAGTATGGAGAAACCTCAAAGCACTCAAGCTAGACCTCCCATTTGATCCTGCAATCCCATTACTGGGCATCTACCCAGAAGGAAAGAAATCCTTTTATCATAAGGACACTTGTACTAGACTGTTTATTGCAGCTCAATTTACAATCGCCAAAATGTGGAAACAGCCTAAATGCCCACCAACCCGGGAATGGATTAACAAGCTGTGGTATATGTATACCATGGAATTACTATTCAGCCATTAAAAAAAATGGAGACTTTACATCTTTCGTATTAACCTGGATGGACGTGGAAGACATTATTCTTAGTAAAGCATCACAAAAATGGAGAAGCATGAATCCTATGTACTCAATCTTGATATGAGGACAATTAATGACAATTAAGGTTATGGGGGGGAAGCAGAAAGAGGGATGGAGGGAGGAGGGTGGGGCCTTGGTGTGTGTCACACTTTATGGGGGCAAGACATGATTGCAAGAGGGACTTTACCTAACAATTGCAATCAATGTAACTGGCTTATTGTACCCTCAATGAATCCCCAACAATAAAAAAAAAATAAATAAATAAACAAATGGGACTTAATTAAACTGAAAAGCTTCTGTAACAAGAAAACAATGAAAGCAAATAGCCTACATAGTAGGAAACACCCAACAATCCCATATAACAATGGGCAAGAGAGATGAATAAAACCTTCTCTGAAGAAGACAGGTGAATGGCTAGCAAACACATGAAAAATGTTCATCATCTCTAATTATTAGAGAAATACAAATCAAAACCACCCTGAGATATCCTCTAACCCCAGCGAGAATGGCCCACATCACAAAATCTCAAAACTGCAAATGCTGGTGTGGATATGGAAAGAAGGGAATACTTTTGCACTGCTGGTGGGACTGCAAACTAATACAACCTTTCTGGAAGGTATGGAGAACCCTGAATGAACTTACCTAGACTTCTCATTTGATCCTGCAATCCATTACTGGGCATCCACACAGGAAAAAGAAAATCCTTTTGCCACAAAGACACTTGCACTAGACTGTTTACTGCAGTTCAATTACAATTGTCAAAATGTGGAAACAGCCTAAATGCCCACTAACCCAGGAATGGGTTAACAAGATGTGGTATATGTATACCATGGAAAACTATTCTGTCATTAAAAAAGATGGAGACTTTACATCTTTTGTATTAACCTGTATGGAAATCGAATACCTTATTCTTAGTAAATCATCACAAGAATGGAGAATCAAGAATCCTATGTACTCAATTCTGATATGAGGACAATTAATGACCTAGTACATGGTGGGAGGTGGGGGAAGGGGAGAGCAGAGAGAGGGAAGGAGGAAGGGGGATGAGGGGTCATGATGTGTGACACACCTTTTGGGGATGAGACACAATTATAAGAAGGTCTTTATCTAACAAATGTAATCAATGTAACCTGGTTCTTTGTACCCTCAATGAATACCCAACAATAAAAAAAAAGAAAAAAATATATAAACAGTTTTCTTAGGGATACATATTTTAGATTGTGTTTTTCATTGAGCAGTATGTGTGAGATATTTGTTAGAACTCTAATTCTAAACAGTATATTAACTGTAAATTTGAAGATTGAAGAAAAGAATAAAAGCCTTTTCGTAATCACACCTTCCCTAGGGATTGTATTCACTTGAATTGGTGTATCTTGGTATTATCAAGGAACAGTATGATTCTTTGCAAAAGTAAAATGTTTAAGTTATGTAATGATTTCCCTTTAAAATTTACCTACAAGTATATTAAGTGTTTGATTTTTTAACTTATTTCTAAAAATAGACAACATCTCATGTAAGTCAAGTATGTTATTTGAAATTTGCAGAAAAAAAGAGAAAAAAGAATAGGAGAAAAAGAATTCTGTAATATGACTCACATTGAAAATAATTATATTTTAAGGGAAATTGGGGTACACATTTTTTAAGGCATGCACATGGAACTTTATTAAAATAATTTATTACATTACAATTGTAAGTCAGACTTAGGAGGAAGATTTGTCTATAGTTTTAAGAAATAAAAAAAATGCACCTGTGTGTTATTCTGGTACTTGTATAATTTTTTTTTAGCATTTATATCTCTGATCAATTCGAGATTTAATCTATAGGGTAAGCATAGCTCTATCTTCTTCTTCTCTCAAAAAGCTACCATTTGTCCCAAACACACTAATTAAAAAGCTCATCATTATCAAGTACTGAATTTTCCTAGATGCTTCAATCTATTTCCTGACTTTGTCTTTACTCAAATGGCCTGTCTTTTCAAATGCCCATGTCCACTCTTTTAAGTACAGAGATTCATGGTTTGGTGCCTGCTAGCCCTCTGTTTCTGTGATCATTGACCAGCTTCCAGTCTGGTTCTTTTTACTGCTACATCAGCATTCTTCAGATTGTGGCTGCATGTTAGAATCACCTAATTCACTTTTTAATTAAATGAGAATCTTTGCAGGTGGGGCCAAAGCATCAATCCATTACTGGGAATCTACACAGAAAAAAAAAGTAAGAGCTCCCCAGGTGATTCTAATGTGTCTCTAAGCCTGACCACCTCTGACTTAGGAAAATTTAGGCTTCTTGTCTTTTCTATAAAGGTAAAAATCTCTGCCAGCAAGGATTAGATTATGTATCATTCATTATTTTATTTCTAGGACACAATATAATATATGATATATCTTGGGCGCAAAGTGTGTTTGATGAACAAATAAGTGGACATTCTGGCTGGGCAAGATGGATGACCTGTGACATCCACTGCCAGAGCATCTCAATAAGAAAGAGTTTTAGATGAAAGAGAAAAAATAGACAAACATAGATCAGGTGCTGGTCTGAGGGAAGGTTCTCCAGAAACTTCAGGAGACCCTATGGGAAGAAGTTGTGGAGCAGAACATGAAGGAGCCAGATATCAGTAGAGATCAATTCTGGAGAGGCTGGGAGCCTAGTAAGAAAGGAAGGGGGAGCAATTCATTTCTCCTTCTCCCAAATCTCTGATGGTCAGCAGGTTTCTGAGCTGCTGGAAAGACTTTCTGCCCACATAAACCTAAAGAGTGCTGCAGCCAGTGAGCTGGAACTTCCTATGGATAGAGTACCAGGCTGTCAGTCCCCCAGGACACTGCTCATCTCCATGGACCTGAGCTGAAATGGCCGGCACCACATTGCTTCACTACCCACTGTGCACCTTTGTCTCCCCTTAGAGGCTTCAACTCCTCAGATTTTGTCTTGCTCATTCCCACACAGACATTTCCCAACTCTGGCCCAGGCTGCAGGAGACACAGTAGTTCAGTGGGTCCCAGATAATGTGTGACTCCAGTGCCTGGACATTCTGAGCAGGCAGCCTCCTGCAGAGAGGGATAGATATGACCATTCAGACGCCTTTTATCCTCTTTCCCTTCCCCATCCATGGTTTCCAAGAGAGACAATTGAGCCACCACACCAAGACTTCTATACAGAGTGAGGCTGTGCCCTTTCCTTGAGTGGTGCAGTGGACAGAGAGGTACTGTGACTGTGAGCTCCCTGCTCACTAGCCCTCCCTGATGCTGCTTGCCCAGAAATTCCATCAGAGAAGGGCATTCCCCAAGGTAGATGGACATCAAACCTGCTGTGAACCCTGTGGGTAACTCAGGACCACTGTGCTTCCCACTGGCATTGTGAGGGATTGATCTTCAGGGACCTGAGGACAAGCCCATAAGCCAGATCCCATACCCCAGGTATTGATCACATTGCTCAAGGGCATAGAGGGGAAATTTATGAATTAGTCTGCTTGCATAGGCAGATCAGAGGGAGAGTGCAGTGTGAGTCCTAGCTGAAATGTGCTTTCAGGACAACCCTACCCCTATGGGAGGGCCATGCCCTCAGCTCAGGCCAGTCCCTGGGCAGGGATCTGCCCAGCCTGCCTTACAGTCATGGGGGAGCTCTGCCTACTTGAAGCCTGAGTGCAAGCTCTCCCAATGCATCCCCGCTCAATGGCACTCCCCCACCCACATCAGCTATGGCAGAGAACAAGGACTCACCTGTAGTTCAAGGGCCTCACCAACCACCTAGGGCAACCAGTGCTTCTGCTGGGGATTAGAGCCAGTCACAGAACCCCCCAAACAACATTGCAGTTTGTTTCTTCTAGCAACTGCCATCTACTGACAGAAAGGTCAATTTGCATGCCATTCACAGCATTTATTGACTCAATAATACAGGATGTGGGTGAGTCTCACCTACAAGCACCATCTATTATCCCACTGATTAAACTGGTAAGGCCATTATCTAAACAAAAGAAAATTCAAAAATAAGAAGCAACAGCCACTACAGAGCAGAAGGAATTAGCAAAAGAACTCTGAAAACATGAATTCAGCCATAATAAAAGATGGAAACTTTACATCTTTTGTATTTACCTGAATGGAGTTGAAGAACATTCTTCTTAGTAAAGTATCACAAAATTTGAAAAGCAAGTATCCAATATACTTAATGCTAATATGTGACCAATAGATAAACAGATACATGCCCACATGAGAAAAAAAAAAAAACATAATTAAATTCAAATGAGACAGACAGGAGGGAAAGGAGAGGAGAGGAGAGGGGGAAGAGGGTGGGGGATTGTTAAGCTCTTAGCTAATGGGCACAATAGAAGGGTATACAGCACAATCTTCTGGGTGAAAGTCTCAACTACAACTTGAACTTTTCCTAACAAATGCAAACAATGTAATATAATCATTTGTACCCTCATATTAACCTGAAATTTTGAAAAGAATTAAGAAAAAGAAAAATGAAAAATCAGAATGAAAGGACACCATCAAAGAAAACAATAACTCTCTACTAATGGAAACTAACCAAAATTAAAATATAGAAATGACAGAAACAGAATATTGAATGATGATTGAAATAAAGCTCAATGAAATAGAAGAGAAAGTACAAATGAAAACAAAGAAACCACAAAAATAATGCAGGAAATGAATGAGAAATTCAATAAATTTAATTATTAAAAATTAAATTATTAAAAAGAATCAAGTAGAGCTTCTGAAGATAAAAAATTCATTTAAGGAAATACAGAACACAGTGAAAAGCCTTAAAACAGAAGAAAGAATATCAGATCTGGAAGATGACAACTTTGAAGTCAGTCAAAGAGAATGAACAGAGAAATAAGGGGAATGAACAAAGCCTTCAAGAAATATGGGATTGTGTAAAGAGGCCTAAACTAAAAGTCATAGGCATCTCTGAGGGTAAGGAAGAAAATACACAAGGGCTGGAAAACCTACCCTGTTTTCCACAAAATAAGACAGTGTCTTATTTTAAGGTGTGCTCCCAAAGATGCACTAGGTCTTATTTTCAGGGGACATCTTATCTTTCCTGTAAGTAGGTCGTATTTTCGGAGGATGTCTTATTTTCGGGAAAACAGGGTATTTGAGGGAATACGTGGCAAATTGTCCTAGGTCTTTATGGAAATCTGGTAATACAGGTACTCAATAAACTTCTAGGAAATTTGTTACCAAGAGGAAATCACCATAATTTGTGGTCATCAGACTGGCCAAAGTTAACACAAAAGAGGAACTCCTACAAACCACAAGGCAAACACCTCAGGTAACTTACAAAGGAAAACCCATCAGACTAACTGCAGACTTCTCAACTGAGATCTTTTTTTTTTTTTTTTTGTAGAGACAGAGTCTCACTTTATGGCCCTTTGTAGAGTGCCGTGGCCTCACACAGCTCACAGCAACCTCCAACTCCTGGGCTTAAGTGATTCTCCTGCCTCAGCCTCCTGAGTAGCTGGGACTACAGGCGCCCGGCTATTTTTTGGTTGCAGTTTGGCCGGGGCCGGGTTTGAACCCACCACCCTCGGTATATGGGGCCAGCGCCCTACCGACTGAGCCACAGGTGCCGCCCTTCTCAACTGAGATCTTACAAGTCAGAATGAACTTGGGTCCCAAGTCTTCTCAAACAGAATAATAGTTAACCTAGTATTTTGTATCTTGTATAACTAAGTATTTTATATGAAAGAGAAAAAAAGACTTTCTCAAACAAGCAAACAGTGAGGAATTTGATAAGAACAGATCTGCCCTGCAACAAATACTCAGACCTGCATTATATATCAATCAGCACATTAGACACCCACCAGTATAAAATTATCCCAATGTTAAAGTTCAGAGTCCAGATACCACAAAGCTTCAAGAAGTAAAATAAAGCAGTAAAGTTCTACTCAAAGCAATGAGTGGAAATCTACCCCATTTATTAATTTTTTTTCAGTAAATGTAATTGGATTGAACTCTCCTCTCAAGAGATATAGGCGGCATGAATGGTTGAAAAGAACATAAGCCAGTATCTTCTGTCTCCAGGAAACACATATAATCCACAAGAACTCAATCAGAGTCAAGGTGAAGGGATGGAAAGCAACATTCCATTCAAATGCAAACTAAAAGAAAGCTACTGTAGCCATTCTCATATCAGATAATAGATTTCAAAGCAACAAAAGTAAAGAAAGACAAAAATGGTCATTGTAAAGGGAACGAATCAACAATAAGAGATAAAAATTATAGAGGCAGAGCATGATGGCAGATGGGACGGACATGTAGCCCACCTCTCCCAGGTCATCAGGTGAGAGGAAGGGGGGTCTGGACCTTTTCCCCGTGTGAATTGTTGGTGTGGACAGACAGCTGGAGATGTGCAGCGAATTGGCGGACTTCTGTATATGAGGTGTAATTTAAAACCACGAAGAGAGATTTTGTAGAGATTTTTGCTGGCCAGCAGGCCCAACCCTCACGGAGGTCAGTAGCTTGCAATTCCTGGCAAAACCCAATTGACGAAAATTTATTCCTGAGCCAAGTTTAATGACCTGAAAGGGGTCCTGCTCAGAGCCACAAGGGGCTAGGCAACCCGATGGAAAATTGAAGGGAAGGGATCTGCCGGGAAACAGACATTTTGAATTGTCTGAAACGGCGGACACCTTCCCCCAGAACAACAGGAGTGATTAAATACACTGGACCATTCCTGGTGGGGAATATTGGTGTGGGCTGGCAGTTCAGGCTGTTTGGTGAACTGGTGGGTGGCTGGACTCAAAATTCCAGATTCAAAAGTGAGACTCTGAGCCACAAAAACTGAGGATAAGGTCTCCGTGCAGCCGCCGGAGCCAGCAGCAGCTAAAGCCAGTGGCAGCCAGCACCCTCACCCACAGCCAATTGCAGTTGCCAGTTTACAGGAGAACGTGGGAGCAGAGTGGAAAGATTTGTGAAGCGTGGATTCCTGCACTGAGTTGGGAGGTCAGATAGGAGTGCTATCTGGAACAGAGCGGCTGAGATTCAACAATAACTAGGTAATAAACTTTTACAGAAACTCCAAAATGGCCATCGGCCAAGTAGGGTAGTTACCATGGTAACAGTGTAAACTGTGAACCAGGTATAAGTCTGGGAACCACTCACAGCGCCACCTGGTGTCCAGAAAGTATATTGCATTATAAATATATTTCTATGAAAGTTGATCCTTACGTGATACATACAGATGTATATTTCTACATATATACAAGAATAATATTTTTGTGGTTGGTGCTTTTCTTTTTTTTTTCCTCATCACTTTCTTGGAGGAGCTATTGTTAATTTTATTATTATTATTATTATATATATATATTTTTTATTTTTATTGTTTCTATTTTTAACTTTTTCTGTCTTCTTTTATAACTTTTTTATGACAACACTTTTTTTTATCCTTTTCCCTTCTCTCTTCCTCTTCTTCCCTACTTATGGTTTCTGAGAGTGCTTACATCAGATTTTTAGAGGTTTTTTTGTTTGGTCATTTTGTTTGTTTTTTAACTTTTTTTCCATTTATCTTAAAATTATTATTATTTTTATTGTAGTTTTTTTGTTGTTGCCTGTATGTCAATGTGTTTCTGATTGTCCATCTGTGAGCTTGTGTGTCTGGTAGCCTTTTTATCTGTCTATTTGCTCATCTGGCTTCAATGAGTTTGGTGTTTTGCTAAATTCTCCGGTGGGCTATTTTCCCTAACTCCAATTTTCACATTCAACAAGAACAAGCAGGAGGTTAGAGCTGACAGCTAACTGTGCTGCAAATACAAACCTGCAGGAGTAACGACAGGGCCCAAGGTACAGGTTCTGGGAACTCAAAACACCTTCTCTTCAGCAGGGGAATTTAGCAGGTAGAGAAACAAATTCCCACAAAGTTGTTCTGTTCTGTCAGTAACATCAGTCAGGGGCAGGGCTGGAACTGAGTGAACACCCCCCAGCCTCCATCAAGTGCCCGAGGTTGTCAGGCCTCACCTCTCCCTGCTGGATAGAGACAGAGAGAAGCGGCCTGGTTGAGCACATATACATTTCCTTATGATTCAGGCAGGTGCAAATCCCTGGAGTATCTGCTCACTGGAGGCAACTGGATCACAGCTCTGTGAGGCTATCACTGACTGGGTGTGACAGAGGTACAAGGTGGGGAAGGAGGCATCAACTTTCCCATACTAATATATTTGCTGGGTGGGTCCTCCTAAAATCACAGAGCACCAGAGCAAGTCATATTTGAGTTGTCAACAGACCCCTGCAATCCAGTTGCCAGAGACATTTTAAGCTCTCCCACGTCAGACAGGTGCTGACTGAGACAATTGATTTGGATGTTTTGAACTGAGCCAATCACCTGAGGATTATTCAAGTGGTGCCCTGGGTGTGTGGTTGTAGGAAGGTTTGATTTTCCTTTTCCAATTGTTGGCTGTGGGGGGCGGGTTGACTTAATTGCTGGTATTTCTCCATAGCTGAGACATCAACCCAAGGTAACTGTTTCACTAGGGTCAGACAGAGGCCAGCTGAAAACAAGACAGAACCATTTAGCCCCACCACACCAAACAGATCCTCAGTTTCTCAGGCCATAGCACTGTACAGATCCTCGACAAACCTCCAGGGGAAAAGTCAAATGGTGTAATATAATCATGAGGCGGAATCAGTGGAAAAACTCTGGTAACATGCATAACCAGAATAGATCAACAGCCCCCCCCCCCCAGCCTGCCCCAAGGAAAGATATGGCAGATGTAACTGAAGATCTCATTCATAAACAACTAGCTGAAATGTCAGAAATCAAATTCAGAATTTGGATTGTAAACAAAATTAATAGAATGGAGGAAAATTTGGAATTAGAAATACGAAGAGCAATTCAAAAGTGAGAATTAGAAATTCGAGGAGAAATTGAAAAGTTGTCTCAAGAATTTAATGAATTTAAAGACAAAACCACCAAAGATTTTGATGCACTGAAGCAAGAATTTGCAGCCCTCAAAGATCTGAAAAATACAGTAGAATCCCTCAGTAACAGAGTGGAGCAAGCAGAAAAAAGGATCTCTGACATTGAAGACAAAGCTTTTGAACGCTCCCAAACTCTCAAGGAGGGAGAGAAATGGAGAACAAAAATGGATCATTCTCTCAGAGAGCTGTGGGATAATTCAAAGAAGGGTAATATCTGCCTCATTGGAATCCCTGAAAGTGATGAAGTGGCTTCACAAGGCACTGAGACCCTTCTCCATGAAATTATATAAGAGAATTTTCCAGACATGACAAGAGATTCTGAAATTCAGATAGAAGACAGTTTCAGAACCTCAGCACGACTAAATCCCAATAAGACATCCCCCAGGCATATCATAATTAACTTCACTAAAGTTAATATGAAGGAGAAAAGTCTCAAAGCAACCAGACATAAAAAAATCCATTACCTACAAAGGGAAGAATATTAGAATGACTGAAGATCTCTCTGCTGAAATTTTCAAGCCAGAAGAGGGTGTTCATCGACTTTTAATATCCTAAAACAAAATAACTTTCAACCCCAGATCCTGTATTCAGCTAAACTTAGTTTCATTTATGATGGAGAAATTAAATACTTTAATGACATTCATACATTGAAGAAATTTGCCCTAACCAAACAGGCTCTTCAGGATATTCTCAGACCTATCCTCCATAATGACCAGCCCAATCCTCTACCACAAAAGTAAACTCACTCAGAAACTTTTGATCAAACTCCAACTTCCACAGTGGCGAAAGGATTAAAAATGTCCACTGGACTTTTGAAAAACTCGATACCCCAAATTTTACCAGACGTATCAATAATCTCCATTAATGTGAATGGCTTAAACTGTCCTCTAAAGAGGCACAGGTTAGCTGACTGGATACAAAAACTCAGGCCAGATATTTACTGCATACAAGAGTCACATCTTACCTTAAAAGATAAATATAGACTCAGGGTGAAAGGATGGTCATCCATATTTCAGGCAAATGGTAACCAGAAAAAAGCAGGTGTTGCAATTCTATTTGCAGACACAACAGGCTTTAAACCAACAAAAGTAAGGAAGGATAAGAATGGTCACTTCATATTTGTTAAGGGTAATACTCAATATGATGAGATTTCAATTATGAATATTTATGCACACAACCACAATGCACCTCAATTTATAAGAGAAACTCTAACAGACATGAGCAACTTGATTTCCTCCAGCTCCATAATAGTCAGAGGATAGATCCTCCAATAAGAAGCTGAGCAAAGAAATTTTAGATTTAAACCTAACCATCCAACATTTGGATTTAGCAGACGTCTACAGAACATTTCATCCCAACAAAACTGAATACACATACTTCTCATCAGCCCATGGAACATACTCCAAAATCAATCACATCTTAGGTCACAAGTCTAACCTCAGTAAATTTAAAGGAATAGAAATTATTCCATGCATCTTCTCGGACCACCATGGAATAAAAGTTGAACTCAGTAACAACAGGAACCTGCATACTCATACAAAAACATGGAAGTTAAATAACCTTATGTTGAATGATAGTTGGGTCAGAGATGAGATTAAGAAGGAAATTGCCAAATTTTTGGAACAAAACAACAATGAAGACACAAATTATTAGAACCTCTGGGATACCGCAAAGGTAGTCTTAAGAGGGAAATTTATAGTACTGCAAGCCTTCCTCAAGAGAACGGAAAGAGAGGAAGTGAACAAGTTAATGGGACATCTCAAGCAACTGGAAAAGGAAGAACATTCCAACCCCAAACCCAGCAGAAGAAAAGAAATAACCAAAATTAGAGCAGAATTAAATGAAATTGAAAACAAAAGAATTATACAACAGATCAATAAATCAAAAAGTTGGTGTTTTGAAAAGATCAATAAAATAGATAAACCTCTGGCTAACCTAATCAGAAAAAAAAAGTAAAATCTCTAATCTCATCAATCAGAAACGACAAAGATGAAATAACAACAGACTCCTCAGAAATTCAAAAATCCTTAATGAATATTACAAGAAACTTTATTCTCAGAAATATGAAAATCTGAAGGAAATTGACCAATACTTGGAAGCACATCACCTTCCAAGACTTAGCCAGAATCAAGTGGAAACATTGAACATGCCAATATCAAGTTCTGAAATAGCATCAACCATATGAAATCTCCCTAAAAAGAAATGCCCAGGACCAGATGGCTTCTGTCAGAAGTCTACCAAACCTTTAAAGAGGAACTAGAACCTATATTACTCAACCTGTTCCAAATGTAGAAAAAGAAGGAAGACTACCCAACACATTCTATGAAGCAAACATCACCCTGATCCCAAACCAGGAAAAGACCCAACAAGAAAAGAAAATTATAGACCAATATCACTAATGAATATAGATGCAAAAATATCCAACAAGATCCTAACAAACAGAATCCAGCAACACATCAAACAAATTATACATCATGACCAAGTCAGTTTTATCCCAGGGTCTCAGGGCTGGTTCAATATATGTAAATCTATAAATATAATTCAGCACATAAACAAATTAAAAACCAAAGACCATATGATTCTCTCAAGTGATGCAGAAAACTTTTGATAATGTCCAGCATCCCTTCATGATCAGAACACTTAAGAAAATTGGTATAGAAGGGACATTTCTTTTCTTTTTTTTTTTTTTTTTTTGTGTTTTTTGGCCGGGGCTGGGTTTGAACCCGCCACCTATGGCATATGGGACCGGCGCCCTACTCCTTGAGCCACAGGCGCCACCCAGAAGGGACATTTCTTAAACTGATAGAGGCCATCTACAGCAAACCCACAGCCAATATTGTATTGAATGGAGTTAAATTGAAAACATTTCCACTCAGATCAGGAACCAGACAAGGTTGCCCATTGTCTCCACTGCTCTTTAACATTGTAATGGAAGCTTTAGCCATCGCAATTAGGGAAGAAAAGGTGATCAAGGGTATCCATATAAGGTCAGAAGAGATCAAACTTTGACTCTTCTCAGATGATATGATTGTATATCTGGAAAACACCAGAGATTCTACTACAAAACTCTTAGAAATGATCCAGGAATACAGGAGTGTCTCAGGTTACAAAATTAACATTCATAAATCAGTAGTCTTTATGTATACCAACAATAGTCAAGCTGAAAAAAACAGTTAAGGACTCTATTCCATTCACAGTAGTGCCAAAGAAGATGAAATATTTGGGAGTTTATCTAACAAAGGACGTGAAATATCTCTATAAAGAGAACTATGAAACTCTATAAAAAGAAATAGCTGAAAATGTTAACAAATGGAAAAACATAGCATGCTCATGGCTGGGAAGAATCAACATTGTTAAAATGTCCACACTACCCAAAGCAGTATACAATTTTAATGCAATCCCTATTAAAGCTCCACTGTTATACTTTAAAGATCTTGAAAACATAAAACTTCGTTTTATATGGAATCATAAAAAACCTCGACTAGCCAAGACATTACTCAGAAATATAAACAAAGCAGGAGGAATCACGCTACCAGACCTCAGACTATACTATAAATTGATAGTGAACAAAACAGCATGGTACTGGCACAGAAACAGAGAGGTAGTTATATGGAACAGAATAGAGAACCAAGAGATGAGTCCAGCTACTTACCGTTGTTTGATCTTTGACAAGCCAATTAAAAACATTCAGTGAGGAAAAGATTCCCTATTTAACAAATGGTGCTGGGTGAACTGGCTGGCAACCTGTAGAAGCCTGAAACTGGACCCACACCTTGCACTATTAACTAAGATAGACTCTCACTGGATTAAAGATTTAAACTTAAGACATGAAACTATAAAAATACTAGAAGAGAGTGCTGGGAAAATCCTTGAAGAAATCAGTCTGGGTGAGTATTTCATGAGGAGGATCCCCTGGGCAATTGAAGCAGCTTCAAAAATACACTACTGGGACTTGATCAAACTAAAAAGCTTCTGCACAGCCAAGAACAAAGTAAGTAAAGCAAGCAAACAGCCCTCAGAGTGGGAGAAGATATTTGCAGGTTATGTCTCTGACAAAGGTTTAATAACCAGAATCCACAAAGAACTCAAATGTATAAGCAAGAAAAGAACAAGTGATCCCATTGCAGGCTGGGCAAGGGACTTGAAGAGAAACTTCTCTGAAGAAGACAGGCGCACGGCCTACAGACATATGAAAAAGTGCTCAACATCTTTAATCATCACAGAAATGCAGATCAAAACTACTTTAAGATACCACCTAACTCCAGTAAGATTAGCCCAAATAACAAAGTCCCAAGACCAGAGATGTTAGCATGAATGTGGAGAAAAGAGATCACTTCTACACTGATGGTGGGAAGGCAAATTAATACATTCTTTTTGGAAAGGTGTTTGGAGAACACTTAGAGATCTAAAAATAGATCAGCCATTCAATTCTATAATTCCTCCATTAAGTATATACCAAGAAGGCCAAAAATCACATTATAACAAAGATATTTGTACCAGAATGTTTATTGCAGCCCAATTCATATTTGATAAGTCATAGAAAAAGCCCAAGTGCCCATCGATCTACAAATGGATTAATAAATTGTGGTATATGTGCACCATGGAATACTATGCAGTCTTAAAGAAAGAGGGAGACTTTACCTCTTTCATGTTTACATGAATGGAGCTGGAACATGTTCTTAGTAAATATCTCAAGAATGGAAGCAAAAGTATCCAATGTACTCAGTCCTACTATGAAACTAATTAATGGCTTTCATATGAAAGCTATAACCCAGTTATAACCTAAGAATATGGGGAAGGGTGAGAGGGAGGGGAGGGGGGGAGAGGATTTTCAGAGGGAGAGTGACTTCTGGGATTATACCTGTGGTGCATTTTACAAGGGTGCATGTGAAACTTAGTAAGTGTAGAATATAAATGTCTTAATGCAATTACTAAGAAAATGCCAGGAAGTCCATGTTAACCCGTGTGATGAGAATGTGTCAAACTGTTTATAAAACCAGTGTATGGTGCCCCATGATCACATTAATGTACACAGCTATGATTTAATAATAATAACAAAGAGATATAAATTATAAAACTTAAGCACCTATCACAAGGGCACTTAGATTTATAAAGCAAACCATACTAGATCTAAACAAAATGATAAACAGCAACATTGTGGTAGCTGGCAACTTCAAAACTCCACTGACAAAACTGGACAGATCTTCCAAACAGAAAATAAATTAAAAAATAGGAGTTAAATCAGACTCTAGAGCAAATTGGCCTAATAGACATTCATAGAACACTCTACCCCCAAACTACTGAATATATATTCTTATCAGCACATGAAATATTCTCCAAGATTGATCACATCTTATGCCACAAAACATAACTCAAAAAATTCAAGAAACTAATAAAATAGAAATTAGATCATGTATCTTCACACACCACAGTGGAATAAAATTAGAAATCCACTCCCAACCGAAATACTCAATTCTAAAAAAAGTTGTGAAAATTAGACAATCTGCTGCTGAACAATTATTGGGTCAAGGAGTAAATTAAGATGGAATCTATAAGATTCATTAAATAAATAACAAAGGGGACACATATTATTAAAATCTGTTGGTTTCAGCAAAAAGCAGACCTACAAGGAAAATCCATAACCTTAAATGCCTACATCAAAAAATAAAATAAAAAATAGAGAGATCACAAATCAATAATCTAACAAATCACCTCAAGGAACTAGAAAAGGAAGAATAAACCAATCCCAAACCCAGCAAAAGAAAAGAAATAACTCTGGTCAGAGAGAACTAAATGAAATTGATAAAAAAGAAATAATGTAATTAACAAAACAAAAAGTTGGTTCTTTGAAACTAAAACAAAATTGACCTCTTGCTAGATTAACCAAAAATAGAAAAGAAAGAACTCCAATAAACTCAATCAGAAGTAAAAAAGAAGATATTACAACTGATACAACATTCCCACATTTATTACAGCACTATTCACAATAGCCAAGATATAAAATCAACCTGTATTCATCAACCAGATGAATGGATAAATAAAATGTGGTGTATATTCACAAAGAAATATTATTCAGACATAAAAAAGAGTAAAATCTCATTGCTCATGGCTACATGAATGAGCCTGGAGGACATTATGTTAAGTGAAATATGCTGACCACAGAAAGAATATATTGCATATTTTCACTCATACGTGGGAGCTAAAAAGTGGATCTCATAATTATTCAGAGTAGATTAGTGAATTTCCACAGCTAATGAAGCTTGATGAATGAAGGGAAAAATATAGAAATGTATTTATTACCAGTGTACTATACACTTAAAAATGGTAAAGATGGTAAATTATATATGTATATTTTACCTCAATAATACTATGTTTTCTTTGCATTATTATTACTATCAAGGTAATATATACATATATAATTATATATATATATATAATGTATATAAAACAACTATCTGATTTCCCTATTTCTACCTCTATCACCTTGTTAAACTTTTCTATATTTTTACAATTTTTAAAAAATCTTTTTATTTTTATTTTTATTTTTTTTTTTTTTTTTTTTACCCACCCCCCCCTTTCCCACTTCCCCCTATTGTTAAGTTGTAGCTGGGTTATAGCTTTCATGTGAGAGTCCCAAATTAGTTTCATAGTAGGGCTGTGTACATTGGATATTTTTTCTTCCATTCTTGGGATACTTTACTAAGAAGAATATGTTCCAGCTCCATCCATGTAAACATGAAAGAGGTAAAGTCTCCATCTTTCTTTAAGGCTGCATAGTATTCCATGGTATACATATACCACAATTTATTAATCCATTCGTGGATCGATGGGCACTTGGGCTTTTTCCATGACTTAGCAATTATGAATTGGGCTGCAATAAACATTCTGGTACAAATATCTTTGTTATGTTGTGATTTTTGGTCTTCTGGGTATATGCCCAGCAGAGGAATTACAGGATTGAATGGCAGATCTATTTTTAGATCTCTGAGTGTTCTCCATATATCCCTCCAAAAGGAATGTATTAATTTGCATTCCCACCAGCAGTGCAGAAGTGTTCCCTTTTCTCCGCATCCACGCCAACATCTCTGGTCTAGAGATTTTGTGATATAGGCTAGTCTCATTGGAGTTAGATGATATCTCAAAGTAGTTTTGATTTGCATTTCTCTGATGATTAAAGATGATGAGCATTTTTTCATATGTCTGAAGGCCGTGCGCCTGTCTTCTTCAGAGAAGTTTCTCTTCAAATCCCTTGCCCAGCCTGCGATGGGATCCCTTGTTTTTTTCTTGCTGATGCGTTTGAGTTCTCTGTGGATTCTGGTTATTAAACCTTTGTCAGAGTTATACCCTGCAAATATCTTCTCCCATTCTGAGGGCTGTCTGCTTGCTCTGCTTACTGTGTTCTTAGCTGTGCAGAAGCTTTTTAGTTTGATCAAGTCCCAGTAGTGTATTTTTGAAGCTGCTTCAATTGCCCGGGGGGTTTTCCTCATGAAATACTCACCCAGACCAATTTCTTCAAGGGTTTTCCCTGCATTCTCCTCTAGTATTTTTATAGTTTCATGTCTTAAGTTTAAATCTTTAATCCAATGAGAGTCTATCTTAGTTAATGGTGAAAGGTGTGGGTCTAATTTCAGTCTTCTGCAGGTTGCCAGCCAGTTCACCCAGCACCATTTGTTAAATAGGGAATCTTTTCCCCACTGAATGTTTTTAATTGGCTTGTCAAAAATCAAATAGCGGTAAGTAGCTGGATTCATCTCTTGGTTCTCTATTCTATTCCAGATATCTACTTCTCTGTTTTTGTGCCAATACCATGCTGTTTTGATCACTATCGATTTGTAGTAAAGTCTGAGGTCTGGTAGTGTGATTCCTCCTGTTTTGTTTTTATTTCTGAGTAATGTCTTGGCTATTCGAGGTTTTTTCTGATTCCATATAAAACGAAGTAATGTTTTTTCAAGATCTTTAAAATATGACAGTGGAGCTTTAATAGGGAGTGCGTTGAAAGTATATATTGCTTTGGGTAGTATGGACATTTTGATAATGTTGATTCTTCCTAGCCATGAGCATGGTATGTTTTTCCATTTGTTAACATTTTCAGCTATTTCTTTTCTTAGAGTTTCATAGTTCTCTTTATAGAGATCTTTCACGTTTTTTGTTAGGTAAATTCCCAAATATTTCATCTTCTTTGGCACTACTGTGAATGGGATAGAGTCCTTAACTGCTTTTTCAATTTGACTGTTGTTGGTGTATATAAAGGCTACCGATTTATGAATGTTGATTTTGTAACCTGAGACGCTGCTGTATTCCTTGATCACTTCTAGGAGTTTTGTAGTAGAGTCCCTAGTGTTTTCCAGATACACAATCATATCATCTGCGAAGAGCGAGAGTTTGATCTCTTCTGACCCTATATGGATACCCTTGATCGCCTTTTCTTCCCTAATTGCGGTGGCTAAAACTTCCATTACAATGTTGAAAAGCAATGGAGACAATGGGCAGCCTTGTCTGGTTCCTGATCTGAGTGGAAATGATTCCAATTTAACTCCATTCAATATGATATTGGCTGTGGGTTTGCTGTAGATAGCCTCTATCAGTTTAAGAAAAGTCCCTTCTAGACCAATTTTCTTGAGTGTTCTGATCATGAAGGGATGCTGGATATTATCAAAAGCTTTTTCTGCATCAATTGAGAGAATCATATGGTCTTTGTTTTTTAATTTGTTTATGTGCTGAATTACATTTATAGATTTACGTATATTGAACCAGCCTTGAGACCCTGGGATAAAACCAACTTGGTCATGATGTATAATTTGTTTGATGTGTTGCTGGATTCTGTTTGTTAGGATCTTGTTGAATATTTTTGCATCTATATTCATTAGTGATATTGGTCTATAATTTTCTTTTCTTGTTGGGTCTTTTCCTGGTTTGGGGATCAGGGTGATATTTGCTTCATAGAACGTGTTGGGTAGTCTTCCTTCTTTTTCTACATTTTGGAACAGGTTGAGTAATATAGGTACTAATTCCTCTTTAAAGGTTTGGTAGAATTCTGATGTGAAACCATCTGGTCCCGGGCTTTTCTTTTTAGGGAGGTTTTGTATAGTTGATGCTATTTCTGAACTTGATATGGGTCTGTTCAACATTTCCACTTGATTCTGGTTAAGTCTTGGAAGGTGGCGTGCTTCCAAGTATTGGTCTATTTCCTTCAGATTTTCATATTTCTGAGAATAAAGTTTCTTGTAATATTCATTAAGGATTTTTTGGATTTCTGATGAGTCTGTGGTTATTTTGTCTTTGTTGTTTCTGATTGATGATATTAGAGATTTTACTCTTTTTTTCCTGATTAGGTTGGCCAGAGGTTTATCTATTTTATTGACCTTTTCAAAAAACCAGCTTTTTGATTTATTGATCTGTTGTATTATTCTTTTGTTTTCAATTTCATTTAATTCTGCTCTAATTTTGGTTATTTCTTTTCTTCTACTGGGTTTGGGGTTGGAATGTTCTTCCTTTTCCAGTTGCGTGAGATGTCCCATTAAGTTGTTAACTTCCTCTCTTTCCGTTCTCTTGAGGAAGGCTTGCAGTGCTATAAATTTCCCTCTTAGAACTGCCTTTGCAGTGTCCCAGAGGTTCTGATAGCTTGTGTCTTCATTGTCATTTTGTTCCAAAAAATTGGTGATTTCTTTCTTAATCTCATCTCTGACCCAGCTATCATTCAGCATAAGGTTATTTAACTTCCATGTTTTTGTATGGGTATGCAGATTCCTGTTGTTACTCAATTCAAGTTTTATTCCATGATGGTCCGAGAAGATGCACGGAATAATTTCTATTCCTTTAAATTTACTGAGGTTAGACTTGTGACCTAAAATGTGATCAATTTTGGAGTAAGTTCCGTGGGCTGATGAGAAGTATGTGTATTCAGTTTTGTTGGGATGAAATGTTCTGTAGATGTCTGCTAAATCTAAATATTGGATGGTTAGGTTTAAATCTAAGATTTCTTTGCTCAGCTTCTTTCTGGAGGATCGATCCAACACTGCCAAGGGAGTGTTGAAATCTCCAACGATTATGGAGCTGGAGGAAATCAAGTTACTCATGTCTGTTAGAGTTTCTCTTATAAATTGAGGTGCATTCTGGTTGGGTGCATAGATATTAATAATTGAGATCTCGTCATATTGAGTTATACCCTTAACAAATATGAAGTGACCATTCTTGTCCTTCCTTACTTTTGATGGTTTAAAGCCTACTGTATCTGCAAATAAAATTGCAACACCTGCTTTTTTCTGATTACCATTTGCCTGAAATATGGATGACCATCCTTTCACCCTGAGTCTGTATTTGTCTTTTAAGTTGAGATGTGACTCTTGTATGCAACAAATATCTGGCTTAAGTTTTTGTATCCAGTCAGCTAACCTATGCCTCTTTAGAGGACAGTTTAAGCCATTCACATTGATGGAGAGTAAGGATAAGTCTGGTGGAATTTTGGGTATCGAGTTTTTCAAAGGTCCAGTGGACATTTTTAATCCTTTCGCCAGTGTGGAAGTTGGAGTTTGATCCGAAGTTTCTGAGTGAGTTTACTTTTGTGGTATAGGATTGGGTTGGTCATTGTGGAGGATAGGTCTGAGAACATCCTGAAGAGCTGGTTTACTTATGGCAAATTTTTTCAACATATGAATGTCATTGAAGTATTTAATTTCTCCATCATAGATGAAACTCAGTTTAGCTGGATACAAGATCCTGGGTTGAAAGTTTTTTTGCTTTAGGAGATTAAAAGTTGATGACCAGCCTCTTCTTGCTTGAAAAGTTTCAGCAGAGAGATCTGCAGTTATTCTAATATTCTTACCTTTGTACGTTATAGTTTTCTTTCGCCGGGCTGCTTTGAGAATCTTCTCTTTCATGTTAACTTTAGTGAAGCTAATTATGATATGTCTGGGAGATGGCTTTTTGGGGTTGAATCGTGCTGGGGTTCTGAAGCTGTCTGCTATCTGAATTTCAGATTCTCTAGGCATGTCTGGAAAATTTTCTTTCATAATTTCATGTAGAAGGGCCTCTGTGCCCTTGGCTGCCACGTCATCAGCCTCCGAAATTCCTATAACCCTTATGTTATGTTTTTTCGAATTATCTGAGAGCTCTCTGAGTGAGTGATCCGTTTTTGCTCTCCATTTCTCTTCCTCTTTGAGAGATTGGGAGCGTTCGAAGACTTTATCTTCAATGTCAGAAATCCTTTCTTCTGCTTGCTCCATTCTGTTACTGAGGGATTCTACTGTATTTTTCATATCTTTGAGGGCTGTAAGTTCTTGTTTCAGTGTGTCTAAGTCTTTGGTGGTTTTGTCTTTAAATTCGTTAAATTCTTGAGACAGTTTTTGAATTTCTCCACGAATTCCTAATTCCATTTTATTAATCTTGTCTGCAAACCAAATTCTGAATTCGACTTCTGACATCTCAGCCAGTTGTTTATGAATGGGATCTTCAATCACATCTGCCGTATCTTTTCTTGGGGGGGTTGATCTATTCTGGTTATTCATGTTACCAGAGTTTTTCCGCTGATTCCGCCCCATGGTTTACTCCCTTTGGTTTTTCCCCTGGGGTTTTATCGAGGGCCCGTACAGTGTTGTGGCCTGAGAAACTGGGGCCCTGTCTGGTGTGGTGGAGCAAAGTGGTTCTGTCTTGTTTTCAGCTGGTTTCTGTTCTATCCTATTGCAACTTCTACTCTGGCTTGAAGTCTCAGCTGTGTGGAAAAATCAGCAATTAAGTCACCCCGCCTGCCCACCTCTGGCCCCAGTTGGAAAAGGAGAATCAAACCTTCCTACAATCGCACACCCAGGGTACCACCTGAAAAGTCCTCAGTCTATTAGCCCAGTTCAAAAGGTCCGAATCAACTGTCTCAATCGGCACTTGTCTCAGGTGGAAGGGTTCAAGAGGTCTCTGGGAACTGGATCACAGGGGCCTGGTGACTCCTCTGAGACAGCTCACTCCAGTGCAGCGTGGAGTCAGGAGGAGCCACCCCGCAAACAGAGCAGTCTGGGAAGGTTGACGTCTCCTTCCCCACTTTGCCCCTCCGTCGGACCCAGTCACTGGTATCTCTGCAGATGGCTAACCCAGTTGCCTGCAGTGAACAGACACTCCAGGGGTTTGCACCTGCCTGAATCGCGAGGAAGTCTGCCAGGCCCCCGCAGACTGCCGCTATCTAGCAGGAGGAGATGGGGCCTGACATCTTTGAGTGTTTGATGCAGGTGATGGGAAGGAGGTGTTCACTCAGGCTTAGCCCCGTCCCTGATGGATGCTGCTAACAGAACAGAACAGAACAGACAACTTTGTGAGGTTCTGTCTCTGTTCCTGTCGTCGCCTACAGGAGACGGGCTGTTTTGAGTTCAAACGTCTTTGCTGCTGGAGAATTGCGTCTGAACACCTCTCTGGGTCGGCCCCGCCCTGGAGGCTTCCGGGTTTGTGAGCCGTGTCACCGGTGGCCTCCTCTGGTTGCCCAGGGAGACAGGGGGTGTGGCCTCAGAATATCCAGAAGTGAGCGTTCTGCCGTTAAAGAAAAAACGGCTGTTGATCTACCTCCAGGGAACTGCTGCTCTGGTGTGGGCACTCAGGCGACCCTTTTCTCCTCTGTCCCGCGCCCCAGAGTCAGCACTGAGCGGCCGCAGTTTGTGCTGGGTCCACACCCCTTAAGAGATCCCCCAAGAATCAGAACTCTTGGGGGATGGGCGCCCAGACCCGGATTGGGAGTGGGGCGGGGGGAAGCTAGAGTTTCATTCAGTTTCACGCAATACTACGGTCCGGGGAGGGCTCCTGCACTGCACCGCAGGGAAGTGCCGCCAAGGCTTGATTTCCCCTCAGCGGAGTGCCCTCTCCTCGCTCACGTATCCCAGAGTCAGCGCTGACCTGACGCAGCTCCGGCACTGTGCACTCCCCTCGAGAAATCACCCAAGGAGCCGAACTCCGGAGGGATAGGCCCTCAGACCCCGAGTGAGAGTAGGGGCTCTCAGCTCTCAGCGGGGAGGCCAGAGTCTTATTCAGTCTTGTGCCCGGGGAGGGCTCCTGCACTGCACTGCAGGGAAGTGCCGCCAAGGCTTGATTTCCCCTCAGCGGAGTGCCCTCTCCTCGCTCACGTATCCCAGAGTCAGCGCTAACCTGACGCAGCTCAGGCACTGTGCACTCCCCTCGAGAAATCACCCAAGGAGCCGAACTCCTGGGGGATAGGCCCTCAGACCCCGAGTGAGAGTAGGGGTTCTCAGCTCTCAGCGGGGAGGCCAGAGTCTGATTCAGTCTTGGGCCCCGTATGCCCGGGGAGGGTTGGTGCACTGCACCGCAGGGAAGTGCCGCGAGGCGTGACTCCCCCTCAGCCCGGTGCCCTCTCCTCACTCGGCGCGCCTCAGAGTCAATGCTGACCAGACACAACTCGGGGACTGTCCACTCCCCTTGAGAAATCACCCAAGGATCCGAAGTCCTGGGGGACAGGCCTCCAGACCTCAGTGGGCGGGAGGGGAGCGCCGGGGATTCAGGGTTGCCGGCAAAGGATTCCCAAAGTTTTATTCAGCCCTATGTCTGGCAGGAGAACGCCACGGCACCCCAGTAGGGGAGGTAGGTCCAGTTTTTAGAAGGTCTCTCCCGTGGAGTATAGTGGGAGGGGCTTTAATTTCTGCCCACTTGTTCAATTGTGGGGCTACAGAGCCGGTCTCATGGGGGAGGGGGACTCCCGTCCGCTTGGTGGTGGATTTTGTACCTTTTGTTTGCGTCCTTGTGATCACAACTTGCCTCAGCGGTGTTGATGTGCGTTCTTCAGCCTTCTCTCTTGGTGAGGCTCAAGTCCACCAGGATACTTACTAAATTCCTGTCCCTTAACTCTCCTTCTGGACGGGAGCCTTTGTTGAAAGCTGGCTTCAGTCCGCCATCTTGTCTCTCAGTCCCCCTTTTTATTTTTAAATTCAGGGAAATGTATTGATGTTACATGACAAGGTGGGGCTCCTTAGGCCCCTCCCATTCTTTAGGGGGTCTGGTGTGGAAACTATGTCGAGAGGAGATTCTTAGTGAGGTGGGGGATTGAGTAGGCAGGGGTACCCCAGCAGCTAAGGGCCTTTCTCTTCCTCTTGTGCTCTGGCTGGGGCTGTTGGTCTGGGGGTTCTTACTCCTTGGAGGCCATGTGGGCCATAAGGTCCACCACTCTGTTGCTGTAGCCAAATTCATTATCATACCAGGTAATGAGTTTGACAAAGTGGTCATTGAGGGCCATGCCAGCCCCAGCATCAAAGGTGGAAGAATGGGTGTCATCTCAGAGGAGATGAAATGGTGCTTGGTGAAACCCAGGATGCCCTTGAGGGGGCCCTCTGATGCCTGCTTCACCACTTTCTTGATATTATCGTATTTGGCAGCCTTATCCAGATGGCAGATGAGATCCACGACTGAAACGTTGGCAGTGGGGACCCAGAAGGCCATGCCAGTAAGCTTCCCATTCTGCTCAGGGATGACCTTGCCCACAGCCTTGACTGTACCACTTGAGGCAGTGATGATGTTCTGGAGAGCCCGGCGACCATCATGCCACAACTTCCCAGAGGGGCCATCCACAGTCTTCTGGATGACAGTGATGGAATGGACTGTGGTCATAAGTCCCTCCACAATGCCGAAGTTGTCATGGATGACCTTGGCCAAGGGGGCTAAGCAGTTGGTGGTGCAGGAGGCATTGCTGACAATGCTGAGGCTGTTTTTGTACTTCTTGTGATTCACACCCATCACAAACACGGGGGCATCAGAAGAAGGGGCAGTGATGATGACCCTTTTGGAACCCCCCTGTAGGTGAGCCCCAGCCTTCTCCATGGTGGTGAAGATGCTAGTGGACTCCACAATATACTCAGTGCCTGCCTCGCCCCATTTGATTTTGGTGGGATCTCACTCCTGGACGATGGTTATGGGATTTCCATTGATGACAAGCTTCCCGTACTTAGCCTTGACTGTGCATGGAATTTGCCATGGGTGGAATCATACTGGAACATGTAGACCATGTAGTTGAGGTCAATGAAAGGATCATTGATGGCAACAATATCCACTTTGCCAGAGTTAAAAGTAGCCCTGGTGCCCAGGCGCCCCATACGACCTTACTTTCACTATGGTGCCTGGGGGATGCGGCTGGCGCTGCACTAGAAGAAGTGGCTGGCTGATGAATGGGAGGACCAGAGAGCCTTAAAAATCTTTTTTAATTGACATATCATTATACATATTTAAGGAGTAATATTTTAATATATACAATGTGTAGTTGTAGTGATCGAATCAAGGTAAACAGGATATTTATCATCTCAAACATTTATCAATTCCTTTGTGTTGGGACCATTCAAAATCCTCTCTTGTAGCTATTTGAAAATATACAGTAAATTATTGTTAACAATTTAACCCTACAGTTCTATGGAATACTAGAAGTTATTCCTCACCTCAAGCTGTACTTTTGTATGCTTTAAGCAACTTCTTTTTTTTTTTTTTGAAGAAAGAATCAGCTTATGCTGTTTTTTCAGTGTATTCAAATTTGTAGAATAACATGATCACTGGCTTCATAAGCGCAAAGCTCTTAAGTCGTTTGCAGTAACAAGGGCATGTTCTAGTGTGGTCAGAACTTTTGTTTGCACCTGGTGTTTCACTTGATCACTGAGTAATTTAGTGATAATTATTGTTATTTTAAAACTAAAGTATAACATCAGAGGAGGATGAGAAACACAAAACACCCTATTTCCCAGAGGGTGTAGGGAAAGTGTTTCTAAGTGGTATGATAGAATTGTTGAAAGTACATTCAACAGTTAGTTGTAGAAGCTCAGAACCTAAATCATGGAATGATTTATTCTGCAGCTCAAAAAATTAGACTTTTTTATTTCATAAAGATGGAAAATTCAAACAAAGAAAAACTAGATTTTGGACACCACGAACCAGGGTTGGGAAACTATTGTATGTGGCTAAACATGATCATTCAGGACCAAGGACAAGGGCACAGGCAGGCCTTTCCCCACTTAAATTTTTTTTTTTTTGTTTTGTTTTGTTTTTTACTTTCCTTTTAAAAATTTTTTTGTTTGTTTTTACTTTCCTTTTTGTTTTTGAGGCAGAGTCTCACTCTGTGCCCTGGGTAGAGTGCTGTGGTGTCATCATGGCTCTCAGCAACCTCTAACTCTTGGGCTCAAGTGATCCTCTTATTTCAGCCTCCCAAGTAGCTGAAACTACCAGTGCCCACTATAATGCCCGGCTAGGCTAGTTTTTCTCTTTTTAGTAGAGATAGGGTCTTGCTCTTGCTCAGGCTGGTCTTCAACTCCTGAGCTTAAGCAATCCACCTGCCTTAGCCTCTAGAGTGCTAGGATTACAGGCATGAGCCCCCATGCCTGCCTTAAATTTTTTTTTTTTTTAAAGATTCATAGCTATGCTTTTAAGTTATTCATTTACTTCATTGATTCCTTCAGAAACTACCTCTGGAGTATCCAGTATTGTGACAGAGTGACATGGAGTAGAGCTCTGCTCTCATGCAACTTGAGTTCTCTTGGGTTCTTTTGCAGTTAGCTCTGGTGTGCAAATTCCCTTCTTCTGGAGTTTGGTTCTTCCTTCAAGGTAATTCTTCTCCTATGTAAATACTTCCTGGATTCTTCACCTGCTGGTCCTCTCCCAGGATTCTCCCTGACTTTCTCAGCAACCATTATTTTACTCTATATGTCTGTGAGAGTAACTTTTTTAGTTTCCTCATGTAAGTGAGGACATGAATTATTTATCTTTCTGTGCCTGACTTACTTCACTTGAACAATGTCTTCCAGGCTTATCTATGTTGCCACAAATGATGAGATTTCACCTTTTTTAATGGCTGCATAATATTCAATTGCAGATATATATCATATTTTCTCTATCTCTTTATCTGGTAATGAACACAGGTTGGTCCCATATCTTAGCTATTGTGAATAATGCTGTAATAAACATGGAAGTGCAGAAATATCTTCAATGTACTGATTTCCTTTCCTTTAGATACATATCCAATATAGGGTCACCAGATGTTATAGTAGCTCTATTTTTTTTTTTTTGAGAAATCTCCATAGTATTTTTCATAATAGCTACACTAATTTATATCCCCAGTGATATACAAGAGTTCTCTTTCTTCCTATCCTCATCAGCATTTATTACTTTTTTTTTTGTTTTGTTTTGTTTTGCTAATAGCCATTCTAACTGGGTTAAGACAATATCTCCTTGAAGTTTTGATTTGCATGTCCCTAATGATTTGTGATGTTAAACATTTTTTTCCAGATACCATTGGCCATTTGCACGTCTTCTTTTGAGAAATGTCTTTTCAGCTCACTCACCCATTTTTAAATCAGGTAACTTTTTTGTTGTTGTTGTTGCATGGCTTTAATTTCTTATATATTCTGGGTATTAATTTCTTGTTAAATAAATAGTTTGCAAATATTTTCTCTCAGTCTGCAGGTTATCTATTCACTCTGTTGGATGTTTTCTTTGCTATGCAGATTTTTAGTGAGATACAATCCCATTTGTCTGTTTTTGCCTTTGTGGCCTGTGTTTTCAAGGTTTTATCCACAAAAAATTTCCTAGACTAATGTTCTGATGCATTTTTCCTATGTTTTTTGCTAGTAGTTTTATAGTTTCTGGTCTTACATTTAAGTTTTTAATCCACCTACAGTTGACTTTTGTGTATGGTAAGAGATAAAGATTTTGTTTCATTTTTCTGCATATGGACATTCAGTTTTCTCAAAACCATTCCTATCCAATGGATGTTCTTGGTGCCTTTGTTGAAAATCAGTTGGCTGCAAATACATGAATTTATTTCTAGGTTTCTGTTCTGTTACATTGGTTTGTGTCTGCTTTTAGGTCAGCACCATGCTATTTTAATTCCTATAGCTTCTGGAATATTTTTAATTGGGGTATATGCATCCTTTTCAATATCTTTCATTAGTTTTTGTAGTTTTTATTGTAGAGATATTTCATTTTTTGGTTAAATTTATTTTTAGGTATTTGCTATTTTTGTGGCTGTTGTAAACTGGATTGCTTTTTTCTTCAGTTAGTTTGTAATTAGTGTAATAGAAACACTATTGATTTTTGTTTATTGATTTTGTATTCTGCAAATTTACAGAATTTATTTATCTGTCTAGAGTTCTTTGCTGGATTCTTAGTCAGATCATGCCATCTGCAAACAGGGACAATCCTCTTTTCCAAATTAGATGTCTTTTGTTTCTATCTCTTCCTTATTTGCTCTGGCTAAGACTTTCTTGTTAAATTTTTTTCTTCCTCATCGTCTCTGTATTGCTTTTTTTTGTTATATCCATTCTTTTTTGGGTAATTAAGTATTCATTACTGTGAAGTTTTTGTGTTTTTCAATATCTTTCCTGAGTTTTGTCCACATCTGTTTATAACTTGTTTTTCCATTCCTATTTTTCCATCTTTGAGTTTACAATTTTTTCTGTTGTTTCAAATCAGCAATTGTTTGTTCAATGACAAATTTATTTTGAAAAGTTGTGTTACAGTATTTTTCTGCTTCATGATTTCATTGTATCAGCTTCATAATTCATTTTATCACCAAAATATTCTGATAAACATTTTGTGCTTTATAAATATCAGAATTTTTAGTGGGTATTGTGTTTCTTTTGGTTTTCTTGCTTGTTTCTGTTCACATTTATTTGTATGGCAATTTTCTGTATCAGCAATATCAAGGAAAGAGTTTTGGTGGCTAACCTTATTTTCAGAGACCTTCTAACATTGTTACAGTGAAATGTGAAAAACAAATCTTGTTGTTGTTCTGTATTTTCCTAGTCTTGATTCTATCTTGTTCCAGTAGACTCTTTTATTTTACTCCCCTTACCCTTGCTTTAAACAATCTCTTTGCCACTAAACATTTAGGGCTACTTCCTTCTTCTAAGAAACCTACCTAGTCCAAAACACTCCAAAACTAAATGGATAAAAATAACATTTTATCTGCTCATGATTTTGTGGATTAGTTGGGCAGTGCTTATCTGAGACAGCTTGTTTTTGTTTCTCATGTTATCCCCTGGGCCTAATGAAATGGTGTAATTTGTACTGGAACATCTGATATGGCTTTGGCCACTCAGTTGGAATGTCTGGAATGGTCAGAATATGAGGGTCTTTTTCTCTGATGAGACTTTATTCCCCAGGAATCATGGATTTCTTTAGGTACTTTTTGTCTCATGCATTCTCCAGAGAGGTAGTTTGATTTCTTTCCATGGTGAGTCAGAGCTCCAATGGGACACAAATGCAAGCTATAGGATCACTCGAGGTCTGGCCTCAGAAGTTACAGTCTCACTTTCACCACACATTATTTCTCAAGGCAAGTCAAAGTGCAAACTCAAATTCAAGACTCCACCTCCCAGTGAAAAGAATGCCAAAGTCACATTATCAAAAATGCATGAGAGGTGGAAGATAGTGATGGCTACCTTTGGAAACAATCTATCATGCTTCTCAAGATCAATTTCTCTAGTTCCATGTACTTTCTAGGTTCTTTCTTTCTGATATTTTAATAGTCCTTGCTCAGGCCTACCACAGCTTAGATATGTTTTTAGCATATTTCACATTAAGGTGAAACTTCTACTTCTGGAAGTGAACCCTAATTGACATTATCTATGTTCCATGTTAATGGCCCCATTGCACCTGTATCATTTTTTCTTCTGTGTCACCTCTACTTGACCTCACAGCTCTAGAGCCAACTCTGATGCTCTTGGATGATTATTTACACTTTTAAAAAGTAAATTGAAGTTTATAGAATTTGTTTCCTAGTTATGTGGCAAGTGGCCTAGTTATGCAGCAATAGGCCATTTTTCTTGCTATAGACAGGTAGATATAGGTAGATACATACATACATAGATGAAAATATACACATGTATAGAGGAATGAATTGATAGATAGATAGATAGTTTCAAACTTAAGCAGCCACCATTATTTTATTTTATCTTAAAGTTGGATCCTCCTAGTTACAAATCTGAGGCATTACAGTTATATATGTCTTTAAAAATATGGTATTTAAGTGCTGCCTTAAACATTTTTATCTATTAAAATATATATTAAAAAGCACTTATGTTTGAGAACTATGTAAAAGTATATGCAGAATTTTAAGACAATATTCAATTTAGATGTCCCTTTAGGATAATTTTTTTAATTAGAAGAACTAGAAGTAAAAGGTGGAAAGATTTCTACCAAAAGTTGTCTGTGTTTTTATTTGGCATATTGACATATTATCTCATTCAGTCGAGTAACACAAAATGCTTCCAGGTCTTGGTCACTAGCAGGGCAATGCAAGGGAAAAGTTATCTACCAAGAATATTCCTGGGGAAGTCTGTTACTTGCTAGGAGGCCCTGCCTCAGAAAGAGCATGATCTCAGAAGCATTTTAATACCTAATTAATTATTTTCATCACTTAAAAAATAATTATTTAAAAAAATTAATTATTTTTTTCTAGATTAAAATCGAGAAACATATAACACCTAGCAAGTATTACTGAATGCTATATAAATTTTAAATTTTCAAACTTTTTTTGCCCATAAAACTTTATTAGCAATCCTAATCTGAGATTTAACAATTTTCCAAACTGAATCAATTGTTCTTATTCCAAAGGTGAAATTACAGTGCACACAGCAATTAAGTGGTACTCAGTCAGTGTAGAAAGAATTTTTTCCTATTAAAGTCCTCCAGGTAACAACTGAACATTTACACTGAACTAAAGATATCCTGATCTTTTTCCTTGTCTAGGTATAGGTTGAGAGAATATGTTACCTTGGGAACAGAGGGCACTCGATTGGCCTCTCTGGAAAGAAAAATATTACTCAGTCAGGTAAATGAGCTTTCTTAAATGTCAACAGTGATTTATTTTGCTTCATTAGAACTGAAATACCTTGTTACTCAAACTATAATCTATGAATCAGCAGCATTGTTATCACTTGGGCGCCTGTTACAAATACTACATATAAAAGCTCAAGTCCTGTAGATCAGAATTTGCACTTTAACAAGATCTACAGTTTGATTTTTACTCATATTAAAGTTTGAGAATTACTGCTATAATCTGTTCTTTTTTTTTTTTTTTTTTTGTAGAGACAGAGTCTCACTTTATGGCCCTCAGTAGAGTGCCATGGCCTCACACAGCTCACAGCAACCTCCAACTCCTGGGCTTATGCGATTCTCTTGCCTCAGCCTCCCGAGTAGCTGGGACTACAGGCGCCCGCCACAACGCCCGGCTATTTTTGGTTGCAGTTTGGCCGGGGCTGGCTTTGAACCCGCCACCCTCGGTATATGGGGCCGGCGCCCTACCGAGTGAGCCACAGGCACCGCCCTATAATCTGTTCTTAAAAGACCTGACTGCACAATTAATCCCATAATAAAAGTGTTCGTTAAAGCAAGATTAAATTTACTCATAACTTATAATAAGATAATAATAAAGTCCACAATTTGACACTGTGGTTGAAACTAAACAAAGGTCAAGAAGAAGAAAACTAGCTCCCACATCTTTGCAACTGTGAACTATGCTGCTATAAATATTCAAATGCAGATATCTTTTTAAGAAAATGTCTTTTTTTCTTTTGGGAAAAGTTACAATGCACACCCTCTGGGTGATGGGCCTATATAACTTTGACTCGAAGTATTCAAAAGTAATTTATGTAACTAAAAGTTGGTATCTTTATAATATTCTGAAATTTAAAAAAATAAGACATAGCCTTTACCTCTTAAAAAATGTGCAAACTAGGGGGATGGAGCAAGTTGACTTACCAGACACATCTTCTTACCAGCTACTCATGGTAAGACAAGAGAAAGTGGTCTTCAGCCACCACTGGCTGGGGAATCTGTGCAAATGTTACTCTGGGGACACAGTGAAACAGAGACTTCAGGAGCCAATGAGGAGGTCTGGAGCTGAAAAAAACCAACACAGAAGGCAGGTGTTTGGTACAGGCAGAGGCCACCGAGTTGTCTGGCTCTCCCACAGAAGTCTGGGGATAGAAAAGAGCTATGTTGTGGTATCTTGATTTTGGGCTAGGCTGCTCACTGGAGCAGCAAGTAGACTTGAACAGTGCCCGGATACAGGGGTTGAAAGTTAGGAAGGGTGGTTCTCCATCAGCTTAGCTGCTGGCAGGGTAATACCACTGTGGGAAGACTACTTGTGCAAGAGGATCAGTCTGCAGAGTCCTAGTACAAGGCAGACTCTGGTGCTCCTGTTGAGCTCCACTGTCCATCCTTGGGGTGTACTGATCAGCCCCCACAACCACCAAGAGGACCACATTATTATCAGGGGACACTGTCTGACAGGTCTCCTGGGAAGTCTGACAAGAGCTTTGGGAATCCAGTCCTGTAGGGACTGAATGCTGATGAAGCAAAAAGGCTCAGATTGAGGGCAAAAAATTCAGGAAGACAAAATCCTGTCTCCTCTACAATTAGAAAGTGGCTTTCAACCCCCAGATACACAATAAATTCAGTGTGTATTCTCTGTCTCCTAATGTTACAGCACCAGCTGGTGTTCAGGCAATATATTGTGATATATATATATATATATATATATATATATATATATATATATATATATATTCCACATGAACACACACACAGAGGGTGGACATAAAGTTTGTGTGCAATTAAAACCAGCTGTAACATAACTTTAAATTGCATGTGAACTTTATGTCCACCCTGTATACACACACAAGCATATGTATTGTTTTGCTTTTGTAAAATTTTTTTTCTTAGTTTTTACTTATCTATTTTTTTCTCTTTTGTTGTTATTGTTGTTGTTGTTTTTGTTGTTTTTTTTGCTTTGATTGTATTTTTATTTTTTTCAATAGCAAGGTCTCTTCCATTTTTGTTACCATTTTGAGCTGTTTTATTCTCTATTTTTTATTTCTCTTCTTTTACTTTAGTGGAGACTTTTCTACTTTTCTCATATTTGCCACATAAATTCCTCATACTACAGCTAAAATATCCTTTTTTCTCTTCTTTATTTTATACAATTATATTTTTAACCTTTTAATCTATTTTTATTATTTTTTCCACTTTTGCTCTTCTCTGAGGACTAGGAGACCACAGCATTAGTCTGGCTGGGGGATCATAGTATTGGCTGATCCAAGGATGAAATGAGCTCATGGTCTTGGGTGTCCTTCTAGCATTGGCCTTTTGAAGAAGATATTGGCAGCCCCTCATTACAACTTACTGCTGATTTCTTTCTATATTTGGCACAGGTGGGGTCTTGCTTTTAGCCAGGCTGTTAAGGAGCTCCTGAGTTAGAGAGACCTGCCCAGCCAAGCCCCTCAAAGGACTAGATCTGTGGGTATGGTTAAAGCACCCTGCCAAGCATCACAATTTCTCCTGTCACTCTCTCTCTTGCTGTCATTTTTGTACTCTTTTTTTCAATTCTTTCCTTCCAACCATCTCTCCTTCTCCTCCTCCTCCTCCTCCTTCTTCTTCTGTCTCTTTATCTTCTTCTTTTATTTCTCCCTTCTCACTCTTTCTCCTTATTTTCCCTTTGGCCTATGCTACTTCAACACCTAAGCTCTGAGACAAGGTAATTTAAAGTGAAAGAGGCAATGGAAAGGAAAAAGTAGAGGAAGGAAGTAAAGAAGAAGGAAATACACATGAGGAGGAACCAACAGAGAAATTGAAATATTAGAATAGAGTATACAAGGCAATATGAAAAACTAGAATAGATCTAGAGGATCATGAGATAGCTACCACAGAGGAATCCACCTATAAAGAATTAATGGAAATGGCAGAAAGGGGATTTCAAATGTGGATGGAAAAAATAATAAAGGGAATTGATGAGAAAGTGGAAAGCCAGAACCAAAAAATGGATAAAAGATATGAAGAATATAGAAAGCATATAGCAGAGCTTAAGGACTTAAAGAAATCAATCAGGGAATTTAAAGATTCGGTAAAAGGTATCAATAACAGATTAGACCATGGAGAAGAATGAATCTCAGAATTAGAGGATAAAGTTCATGAGCTAACCCAGGTAGTTAAAAAGGCAAAAAGAAGAGAGAGAAAGTAGAATATTCACTCAGAGAATTGTGGGACTTCACAATGCATTCAAACATATGAATAATAGGTATTCCTGAAGAGGAAGAATAACATCCTAAAGGAATGGAAGTCCTACTGGAGGATATCATAAATGAAAACTTCCCAAGTATCACTATAGATTTTGAAAAGCTCCATTTAGAGCAGTGGTTCTCAACCTTCCTAAATGCCTCCTAATGCCACAACCCTTTAATACAGTTCCTCATGTTGTGGTAACCCCCAACTAAAAAATTATTTTCGTAACTGTAATTTTGCTACTGTTATGAATCGTAATGTAAATATCTGATATGCAGGATATATTTTCATTGTTACAAATGGGTTGCAACCCACAGGTTGAAAACTACTGTTTTAGAGGAATATCAAACTCTGGGTCATCTCAACACAAATGGAGAATCTTCAAGACATATTGCAATGAACCTGTCCAAACTCAATATTTTGGAATCTGTCCAAAATCAGAATCTTTCAAAAGAAAATTCTGTAAATAGAATCCAAAGTTGATGGAGAAATCAAATCTTTTATGATATACAAACACTGAGGAAATTTGTCTAAGACCAGCTCTACAGGAAATGACCAAACTTGTTCTCCACACTGACCATCACAATGGACCACTAGCAAATAAACACCCAGAAACTAAAAGACAAAATCTAGTTTTCACAATGGCACAAAGGATAAAACTAAGAAATGGACCCTCACAAAATAAGGTAAAGAGAATTCCACTACTTTTATCAATCCCCTCAATAAATGTTAATGGCTTGAATTCCCCACTGAAGAGTCACAGGGTGGCTGACTGGATAAAAAAGCACAAGCCATCCACATGATGTCTCCAGGAAAAATACCTAGCTTCAAAGGATAAAACAAGACAAAGTATAAAGGAATGGAAAACAATATTTCAGGCAAATGGAAATCAGAAGAAAAGAGGGGTCGATCTTGTTTTCAGATACAAGTGGATTTAAAGTAAATAAAGTTAAGAAAGACAAAGATGGTGATATCATGCTGGTCAAAGGAACAATACATCAAGACAACATTTTAATTCTAAATATTTATGCACCCAACTTAAATGCTCTCAGATTTATGAAACAGACATTGATTGGTCTGAGCAATATGATGTCCTATAATTCCATGAGAACTTGGGACTTTAATAATCCTCTGGTTGAACTGGGAAGACCATCTAAACAGAAACTGAACAAAGATACAAAAGACTTAAAGGCAACCCTAGAACAAATAGGCTTAGTATACATACAAAACACCCCATCCAAAAGCTAAGGAACACACATTCTTCTCATCAGCCTATGGAACATACTCCAAAATAGATTATATCCTAGATCACAAATCAAACCTCGAGAAAAGTAAAAGAATTCAAATTATACCTTGTATCTAACCAGACTACGGGAAATAAAAGTGGAACCTAACTCCAACAAAAATTTTTACCCCCCACACAAAGGCATGGAAATTAAACAACATTATGCTGAATGACAGCTGGTTAAGTAAGAGATAAGGAAATTATTATATTCCTCTAACATAGCAACAATGAAGATAAAAGTTAGCAAAACCTGTGGGATACTTCAAAAGCAGTCCAAAAGAGGGGAATTTATCACATTAGATGCCTAACGCCCACATCTGAAAAACAGAAAGAGAGCACATCAACAATTTAATGAATCTCTTAAGGACATGGAAAAGGAAAGACAAACCAATCCCAAACCCAGGAGAAGAAAAGATATAACCAAAATTAAATCAGAAATAAATGAAATTGAGAACAAAAGAATCATTCAGAAAATCAATGAAACAAAAAAAAGTTGGTTCTTCGGTAGGAGAAAAACTTATTTCTATTCAAGTTGGGGGAAGAGGAATGAGAGAGGGGGAAAAGGGGCCATTGGTGTGCTCCCACTTAAAGGGCACAAGGTAGGGGTGTATGGCACACCTTTTGGGTGCAGGACACAACTACAAGAGGGACTCTACCTAAAAAATTCAAAAAATTGTGATCTAGTGTTTATACCCTCAAAATAATCCAAAGTTTAAAAAAAATACTAACTAGAACTAGAGATTTTTAAAATATAGACATATAATGCTGACACAAAGCACTTAGCAATTTCTGTAAGAAAGCTGCAGACTATAAAGGCAGCACAGTGTGTGTGGTGGGGAGAAAGATTACAGAGTTAGCTATGTAGCTATGTAGAAAGACCATTCCAATTGGTCTTTCAAGGATACATAAATTAAGACAAAGGGAAGGATGATGAACAAAATCTTAACAGACAGGAAAATCCAAGATATTTACCTAAAATATAGGGCACATAAAAAGCAACATTAGCAAGAAGCTAGGAAGTTAGGAGACATCCAGATACATTATTGGTCCCCTTTTCCATCCGAGTTCCCTCTTCTCATGGTAGCGATCAACATCTTAACATGTAGAATTTTAACATATAGTCTGTAGTCTGTGGCAAGGGGAATAGGTTTTCAAACTACCAATATAAACTCGAATCTTAGATTTGCCTTTTATTCCATAGGGATCCTTAGAAAAAATCATTTAAACAGTCTGAGCTCCATGGAGCATTGGTTATATAAATTCATGCACATAAACATTTAGCACAAGCCTGGTACATATGATTATTTGATAACATTATTCTTTCTTTGAGGGTTTTGGTATCTTGTCAGTTATTATCACTTGCCAAGTAAAGCAGCAAAAATTTTATGCTTTCATTAATGTTGCTCAGGACTTGCAAAAAATCTAAGTGAATACAGAAAAAAATAAACAATACATTTCTATTTCTCCAACAAAAAGTATTGTAACAATTGTCTAAGCAAAAGTGATGCAAAACAACTCATACCTTACATGTGCAATCACGATATGTTAGAAGTTCAAACAATTGTAAAGCATTAAGCCTCACAAATAATTTCATTTTCTCATCTGTGAAATGAGAATAAAAGTTTGCTACATAACAGGAGAGTAGGATGCAGCCTATAAAACTGGAAGATTAAGTTTGTCTTTCCATTTCCACTGTGCAACTCTTCACTGGATGATTTTGAGAAGACTCTTAAAATTCTTTTCTTTCATTTTTTTTTCTTTTTTCTTGAGATAGAGTCTCACTATGTCATCCTGGGTAGAGTGACGTGGCATCATCATAGCTCACAGTATCCTCAAACTCTTGGGGTCAAGCAATCCTCTTATCTCAGCCTCCCAAGTAGCCTGGACTACAGGCCACCTAGTTTTTCTTCTTCTTTTTCTTTTTTTTTCTTTCTTTTTTTTTTTTTTAGTAGAGATGGAGTCTTGCTCTTATTCAGTCTGGTCTTGAACTCCTGAGCTCAGGCAATCCACCCAGGATTTCAAGCATGTGCCACCATGCCTGGCCTTAAAATTTTTTTCTACCTCTCTTCTAAAACTATCCTTGAAAAGATCTTTTTTTTTTTTTTATTGTTGGGGATTCATTGAGGGTACACAGAACCAGGTTACATTAATTGCTTTTGTTAGTTAAGGACCCTCTTATAATTGTGTCCCACCCACAAAAGGTGTACCACACCCCTTGTCCCCCAACCCCTCCCTCCTTCTCCTTCCCTTTCTCAGCTTTCTCCATAAGAGAAAGTGGTTGAATAGTATTCCATGTATACATATACCACAGCTTGTTAATCCATTCCTGGGTTGGTGGGCATTTAGGCTGTTTCCACCTTTTGGCAATTGTAAATTGAGATAAATTGCGATAAACAGTCTAGTGCAAGTGTCCCTGTGGTAAAAGGATTTTTTTCCTTCTGGGTAGAGGCCCAGTAATGGGATTGCAGGATCGAATGGGAGGTCTAGCTTGAGTTCTTTGAGGGTTTTAATACTTCCTTTCAAAAAGGTTGTACTAGTTTGCAGTCCCACCAGCAGTGTAAAAGTGTTCCGAAAAGATCTTAGATACTCTTCAACTCTGCAATTCCAATGGTCAAATTTCAGTCCTTATTTCACTCAACTTTTTTTGACAGCATTTGATAAAGCTGATATTCCCTCTGTGACAGACTTTCTTTACCTTCAGTAACATCACTGTTTTCCTTGGTTCTCCCACATAACTTGCTGCTCCTCCTACTATACTTTTGTGAACATCTCTTCTTTTCCTGTCCTGTCAATGTTGAAGTACTCACGATAGGCAACACTTCCTTTCTGTTCTCTATATAATTGATTGAGGGACTATACATCAATTGTGTTCAGAACCATGGCTTTAATGTAATTGTATACAGATAACTACCTAATGTAAATCTCTAGCCATGACCTATGATCTGAGCTACAAACTCACCTCATATGCTATATCCAATTACTAATGTGTTTTCTAGGGCTCAATCCACAACATGAACCATCTGTGGACTCCACTTTTAGACATATCCTAACCCAACATTCCCCACGTCATCTCAGCTTCCAGTCCAGTTCAGCCACCATCACGTCTTGTCTACAGTCTCTGCCTAAATTGTCTCCCTGCTCCTGCTTCACTGCATTCAATTCTCTCTATGCAGCAATCAGACTGGTCTTTTAAAATGCAAATAGTATAACATCTCTTCTCTCTTCAGATTCCTACAATATTTTTCCATCATACTTAGAACAAAACCAAAAGTACCCAAGAAAGACCTGTAGGGTCCTGCCAGGTGTGGCCCCTGCCAAACCGTCCAAGGTCATCTCTTACCACCATCTTCCTCAGTAATTTGGCCTTAGCCACAATGGTTTATTGCTTTTCCTTGGTCATACAAAGTGTGTTCCCCTAGAGCTAGGAAGATCCTTCCCTCAGATCTCCACAAGTCTGTCTTCCATGCTCTTTCAGGTTGCTGCTCAAACAGCATGTCTTGAAGAGGCCTTCTCTGACCACTTACTCTAAATAGTCTTGCCCAGTCACTCTCTGGTGCCTTATCCTGCTTACTCTTCCATGTAGCATGAATCACACCTGCCATTGCTCCTTTTATGTCCCTGGCGTGCCTCTTTCCTGAGGGTTAGGGCTTTGTCTTCTGCCCCTATTTTCCCTAGTACCTACAGCATACTCTGAAAGATCAGAGGTATTTCAAAAATATTTGTTGAATGAAAGAATATTTGTTGAATGAAGGAATGGAAGAACACTCCCCATAAAAGGTCAAACAGGCAAGTGCTTTTGGGTAGCAATAGAGGGCATGTTTTCTTTACATGTCCATTAATTTAATTTTGATCTTACAAATCAGATAAACAAGTAATTCCACTCTTCATTTTCTCTTCTTTTTAATGTAAATAAGTCTATATCTAACACATTTTGTATTATTCTGAACACTGAAAATAAAAGGGAAACTTGAGGTAATTATCTAATGCCAAACAGGCAAATTTGTCATTTGAATTATCTGAATTATTTCAATGATGTTTTGGGGAGGCATAATGTATTTCAATAATGACTTGAGTTGCTTCATAAATGCTAGCTTGAAAAAAAGAAGACACTTACTAGTTAACATATTCTTTCACCTACCTCTCCCCACTCATGTCTTTTATCAGTTTTATTTCCTCTATAATTCAAGCATCAGAAAAGAGAGGCTCCTCCCTGTTTGAAAAATTTAGTTTGCTTTTATTCCTACAAAATGCAGAAATCTCAAGGTTACATAGTGAGTCACTCAGGAACCAAATCAACACGTACAAAGATGCACCTTAATGTTTTGTCTGGGTATAGGACTTGACATTTAGCAAAATCTTCTTTTTAAATTTTCCTGCTCATAGCAATTAATTTGTGACAGGGCTACCAGTGTTTCTAATGTAGAAGAATTGAAATTTTCTCTAGCCTTCAGTGGCATTTTCATGGCAGGTCTGTGCTAGATAGATTAAAAAGGAGTCTTGAGCCAAGATAAGATTGGCAAATCTGAAAAGTGCACCCTTGATCTTGCCCCCAGTGAGCAACCTGTCTTAAGTAAAACAGGACAGTCTTCTGGAAAACAGTTGTGTATGTAGAGTTTTTTTTTTTTTTATTGTTGGGGATTCATTGAGGGTACAATAAGCCAGGTTACACTCATTGCAATTGTTAGGTAAAGTCCCTCTTGCAATCATGTCTTGCCCCCATAAAGTGTGACACACACCAAAGCCCCACCCCACCCCTCCGTCCCTCTTTCTGCTTCCCCCCCATAACCTTAATTGTCATTAATTGTCCTCATATCAAAATTGAGTACATAGGATTCATGCTTCTCCATTATTGTGATGCTTTACTAAGAATAATGTCTTCCACTTCCATCCAGGTTAATACGAAGGATGTAAAGTCTCCATTTTTTTTAATGGCTGAATAGTATTCCATGGTATACATATACCACAGCTTGTTAATCCATTCCTGGGTTGGTGGGCATTTAGACTGTTTCCACATTTTGGCGATTATAAATTGAGCTGCAATAAACAGGCTAGTACAAGTGTCCTTACCTTGGGGGAAAGACTCCCTATTCAATAAATGGTGTTGGGAGAACTGGATGTCTACATGTAAAAGACTGAAACTGGACCCACACCTTTCCCCACTCACAAAAATTGATTCAAGATGGATAAAGGACTTAAATTTAAGGCATGAAACAATAAAAATCCTCAAAGAAAGCATAGGAAAAACACTGGAAGATATTGGCCTGGGGAAAGACTTCATGAAGAAGACTGCCACGGCAATTGCAACAACAACAAAAATAAACAAATGGGACTTCGTATGTAGAGTTTTTTCTAGTGATAAAGAATTTAAAACTATTATAAGAAACTTTTACATACATTTTAAAGATAGAATCTAGATTTCAAAAATATCATGGACCCATAATGGGTCTCGAATGCTCAGACTGCGCGTGCACCACTTGTACTCTCCCTTGTGGGATGGAACGTTTCCATAGAGACGTTTCAGTAGCACTGAGGGTATATCACTGTATTCCAGAAGCTTTGGTCAGGAGTACAATTTATACCTAAATTTTGACTTTAAATTGTTATTCTGTTCAAAGCTTTGAGTTAGTGTACATAGAAATGTATATAATACCTGCCCAGTATCTATGTATGTAAATCAAAAAGCAATTAGAATCAGAAAAAGTAACATTTAACCAAGAAGCAATGGACAGAGATAGATATTTTAGAGCTATGAGATGCTGTCCAGAGGTTCTTAAATGATGCTGCTTTAGAATCCTAGTTTTCAGCACATTGAACAGTGACAATTCCTTCAATATAGAGGAAAAATTTAGCCAGAGAATAAAATATTTGGAATGTTAAGCTTCTCAACAGTATTTTTGTTGTTGTTGTTAACTTTTGATCATGCTATCAATCCTTTATCTATTATTGAGTGTTATTTTATTACTAATTGAATGGATGCATTCAGTTACTTCCAGTGGTTGTGATTGATTTTTATTATATAACTTAATCTTTTATTTTTGTAAATTTGTTACTATTAGTTTGATAAAATTAAATAAATCAGTATTCCACAAAGTTACACTGACCTATAGAAACTCTACTATCTGAATAAGTTTGAGAACTTGTCAATTCTAGTCATTTTGTTTTATAATTAAAACCTAGATGTTACACAGAAAAAAATTTATAGAAAAAAAGGTAGGGTTAAAACCTAGCTCTTCCACTTCATTGTACTGTGTTTCTTTCAAGGTATTTTATATTTTTGTGAACTACAAAGCTTTTATTTCTTATGCTAGGTGACAAACATAGTGCATGAGAGCCTTTTTCTATGTAGAAAAAAAAAAGAAAAAAAAGGAAAACATTTATAAAGGTACAACTGCCCTAGGAAACAGTGGTGCTTTGTCTGGAGAATTTGCAGGCAAAAAAGTGAGCAAAGTTTAGTCCCAGTATCCCACTAATGAAAAATAAAGATAAAGCATTTATAATCATCCATGGTAATAAAAAAGAATACTCTCACATTTGCAGGTGCCCACATTGCTATGATATCAGGTAGAACAATCAAGGTAGTTAGGAATGAAAGAAAGTAAAACAAACAGCTCTGAAGGGCAAAAGGACACCAATGAGTTCTTTGCTTTCCAAATTAGAGAAATTATTCTGCTTCTCTAAGAGGGGAAGATATCTTTAGAATTTTGGAGAACATAACAAAAGTAGGGCCAGAGATGGATTGGAGCCTACCTTTATCTTGTTCTTTAGGTAACTTTGGAACTTTTTTCCAGGAACCAAACAGGGAAAAGAACCACTTGCAGTGGGCAGGCCGGAACCTGCAGTAAGAAAGCATAGATGTGCTGTAGAGGGAAACCTAGTCTGGAAATTGGTCAGGTCACCCGTCCCCAGCAGGGAACTTCCACTGTCCAGTTTTGTAAGTAAAAGCAACTGAGTTCCCTAGACTTCCATTTCCACATCTGAGAAAAAAAAAGTTTTTAAAATATCTACTTCAGATCTACATCTAGAAAGGGATAAAAAGAACTTCTTTTTATCTCTCTCCTCAAAATCTACTTTATCTTTTTTTTTCTAGTTCACAGCAACAAAGTTTATTGTTTATAGAATTCAAATGATCAATGGATGTATTTTGATTGATACATAATATTTGTATACATTTATGGGATACATGTGATACTTTGTTACATGTACAGAATGTGTAATGATTGAGTCAGCATATTTAGAGTATCTATTAACTTGAGTATTATCAGTTTTATATGTTGAAAATATTTCAAATTCTCTCTTCTAGCTATTTTGAAATACAGAATACATTGTTACTAACTATAGTCACCCTACTCAGCTACTGAAAATTAGAACTTACTCTTTCTATCCAATTGTATGTTTGTATTCAATAACAAACCTTTCTTTATCTCCCCTAGATTACCTCCCAACAGACATACACACACACACACACACACGCACACACCCCCTTCCCAGGTATCTATTATTCTACTCTCTACATTCAACTCTTTTAGCTCCCTTAACATGTGCTATTTATCTTTTCATGCCTGGCTTATTCACTTAATATAATGACCTTGTCATTCATGTTGCTGCAAATTACAAGATTTCATTCTTTTTTATGGATGAATAGTTTTCCATTGTGTATACGTACCACATTTTCTTTATTCATTCATCCACTGATGGACACTTTGGTTGATTCCAAATATTGGCTATTGTAAATAGTGCTGCAATAAACATAAGAGTGCAGGGATCCCTTTGATATACTAATTTCCTTTCTTTTGGATAAATACCAGTAGTGGAACTGATGGATCACATGATAGTTTATTTTTAGATTTTTGAGATCTCCATATTGTTTTCCATAGTGAATATACTAATTTACATTTCTTCACACAGAGTAAGGAGTTCCCTTTCCTCAAAATCCTCAGCAGATCTGGTATTGTTTTGTTTTTTTAATTATAGCCATTATTAAAAATAATTTAATATCTTAAATGATGTAAGATGATGTCTCATTGTAGTTTCATTTGGATTTCCCTGATGATTAGTGATGTTGAGTATTTTTTCATATATTTGGCCATTTGCACATCATATGGATTGAGTATTAGGGTGGTACTGGCCTCATAGAATGAATTTGAAAGTATTCCTTCTTCCTCAATATTTTAGAATAGTTTGAGTAATATTGCTTATTACTTCTTTCAATGTTTGGTAGAAATCACCAATGAAGACATCAGGTCCTAGGCTTTCCTTTATTAGGAGATTTTTTATCACTGCTTCTATTTTATTATTTCTTATTGGTCTATTTAGGTCTTGCTTTCTTAATGATTCATTCTCAGTAGGTTGTATGTGTCTAGGAATTTATCCATTTCTTCTAGGTTTTTCAATTTATTTGTATATAATTGTTCATAATAGTCTCTAAAGATTCTTTGAATTTCTGTAGTATAAGAGGTAAGTTCTTGTAAAGAGCAGATGATTAAGTCTTGTTTTTTATACATTCACCCACTCTGTATCTTTTGGTTGGACAGTTTAGTCCATTTATATTCAGCATTATTATTGTTAGGTAAGAACTTACTTGTAGCAGACCACCATATAGCTTCATGGGAAGGAGAAATGAGAGTTATAAGAAACACCTGTAATAGCTCAGTAATATAACACCTTGGTGATAAGGGCATGGGGAAGGGATTCTGGCTCTCCTAACATGAGAGCTCGTGAGACGAGAACATCAGTGATTGGCAGTCTCCACACGTGTGGTGCAAGAAACCACGGGATTACATCTATAAGAAGCTGCAGGTGAAGGCAGTTGGGGAATGTGCATGCTATTCGTTCATGGACTCCCTCACTCTGACTCTTTCACTTCTCCTGCTCGCAGGGCATCTGCCCAGTGTCTCTCCAAGGAGACTGCTAAGATTTACTCTCTTTCTAAGACTGGTTCTCTCGCTGGAAGACTGTCTCTCTTTCTCTCCCTTCTGCTAAAGGGAATAGCCCTCAGACACCTAAGGGTAATTGTTCCCAAGCAAGGTATCACAGCGGTCTGCGTCCAGACAGTGAATAAGCTGGGACCAGAGACCTGGCCAGTCCCAGCCCCAACAAGTGGCACCCTAGATGGGACCCGACGAGTGGCAACATGGATGGGACAGTGGACAGCCACTGGTAGTTATATTTTTCTTTCAGCATTTCGAATACCCATTCTCTCCTGGCTTGTAGAGTTTCTGCTGAGAAACATTCTTTTTGTCTGATAACGTTCCTCTTATAATCACCCAGACACTATTTCTCTCTCTTTTTTTTTTTTAGATTGTTTCTTTGTCTTTTACTTTTGACAATTTGACTATAGTGTACCGTGGAGAAGAACTTTTGGGATTGTATCTATCTGGGGACCTCTCAGCTTCCTGTATCTGGATGTCTAAATATCTTTCTAGACTGAGAGGTTTTCCACTATTATTTTGTTAATTATTCTATCCCTTTGGTCTTCTCTTCACCTTCAGGAACAATGGACATTTGAATATTTGGTCACTATGGTGTTACATATGTCCTGTAGACTTTCTTCATTCTTTTTTATTCTTTTTCTCTATTTTCATCCGGTTGATTTATTTAAAAAAACATGTCTTTGTGTTCAGAAATTATTTTCTCTACTTAACCTAGTCTATTGTTGAAGGTATCTAGTGTATTTTTAAATTTAATTCAATGAATTCTTTAGTTTTAGGATTTCTGCTAGTTCTTTTTTACGATTTCTCTCTTTGGGAAATTTCTCATTAATATCCTGAATTTTTTTCTGATTTCTTTGTATTTTCTGTGTTTTATTATATCTCTCAGAGATTCTATAGTATTATTATTTTGCACTTGATCTTAAGCAAAAGTTGAGAGGCAATGATAACATTGTTTCAAATTCTTTTCTCCAGCATTTCATAAATTCATTTTTCATTTGAATATGTTGCTATAAAATTCTTGTGTTTCTTTAGAGATGTCATATTTTATTCTTTTTTTATGTTTCTTGTGTCCTTACACTATGTCTGAGTATCCAGCATAACATTCACTTCTTCCAATTTCTTGGATTTGCTTTCATAAGGGAAGACATTTTTTAGAAGTTGTCTCTCATATTGGTTAGGTAGGGCACTTTGGCCTTATTTTGGGGTGTGTGCTTTAGTGTAGTTTCTATATAATTTCTTCATCTGTCAATAGAATCAGTGATGTGTTTGATTTTCTCAGTTCCTTAGAGTGCAATTGTTAGTAAAGGCTGTGGTGATGTTTTGCTGGGGAGAGTGAGGCCAAGCAGATCAAGCAGGCCAGTCCTTGGGTCTATGTAGTGACAGTGGTTGGCTGAGCATATCATGTCCTTGGGTCTCAGGGTGGTACTTATCAGCAGCAGTCTGAGCAGGCTCATTTGAGCTGATCCTTGAGCCTCCAGGCAGTTTGCATAGGTGCTAGAAATGGTAGTGATGAGCTAAGTGGATAGGTGAGTTCTTGGGCTTCTGGGCAGCAGCAGGTGTATCATAAGAAATGGTGGAAGTATTGGTGAAACAACCCTCTGGCTCCCGAGTGGACCACTTGGTATTAGTGGTGGCTTCAACAGGCTGGGAAAACCAGAATACAGGTCCACAGGTGGTGTATGCAGGTGGGTGCTAGCTATGGTAGTAGTGGCAGGCTGGGTGGGCCTTTCCTCAGGCCACCAGGAGGAATGCATAGATTCACATCATGTACTGTGGGATGGGACAGTCCCCAGGCCCCTGGACAGCCTACTTGGGCACTAGGAGGGAGCCATATCCAGGCTTGGAAGCCATGTCCCGTGGCACCCTTCTGTTGTAGATGAGCACTGAGTGTGTTGCATGGGGGTAAGTTGATGATCCCCAGTACAGTCCACAAGTAAGGGTGACAACACAGTGGCAGATGGGGGGGAGCCTACCCCAAAGGCACATGCAAGTGTACTACAGCTCTTCTATGGGGGAAGATGGAGTGCTACTAGGGAGCTCTCAGTTTGATGCCAGGCATCAGCAGTGGGCAAGGAAGCCTATCTCAAAACATGTGCAAGTGCATGGAAGCCTCACTGCTGGGAGCAGCAGAGTCACTACCAGAGGCTTATGCTTCAGCCCCAGTGGCAACTACCAATAGGAGTGGTTGCTGCAGATAGAGGATGACAATGGGGCTCCAGAGATGTGGAGAGTAGAGGCTATTGGGCCCAGAACAGGATGCAGTCTGGTAAGGGATGAGCCCTCAAAATGGGACCATGCTGTATACTTTCTTAGGTCTCAGGCGTGCATGGAACCCAGCATGAGCTCCCTCTGTGGAGCAATGACACTGTGTGTCGCCCAGGCAGTTTCCGGTGTTAGTTCTCATGGCTAAGATCACAGGGGTCTGTGGTGGGAATGAGGGCCACTGGGGATCTCTCATTTGCTCTCTCCCTCCACTAAGGAGATTCTCTGAGCTCCCAGACAATATCAGTTAAGCAGGCTACCTTGCTTTTCTCTCTTTCCTTGCCTTAGGTGTCTCTTGTCACTTCCCTGTTGAATTCCAGTGTTCTTTCTTAGATGATCTATTCAAAGTATGATTATTTACTTGCTATTTTTGTCTTAGTGAAGGAGGTAAGTTTCAGATAACTTCGGTCAGCCATCTTGAATCTCTTCTCCAGTGGATGTTTAAAGATAGTGAGTATCCTTATGCCTGTACTAATAAAAAAGGCAATGGCAATCTTGTAGACATACTTATGAACAGATATCTAACTATTAGAAGTAAAATACCATAGATCATACAACATGTAAGCTTATATTCTAGAGGTTTAGAAAAAATGCATGAAATACTAACTGAATAAATGTCAGGTGATTTAGGAAACATAATGTGAGCTAGCAATCTTAGGGCAGAGAAATGGATTATGTTAAGTAAATGTTTATAAGAAGGACAGTGTCTTTAATAGGTGCAATAATAACAAGGGTCATTTTTGAGTGCCTGTAATGTGTCAGAGGCTTTTTTTGTACATTCCCTCTGTCTCAAGTCAGAAAGTATTTTTTTTTCTTTTCAGATGAGAAAACTGCTTTTCATAACCAGCTACAAAATAGAAAAGAACAGCCTCAAGCCCAGGTTTGTGTGGTCCCAAAGCCCTTTCTCTCTCATTTCATGTCCTCATCTGCTGAGAGAGAGCATAGCAGAAGGTGGACAAAGAGGGAAGCCCTGGAAGATCAGAACTGTGGTGGGAAAGGACAGTTTCAAATTTCAAAACCCAAAAGAAACAGACATCATTACTCCTTGTAGTTCATAGGAATTGATCCCCAACCTATCAAATCTGTCCCACCGAATACAGTAGAACCTCTCTAAGTTGACACCCAAGGAACTATAATGAACTGGTCAATATAGAGAGGTGGTCAACATAGAGAGGGACTAGGCCTACTGTACTGATATGTGCATGGGGTGCATGTCTGGTCTGTGAAATGTCTGGAGGTGGTCAAAATAGAGAGGTGGGCAACTCTGGAGGTTCTACTATATCTTCCTACATGCTTCTAGATATCACATAGATTGTACAGAATTAGAAATTAAGGTTGTAAAGGGAAACACAGGTCAGTGTTTGCAGAGACAATATCAGGATCTTCCCTGTTTTACCATAGCAAAGTACAGAAAATCATACAAAATGCAATAGATTTTTTTTTCAGGAGACAAAGAAAAAATGTACAAGTAGAAGATAAAATTTGAAGATTATAACTTTATCTAGTTTAAACTTGGAAACCTTAGCTGGGAGCAGATACACAGGAACTTTCCCACTCAAGACTCTCCATTGTGCAATTCTATTTCCAATTGTGTATTCTTTAAAGAACTTTTTTTGTAAATGAATTTCATTCCTATAAGATTTGTTAATCAGAGTTGCGGTCTATCTCCAGTGTTTCTGAAGCTGTGGAGAATAATAAAAGAACAATCAAAAATTAAATTCAATGGTTCCTTCTGCTTAGTGGGAAGAATTTAACTGCTGTGATTACATAATTTCTGATTTTCTCACACAGGGAGCTTGGGTTTGATAAAATTCTGATTAACTGTTATGTTTGAGGATCCAAAGACAAAATACTCAAATGAAGTCACTTAAAACTCTCTTTTCTCAAATTTTTGCAGAATCTATTTCCATTGAGACTCTACACCAAAAGGGAGTAGCTAGCACAATTTTAATTTAGTTTTATAAACTTTGGTGAAAAACTCATTGTTTTTCTTACTCATTGGCATGCATTGCTTAAAGATATGAAAAAAACTTAAAAACTAAGTCAAAGTGAAAGCATTTTTAAAGAAACCTTGAGTTTAGTTCATTTTTATACTACCAACAGCAATAATTATATGTTCCTATTACTATCTTTATCTGACTTGAGCAGGTATTTAGAATGTATTGCATAAAAATAGGAAATTTTAAGGCTAATAATAATTTAACTTGGAATGTTTTTAGTATTTTTACATAAAAAAGAAAAAACTTTGATCTAACTAACAGCTCATTACTAGTCTGGGATCTATATCTCTTTCATTTGATTTCTTGCATTTTGTCTATCTCATTATTTACTAACCTAAGACACAGGTCTGGCAAGAATGATATGAGAGGAAAGATTCTTGCCATCACCATGGGCTCTCAAGGGTAAAGCAATTATGAGGTCATTCTCCTCCACCACTTAACATCAGAAATCCTGAAGGGTATACACATTAGAAATTATTCTCATACATTAGTGATCAACTAATAGCACATCAGGGAATGGTCATCAACTAGCTAAGAAGAGGTCAGAGGTGTAGAGAATGAAGCCTAACCATATGCAAGTAAATAGCTACTCAGAGGCACCATAGCAGATAATGGGCAACCTGGAAATTCAGAAATCAAAACTCATTTGATTTTAAATCCAACAAATATTGGATTCCTGAATGCTTTCTGTGTTCAAAGGACTGGATTTATGTTTTCAGATATACTATCTTATTCAATTCTTGCAATAAGAAACAAATATGTGAACATGTGTTAAGATGATAAGGGCTCAAGGACACTTGGGACCTAATCCCGCCAGCAAACATAAGTACAAGTAGCAGTGACACTGCAAACCAGAAAGGCTTTACCTGTGAATTGTTTCAGTGTTTTTGGACTTGGCACTCACTTGAACTGCCTTGGGGAGAGCTTGCGCAGGAGTAAAGAGAACTTTGGGCATTGTCTAGGGTCCCAGACTGAGCCACTGAGCCAGACGGAGCTAACAGTATTCGGCTCTGGGCCGCAGAGAGCCATTGTGAGAGAACTGCCCTGGCAAGCTTCGCACTCGGGATTGCAGAGCAAGGATCAGGTGGGAGCTAGTAACCTAGTGACTGAGCAGCTAAAGGCAGGGACTGAGCTGCCTTATAGCCTTAACACTTAGGGGCAGAGTCAGACCAGTTTGGCACACTGGAGCCTCGGGCTGTTGCCCTGGGTGGAGTGCCGTGGCATCACAGCTCATAGTAACCTCAAACTCCTGGACTTGGTGCTGCCCAGACCTCCATAAGAGCTGCGCTGCAACCCCCGACCGGTGACCCATGCCTGCTGGGCCTCCATATGCCCTGACAAGGAACTGTGGAAGCCGCGCAACCCCATGTCCGCCCTCCTGTACCCTCCCTGCCTCCACACTGGCCCACTCATCTGGCCAGGGACACTGGTAGCCTCATACCCTCCAGAGCCCTCCCTGACTCTGTGCAGAGCCCTTCTCCTGGCCAGAGATTGATGGAGACTTGGGCTCTCTATGTCAAAGTCACTGGGTGCCAGGCACTTCCAGAACCATACGCACCACCCTGTTGCTGGATCTCGGTGTGTCACACGCCAGAGCTGCTTCCACAACCAGAACTCCCTAGCTGGGGCAGCCCCAGAGAAACTACACAGGGTAACTCCCTACAAAGATCCAGCAACAATAGAGTGATCCTGCTGGGGTCTCATCTTGGAGAGATACCTCCCCAACTCTGAGGAGGGCCAGAGGCAACGGTGAAAAACAATGATGAGGTGAAATCAACAGAAAAACTCTGGCAATATGAATAATCAGAGTAGATCAACTCCCCCAAGGATCAATGGGGCAGACGCAGCACAAGATCCCATGCACAAACAAATAGCTGAGATGGCAGAAAATGAATTCGGAATCTGGATAGCAAATAAGATCGAATTAGAATTCCAAGCAGTAACCCAAAAGATATCTCAAGAATTTAACGAAGTCAAAGACCAAATGACCAAAGATTTTGACACATTGAGCCAAGAAGTTGCAGCCCTCAAAGATCTGAGAAACACAGTAGAATCCCTCAGGAACAGAATGGAGCAAGCAGAAGAAAGGATTTCTGACATTGAAGACAAAGCTTTCGAACTCTCCCAAACTCTCAAAGAGGAAGAGAAATGGAGGGCAAAAACAGATCACTCTCTCAGAGAGCTCTGGGATAATTCAAAGAAAACCAATATTCATCTTATAGGGATCCCCGAAAGCGATGAAGTGGCTTCACAAGGCACAGAGTCTCTTCTCCATGAGATTATGAGTGAGAACTTTCCACACATACCAAGAGATTCTGAAATTCAGATAGCAGTCAGTTTCAGAACTCCAGCATGACTCAAACCGAATAAGACATCCCCCAGACACATCATAATCAATTTCACTAAAATTAATATGAAGGAGAAAATTCTGAAAGCAGCCAGATTAAAGAAAACCATCACCTATAAGGGCAAGAATATTAGAATAACTGCAGATCTCTCTTTCAAGCTAGAAGAGGATAACTTTTAATCTCCTAAAACAAAACAACTTTCAACCCAGGATCCTGTACCCAGCTAAACTGAGTTTCATTTATGACGGAGAAATTGAATACTTCAATGACATTCACATGGTGAAGAAATTTGCCATAACTAAACCAGCTCTCCAGGACATTCTCATACCTATCCTCCATAAAGACCAGCATAATCCTCCACCACAAAAGTAAACCCACCCAGAAAATTTTGATCAAATTCCAACTTCCACAGTCGCAAAAGGATTAAAAATGTCCACTGGACTCTCAAAAGGCTTAGCAATATTCTCAGTTAATGTGAATGGTTTAAACTGTCCTCAAAAGAGGCACAGATTGGCTGACTGGATACAAAAACTCAAGCCAGATATCTGCTGCACACAAGAATTGCATCTTACATTAAAAGACAAATATAGACTCAAGGTGAAGGGATGGTCATCTATATTCCAGGCAAATGGAAAGCAGAAAAAAGCAGGCATTGGAATCCTATTTGCAGATGCAATAGGCTTTAAACCAACTGAAATAAGAAAGGATAAGGATGGACACTTCATATTTGTTAAAGGTAATACTCAATATGATGAGATTTCAATTATTAATGTATATGCACCCAACCTGAACGCACCTCAATTTATAAAAGAAACTCTAACAGACATGAGCAACTTTATTTCCTCCAGTTCCATAGTAGTTAGAGATTTTAGCACCCCTTTAGCAGTGCTGGATAGATCCTCCAAAAAAAAGAAGCTAAGCAAAGAAATTTTAGACTTAAACTCAACCATTCAACATCTGGATGTAACAGGCATCTACAGAACATTTCATCCCAACAAAACTGAATACACATTCTTCTCATCAGCCCACAGAACATACTCCAAAATCGACCACATCCTAGGCCACAAATCTAACCCCAGCAAATTAAAAAAATAGATATTATTACTTGCATCTTCTCAGACCATCATGGAATAAAAGTTGAACTCAATTAACAACAGGAACCTGCATACCCATACAAAAACATGGAAACTAAACAACCTTATGCTGAAGGATAGATGGGTTATAGACAAGATTAAGAAGTAATCACCACATTTTTGGAACAAAACAACAATGAAGATACGAATTATCAGAACCTCTTGGATACTGCAAAGTGAGTAAGAGGGAAATTTATAGCACTGCAAGCATTCCTCAAGAAAATGGAAAGAGAGGAAGTTAATAACTTAATGGGACATCTCTAGCAACTGGAGAAGGAAGAACACTCCAACCCCAAATCCAGCAGAAGAAAAGAAATAACCAAAATCAGAGCAGAATTAAATGAAATTGAAAACAAAACAATTATGCAACAGATCAATAAATCCAAAAGTTGGTTTTTTGAAAAGATCAAAAAAATAGACAAACCTTTGGCCAACCTAACCAGGAAAAAAAGAGTAAAATCTCTAATTTCATCAATCAGAAATGGTAATGATGAAATAACAACAGACCCCTCAGAAATTCAAAAAATCCTTAATGAATACTACAAGAAACTCTACTCTCAGAAATATGAAAATCTGAAAGAAATCGAACAATACCTGGAAGCACGCCACCTACCAAGTCATAGCCAGAATGAAGTGGAAATGGTGAATAGGCCTATATCAAGTTCTGAAATAGCATCAACTATACAAAATCTTCCTAAAAAGAAAAGCCCACGACCAGATGGCTTTATCAGAATTCTACCAAATCTTTAAAGAAGAATTAGTACCTATACCACTAAACCTCTTCCAAAATATAGAAAAAGAAGGAATATTACCCAATACATTCTACAAAGAAAACATCACCTTGATCCCCAAACCATGGAAAGACCCAATAAAAAAAAATTATAGACCAATATTGCTAATGAATATCGATGCTAAAATACTCAATAAGATCCTAACAAACAGAATCCAACAACACATCAAAAAAATTATACACCATGACCAAGTGGGATTTATCCCAGGGTCTCAAGGATGGTTCAATATACATAAATCTATAAATGTAATTCAGCACATAAACAAACTGAAAAATAAGGACCACATGATTCTTTCAATTGATGCAGAAAAAGCTTTTGATAATATCCAGCATCCCTTCATGATCAGAACACTTAAGAAAATTGGTATAGAAGGGACATTTCTTAAACTGATAGAGGCTATCTACAGCAAACCCACAGCCAATATCATATTGAATGGACTTAAATTGAAATCATTTCCACTTAGATCAGGAACCAGGCAATGTTGCCCATTGTCTCCATTGCTCTTTAACATTGTAATGAAAGTTTTAGCCATTGCAATTAGGGAAGAAAAGGCGATCAAGGGTATCCACATAGGGTCAGAAGAGATCAAACATTCACTCTTCGCAGATGATATGATCATATATCTGGAAAACACTAGGGATTCCACTGCAAAACTTTCAGAAGTGCTCGAGGAATACAGCAATGTCTCAGGCTACAAAAATCGACATTCATAAATCTGTAGCCTTTATATATACCAACAATAACCAAGCCGAAAAAACAGTCCAGGACTCTATTCCTTTCACAGTAGTGCCAATGAAGATGAAATATTTGGGAGTATACCTAACAAAGGATGTGAAAGATCTCTACAAAGAGAACTATGAAACTTTAAGATAAGAAATAGCTGAAGATGTTAACAAATGGAAAAACATACCATGCTTATGGCTGGGAAGAATCAACATCGTTAAAACGTCTATACTACCCAAAGCAATATATAATTTTAATGCAATTCCTATCAAAGCTACATTGCCATATTTTAAGGATCATGAAAAAATAATATGTCCCATTTATATGGAATCAGAAAAAAACCTCGAATAGCCAAAACATTTCTCAGCAATAAAAACAAAGTTGGGGGAATCACGCTACCAGACCTCAGACTGAACTATAAATCGATAGTGATCAAAACAGCATGGTACTGGCACAAAGACAGAGAAGTAGATGTCTAGAACAGAATAGAGAACCAAGAGATGAATCCAACTACTTACCATTATTTGATTTTTGATCAGCCAATTAAAAACATTCAGTGGGGAAAAGATTTCCTATTTAACAAATGGTGCTGGGTAAACTGGCTGGCAACCTGTAGAAGATTGAAACTGGACCCACACCTTTCACCATTAACTAAGATAGACTCTCACTGGATTAAAGATTTAAACTTAAGACATGAAACTGTAATAATACTTTAAGAAAATGCAGGGAAAACTCTTGAAGGAATTGGCCTGGGTGAATATTTTATGAGGAGGACTCCCCGGGCAATTGAAGCAGTATCAAAAATACACTACTGGGACCTGATCAAACTAAAAAGCTTCTGCACAGCCAAGAACATAGTGAGTAAAGCAAGCAGACAGCCCTCAGAATGGGAGAAAATATTTGCAGGTTATACCTCTGATAAAGGTCTAATAACCAGAATCCACAGAGAACTCAAACATATTAACAAGAAAAGAACACGTGACCCCATCTCAGGGTGGGCAAGGGACTTGAAGAGAAACTTCTCTAAAGGAGACCGACGCAAGATCTACAAACACATGAAAAAAAGCTCACCATCCTTAATCATCAGAGAAATTCAAATCAAAACTACTCTGAGATATCACCTAACCCCAGTAAGAGTAGCCCACATAACAAAATCCCAAAACCAGAAATGTTGGCATGAATGTGGAGGAAAGGGCACACTTCTACACTGCTGGTGGCAATGCACACTAATACGTTCCTTCTAGAAGGATGTTTGGAGAACACTTAGAGACCTAAAAATAGACCTGCCATTCGATCCTATAATTCCTTTACTAGGTTTATACCTAGAAGACCAAAAGTCACAATATAACAAAGACATCTGTACCAGAATGTTTATTGCAGCCCACTTCATAATTGCTAAGTCATGGAAGAAGCCCAAGTGCCCATCGACCCATGAATGGACTAGCAAATTGTGGTACATGTATACCATGGAATATTATGCAGCCTTAAAGAAAGATGGACACTTTATTTCTTTCATGTTTACATGGATGGAGCTGGAACATATTCTTCTTAGCAAAGTATCTCAGGAATGGAAGAAAAAGTATCCAATGTACTCAGCTCTACTATGAAGCTAAATTATAGCTTTCACATGAAGGCTATAACCCAACTATATCACAAGACTATGGGAAAAGGGCCAAGGAAGGGGAAGGGAGGGGGGAGGTTAGGGTGGAGGGAGGGTTATAGGTGGGGCCACACCTACAGTGCATCTTAGAATAGGTACAGGGGAAATTTACTAAATGCAGAATACAAATGCCTACATACAATAACTAAGAAACTGCCATGAAGGCTACATTGAACAGTTTGATTAGAATATTTCAGATTGTATATTAAACCAGCACATTGTACCCCTTGATTGCACTAATGTACACAGCTTTGACTTAACAATAAAAAATAATTTATTAAAAAAATGATGATAGGGACTCAATAGTAAAAAAGAATCCAAAGTGATCTATAATTTAACAAAATCCTTATCAAAATTTTAATGACATTTTCCACAATAGGAAAAACAATCTTAAAATTTGAACTGAAACACAAAAGAGCCCCAAAACAAAAGCAATCTTGAGAAAAAAGAGCAAATTTTGGAAGCATGATACTACTTTATTTCAAAATATGATACAAACTATAGTTATGTAAAAAGTATAGTACTGGTATAAAAGCAGACACATAGACCCATGGAATGGAAGAGATAGCCCAGAAATAAATCCATGTTTCTACTGCCCATTGATTTTCCATAAAGGTGCCAAGAACACACAATGAAGAAAAACAGTCTTTTCCACAAATGGTACTGTGAAAACTAGATATCCACGTGAAAAAAAAAAAAAAAAGAAAGAAAATAGACCATTCTCTCAACTACATATAAAAATCAACTCAAAATGAATTAAAAACCTACATATTGGACCTGCATTTGTCTGGTCAATGATTTTTTTTTTAATACAACCTCGAAAGTACAGGCAACATAAGCAAAAATAGATAAATAACATTACATCAAACTGAGAGCTTCCACACAGAAAAGAAAACAATCGACAGAGTAAGGAGACAACCTATGAAACAGGAGAAAATATTTGCAAACTTGACATTTGATAAAGAGTTAGTATCTAAAATATAGAAGTAATTCAACTCAATAATAAGAAAACAGAAAATCTTATTTAACATAGGCCAAGGGGAGCGGAGCACGATGGCTCAGTACAAACCTCTAACCATCATCCTCCACAAAGACACCAAATTCAACTATCCCCACAAGTAGGCATCTTCAGAAAAACCAAAACTCAGGTAAGTGAACATGCAACCTGGCATACATTGCATATGCCAATCAACCCCCACCTCCTGGCAGTGCCATATCAGCATACCTAGTGGATAGGCAATCAGGTGGCCACGGGAGGGAGATTAAAATGATTGTGGGGTTTTGCACTGAAATTGTGGGCTGCCCTAGCACAGGGAAACACAGCATAGGGCATAATTCTCCCAGTTCCTACAGAGGGAGCATTGAGACCAGCCTAGGAGGAGGGAAATCCTCTAACCCTGAACTCAAATCTGACTAGCCCTACCACTGGTTTATAAAAACCGGCCTGAGGCTGACATAAGTTTGTAAGACTGGCCACAAAAGCTTCAGTCTTTGGGTAATATCTGTGGCTGTGCTAGTTCAGAGCCAGTTAGACCACAACCTTCACTTTCCTTTGACTATCTGGAAAGCCTTATCAAATATGACAGGTCCAAGTAAGTACACACTGTGAAGATTAAAATAAATACCTACCTCTCCAATGCCCAGATATTGAGGAGCATCCACAAGCAACATGAACATCCAGGAAGGCTTGACCTTACCAAATGAACTAAATGAAGTAAAAGAAGCTGGAATCATGGAGATATGTGACGTTTTGGACAAAAAATTCAAAATAGCTCTCCTGAAAAAATTCGATGAACTTCAAGACAATATCGAGAAAGAATTCAGAAGTCTATCAGAGAAATTTAATGAAGATAATGAAAACATATTTTTAAAAAGCAGAAATTCTGGAGCTAAAGTATTCAATTCACAAACTGAGAGATGCATCAGAGTCTCTTACCAGTAGAATCGACCAAGCAGAAGAAAGAATTAGTGAGCTTAAGGATGGGCTATTTGAAAATACAGTCAGAAGAGGAAACTGGAAAAATAATAATCCTCATATACCGAGGGTGGCGGGTTCAAACCCAGCCCCGGCCAAACTGCAACCAAAAAATAGCAGGGCCTTGTGGCAGGCGCCTGTAGTCCCAGCTACTCGGGAGGCTGAGGCAAGAGAATTGCTTAAGCCCAGGAGTTGGAGGTTCCTGTGAGCTGTGTGATGCCATGGCACTCTACCGAGGGCCATAAAATGAGACTCTGTCTCTACAAAAAAAAAAAAAGTTACAGATGGAAACGACAAAAATTAAAAGGCAAGGGAGTAATTAAAGTGTAGAATTTCTCTTAAATGTCTCTTAGCTTATTTGTTCATAAGTAGGGATGTCATATGTTTAAAATACTTTGTTGTAAAATGTTTTTTGCAAGCCTCATGGTTACCTCAAATCAAAAACGCTATAAAGATACACGAAAAATAAAAAGCAAGAAATAAAAACATACTACCAGAGAAAATCATTCTTAACAAAGGAAGACAGGAAAGAAATAAGAAAGAAAGAGAGGACCACAAATCAAATAACATGGCAACAGTTAAGTCCTTGCCCATAAATAACATTGAATGTGAATAGGGTAAACTTTCCATCAAAGGACACAAAGTACCTGCATGGATAAAATACAAGAGCCAACTCTTTTTGTCTGCAAGGGACTTGAAGAGAAACTTCTCTGAAGAAGACAGGCACACAGCCTACAGACATATGAAAAAATGCTCATCATCTTTAATCATCAGAGAAATGCAAATCAAAACTACTTTGAGATATCATCTAACTCCAGTAAGATTAGCCCATATCACAAAATCCCAAGACCAGAGATGTTGGTGCGGATGTGGAGAAAAGGGAACACTTCTATGCTGCTGGTGGGAATGCAAATTAATACATTCCTTTTGGAAAGATGTTTGGAGAACACTTAGAGATCTAAAAATAGACCTGCCATTCAATCCTATAATTCCTCTACTAGTTATATACTGAGAAGACCAAAAAATCACATTATAACAAAAATATTTGTACCAGAATGTTTATTGCAGCCCAATTCATTATTGCTAAGTCCTGGAAAAAGCCCAAGTGCTCATCGATCCACAAATGGATTAATAAATTGTGGTATATGTACACCATGGAATATTATGCATCTTTAAAGAAAGATGGAGACTTTACCTCTTTCATGTTTACAGGGATGGAGCTGGAACATATTATTTTTTAGTAAAATATCTCAAGAATGGAGGAAAAAGTATCCAATGTACTCAGCCCTACTATGAAACTAATTTATGGCTTTCATATGAAAGCTATAACCCAGTTACAACCTAAGAATATGGGGAAGAGGAAGAAGGATGGGAGGGAGGAGGATGGGCAGAGAGAGGTTGATTGGTGGGATTACACCTATGGTGCATCTTACAAGGGTACATGTGAAACTTAGTAAATGTAGAATATAAATGTGTTAACACAATAACTAAGAAAACATCTTACAAGGGTACATGTGAAACTTACTAAATGTAGAATATAAATGTGTTAACACAATAACTAAGAAAATTCCAGGAAGGCTATGTTAACCAGTGTGATGAAAATATGTCAAATGGTCTATAAAACCAGTGTATGGTGCCCCGTGATCGCGTTAATATACACAGCTATGATTTAATAATAATAATAATAAAAACTTTAAAAAGAAATAAAGAAGGTCATTATAGAATAATAAAGGGGCCTATTAAGCAAGAGGAGGTAATATTTCCAATAAATAACCTAAAGATGGATCTCAAAGAACTAGAAAACCAGGGCAAGTCAAACCTAAAATTGTTAGAGATCAAAACTCTCACTTTCCTTTGGATCTCCAATAGCAAATGATATCATACACACTAGGGTTGAAAGAAATACCTATTCAGAAAAGTACTTGAATAAAAAATTGGGGCAGTGCCTGTGGCTCAGTGAGTAGGGCGCTGGCCCCATATGCCGAGCAAAAAAATAGCTGGGCGTTGTGGCGGGCGCCTGTAGTCCCAGCTGCTTGGGAGGCTGAGGCAAGAGAATTGAGCAAGCCCAAGAGTTAGAGGTTCCTGTGAGCTGTGTGATGTCATGGCACTCTACCCGAGGGCAGTACAGTGAAACTCTGTCTCTACAAAAAAAAAAAAAAAACCTAAAATTAGAAGAAAAGAAATAATAAAGATCACAGCAGAAATATATAAAATTGAAACCAAAAGAATGCAAAGATCAACAAAATGAAAAATTGTTTTTTAAAGATAAACAAAATTGGGCAGTGCCTGTGGCTCAAAGGAGTAGAGCTCCGGCCCCATATACTGGAGGTGGCGGGATCAAACCTGGCCATGGCCAAAAACTGCAAAAATAAATAAATAAATAAAAATAAAATAAATAATAAAATAAAATAAAAACAAAGATTAACAAAACTAACACACTCTTAGCCTTTTTCTTAAGACTAAGAAAAAAAGAATTAAGTCTCAAAAAAATAAAATCAGAGATGAAAAAGAGACATTATGACGGATCCCAATGAAATTAAAAGGATCATTAGTGACTACTATGAGATACTTCATGTCAATAAATTAGAAAATCTGGAAGAAATAAATAAATTCCTAGACACATACAATCTACAACTGGGAAGAAATCTAAAACTGTAATAAACCAATAACAAGAAATTAGATAGAAGCAATAATAAAAAGTCTCCCACCAAAGAAAAGTCCAGGACCCATTGTTGAATTCATTGCTGAATTCATTGCTTCATTGTTGAATTCTACCAAGCATTAAAAGAATAATTTATACCACTTTTACTTACTCTGTCCCAAAAAATGTCAAAGAGAAGGAAACACTCCTAAACTCATTCTGTGAGGCCTGTATCACCCTGACACAAAAACCAGACAAAGAGCAACAAAAAAATACAATGAAGGAATTAGGAGCAAGATGGCAGCCGAGTAACAGCTTCCTTGCATCTGGGCACCGTGAGTCTGGGGAGATAGGACTCCAGGCATCTCTGGCTGGTGGGAACTGCCTATCATCACTCCTATGAGGATACAGGGAGTCAGCGAGAGACTTCTGGACCCCAAGAGGAGGACTAAAACAGTGGAAAACCGGCAAGTGGTTGTGTGTGTTCAATCCGCCTAAACCCGCCCACAACTGTAAGTTCAGTAGCAGCGAGACTGCAAACCAGAAAGGCCTTACCTGTGAACTGTTTTGATGTCCTTGGACTTGGCACTGTGTTGAACTGCCTTGGGGAAGGCCTGAGCAGGAGTGCGGAGAACTTTGGCGGTTGTCTAGGGCCCCAGTCTGAGCCACTGAGCCAGACGGAGCTAACAGTGTTTGGCGGTGGGTCACACAGATCCATTGTCAGTGATCTGCCCCAGCAAGCTCCGCCCTCAGGGTCGCAGAGCTAGAAACGGGTGGGAGCTGGTAACCCAGCAACCAAGTAGCCTAAGGGTGGGGTCTGAGCCGCCTTGCAGCCCTGACCCTCGGGGGCAGAGTGAGACCGGTTTTGGCACACTGAGTAAGTGGATAGCCACTTCAGCAGCGATTCCAGCGAGAAAGCTGGGAAAGCTTCTGCTCAGCAAGTTTACAAGTTCAAAGTGCCTTTTAAGTAGGCTGAAGAGAGATTTAGGGTGTCTACCTGCTGGGGTTTGAGAAATCAGCAGCCTCCAGTCGTATCAGAACTGTGACTAACATCTCATACCCCAGAAGACCACGTGTTGCCCAGACAATATTCAATAACATATACAAACTGCTTTGTTTTTGGTTGTGTATTTTTTTCTTTTTTTTTGTTTGTTGTTTTTTTTGCTTGTTTATTTTGACGTTGCTGATGTTCTTTTCTTTTTTTAATTTCAATCTTTTCCATACAGATCCGTTTTTCTTTCTCAATTTTCCTAGTTTAATTATAATTTCCCATTGCTGCCTTTTTTAATAACTACAACTTCATTTTTGCTAGTGTTTCTACCGATATCATTTGCTTTTTCACCCAATTTTATCCCCGTAAAGTTTTCTGTTTGCTTGTTTTGGTTTGATTTATAGCATTTTTGTCTTTCCTCTCTACTTGGTGGAGGTGGGGTACTGTGTCTGATCAGGTTAGCAAAGAGCTGCTGACCTCAAGGGAACCACGCAACTGGGCACTCCCAGAAGGTGGGGTTTTTTTAAGGTTGTGTCAAAGTACCCTACTGTACACCTATATTGCCCTGTCTCCCTCTTTCTGTGCCTCTCTTCTTTTTGTCAATATTCCTTATACCCACCCCCTCTCCTATCTCTATCTTTCTTTTTTTCTTATCACTCGGTCCTCCTTTCTTTCATCTCCTTTTTTTGCTCTTCAACCTTCTCACCCTTCTGGTCCTGTAACCCTTAGTCCACAGGCACAAGAACTTAAAGAGCAAGAGGAAGTGAAAGGAAAATTAGGGCAAGGAAACAGATAAAAGAAATCACTTATGAGGAAGAATCAGCAGAAAACTCCAGGCAACATGAAGAACCAGTCTAGAACAACCCCACCAAGGGACCATGAGGTAGCTACTGCAGATGATTCCACCAGTATAGAAATGTTAGGAATGACAGAAAGGGAATTTAGAATACACATGTTGAAAACAATGAAAAAAATGATGGAAACAATGAAGGAAATTGCTAATAAAGTGGAAAATAACCAAAAGGAAATCCAAAAACAGAATCAAATAAGAGATGAACGATATGAAGAATATAAAAAGGATATAGCAGACCTGAAGGAACTGAAACAGTCAATGAGGGAACTTAAAGATGCAATGGAAAGTATCAGCAACAGGTTAGACCATGCAGAAGAAAGAATTTCAGAGGTAGAAGACAAAGTTCTTGAGATAACTCAGACAGTAAAAGAGGCAGAAAAGAAGAGAGAGAAAGCAGAACGTTCACTGTCAGAATTATGGGACTTTATGAAGTGTTCCAACATACGAGTTACAGGAATTCCAGAAGGGGAAGAAGAATGCCTCAGAGGAATGGAAGCCATACTAGAGAATATTATAAAAGAAGATTTTCCAAACATCACCAACGATTCTGACACACTGCTTTCAGAGGGATATCGGACCCCGGGTCGCCTCAACTCTAACCGAGCTTCTCCAAGACACATTGTGATGAGCCTGTCCAAAGTCAAGACAAAAGAAAAGATTCTGCAAGCTGCCAGGAGTAAGCGCCAGTTGACCTACAGGGGCAAATCCATCAGAGTGACCGCAGACTTCTCTAATGAAACTTTCCAAGCAAGAAGACAATGGTCATCTACCTTTAATCTACTTAAACAGAACAATTTTCAGCCCAGAATTCTGTACCCTGCTAAGCTAAGCTTCAAAATTGATGGAGAAATCAAATCATTTACGGATATACAAACATTGAGTAAATTCGCCACAACAAGACCAGCTCTACAGGAAATACTTCAACCTGTTCTGCACACTGACCACCACAATGGATCAGCAGCAAAGTAAGAACTCAGAAATCAAAGGACAGAACCTAACCTCCACACTGATGCAAAAGATAAAACTAAGCAATGGACTCTCACCAAATAAGACGAATAGAATACTACCACACTTATCAATTATCTCCATAAATGTTAATGGCTTGAATTCCCCACTGAAGAGACATAGATTGGCTGACTGGATTAAAAAACACAAGCCATCCATTTGCTGTCTGCAAGAAACACACCTGGCTTCAAAAGACAAATTAAAGCTCCGAGTCAAAGGTTTGAAGACAATTTTTCGGGCAAATGGAATTCAGAAGAAAAGAGGAGTTGCAATCTTATTTTCAGATACATGTGGATTTAAAGCAACTAAAGTCAAAAAAGACAAAGATGGTCACTTTATATTGGTCAAGGGAAAACTACAACAAGAAGACTTTTCAATTCTAAATATTTATGCACCCAATTTAAATGCTCCCAGATTCTTGAAGCAGACCTTACTCAGTCTGAGCAATATGAAATCTGATAATACCATCATAACAGGGGACTTTAACACTCCTCTTACAGAGCTGGACAGATCCTCTAAACAGAAATTAAACAAAGATGTAAGAGATTTAAATGAGACCCTAGAACAACTATGCTTGATAGACGCATATAGAACACTCCACCCCAAAGATAAAGAATATACATTCTTCTCATCACCCCATGGAACATTCTCCAAAATTGATCATATCCTGGGACACAAAACAAATATCAACAGAATCAAAAGAATTGAAATTTTACCTTGTATCTTTTCAGACCATAAGGCACTAAAGGTGGAACTCAACTCTAACAAAAATGCTCAACCCCACCCAAAGGCATGGAAATTAAACAATCTTCTGTTGAATAACAGATGGGTGAAGGAAGAAATAAAACAGGAAATCATTAACTTCCTTGAGCATAACAACGATGAAGACACAAGCTACCAAAACCTGTGGGATACTGCAAAAGCAGTTTTGAGAGGAAAATTCATCGCTTTAGATGCCTACATTCGAAAAACACAAAGAGAGCACATCAACAATCTCACAAGAGATCTTATGGAATTGGAAAAAGAAGAACAATCTAAGCCTAAACTCAGTAGAAGAAAAGAAATATCCAAAATCAAATCAGAGATCAATGAAATTGAAAACAAAAGATTTATTCAGAAAATTAATGAAACAAGGAGTTGGTATTTTGAAAAAATAAATAAAATAGATAAACCATTGGCCAGACTAACTAGAAATAGAAAAGTAAAATCTCTAATAACCTCAATCAGAAACCATAAAGGGGAAATAACAACTGATCCCACAGAGATACAAGAGATCATCTCTGAATACTACCAGAAACTCTATGCCCAGAAATTTGACAATGTGAAGGAAATGGATCAATATTTGGAATCACACCCTCTCCCTAGACTTAGCCAGGAAGAAATAGAGCTCCTGAACAGACCAATTTCAAGCACTGAGATCAAAGAAACAATAAAAAAGCTTCCAACCAAAAAATGCCCTGGTCCAGATGGCTTCACTCCAGAATTCTATCAAACCTTCAAGGAAGAGCTTATTCCTGTACTGCAGAAATTATTCCAAAAAACTGAGGAAGAAGGAATCTTCCCCAACACATTCTATGAAGCAAACATCACCCTGATACCAAAACCAGGAAAAGACCCAAACAAAAAGGAGAATTTCAGACCAATCTCACTCATGAATATAGATGGAAAAATTCTCAACAAAATCCTAGCACATAGATTACAGCTTATCATCAAAAAAGTCATTCATCATGATCAAGTAGGCTTCATCCCAGGGATGCAAGGCTGGTTTAACATACGCAAGTCCATAAACGTTATCCACCATATTAACAGAGGCAAAAATAAAGATCACATGATCCTCTCAATAGATGCAGAAAAAGCATTTGATAAAATCCAGCATCCTTTTCTAATGAGAACACTGAAGAGTATAGGCATAGGTGGCACATTTCTGCCGCGGACCACCCTGTCGGTGGGCTTCAGTCCGAGGGAAAGCAGGGAAATGGAGTCAGGTTGGTTGAAAGGTCGACGCAGGAATGACAGTCTGCCACACAGCACTTGGTGAAGTATGCAGCTACGTTTTCCTGAGTTCAGAAGTTGGTATTTATACATTTTACACAAAGCATTACAGGTTACACAAAGTTTTTTTTTACAACTTGCTGACCTTTACAGGTTACATTTTAAGTTTGTGGGCGTGAGTAGTTATCCATTACTACTTCTCAATATCTTGCTCTTAAGGAGAACAAAGGTTTTTAAGTTTGCAAACGTGGGTAGTTATCCATTACTATTTTTCAATGTTCTGTCCTTAAGGAGAACAAAGGTTTGTGGTTATCAGCAAAAACTACTTGCTTCCTCTTATCTGTGGAATGTTAGTATAGTGTAATTCTTTACATTTGTGTTTAAGTAATAGTAAAGGCATAATTTGTTTTAAGGCTCTTATTAGATATATAAATTTTAAGTTAATGTTGGTTATATATACTTTTATTATGTGCTTATTATTAATCATATGTGCTTATTTTATTGTGATTTGATTGATTAGAAATGTAGTGAAGTAAGATGTTTTTTAAGGAAAGTTTTACTGTGGGTGTTGATGGTGCATGTCGTGTTGGAACATCTTGTTTGCTGTGCCTGCATTGTCTTAGCCCACTGGCATTTATGATGGGGACTTGCTTTTGTGCAGGCTTACTTGGAGCCACTGAGTCTGGCACAGTCATACTTCTAGTGCTGTTTCTGGATCAACTATCATTGTGTTCATTCTTTAAAACCGTATTGCTTACTTATCAGGACAAACAGACATTCAGCTTAACATACACTTACACTGTAACAGAAAGCCATACCCTTAGGTTAATGCGACAAAAAACAGCATGCTGGGCAACATCTCTGTCGCTGCGCACACTGGGGGTGCTGGGGGCTTCGCTCCGGGGAGCACAGACCTCCTTTCCGTCGTTTTACAACGCGGACAGCGCCACCTCGCTGCGGCTTGGTGCCGAGGGTGCGGCACATTTCTAAAACTGATTGAAGCTATCTATGACAAACCCACAGCCAATATTTTACTGAATGGAGTAAAACTCAAAGCTTTTCCTCTTAGAACTGGAACCAGACAAGGTTGTCCTCTGTCACCTTTACTATTCAACATAGTGCTGGAAGTTCTAGCCAATACAATTAGGCAAGACAAAGAAATAAAGTGAATCCAAATGGGAGCAGAGGAGGTCAAACTCTCCCTCTTTGCTGATGACATGATCTTATACTTAGAGAACCCCAAAGACTCAACCACAAGACTCCTAGAAGTAATCAAAAAATACAGTAATGTTTCAGGATATAAAATCAATGTCCACAAGTCAGTAGCCTTTGTATACACCAATAACAGTCAAGATGAGAAGCTAATTAAGGACACAACTGCCTTCACCATAGTTTCAAAGAAAATGAAATACCTAGGAATATACCTAACGAAGGAGGTGAAGGACCTGTATAAAGAAAACTATGAAATCCTCAGACAGGAAATAGCAGAGGATATTAACAAATGGAAGAACATACCATGCTCATGGATGGGAAGAATCAACATTGTTAAAATGTCTATACTTCCCGAAGCAATCTACCTATTCAATGCCATTCCTATCAAAATACCAACATCGTACTTTCAAGATTTGGAAAAAATGATTCTGCGTTTTGTATGGAACCGGAAAAAACCCCGTATAGCTAAGGCAGTTCTTAGTAACAAAAATAAAGCTGGGGGCATCAGCATACCAGATTTTAGTCTGTACTACAAAGCCATAGTGCTCAAGACAGCATGGTACTGGCACAAAAACAGAGACATAGACACTTGGAATTGAATTGAACACCAAGAAATGAAACTAACATCTTACAACCACCTAATCTTTGATAAAGCAAACAAGAACTTACCTTGGGGGAAAGACTCCCTATTCAATAAATGGTGTTGGGAGAACTGGATGTCTACATGTAAAAGACTGAAACTGGACCCACACCTTTCCCCACTCACAAAAATTGATTCAAGATGGATAAAGGACTTAAATTTAAGGCATGAAACAATAAAAATCCTCCAAGAAAGCATAGGAAAAACACTGGAAGATATTGGCCTGGGAAAAGACTTCATGAAGAAGACTGCCATGGCAATTGCAACAACAACAAAAATAAACAAATGGGACTTCATTAAACTGAAAAGCTTCTGTACAGCTAAGGAGACAATAACCAAAGCAAAGAGACAACCTACACAATGGGAAAGGATATTTGCATATTTTCAATCACACAAAAGCTTGATAACCAGGATCTATAGAGAACTCAAATTAATCCACATGAAAAAAGCCAACAATCCCAGTATCAATGGGCAAGAGACATGAATAGAACTTTCTCTAAAGACGACAGACGAATGGCTAACAAACACATGAAAAAATGTTCATCATCTCTATATATTAGAGAAATGCAAATCAAAACAACCCTGAGATATCATCTAACCCAAGTGAGAATGGCCCACATCACAAAATCTCAAAACTGCAGATGCTGGCGTGGATGTGGAGAGAAGGGAACACTTTTACACTGCTGGTGGGACTGCAAACTAGTACAACCTTTCTGGAAGGAAGTATGTAGAAACCTCAAAGCACTCAAGCTAGACCTCCCATTTGATCCTGCAATCCCATTACTGGGCATCTACCCAGAAGGAAAAAAATCCTTTTATCATAAGGACACTTGTACTAGACTGTTTATTGCAGCTCAATTTACAATCGCCAAAATGTGGAAACAGCCTAAATGCCCACCAATCCAGGAATGGATTAACAAGCTGTGGTATATGTATACCATGGAATACTATTCAGCCATTAAAAAAAATGGAGACTTTACATCCTTCATATTAACCTGGATGGACGTGGAAGACATTATTCTTAGTAAAGCATCACAAAAATGGAGAAGCATGAATCCTATGTACTCAATCTTGATATGAGGACAATTTATGACAATTAAGGTTATGGGGGGGGTAGCAGAAAGAGGGATGGAGGGAGGAGGGTGGGGCCTTAGTGTGTGTCACACTTTATGGGGGCAAGACATGATTGCAAGAGGGACTTTACCTAACAATTGCAATCAGTGTAACTGGCTTATTGTACCCTCAATGAATCCCCAACAATAAAAATTATATATATATATATGTAAAAAAAAAATGAAAAATGGAATTAAAAGACAAAAATAAAAACATAAATTAAAAAAAAATGCAATGAAAATATAGGCCAATATCTCTGATGTACATAAACAGAGATTTCCCAAGACAATACTAGCAAACTAAACTCAACAACACATTTAAAAGATTATTCTTTGTGATCAAGTTGGATGCATTCCAGGGATTCAAGGATGGTTCAGTGTACACACTTAAACCAATGTGGCACATCATATCAGCAGAACAAAGGGAAAAAACTGTAGGATCAGTTTAATTGGTGCTAAAAATGCATTCAATCCATTCATGCAAAATCCATCCATTCATGCTAAAAACTCTCCAAAAACTAGGAGGCATAGAAGAAACTTGCCTCAACACTACAAAAGCCATGCATGACAGACCCACAGAGGTATCATATTGAATGGGGAAAAACTGAAAGCCTTTCCTCAAAGATCTGGAACAAGAAAAGAATGGCTACCTACCACTGTTATTCAACATAGTATTGGAATTTCTAGTGACAGCAATCAAGCAAAAGAATTAAAGTAAATAATGGACATACAAACTGGAAAGGAAGAAGTCAAATTATCCTTGTTCGCAGACAATCTGATCTTATATCTAGAGAAACATAAAGACTGCGCACACCACACACACATACATACACACACACACACACACAAAAAAAAAACTATTAGAAATGATGAATAATTTCAGTTAAGTTGCAAGATATAAAATCAACATACAAAACCTAGTAGCATTTCTATATGGCAATAGCAAACTGAGAAATAAACAAAGAAAGCAATACCATCTACAATAGTCATAAATAAAATAAAATACATAGGAATAAACTTAGTCAAAGAATTAAAAGCTTTCTATAGTGAAAAGTATCGAACACTGATGAAAGAATTTGAAGAGGACACACACACAAAAGGAAAGATATTTTCCTAAATTGAAAGAATCAATACTGTTAAAATGTCCATACTACCCAAAGTAATATATAAATTCAATACAGTCTCCATCAAAACACCAACAACATTCTTCAAAAATAAAAAAAAAAATTATATAGAACCACAAAAGACCAAGAATAGGCAAAACTATCTTGAGAAAAAGGAACAAGGCTGGAGGAATCACATTCTTTAATTTCAAATTGTGCTAGAGCTGTAGTAAACTAAACAGCATGATACAGTCATTAAAACAGATACACAGACCAAGGAAACAGAACAGAAAACCCAGAAATAAATCCATACACCTACAGCAAATTTACCTTTGACCAAGGTGCCAAGAACATGGAATGAAGAAAAGACTGTCTCTTCAATAAGTGGTGCTGAGAAAATTGGGTATCTGTACACAGGAGAATGATCCTTATTGTCTCACACCATATACAAAGGTCAAATAAAAATAAATTAAAGACATAAATCTAAGACCTGAAACTATACTAAAAGAAAACTTTAGGAAATGCCTCAGGACATTTGTCTTGGCAAGAACTTCTTGAGTAATATGCCAAAGCACAGGCAAGCAAAGCAAAATTACACAAATTAGATCACATTAAGCAAAAAAACCAAACAACAACAAAAAAATTTGACAGCAAAGGAAAAAATCAACAAAGGGAAGAGACAACCTACAGAATGGAAGAATAATTTGAAAACTACCTATGTGACAAGGAATTAATAACTACAATACATAAAGAGCTCCAAGAACTCCACAGGTAAAAAAATCAAATAATCCAATTAAAAAGTAGGCAATGAATCTGAATAGATATTTCTCAAAAGAAGACACACAAATGGCCTTAAAGCACAGGGGAAAAAATGCTCAATATCATTAGTTGTTAGAGAAATGTAAACCAAAACTGCAATGAGATTTCATCTCACCCCAGTAACAATGACTTTTATCAAAAAGACATGCAATAATGAATGCTGGAGAAGATACAGAGAAAGGGGAATCCTCATACACTGTTGATGGGAATGTAAATTAGTGCCACCACTATGGAAAACAATATGGTGGTTCCTCAGAAAACTAAAAATAGACCTACCATAGGATCCTGCAATCCCACACTAGGTATCTATCCAAAATAGAGGAATTCAGTGTATCAAAAGATGTACACACTCTCATGTTTATTGCACACTTTCACAATAACCAAGATTAGAAAGAAAATGAAGTGTCCATCAATGGATAAATGGATACATAAAATGTGATACATATACATGATGGTATATTTCTTAGCTTCAAAAAAAAAAAAGGAAATTATATCATTTTTTGACAACATGAATGCACATGGAGAACATTATGATAAATGTTAAGTGTTTCTCCTGCACTTTCTCAATACTTTATGAGGAGGACCCCCACGGCAATTGAAGCAACACCAAAAATACATTACTGGGACTTGATTAAACTACAAAGCTTCTGCACAGCCAAGAACACAGTATGCAAAGCAAGTAGACAGTGATCAGAATGGGAGAGGATATTTGCAGGTTATGTTTCTGACAAAGGTTTGATAACCAGAATCCACAGAGAACTCAAACTTATTAATGAGAAAAGAACAAGTAATCCCATTTCACTGTGGGCAAGGGACTTGAACAGAAGCTTCTCTGAAGAAGATAGGTGTGTGGCCTGCAGACATATGAAAAAATGCTCGTCATCTTTAATCACAGAGAAATGCAAATGAAAACTTCTTTAAGATATCATGTAACCCCAGTAAGAATGGCTTACATAACAGAATTCCAAAACTACAGATGTTAGCATGGATGGAGAAAAGGGAACACTTACTTCTGCAATGCTGGTGGGAGTGCAAGCTAATACATCCCTTTTGGAAAGAAGTATGGAGAATACTCAGGGATCTAAAAGTAGGCCTGACATTTGATCCTGCAACTCATCTACTAGGTGTATATCCAAAAGACCAAAAATCACTTTATAACAAAGATATTTGCACCAGATTGTTCATTGCAGCTCAATTCATAATAGCCAAGTCATGGAAGAAGCCCAAGTGCTCATCGATCCATAAATGCATTAATAAATTGCGGTATATGTATACTATGGAATATTATGCAGCCTTAAAAAAGATGGAGACTTTAATCTCTTTTATGTTTACATGGATGGAGCTGAAACATATCCTACTTAGTAAAGTATCTCAAGAATGGAAGAAAAAATATCCAATGTACTCAATACTATTATGAAACCAATTTACAATCACTTGTACTTTCTTTTTTTTTTATTAAATCATAACTGTATACATTGATATGATCATGGGGCATCATACACTCGCTTCATAAACCATTTGACACATTTTTATCACAGTGGTTAACATAGCCTTTCTGGCGTTATCTCAGTTACTGTGCCAAAACATTTACATTCTACATTTACCAAGTTTCGCAAATACCCCTGTAAGATGCACCACAGGTGTGATCCCACCGATCCCCCTCCCTCTACCCACCCCCCCTTCCCACTTCCCCCTATTGTTAAGTTGTAGCTGGGTTATAGCTTTCATGTGAGAGTCCCAAATTAGTTTCATAGTAGGGCTGCGTACATTGGGTACTTTTTCTTCCATTCTTGGGATACTTTACTAAGAAGAATATGTTCCAGCTCCATCCATGTAAACATGAAAGAGGTAAAGTCTCCATCTTTCTTTAAGGCTGCATAGTATTCCATGGTATACATATACCACAATTTATTGATCCATTCGTGGATCGATGGGCACTTGGGCTTTTTCCATGACTTAGCAATTATGAACAGGGCTGCAATAAATATTCTGATACAAATATCTTTGTTATGGTGTGATTTTTGGTCTTCTGGGTATATGCCCAGTAGGGGGATTACAGGATTGAATGGCAGATCTATTTTTAGATCTCTAAGTGTTCTCCATATCTCTTTCCAAAAGGAATGTATTAATTTGCATTCCCACCAGCAGTGCAAAAGTGTTCCCTTTTCTCCACATCCACGCCAACATCTCTGGTATTGGGATTTTTTGATATAGGCTAGTCTCACTGGAGTTAGATGATATCTCAAAGTAGTTTTGATTTGCATTTCTCTGATGATTAAAGATGATGAGCATTTTTTCATATGTCTGAAGGCCGTGCGCCTGTCTTCTTCAGAGAAGTTTCTCTTCAAGTCCCTTGCCCAGCCTGCAATGGGATCACTTGTTCTTTTCTTGCTAATGCGTTTGAGTTCTCTGTGGATTCTTGTTATTAAACCTTTGTCGGAGACATAACCTGCAAATATCTTCTCCCATTCTGAGGGCTGTTTGCTTGCTTTACTTACTGTGTTCTTGGCTGTGCAGAAGCTTTTTAGTTTGATCAAGTCCCAGTAGTGTATTTTTGAAGCAGCTTCAATTGCCCGGGGGGTCCTTCTCATGAAATACTCACCCAGACCAATTTCTTCAAGGGTTTTCCCTGCATTCTCCTCTAGTATTTTTATAGTTTCATGTTTTAAGTTTAAATCTTTAATCCAATGAGAGTCTATCTTAGTTAATGGTGAAAGGTGTGGGTCCAATTTCAGTCTTCTGCAGGTTGCCAGCCAGTTCACCCAGCACCATTTGTTAAATAGGGAATCTTTTCCCCACTGAATGTTTTTAATTGGCTTGTCAAAAATCAAATAGCGGTAAGTAGCTGGATTCATCTCTTGGTTCTCTATTCTATTCCAGATATCTACTTCTCTGTTTTTGTGCCAATACCATGCTGTTTTGATCACTATCGATTTGTAGTAAAGTCTGAGGTCTGGTAGTGTGATTCCTCCTGTTTTGTTTTTATTTCTGAGTAATGTCTTGGCTATTCGAGGTTTTTTCTGATTCCATATAAAACGAAGTAATGTTTTTTCAAGATCTTTAAAATATGACAGTGGAGCTTTAATAGGGAGTGCGTTGAAATTATATATTGCTTTGGGTAGTATGGACATTTTGATAATGTTGATTCTTCCTAGCCATGAGCATGGTATGTTTTTCCATTTGTTAACATTTTCAGCTATTTCTTTTCTTAGAGTTTCATAGTTCTCTTTATAGAGATCTTTCACGTCTTTTGTTAGGTAAATTCCCAAATATTTCATCTTCTTTGGCACTACTGTGAATGGGATAGAGTCCTTAACTGCTTTTTCAATTTGACTGTTGTTGGTGTATATAAAGGCTACCGATTTATGAATGTTGATTTTGTAACCTGAGACGCTGCTGTATTCCTTGATCACTTCTAGGAGTTTTGTAGTAGAGTCCCTAGTGTTTTCCAGATACACAATCATATCATCTGCGAAGAGCGAGAGTTTGATCTCTTCTGACCCTATATGGATACCCTTGATCGCCTTTTCTTCCCTAATTGCGGTGGCTAAAACTTCCATTACAATGTTGAAAAGCAATGGAGACAATGGGCAGCCTTGTCTGGTTCCAGATCTGAGTGGAAATGATGCCAATTTAACTCCATTCAATATGATATTGGCTGTGGGTTTGCTGTAGATGGCCTCTATCAGTTTAAGAAATGTCCCTTCTATACCAATTTTCTTAAGTGTTCTGATCATGAATGGATGTTGGATGTTATCAAAAGCTTTTTCTGCATCGATTGAGAGAATCATATGGTCTTTGTTTTTTAATTTGTTTATGTGCTGTATTACATTTATAGATTTACATATATTGAACCAGCCTTGAGACCCTGGGATAAAACTGAACTCGTCATGATGTATGATTTGTTTGATATGTTGCTGGATTCTGTTTGTTAGAATCTTGTTGAATATTTTTGCATCTATATTCATTAGTGATATTGGTCTATAATTTTCTTTTCTTGTTGGGTCTTTCCCTGGTTTGGGGATCAGGGTGATGTTTGCTTCATAGAATGTGTTGGGTAGTCTTCCTTCTTTTTCTACCTTTTGGAACAGGTTGAGTAGTATAGGTACTAATTCCTCTTTAAAGGTTTGGTAGAATTCAAACACGAAACCATCTGGTCCCGGGCTTTTCTTTTTGGGGAGATTTTGTATGGTTGATGATATTTCTGAACTTGATATGGGCCTGTTCAACATTTCCACTTGTTTTTGATTAAGTCTTGGAAGGTGACGTGCTTCCAAGTAACGGTCGATGTCCTTCAGATTTTCGTATTTCTGAGAGTAAAGTTTCTTGTAATATTCATTAAGGATTTTTTGGATTTCTGAGGAGTCTGTTGTTATTTCGTCCTTGTTATTTCTGATTGATGAGATTAGAGATTTTACTCTTTTTTTCCTGATTAGGTTGGCCAAAGGTTTATCTATTTTGTTGACCTTTTCAAAAAACCAGCTTTTTGATTTATTGATCTGTTGTATTATTCTTTTTTTTCAATTTCATTTAATTCTGCTCTGATTTTGGTTATTTCTTTTCTTTTACTGGATTTTGGGTTGGATTGTTCTTCCATTTCCAGTCTCTTGAAATGTCCCATTAAGTTGCTTACTTCCTCTTTTTCCGTTCTCCTGAGGAAGGCTTGCAGTGCTATAAATTTCCCTCTTAGAACTGCCTTTGCTGTGTCCCAGAGGTTCTGATAGTTTGTGTCCTCATTGTCATTTTGTTCCAGAAATTTGGCAATTTCCTTCTTGATCTCATCTCTGACCCAGCTATCATTCAGCATAAGGTTATTCAACTTCCATGTTTTTGTATATGTATGCAGATTCCTGTTGTTACTCATCTCAAGTTTTATTCCATGATCGTCCGAGAAGATGCATGGAATAATTTCTATTCCTTTAAATTTGCTGAGGTTAGACTTGTGACCTAAGATGTGATCGATTCTGGAGTAAGTTCCATGGGCTGATGAGAAGTATGTGTATTCAGTTTTGTTGGGATGAAATGTTCTGTAGATGTCTGCTAAATCTAAATGCTGGATGGTTAGATTTAAATCTAGAATTTCTTTATTCAGCTTTTTGTTGGAGGATCAATCCATCACTGCCAACGGAGTGTTAAAATCTCCGACTATTATAGAGTTGGAGGAAATCAAGTTGCTCATGTCTGTTAGAGTTTCTCTTATAAATTGAGGTGCATTCTGGTTGGGTGCATAGATATTAATAATTGAAATCTCATCATATTGAGTCTTACCTTTAACAAATATGAAGTGACCATTTCTGTCCTTCCTTACTTTTGTTGGTTTAAAGCCTTTTGTGTCCGCAAATAAAATTGCAACTCCTGCTTCTTTCTGGTTACCATTTGCCTGAAATATGGATGACCATCCTTTCACCCTGAGTCTGTATTTGTCTTTTAAGTTAAGATGTGACTCTTGTATGCAACAAATGTCTGCCCTGAGTTTTTGTATCCAGTCAGCTAACCTATGTCTCTTTAGAGGGCAGTTTAAGCCATTCACATTAATGGAGAGTATTGATAAGTTTGGTGAAATTTGGGGTATTGAGTTTTTTGAAAGTCCAGTGGGCATTTTTAATCCTTTTGCCATTGTGGAAGTTAGAGCTTGATCAGAAGTTTCTGAGTGAGTTTACTTTTGTAGTAGAGGATTGGGTTGGTTATTATGGAGGATAGGTCTGAGAATATCCTGAAGAGCTGGTTTAGTTATGGCAAATTTCTTTAGCATATGTATATCCTTAAAGTATTTAATTTCTCCGTCGTAAATGAAACTCAGTTTAGTTGGGTACAAGATCCGGGGTTGAAAGTTATTTTGCTTGAGGAGATTAAACGTTGATGACCACCCTCTTCTGGCTTGACAAGTTTCAGCAGAGAGATCTGCAGTCATTCTAACGTTCTTCCCTTTGAAGGTAATAGATTTCTTTCGCCTGGCTGCTTTCAGAATTTTCTCCTTCATATTAACTTTAGTGAAGTTAATTATGATATGCCTGGGGGATGTCTTATTGGGGTTGAGTTGTGCTGGGTTTCTGAAGCTATCTGCTATCTGAATTTCAGGTTCTCTAGGCAGGTCTGGAAAATTCTCTTTCATAATTTCATGCAGAAGGGCTTCTGCGCCCAGTGAGGCCACTTCATCTGTTTCAGGAATTCCTATGAGACTGATATTTGCCTTCTTTGAGTTATCCCAGAGCTCTCTGAGTGAGTGATCCATTTTTGCTCTCCATTTCTCTTCCTCTTTGAGAGTTTGGGAGTGTTCAAAGGCTTTATCTTCGATGTCGGATATCCTTTCTTCTGCTTGGTCCATTCTGTTGCTAAGGGATTCCACTGTATTTTTCATATCTTTGAGGGCTGCAAATTCTTGTTTCAGTGTGTCTAAGTCTTTCGTGGTTTTGTCTTTAAATTCGTTAAATTCTTGAGACAGCTTTTGAATTTCTCCATGAATTCCTAATTCCATTTTGTTAATCTTGTTTGCCATCCAAATTCTGAATTCAATTTCTGATATCTCAGCCAGTTGTTTGTGAATAGGATCTTCAATTACATCTGCTGTATCTTTCCTTGGGGGGGTTGATCTATTCTGGTTATTCATGTTACCAGAGTTTTTCTGCTGATTCCGCCCCATGATTGTTTTACTCCCTTTGATTTTCCTCTGGTGTTTTGTCAAGGACCCGTACAGTGCTGTGGCCTGAGAAACTGGGGCCCTGTTTGGTGTAGAGGGGCTAAGTGGTTCTGACTTGTTTTCAACTGGTTTCTATGTGACCCTAGTGAAACAGTTACTCTGTGTTGAAGTCTCAGCTGTGGAGAAATACCAGCAATTAAGTCACCCCACCCACCACAGGCAACAAATGGAAAAGGAAAATCAAACCTTCCTACAACCACACACCCAGGGCACCACCTGGCTAGTCCCCAGGTGAGTGACTCAGTTCAAAAGGTCCAAGTCAATTGTCTCAGTCAGCAGCTGCCTCGGGTGGGAGAGTTCAAGAGGTCCCTGGGAACTGGATCACAGGGGTCTGGTGACTGCTGTAAAATGGCTTGCTCCAGTGCTGCATGGAGTCAGGAAGAGCCACCAGTAAATAGATCGGTCTGGGAAGATTGATGCCTCCTTCCCCACCTTGCAGCTCTGTCACACCCAGTCTCTGCTAGCCCCACAGGGCTGTGACCCAGTCAGTTGTCTGCAGTAAGCAGATACTCCAGGGGTTTGCACCTGCCTAAGTCACAGGGTAGTCTGTGTCTGCTTGACTAGGCCACTATTCTCTGTCTTTATCCAGTAGAGAGTGATGTGGCCTGTCAACCTCGGGCACTTGATGGAAGCTGGAGGTGTTCACTCAGTTCCAGCCCCACCCTTAGTTTATGTTACTGGGTGAAGGGAACAACCCTGTGGGAGTTTGTTTCTGACCTTGCCAGATTCCTCTGCAGAGGAGAGGCTGATTTGAGTTCCCAGAACCTGTGTCTCAGGCCCTGTCTTTAGTCCTGTGGGTTTGTATTTGCAGCATGATCAGTTGTTGGCTGTAGCCTCTTGGCCTCCTTTGTCTATAGGCTGGTGATCCCCTAAGGGCCAGGTGCGTCTTAGGCTCAGTAAAGCGGTTCTCTGGATCAGCCCCACCCTAGGAGTTTCCCGGCTCTGTGGGTGTGTTTTCTAGTCCCTGTGTTCCACCCAGGTCGGTACCGTCTCAGGAAAACCCTTTACTCACGGGGCCTGTGTTTCAGTCCCAGGTCTGTTCCATGGTGGTTGCCATCTGAGAAGATGCTCGGCCTCATCTGGTTGCCCAGGAAGACAGGAGGAGAGGCTATGGGATATCTGGGGGTGTGCCTTGTTATTGCTGAAGATGGCTGTTGCTCTGCACCTCGGGGCACCACCGCTCCAGTGTAATTCCCTCTCAGCCGACCGTCGTCTTCTCGCTCCTTTGCTACAGAGTCAGCACTGGCCATCTGCAGTCCAGGTCCTGTCTACACCTCTTGAGAGCTCACCCAAGAATCTGGACTCCTGAGGGGGCAGGTCTCCAGATCATGGAGTGAGAGTGGAGGGGGGTGTTAGGAGCTCAGGGTTGCAGGTCATAACACCAAGCTCATTGAGACCAAATGAACAAATAAACAGAGACAAAGGTTACCAGGCACATGGGCCCATAGATACAGAGACAGATCGAAACACATAAACATACAAGCAATAGCCACAACAACAGCAATATAAGAACAACTGCAATAAAAAATAGTGATAATCGTAAAATAATTGAAAGAAAGGAAAAAAAGGGAGAAAAAAGTTGTGTTAGAAGGAATTTTAAGTGAGAAGAAAGAAGAAATTAAAATTAGAAGACATAGAAATAAAAATATATCTATATAAATTGTAATAATAAAAAATTATCGAAATCTCCTCTAAGAAAATGGTCAGGAAAAATCAGACAAAAAGAAAACAACAGCAAAAAAAAAAAAAAAAACCCACGAAAACCAAACCAAACCAAACAAAACAAAACAAAACAAACAAACAAAAAAGGCACCAACTGCAAAAATATTCTTGTGGTAGAAATATACCTATAAATGTCTATATGTCTGCTGTAGGGATCAACTTTCGTAGGAATATATTCATACTGCAATATACTTTCTGGACACCAGGTGGTGCTGTGAGTGGTTTCGAGACTTATACCTGGTTTACAGTTTATACTGTTACCTTGGTAACCACTTTCCATGGCCGATCGCCATTTTGGAGTTTCTGTAAAAGTTTGTCACCTAAGAATTGTGCAACCTCGGCTGTTCTCCCCCGGACAGCACTTGCGACCGACCCTCCCACTCAGTGCAGGTGTCCACGCTTCCTAAGTCCCTCCACTCTGCTCCCAGATTCCCCAGCAAACTGGCGACTGCAATCAGCCATAAGGGGAGTGGTGCTGAGTTCGTGCGGTATCTCCTGTAGCTGGTTCCCGGGGCTTCAGCAGCCAAAGCCGGTCTGTGGCTTCAGTTGCTCTGTGGCTCCAGAAGCCAAAGCCGTGTCCTAGGCTTCAAGCCGGTTCCCCTGGTTGGAGCGCTCGGGGGATTTATTCTGAGTTTTATGGTTCAGAGTTTTGGATGGGCGTCCACCAGTTCGTTCTGCAGCCTGAACCGCCAGCCCCCTCCAACACCTGGGGGAAAGGTGCCCGCCCTTTTGGGTAGTTCAAAATGTCTGTTTCCTGGGCAGGATCCCTTCCCTTCAATTGTCCAACAGTTTGCCCAATTCCCTGTGGTTTTGACTGGCTCTCCTTTCGGATGCCTCCCTCAGTTCAGGATTAATTACTTGTCAATTGGATTTTGTCAGCATTTACAAGCTGCTGACCTCCGTGGGGGAGGGGCCTGCTGGCCGGCACGGCCAACCAGGGATGAATCTCTACAACAGAGTCTGTGATTTTAAATTACCCCTCATGTATAGCAAACCGCCAGTTCGCTGGGCGTCTCCAGCTGTCTGTCCACTCCAATAATCCACACACAGGGAAGGTCCAGACCGCCTTTCCTCTCACCTGGTGGCTTGGGAGAGGTGGGCTACACGTCTGTCCTGTCCACCATCATGCTCCGCCTTCACTATTTCCTTTCCTTTCCTTTCCTTTCCTTTCCTTTCCTTTCCTTTCCTTTCCTTTCCTTTCCTTTCCTTTCCTTTCCTTTCCCTTCCTTTCCCTTCCTTTCCTTTCCTTTCCTTTCCTTTCCTTTCCTTTCCTTTTTTTCTTTTTTGAGACAGAGTCTCAATCTATTGCCCTGAGTAGAGTGCCATGATGGCATATCTCACATCAACCTCAAAACTCAGCTCAAACAATTCTCTTGCCTAAGCCAAGTTGGAGGTTTTCAAATTAGGTGCTCACAAAAATTTTCATATAGGTTTGCATATCTAAGCAACTGTAAACAGGAAGGGTAAAGAGACCAGCAAATCAACACACACAGATTGAGCCAGGCACCGGCTGAAGCATTTCATAAAACCACAGTCTTCTGAAGGTTGTTATCTCCTTGTCAAAGATGAGGAAATTGGAAGTCAGAGTGTATGTTAACTTACCCATACCTTATCACTAGCAACATAGCAGGAATTTCAAACAAGTTTAGTGGGAGGGAGCAAGATGGCAGCTGAGTAAAAGCTTCTTTGCAGTTGGGCCCAGTGAGATTGGTGAGAGAAGACTCCAGGAATCTCTGGCTTGTGGGCTCTGCCTTTGGGGATGCAGGGAGACAGTGAGAGACTTCTGGATCCCAGGAGGAGGACAAAGGCAGTGGAGAAGTGGCAAGTAGTTGTGTTTGGTCTGAGGCTGCTGCAGCTGTAACTACAACAGCAGTGAGAATTTGACAGGGAAGGCCTTCCCTGTGGGTTGTTTTGTTTTCTTTTGGACTTCGGCACTTGGTTGAATTACCTTGGAAGAACTTGGGCAAGAGTGTGGGTGACTTCAAGCATTGTCCAGGGTCTGGAACTGAATCACTGGGCCAGAAAGGAGTTAAGATTTTTTTGGCTGTAGGTCATACACAGCCATTGTGGGAGAACTTCCCTGTAGGCTCTGCCCTCAGGGTGGTAGAGCAAGGCTCAGGCTGGGAGAACTTGGGCGAGTGATCTAGTGACTGTGAGCAGAGCCAAAGGCCAGGACTGAGATGCTGGAGAAGAGCAGAGATTTCAGTGTTTGGCAGTAGGAGGCCTGCCTTGCAGCCTCGGCCCTCAGAATGAAGCTGGTTTTGGTGCATCTGATAAGTGGGCAGCCACTTCAGAAGAGATCCCAGCAACAAGTGCTTTCCTGGGTAAGCTTCTGCTTACCAAGGTTAACAGTTTAAAGTGTCTTTTAAGTGGGCTAGGGAGAGATTCAAGATCTCAACCCTGTGGGGCTTGAGGGCAAAGAAGTCAGCAGATGCCTCCAGTCTCCGTCTCATACAGCTGTATAAGCATCGATTAGCATATCATACCCCAGAAGATCACCTGCTGCCCAGACAATATTCAGCAAGATATATATAATGCTTTTTTTTAATTTCAACATTTCCCCCCATAGATTTTTATTTTTTTCTTTCTTTATTTTTCTAGTTTTAATATAATTTTCCATTGTTGCCTTCTTTAATAATAAGAACTTCATTTTTGCTAGTGTTTCTGCTCCTCTTATGTGATTTTTCCCAAATTTTATCCTATAAAGTTTTCTGTTTGTTTTCGTTTGATTTATTGTATTTTTGTCTTTTCTCTCTATTTGGTGAGGTGGAGTACCATGTCTGCTCAGGCCGCCAAAGAGCTGCTGACCTCAAGGGAACTACCCAACACAGCACCCCCAGAGTTTGGGGGGTTTTAAGGTGTGTGTCAAAGTACCCTACTTGAAGGGGCACAGTCCCCTGAACCCTTGTAAGGTGAATCAGTCTCATTTGTGCTCCTTGAGATATGAGCCCCTGAGAAGGAACATTTTCAGTATTTGGGGTAGGTGTGAGTTTGGGGGGATATTCTTCCCCAGCTCGCAGAAGCGGCTTTGCTGAAAAATGCAGGCAGTTACGCCTTAAAGGAAAGAATGTGCCTGAGGGTCCTGCAAAGTTGCAGCTGGAGACAGATTATCTGCCTGGGGCAATGGGCCGTTGTACTTAATTCCCTACTTCTATTTACACAATAACTTTCAGTTAGTCGTATAGGGAAGTGGGAAAACAGAAAAGACAACCCAGCGCCTTTGCGGTCTATCCCCCTTATTGTTTATCTCCAAACAGGACATTCTTAGTTTGGAAAGGTGTGTATGTACTTTGCTGCATTTATGCTGATAAGGAATCTTTACTTTTTGTCTTTTTTATTCTTGGATTATTTTTAGATAACTTATATATCAGATAAGTTTGGATATATAAGAAAGTGAATAAAGACAGGAGACTGCTGATGTGCCTGAGCAAGCACCAGCCTTCCCTTTTAAAATTATTCATTTCATCTGCGGTGCTGCCTCTGTGTCATCAACCAAGAAGCCCAGTGGACAGCAACACCTACTATACACCTTTATTACTCCTGTCTCCCTCTTTCTGTGCCTCTTTTCTTTTTGTCAATATTCCCTTTTACTCACCCCCCTCCTTTCTCTGTTTTCTTTTAACATTTTTTCTCTTCTTGCTCTTCAATTGTCTCATCCTTTTACTCCTATACAAAAAGTACTCATAGAAACCTTGGGCCGGAGGCACGGTAACTTAAAGAGCAAGAGGAAGTGAAAGGAAAATAAGGTCAAGGAAACAGATAAAAGGAAACACTCATGAGGAAGAATCAGCAGCAGAACAATCCTGGCAACATGCAAAACCAGTCCAGAGCAACTCCTCCAAGGGACCATGAGGTAGCTGCTGCAGAGGATTCCACCTACAAAGAAATGTTAGTAATGACAGAAGGGTAATTTAAAGTACATATGATGAAAACAATGAAGGAAATTGCTGAGAAAGTGGAAAATAACCAAAAGGAAATCCAAAAACAGAATCAAATAAGAGATGAATGATATGAAGAATATAGAAAAGATATAGCAGAGCTGACGAAATTGAATAAGTCAATTAGGGAACTTAAAAATGTAATAGAAAGTATCAACAACAGATTAGAGCATGCAGAAGAAAGAATCTCAGAGGTAGAGGACAAAGCTCTTGAGATAACTCAGATAGTTAAAGAGGCAGGAAAAGAAGTGAGAGAAAGTTAATGTTCACTGACAAAATCATGAGACTTTAGGAAGTATTTAAAACATACAAGTTATAAATATCCCAGAAGGGGAAGAACAATGCCCCGGGGGATTGGAAGCCATACTTCAGAATATTATAAATGAAAATTTCCCAAATATCACCAAAGATTCTGACACATTCCTTTCAGAGGGATATTAGACTCCAGGTCACCTCAACTCAAAGACAGTTTCTCTGAGACACATTCTGATGAACCTGTCCAAAGTCACCACAAAAGAAAAGATTTTGCAAGCTGGCAGGAATAGGCACCAATTGACATACAAGGTCAAATCCATCAGGGTGACTGCATACTTCTCTAATGAAACTTTTCAAGCCAGAATACAATGGTCATCTACCTTTAATCTACTTAAACAAATTTTCCAGCCCAAAATTCTATATCCTGCTAAGCTAAGCTTTAAAATAGATAGAGAAATCAAACCTTTTACTGATATTCAAACACTGAGGAAATTTGCCACAACAAGACCAGCTCTACAGGAAATACTTCAACCTGTTCTACACACTGACCATCACAATGGACCACCAGCCAAGTAATCACCCAGAAATTAAAGGACAGAACCTAACTTCCACAATGATGCAAAAGATAAAACTAAGCAATGGACTTTCACAAAATAAGATGAATAGAATGCTACCACACTTATCAATTATATCAATGAACGTTAGTGACTTGAATTACCCACGAAGAGGCATAGATTGGCTGATTGAATTAAAAAACACAAGCCATCCATTTGCTATCTGCAGGAAACACACCTGGCCTCAAAAGACAAATTAAAATTCAGTTAAGGGTTAGAAAATAATTGTCAGGCAAACAGAATTCAGAAGAAAAGAGAGTTTGCAATTTTATTTTCAGATACATGTGGATTTAAAGCAACTAAAGTCAAAAAAGACAAAGATGGACACTTCATTTTGGTCAAGGGAAAAATACAACAAGAAGACATTTTAATTCTACATGTTTATGCACCCAACTTAAATGCTCCCAGATTCCTGAAACAGACCTTACTTACTGTGAGGAATATGATATCCTGTAACCCTATAATCACAGGGCATTTCAACACTCCTCTTACAGAGCTGGACAGATCCTCTAAACAGAAATTAAACAAAGATATAAGGGACTTAAATGAGACCCTAGAACAACTGTGCTTGATAGATGTATATAGAACACTCCATCCCAAATCTAAAGAATATACATTCTTCTCATCAGCCCATGCAACATTCTCCAAAATCAATCATATCCTAGGACACAACACAAACCTCAACAGAATCAAAAGAATTGAGATTTTACCTTGTATCTTCTCAGATAACAAAGCATTAAAGATGGAACTCAACTCCAGGAAAAATGTTCAACCCCACACAAAGGCATGGAAATTAAACAACTTTATGCTGAATAGTTGGGTGCAGGAAGAAATAAAAAAGGGAAATCATTAACTTCCTTGAGCATAACAACAATGAAGACACAAGCTACCAAAACCTGTGGGATACAGCAAAAGCAGTCCTGAGAGGAAAATTTATCGTTTAGATGCCTACATCTGAAAAACAGAAAGAGAGTGCATCAACAAAATAATGGAGTCCATAAGGGCATCCACCAGTCATCTTATGAAATTGGAAAAACGAGAATAGTCTAAGCCTAAATCCAGCAGAAGAAAAGAAATATGCAAAATTAAATCAGAGATCAATGAAATTGGAAACAAAAGAATCATTCAGAAAATTAATGTAACAAAGAGTTGGTTTTTTGAAAAAATATATAAAATAGATAAACCTTTGGCCAGACTAACTAGAAATAGAAAAGTAAAATCTCTAGTAACCTTAATCAGAATTGATAAAGGGGAAATAACAGCACACACAACAGAGATACAAGAGATTATCTCTGAATACTATAAGAAACTCTATGCCCAGAAATTTGACAATGTGAAGGAAATGGATCAATATTTGGAATCACACCCTCTCCCTAGACTTAGCCAGGAAGAAATAGAGCTCCTGAACAGACCAATTTCAAGCACTGAGATCAAAGAAACAATAAAAATCTCCCAACAAAAAAATGCCTTGGTCCAGATGGCTTCCCACCAGAATTCTATCAAACCTTCAAAGAAGAGCTTATTCCCGAACAAATTATTCCAAAAAATGAAAGAGGAAGGAATCTTCCCCAACACATTCTATGAAACAAACATCACCCTGATACCAAAACCAGGAAAAGACCCAACTAAAAAGGAAAACTTTAGATCCATTTAATGAATGAATATAGATGCAAAAATTCTCAAAAAAGAAATCCTACCCAGTAGATTACAGCTTATCATCAAAAAAGTCAAACATCATGATCAAGTATATTTCATTCCAGGGATGCAAGGCTGGTTTAACCTATACAGGTCTACAAATGTAATTCACTATATCAAGGAAAACAAAGACCATATGATCCTTTCAATAGATGCAGAAAAAGCATTCAATAAAATTCAACATCCTTTCTTAATTAGAACACTGAAGAGTATAGGCATAGGTGGAACATTTCTTTTTTTTTTTATTGTTGGGGATTCATTGAGGGTACAATAGGGTGGCACATTTCTTAAACTGATCGAACCTATCTGTGACAAACCCACCACTAATATTTTACTGAATGGAGTAAAACTGAAAGCTTTTCCACTTAGAACTGGAACCAGACAAGGTTGTCCTCTATTGCGACTACTATTCAACATAGTGCTGGAAGTTCTAGCCAATACAATTTCCTTGGCAAGACAAGGAAATAAAGGGCATCTAAATGGGAACAGAGGAGATCAAACTCTCCCTCTTTGCTGATGATATGATCTTATATTTAGAGAACCCCAAAGACTCAACCATAAGATTCTTGGAGTCATCAAAAAATACAGCAATATCTCAGGATATAGAATCAATGTCCACAAGCCTTTGTATACATAAACAACAGTCAAGATGAGAGGCTAATTAAGGACACAACTCCCTTCACCATAGCTTCAAAGAAAATGAAATACCTAGGAATATACCTCACAAAAGAGGTGAAGGACCTCTATAAAGAAAATTATGAAGCCCTAAATAGCAGAGGATATTAACAAATGGAAGAACATACCATGCTCATGGCTGGGAAGAATCAACATTGTTAAAATGTCTATAATTCCCAGAACAATCTACCAATTCAATGCTTCAAAAGAAGGAAATGTGATCAGCTTAGAAGTGAAAGGGTAGGGATCAGATGCTGCATAATAAGATGTGTGAAGGTCTTCACCATGAAATATCATCTCCTGTGACATCTTTGTAACATAGTTGGCTTTGGGTAGTTTTGTAGGTATAAACTACCAATAGCCAAAGATTGATATATGAAATCACTTCAGCCATTAAATTCTTAAAAAGAACCCAATTAAATAATATTATAATAATCATGGAAATTTTTTTGCTTTGTTTCTCAGAAGGTTAAATCAGAGTTTTGTTTCATATGTGGGTGAGTTTTTTAATTACAGTGGTATCAAGTAGATGCTAGCAGCTGTGTTTTCAAATTATTATGGTTTAAGATGGAAAAATACCCTCACCAGTAAAATCATTTAAAAAAATTAAACTTCAATTTCAAATTTCCATACTGCAGGGTAAAAAGAGACATTTTAGAAGAGGTTAATAAACCTCTTCTAAATGTGACAGACATTTCTGTTAATATGACACCTGTCATACAGAAAGAAAATGCACACCTACCAAATATTCTGTTTAATTCATTAATGAGGGAATCAGATCACTGTTGCTGCCTGTTTGAAGAAGAAATCAAAGAATCATTCATTTATATGGAGTAAAAGAATGTTGAAATGAATTTACAAATGGACTCAAAAGTGGCTTTTTCCAGCAGACTTTCTTGAATGTCTACAGACAAGAATGATTTGCAATGCTTTAAGCTATCTACAAATTACAGGATTATAAAATAGCTCAAAGGTAACAAGCAGAGCCCTTATAGAATCAGATAATCTCCCAGAGGTTCCAGCATTTCACTAAAAGGATATTCAAGTTGTCTCTTTAGTGTATTTAAACGTCTTAATATTTTCCTAACAAACTATATCTTGTAATTGCTACAAAATCTATTTTCTAAAATGGCATTTTATTTAAAAGAGAAGCAATTAATCTGAAAATAATATCCTATTTATGCCTAACCATGGTGTTGTGTTGCTTGGTTTCCTCTAGCAGCTGAAAAATATGCTAAATAATTAGAAAGTGTCCACAAAGAGTATTTGTTTAATGCCTATTTAGACACTGTTGTGACACTTTCTGTTATCAGAGCCATTTTTTTTCTTTTTTGTTTCTCTCTGTCGCCCCACCTAGAATGCAGCAGTGTCATCATAGCTCACTGCAACCTCAAATTCTTGGGATCACACAATCTTCTTCTCTCAGCCTTCCAAGCAGGTGAGAGTATTTGGTACACACCATCACATCCAGCACATTTTTCTGGTTTTTGTAGAGGCTGGTCTCCAACTCTTGACCTTAAGTGATCCTCCCACCTTGTCCTCCCAGTCTTGGGATTACAAACATAAGCCACAGCACCCGGCCTATCAGAGCCATTTCTGCAGTTGCACAGAAGCATGTGAGAAGACTCAAAAAGCATTGGCTTCCCAGTCCCAACAGGTATCTCAGTCTAGAGGGAAAGATGGGGCTAGCCACTGAGACTTAACTTCACAGGAAGGAAATGATGTGAGAGAAATGTGACTATACAGAATATAGTCTTTTTTCTCAGAAAGTTGTTAATGAGCATCTACCTCTTCAGGAGGATGACATGATTTGGGGATACACAGATAAAAACAGCCTAAAAATATTAACATAGTAATTCAGTTCTTCTTTTCAACTCCCTTTGTCTCAAGTCATTTAACATTCTCATAAAGAGTGTCTTAGGTTCATGCTAGCATATGTTTAACATCTCTCTAACATTTGCTGACTTGTCTTTTTCAGACTGATAATAACAACATAGGTTTAGGATTTGAAGTCTATGGCTGGCAACACAGTGGTGATTTATTTAGCTAGAATTTCAGACTGTTGCTATGTTTTAATACACTATATCAGTTACTTTCTTTTTGGAAAGAGATACTAGTTTTCCATCTATGATAATGGTATGAATTTCCCCATTAGATATTTTTAATTGCAGTAAAAAAAATGAGGCAATTAAAAATATTTTTAAAATATTAGCAGGTGGTAGGCAGGCGTGATAAAACAAGATGGTGGCCCATCATGATGGAACTCTGAAAACTGGTTGAAATTAAAGAGTGCCCCACCAGCAAACAGAGGACAGCAGGATTTTGTCCAAGCTTAAGCATTTGTTTTGCTATGTAACCCACTGCAGGTCATTCACATCTGAGGTTTTCTTATATTTAAAATGAGAATTAAAAACTCTGCCTTGTCCCTTTCATGGTGCTCCCAAGAGAAAATGAGAAAACACACCAAAAGACATTTTGGGAAGTCTCAGAGAGCTACTCAGGCAAGAGGGAACAGACAGAAGGGACGTTTGTACTTTCAGGTAAAGAGTCATCCTTAGGGTCAGCTGTCTGAAGGCAATCAGGTAGGGAGTGGAGCTCAGGCTGAGTGACAAGAGCAGTACCTCAGAGGAAGCCACTGAAGAGCATAAGCTCTTTCCCTCTACCTTGGACTTGTCTTAGCATTGACAAAGAAGAGCTGGTTGGAGCTTTGCATAACAGCAGATACTACAATGCTCCTAACTGAAGATTTTGTCCCTTGCAAAGGACTTCATTTCCATAAGCAATTCCTACCATGTCTCACAAAGTCAGATTGGTGTCACATTTCAGAATGATGAGAGTTCGTTGAAACAAAAATGACATCTGACTAAAAGAACATTAACAGTAAAGAAATCATGGTTCTACAATTTTGAACTCAGGAAATTTCAAGAGTGACTGGAGTAGATTAGAAGGGAAGCTCTAGAATAAAATGACATTAGATTTGCTGAAGAAAAAACAAAAGACCAAATTACAGGGCTGGCATTGTGAGGTTCAAAGAGCATTGGTTGGATAGGTTTTCAAATCAGGTGATGGGCAGAATGTGTATGTGGAGAGAGGCTGGTGAGAGTATATGTGTGTGGTTGTGCATGTGCACGTATGGGAGAGAGAGAGGAGAGGAGCAACAGAGGGCTGCTGATGCAAACGTGTACCAGAACTAATTAACCATGATAGAAAAATAAATTCCTCTTACCCTTGTAAGTTGTCTTGTCTTCCTTATGTGTAAAGAGCACACCAACAGAACCTACTAGCCAACCAGAATAGGTAGAGTATGCAAGAAAGTCGAGAGCTTTGGGGTGTTATACTTCTAGGTTCATGTTTATAGAAGTTTCAGATATCAAAACACTTAGTCATTTCAAAATGGCAGAGTGGATACATTTTGTCAGTTGGGTTTTTTGTTTAATAATATCTTTTTATAATTTATGCCTTTGAGTAATTATTTTCCACTCAAATTTTTGTAAAATGGTCTAATTTTTGTTTTCAGTTTAAAAATTGTTTTCATCTTAATTACTATGGATACATAATAGTTGTATATATTTTATAGAGAACATGTGATGTTTTGATACAGACAAATACATGTAGAATCAAATCAGGGTAATTGGGGTATCTATCACCAAGAGCTTTTGTCTTTTCTTTGTGTTAGGAATATTCCAATTCCACGCTTTTAGTTATTTTAAGTATACCATAACTTGTTGACTAAAGTCACTTTGTTGTATTAGCAAATATTGTTCATTCTAACTATCAAACTATATTTTTGTACCCACTAATCATCCCTACTTTATCCCCCCCACACTCACCGGTACCTTTACCAACCTCTGCTAATTGTCATTTTAGTCCATGTCTCCAGGAGCTCCGTTGTTTTAATATTTAGCCCCCACATGTGAGTGAGAACATGTGAGGTTTATCTTCCTGTGTTTGCCTTATTTCATTTAACATAATGTTCTCCAGTTCTATCCATGTTGTTGCGAATGGCAGGAGTTCATTCTTTTCTTTTTTAGGATTGTATATACAAAAACACAACTTCTTTATTCATTCATCCATTGATGGACACCTCAGTTGATTCTAAAATATATAAGAAGAAGGCATAAGATAGGTATAATGATTGAAGAGTAGGGAGAAAATGCACAAGATCCCCAACCTCTGTACCTTGGAGGCATTTCTGTCATGTTGAAAATGAGGTAAATATTAGAGATTATTTTTTAATTGTCTAGAATAGAGTAAAAACTAGATTCTAGGATAATTTTAGCTTTGAGCACTTGCCCAGTACCAAAGAAAGTTGCTTTGTGTCTGTGTGTGAGAGACAAAAGTCTCTCTGTGAGTGGCACAGACAGAGAGAACATCAGAAACACCATTTCCTGCCCCGGCCTGCGGGGAATTCAATGGGGACCTGGGAAACAAAGGGGTCAGTCGAATGAGGGGACAAGAGACATGAAAGATTGAGAGCAAGTCAAGAGTCTGATCAAGCTCCGTTGAGTTTATTTTTCAGCTGGGCTTATAAGCATTCAAACAAGGAAGTAACTAAGGGCTATTCCTGACAGGGTGGGGAGGGGACTAGTTTCTGGCAAATTACTAGGAGAAGGACCCTAAGGCGGGGAGTGCATTTTTGAGGAGATATGCAAGGGGAAAGTACCGTTGCTGTTTACGGTTGAATTCCTGAGAATAGTTTGCTCGTAAAATCAAGAGAGCAAGGGGCATTTTTGTGATATGTTTTGACTCCCAGCATCTCCTCCCTTTTAGTTATTGTTGGGGTCTGTCAGTTGTCGGCATAGAAGAGAGGGCATTAACCTTTTGGGGGGAAGTATTGACCTGATTCCTCCCACGGGCATAATGACCGCATGATAAGTTTGAGCGTCTTTTGGGGAGGAGAGGAGAAATTTTTACGACGCTAACCTCTATGCAAATCAGGTTTACTTCCAAGGGACTCAGAGAGGCTGTTTATGCCTTCCCTCTGCAGTGTCTTTATTGCACCCTGTAAAAAGGTACCCAGGTTGTACTCACACATGATGGTGAGTCAATGTGCATAGCTCTGAGTGCTTACACGGTTCCCGGAGGAATATCTTCTTTGTTAGGTTCAGCAAGGCCCTGGTCTGCAAGGTTGAGTCTATGATAATGGACTTGAATGGGTTTTGATGCCAGGGAGTCAATCTGTGATTTGATAAAATTCATGATTTTGTTAAGAATAATGGGTCCAAGGGTGATTATTAATAGCAAGCTAATAAGGGGACCTGCAAGGGGCATGAGTAAGGAGTACATGGAGGATTTCCACCACTCGTTTGCCTCAGAAGAAAATTTTTGTTTTTGTAAATCTACAAGCGAAGGGCTTGGTGACCGCTGGAACAGGTTGGCCCAGTGCCGGGAGGCAGAAGATCAGGAGATAAGGCAGCATCATGGATGGAAATCCATGGTTCTGGAAGGGAAAGGAGAAAGATAATCTCAGGGAGGTTTTTCTCCCTGGATTTTAGAATTGTTATCAATTTGTTTTACTAATCTTTCAGGCAGCCATCTGGCTGCATTTTCTTTGGTATCAAATAGGCATATGGATCCTCAGCCCCAGATAAGAACTGGGTCTGGGCCGTTCCATTTTGAGGTGAGTGGATCCTTGTATAGGACTGTGGCATAATTGTTATTTGTTTCTGGGTGCCAAAGGTGGTCAGCGGCAGACTTACCCTGGGCATCCATATTTAAAAAATTAAGGACAAATAGGGCATGATGAAGAATGTTTCTTGGGGATCATTTCGTGGGGTATAATTCTCCCTTTTCTAATTTGTGAAAGGTATTTTTAAGGGTTTGATGAGCACGTTCAACCATTCCCTGTTGAATGTTGGCCAAGGAGGTAGTTGCCGATCCCTTGGGAGGGAGCTTTCTCCATGCCTTGAGGGCAGCATTCTGTATTTGGGCCAGGAGCCCGGGGGAAAATTTAGCTTGTGTAATGTTAGTATCATAGGGACTACGTCCCATGAGTTTATCCCTAGTCCATTTCTTGGAGGTCTTATTTTCAAGATTACGGGCTGCTGTTTCTTTGCAGTTATCAGCATATTCAGTTCTCCAGAGGACATAATCACCTCCAGGCAGGGTGGCACAGGTTAAAAAGAACCAGTCATTTGGGGTGAGCCACCGCTCGCTCAGAGATTCAACTATAGATATAGTGAAAGGGGCTGTGGGGCCATAGAGGGACACAGCAGTTTTTAATTCTTTAACATGCTTGAAATTCAAGCGACGATACTGCTGATCGGCAGTTTCAGCTTTTTCAGCATCTGAGTCGGAGGCCTCGTGGTCATTATCTGAGGCGTCATCTGCCAAGGGGTGTTCATCCCCATCAGAGGGAGGTTTTGGTTCTGATTCGGGAGGGAGATCCCCTTTTATCTTAGTTACAGGAAAGGCATGCAGCGCCTTTAAAGGTTTTTATTTTGAGCTATGTTTATGAAACGTTGGGGGGGGGTTAGTTCTAATTCTAAAGCACGTAACTCTTGAATGAGTTTTAAATGTTCCTTCCTTGTTTGGAGCAAGTCCTTAAGGGAGGAGACCTCTTGACATAATTTGCGTTTGACATTTTCAATTGGAGTATCTACGCCTAGAATCGGAGCACAAAATGGAGGGGCAGAAGCATAGGAAGGGGGATGATTTAGGACGGAAGGGAAGGGAGGCCAGTCAGAATTGTGATACTTAGTGGCTTCCTCTTCCTGGGTGGTCATTTCTTCGGGGGAGAGGGATTTGGGGGGGGGCTCCTCGAGGGAGGGGTATAGGGAATTAACAGGAGGTTTGGGAGGTTCAGGATGGGGGGAGTGTCAGGCTCAGGCATAGGAACAGAAACAGAAGGGCAGGCTGAGGGTGGTCTGGAGTGTTCTTTAAGCGCCTTCTCCCCTTCTTTAACAACCTCTTGGATATCAGGCCATTGGTTGTAAGTTTTTAAAATATCATAGATCAAGTTCCAGTAGGAAAATGCCTGAACGGGGATTTTTTCAGGGCGAATGTTCTATAATTATCTTTTAGACAATCACCAACTCTAGTCCATCTCAGAACATCAATAGTGCCTTCTTGGGGGAACCAAGGACAGATATCACCAATAAAAACAAAAAATTTATAGAGATCTTTTTTCTTTACCCGAATTCCTCGTGTCTTGAGGGACTCCTTGAGTCCCTGAATAAACAAGTCATGTTTACTTAACGTTTGTCCCATAAACTCGTTGCTTTCTCTTACCTTGACGGATCAGACTCGCAGGTGGGCAATTCTGTGGCAATCGCGGTGTGGATCTTCACTCACGTCCTCCTTGTGGTGCGGTGATCACAGTGCGGATTTTCACTCACAACCTTGGTGTTGCGGCAATCCAACGATAAGGGTACCCTTACTGGCAGCAATGTTCGATGACACCCCCGTACCCTTGCCCCACGTTTGGGCGCCAATTGCCCTGGCCTGCGGAGAATTCAATGGGGACCTGGGAAACAAAGGGATCAGTTGAATGAGGGGACAAGAGACACAAAAGATTGAGAGCAAGTCAAGAGTCTGATCAAGCTCTGTCGAGTTTATTTTTCAGCTGGGCTTATAAGCATTCAAATGAGGAAGTAACTAAGGGCTATTCCTAACAGGGCGGGGAGGGGGCTAGTTTCTGGCAAATTACTAGGAGAAGGACCCTAAGGCGGGGGGTGCATTTTTGAGGAGATATGCAAGGGGAAAGTACCGTTGCTATTTACGGTTGAATTCCTGAGAATAGTTTGCTCATAAAATCAAGATAGCAAGGGGCATTTTTGTGATATGTTTTGGCTCCCAGCAATTTCCCAAAGCCATGGACTGCCCTGGCCCTAGATGGCCAAGTCAGCAGCAGACCTCGTTGGAGCCTGCACCTTTTCTTAGTTCCCCTAGGAAAAACAAGCCTCTCTTCCTATCCCTCCATTCTCAAAAGATGGATTCCACAAAGCTGGCTTTCCTCTGATTTCTGAGATATGAATCAACTGCCATGTCTTACATAACCACTGGCAACATTTATAGCATCAGAATAATACCCTTTCCGCCCTCAGTTTGCTCATTCTGAGAATGATAGTAGAGGGAAGCTTTCTCTTATATTCCAAGGCTTGACCTATTTTGAAATTGCTCCTAATTTCTTTCCCGTAGCCTTCTATGACATTACATTATTATTTTTTTCTTTTTACACACTACCTCTCTGCCCACTCCAATTCACTTTGGTGAAGTTCTCTGCTGTTACTATGTATCACAAATAGTTTTTCCTGAGGGTCTCTGCTGTAGGCAATTTTTTCCAGTCAGAATTCACTGAAGAAAATAGAATTTTCTCTAGCTAACGTTAGCAGGAAGGGATTTATTATAGGGTATTAAATTACCTACAGAGCTACTGTAGAAGCTCAAGAAACAAATGTAAGGTTGAGCTTTCCAGGACATCTTGAAAGACACAAAAGGACATACTGTCCTTATAGTTGGGAAGCCATTTGTCAGATTGCAAAGGCACCACTGGCTGATTCCATAACCAAACCCCCATTGCCACAGTCAGGAAGGTAAAAATAAAAATGGCAAAGGATCAGGAACCTGCCCACTAGTGAAGATACTACTTCCACATGCTGCTTAAGACAGAAACAACATATGAAACAGCAGAACTGTCCCCAGTTTACATCCACTTTCCTAATCTCATATCAGGGCATCTGGTAGAACCTCATTCATACAGAATCCATGCAGAAGAGTATGGTAAATGTAGTTTTAGTGTTCCAGCCTCCAAAGAAAGGACAATATACGAGACTAGCTGGACTAGAACAAGGTAAATCTCTTCCCCGTTGGCTACTTAGCACCCAGGCATATCCTTCTACACTTAAACAACCAGACTGGCAACAACAACGCACACCTGATGTGATGGAGCTCTGCCTTATACACAGGAAATCTTCTGTTTTCTTTTTTATTTCATTGCACTCAAATAACATTTAACAGAAGACATTTACATTATTCTTAGAAAATCCATTGATGTTGCCTAATGGCACTTATTTGTAAAGACAAAGCTCATTAATTCAGATATTTGGCATTAAAAAGTATTTGAGGCTTCCTTCTTCAGGAAAGGAAGACTGGAAGTCTTATCAGTCACTGCATTCATCCTGGGGTGACACTCAATTCTTTTCTACTTGAGTCACAGTACTATTTTCATGTCCCATACCTATGGACATAATGATAAATTTGGCAATCACCAACATATGATGTATTAAAGAGAAAGAGAATATGAAAAGAAACAAAGGGAAAGTGTATAGAAAATGTGTGCTTTCTATAAATACTTCAGTGTACATTAATCTAATACATAGTAAAGCATATAAGTAGCTACCACAGACCTCATTTCTACAACTGCTCACAAACTTGTAGCTGATATTTATAACATTTCCCATGACCATAATCAGGAAGCTCCCATGATCAGGAAGCAGCCCGCCCAGGAGGCTGCCACCAGATCCAGACTCCGTGGATGCTGCAGCCACAGCAGCTCAGGGGCACAGCTTCCAGCTGACTTTCATTTTCCAAATCTCAGAAATGCATCTGCTTTGGGAAACTACATCTCATATGGAAGCTTCCAAGGAGAAAATACAATTTCTAAATTTCTAGTTTCTGCAAAACAGGATAGATAATTGAGACAGCCAATTTATAGCATCCATCATTTATTATCTCAGAAACTCTCTTTCAGAATCTTATCTACCCCCTTGGCTTCAAATACACATTCAGAAACCCTTGGGGGCAGATGCTTTAGAATTGTGATTTTCTTTTTGGACCTTTGAAATCCAAAACACCTGAGTTTACTGTATATTACCAATACTAACAGCAGGATTGGGGCAGTCCCATAACTGAAAACATCAACATTCCTACAGCAAAAGGTACAAATTACTGTATCTTTTACGTTTATACTATTGAGTGCCAGACATTACTTCAAATGCATTTGCATGATAAAAAAACTTAGTTTTCAGAACTTCTGAGTTTTGGGGTTATGGATAAGGACTTGTAGATCTGTACCAAATATTGTTGATAATTCCCCAATCTATATTTTCAACTATGAGTTCCAAATCCACACATTTATCTCCACTTGCATCCTCCTCCCCACGTAAACACCAACATTTTTCAAACTGAAATCAAAACCCAGTCTTCTTCTTGTATTCCTGACTCAATGCAAGGCATCAACACCTACCTATTTATTGAAGCCAGAAATCCACATTATCCAACAAAATCTTTCTCTCTCTCATGTACACACAGAGTTAGTCACTGAGTCCTGTCTATCTTACTGCTGAAATAGTTCTCCAAAATATCCATTGCTTCCTAGCAGCCTTTTCAGGTCAGACTACGTTATTTGTAAATAATTTAAGATAGCTTTCTATCTCCTTTTTCTCCAATGTGCTGAATACTGTTTTTGTTTTTGTTTTTTTTTCCCTAATACAATAACAAAGTGACACTATCATTTCCTTGCTTAAAACACTTCCTGTCTCCTTACTAGAGATGGTTTCCCTCAGGAAAAAGTCTCATCTTCTGTACTTTAAGACCTTCTTTGCTTGTCACTGCACCCTTACAATATGTACTCCAGGCATACCTCACTCCTTTCAGAAATTTGAGTTCCTCATCCTCTCTCTTGCCTCAGTCTCTTTCTTTCTCTTAGAACAAGCCTCTTGGCTTTTCCAAGCTAATTACTCCTACACAACTGTCAGGTCTCCACTTAGAATTCACTACTTCTCCTACGTAACTGTCAGGTCTCCACTTACAAGTCACTCTTCCTCCCAGACCTGGCCTATATGCTTGCCTGTGTTTTTAAAGCCATTTTCATATCCTTTACCTTACCATGTGACTAAATGTATTCACACTGCTCTGCACCACCCCAATCTACTCCTTACCTCAGACAGTCCCTTGTGGGAGAGTAAGGACCATATCACCCTTGTCCATCATTGTAACTTTGCTTGGCATACAGTAGATGCGCATCAATATTTGAATATTTGTTACAAGGACAAATTAATATTTCTCCTTTCTTGTTCTTTTTCTATCCAACTCAAAAATTGTAACCAGTCCTTAAAAAAATAAAAAAAAGGAAGAAAAGTAATATCTTTGAGATACTTGAATTTAATCTCAAGAAAGAAAAAAAAAACAGAAATGGAACATCATAGCAAAACATAAGGAACAAATCTATTACCAAAGTAGCCACTTCTACCACTGAGACATAGCACAGAGATGAAGGCTGATGTAAAAGCCTTTTGGGGAGAAGAACACAGAGAACAAAATCTGAGAGAAGCAGCTGCAAAAAACATGATTTGAATCTCTAAATAGCATGTAGTATAGGAAGACAGAAAAAAGGAAGCTGCAGGGAAAAACATCATTTTTTAAATTACATCAAAACCAGACTTTGTACAACCAAGAAGATGCAGGCATTCGGAGAAGCAGCTCAGAGAATAACAACAGGCCAGCATGCTATATGTAACTCCTTCATATACTGGCTATGCAGCTATGAGGAAGAACACTTATATTATACATGGGTAGGTAATAATAAAAGAAAGAGAAAATATCTCCAGGATGTCTAGATACTTCTCATCTTTGAGAGGCAAAATTTGAGAGAAAGAATTTTCAAAGAAATTAACAATGCAATCCCCATTAAAATACCAACATCATACTTCGAAGATCTTTATTTCATTTGGAATCATAAAATACTTCCAAATATTTCATTTGGAACCAGAAAATAGCCAAGGCAATTCTTAGTAATAAAAACAAAGCTGGGGCCTCACTCTACCAGCCTTTAGGTTATATTACAAATCCACAGTGATCACAACAGCATAGTGTTGACACAAAATAGAGACATAGATGTAAGGAAATGAAAAGAAAACCAAGAGATGAAACCAATCTCTTATTGCCATCTGATTTCAATAATCCAAACGAAATCAGACATGGGAGAAATGAATCCCTCTACAACAAATGGTACTGGGAGAACTGGATAACCACATGTAAAACACTGGAATTGTACCTGCACCTCTCACCACTTACAAAAATTGACTCAAGATAGATAAAAGATTTAAATTTAAGACATGAAATAATAAAAATCCTAGATGAAAGTGTGGGGAAAAACTGCTGAGGATGTCAGACTGGGGAAAGATTTTATAAAGAAGACTTCAGTGGTGATTGCAATAACAACAAAAATAAACAAATAGGACTTAATTAAACTGAAAAGCTTTAGCACAGCTTAGGACACAACAATTAAAGCAGACAGACAACTTTCAGAATGAGAAAAGATAATTGCATGCTATGAATCTGACAAAGGCTTGATAACTAGTATCTACAGCAAACCTAAATTAATTAACAAAAAGCACTAATAATACCATCTATCACTGGGCAAGAGATATGAACAAAATCTTCCCTAAGGAAGATAGACAAATGACTAACAAACACCTGAAAAAATGCTCGTCATCCCATCAGAGAAATGCGAATCAAAACCACTTTGAGATACAACCTAACCCCAGTGAGAATAGCCCACATCACCAAGTTCTAAACCTGCAGATGTTGGCGTGGATGTGGAGAGAAGGGAACACTTGTACACCGTTGGTGGGACTACAAACTAACACAGCCTCTTTGGAAAGAAGCATAGAGAATCCTCAAAGAACTCAAATTAGATCTTGCATTCAATCTTGCAATCCCATTACTAGGAATCTTCCCAGAAGAAAAAAAAAAATCTATCATAAGTACATTTGAATTAGACTGTTTATTGCAGCTCAGTTTACAATCACCAAAATGTGGACACAACCTAAAATGCACATCAACTCAAGAATGGATTAACACAATGCATATGTACACTGTGGAATGCTATCTAGGCATAAAAAGATGGAGACTTTACATCTTTTGCATTAATCCGGGTGGAGTTGCAACACATGCTTCTTAGTAATGTATCACGAGAATGGAAAAGCAAATATCCAATGAACTCAATACTAACATGAAGCTAGTAGACAATCTAATACACACCCACATAAGAGAAAAACTCAATTCCATTCAAGTTGGGGGAAGAAAGCAGGAGGGAGGGGAGAGAGAGGATAAGGGAGGGGAGAGGCTTGATGTGCTCCCACCTAAGGGTACAATGTAAGGGTATATCACACACTTCTTGGGTATGGGACACAACTACAAGACGGATTCTACCTAACAAAAACATTGTAACCTAGTTGTTTGGACCCTGACATTAATCTGAAAAAAATTTTTAAAACCTATAAAAAAAGTTAATGTATTTTTTTTTCCAGTTTTTTTTTTTTTTTTTTTTTTTTATTGTTGGGGATTCATTGAGGATACAATAAGCCAGGCTACACTGATTGCATTTGTTAGGTAAAGTCCCTCTTGCAATCATGTCTTGCCTCCAGAAGGTGTGGCACACACCAAGGCCCCACCCCCCTCCCTCCTTCCCTCTCTCTGCTTTTCCTTCCCCCCATGACCTTAATTGTCATTAATTGTCCTCATATCAAAATTGAGTACATAGGATTCATGCTTCTGCATTCTTGTGATGCTTTACTAAGAATAATGTCTTCCTCTTCCATCCAGGTTAATACGAAGGATGTAAAGTCTCCATTTTTTTTAATAGCTGAATAGTATTCCATGGTATACATATACCACAGCTTATTAATTAAAAAAAAAAAGTTAATGTAATAGACATTTACTCATTACCTCTCTGAGACAGGCAGAATAACAACCCCTCCAAAAATATCTGCATTTTGATTTCTGAAACCTGTGAATATATGTGGGCCATTATGAAAGTTTTGAAATACACAAAAATCAAGAAACATAATATCCATGTGGACAGAGGCAAACGAAACCCTCTCAGCAGCAATGACAAGCTGAGGAAGTTGAAACTTGCATGGGTGAATCAGAAGGGTGCTGTGGACTGGGTTTATTGGAAATGAAGTGTGGTATATGACACAGTCTGTTTCAAAACTTACATATTACCTTATTGGCAAAAGGGATTTTGCAGATGTGACTGGGTGAAGAAACTTGAGATGGGAGGATTATTCTGTATCATTTGAGTGGGTCCAACGTAATAACAAGGGTCCAGTCCTTACAAAAGAAGAGAAAGAGTGTCAGAGTTGCAGAAGGAGATGTGACAATTGCTGGGTGCAGTGGCTCACACCTATAATCCTAGCACTCTGGGAGGCCAAGGCGAGTGGCTTGCCTGAGCTCAGTAGTTTGAGATTAGCCTGAGCAAGAGCTAGACTGGTCTCTAAAAATAGCCGGGCATTGTGGCAGGCGCCTCCAGTCTCAGCTACCCAGGAGGCTGAGGCAGGAGGATCAGCTGAAGAGTTAAAAGTTGCTGTGAGCTATGACGCCATGGCATTCTATTAGAGGTGACAAAGTGAAACTGTCTCAAAAAAATGAAAAAAAAAAAAGAGAGAGAGAGAAAGATGTGACAATAGAAAGCTAAGGTCAGAAATACAAAACTGAAGATGCTACTCTGCTGGCCTTGAGGATGGAGGAAGGAAGGAATACAGGTAGATTTCGGAATGGGCAAGAAAGTGAATTTTCCATCAAAGCCTCCAGAAATAGTGCAGTCTTGCTAAACCTTGACTTCAGTCTACTAAGACCCATGTTGGGCTTCTGACCTCCAGAACTGTAAGATAACAAATGTGTGTTGTTTTAGGCCATTAAATGCACAACAAATTTTGTGAGCAGCAACAAGAAAAGTCTATAGTGTAATATCTAATAATAATAATCTAATCAATAATCTATAGAAATTAGATAAATACCTAATAATATAATATCTATAGAAATTAGACAATGCAAATTAGACAAATATCACCTACTTTTTGCATTTCACAGATAGAAAACAGAAGAATCAGTAAGGTCTATCTCTCTTCTACACAGTTTAATTAACGATTTTTTTCCAAAACTAAACCTTAAGGACAAATAAAAGCAAGTTTTTTTCCATTAAAGCCTCATACATCAGATAAATTGTGCGGAGGTGCTGGATAATTCCATATAGGATGATAAGTCTATATAAATTATATTTCCTAATGTATGTTCTGAGAAATATTCTTTTCTAAGTCATTGTTAGGGAGAGAAACATTATAAGGAGCCCCAGTGAAAACAGGGCTGTTATAAAGCAAACTGTGAACTACTTTCTTTGTGAAAGAGAAATATGTCTCTCGTAAGCACATAAAAAGAGAGAATTAGTGGGGAAAGATAAATGTTCAAAAAGTGTGCATTTACAGTCTTAAAGGACTTCTGAGGAATCATCTGTGAAATGTCTCATAGATAACCCAGCAGAGGTACGCTTGTAATAATTATTTCATTTTGACATAATTTCTGACAATGTTTGATCAGTTGACTAGCCTCCTCCATGGGAAAAGCATTATCATGTAAGAGCTCTGCCAGGAGTACAGGAAAAAGTTGCCCCATACTTTTTCACTGGCAGGAAACAAATTTTCTGAACATAATTTAAAACAACAATTAGATTATGTTTTTTTTTTGTTTTTTGTTTTTTTTTTCTTTTTTTAAGTTAGATTATGTTTTTTTAGGAATAAAAAGCTGATATTAAAACTTTATATATTAATAAAAGTTGAAGATAGCTTATTAAAAGGAGCTATAAAATATTCATATTCCGTCTAAAAATCTAGTATCCTAACTTTAGTCACATTCACATGTTCCTGTAAGATCACATCACACATAAATAGAATAAATCTCATATGGTATCATTTAAAGGGCACATGGAGAAATTTTGCTTTGGCCTAATTAAGGACGCTTTGTCATAATTATGTAGCATCTAGTCTGAAGGAGCCCCTGATTCAAATAGCCCCTGACTATTTTTCTTCCACAATTTTTTATAACTTTCTGTTTTACTGTTACTGCTTCATATTTCACATTCCTTTAACCAGTTTCTCAGTGGAAAGTCTCATATCATATGAATCACTTGAGGCCATTAAGGAAAAATCATTTTACTTTAATTTCCTTACTTGTGAAATGGGGTTCATAATAGTACCACTTCTAGAAGGTTGTTGCAGGGATTAAATAGCATGATTACAGAAAATTATTTAGCCTGACTTCCTTTCATATCAGGATGTTGTCTTAAGAAAACAAACAAAAAAGTTCCATCCCCCTAAAAAAATATTTAGAAATATCATACAAACAGTGAAATCTTTGTCTGCTAATTCCTTAGGCAATTAGCAGACACATGAGCCCAACAGGAAGGTGCCTTCCTTTGTCGCATCGTCCTTTACATTGTCCCTCTGAGACACTGTTTGTCCTCAGGAGGTCAGCAGTATGTCCCTACCCGTGAGTCAGAGGGAGAGGGGCAAGGAAAAGTGGACCTCTGTACAGGGATGCTCCTGGGCTCCTGCAGGAGACCATGCACGCATTTAGAAGGCCACGCAAGCGACACATCCCGAGATCCGTCCAGCAGAGGGCGCAGGAGGCTGCCCCTGACCAGGGAAGGCACGACCCCACCTGCCCCACTTATTTTCAGAAGAGGAGCAGTCTCTTCTGAGAAACCAGCTGCCATAGGTCATTGAACCCCAACGTGAGGGTTGGAAGTAAGAAGGGCGGAAGTGCATTCTAGGAAAAGGATGTAGGGTGGAAATCAAGGTTTTCCTGCAGTTAGTTGAGGATTTATTCTGTGAAAAATGAGATTATCTTTTTGCAAGGAGACAAAGGAGAAGATCCCCAGGACCAAAAAAAAAGAAAGCCTATGAAAGGACATTCCAGCATTCCAGAAGGGCTTACCTTTTCCTTTCACTTGGCTTCTGAGAAATAACCATATTTAGCACCCAGTTAGGTTGTTATAATTTCTTTCAGTTATTCTTCAATGGTTACCTGTTACAGTCTGTTTTCTGGGCTGGCCCCATGCTGGGCACTGCTGCTCTGGAAGCAAACAGGGAGACAGAGAACACTGTGCCTGCTTAAAGGAAGGATAGTGTGCCCCTCCCATCCTGCTCCCACCAGGGCCCACCTGGAACCCCCAGCAGCAGCACACTGAGACGTTCTGGGCAGAGAAAAACCAAAAACTTAGCCGAGGCTGCAGACGGACAGGAGCAAGGTGACCCCAGAGAAGCAGCTTGCAGCATGTTCTCACTCAGGTGCATATTAGAAGTAAATCTTTTTTACTACCAAATAGCTGGGAATAGACACTCTGAAAACACCACCTGGCAAGAGGTGAATAGACTGCAGGGAGGCTAAGTGCACATGTTCTATACAAGGACAGAAAATGTGCGGGTCAAAGAGATGCTCAGGGTGGGAGCTTTCTGTCTGTCCCACGATTACTTGGTTAGTATTCAGAGTTTCTCTGCAGAATATTTGAGTCTCCACCCAGAGCTTGTAAGCTTGTTTCCATGGAGTCTTCTGGAGAAAATGACTACACATTTTCTTCACTACAAAGCACTGAGGAGTATAGTGATTAAGCACATAGGCTCTGGCATTAGATTTCCTGGCTGTTCCCTCCATGTCACTAATTTAATTCCTATGTGATTCGGGCAAGTTACATAGTCTCTCTAAAGCTCAATTCCCTTATTTTAAAGTTCGTGTGCACATGAACTTTATGGCCACCCTGTGTATAGGGTTAGTAATGGTACCCACCCCATAACATTTTGTAACAGTTAAATTGGAGCATTAAGGTAATGTGTAGAGTTGTTAGCATGTAGTAAGTGTTCAGGAAATGTTTTCTCTAATTGTAATTATGATTATTGTTTCTAAAGTGATACCTTCGCCTACGAATTAGAGTGGGGACTGATGTAGATCCTTTGCTCACTGGAAGAAAGCCCAGATTTCAGCTGAATGATTCTTAACCTTGGCTCCATCTTAGAATCACCTAGAGAACCTGGCACTGGGCCATTCTGAGACCAATTAAATAAAAACATCAAGGGATGGCATTAGGAAATCTCTCCAGCTGATCCTGATGTGCAGGCATGGCTGAGAATAAATATGTTAAATAAATAAATATGTTAGCTCTATTACTTCAGCCTCAGATGTACTGGATTAGTTTGAATTTTACAAGATCCCCAGATGACTCGTCTGCACATTAAAGTTTGAGACGAAGGCTCCAGCTGGACATCTCCACTAATACTTCTAGGTAATTGCTTTTGGCAGCAAGTAATTTCATCAACAGCAAAATCTCCTGGTGATTATTTATTTCAGCATTTATCTGGCCAGCAGCTCCCAAGAATGCTCACTGTCATGCCTTTGGCACCTCCTCATTTTGGAAACAGTATCCCGAGTTCCCGTTTCTTTCTTAGAATCCTCTCTGGAGGGCACTGCCCCATGGCTCTTTGAAGGAACTTCTTCAAAGACCTGTTGCACCTTAAAAACAATGCACGAAAGCCCACAATGTTGTGTTCTAGTTGCCTCCTTGACTGCTTTTGCTCTTTAGTTATTAAAAGATGTTCACTGGTGTTCCTTGGTGGGGGAATACTTACATACTCCTAGAAAAGGCTTCTAAAGAGTTGCTAACTATAGCCCACTGTGCCACCAGGCAGTCTCCAAACCTTACAAAGAAGAACCGGTAAAAGTTCCCAGTTTCTCTTCTCCAATCAGCACTTAAGAAATGGAAATAGATAAAATGTTCTAGATACAGATAGTGACAACTCTGTATCTTTGTATCTCATTGGGAGACCAGTTACAAGGCAGTAACAGCCAACCCCAAGGTCTCATCTGTACATGGCAGGTTTATTTGCGGCCATTAGGTTTTGGAGTGGGGTTTTTCTCATCACAGCCACTCAAGTTCCTGGTGTGACAAAATTTTAACACATGCTTTATCAGGGGAAAAGGAAATGGCAACGTGTCATGCAAAGAATGAAATGATTTTATCTAGAAGTGATGCATGTGCTTTTGTTTTCATCTCATTGTCCTAACAAGCTACGGGAGTAACTTTATTTATTTATTTATTTATTTATTTATTTTGAATTCTCAGCCTTTATTGTTGAGAATATACAGTTCCTTCATATTTTGAAAAACACATTTACTGATAAGGATAACATTTTATTGTACACAGGAAACTCCAATATCAGTTCAGTTAAATGGTTGTTACATTTTGAGAAATTATTGGTTGAAATGATTAATCTAATATATACATTTTTCAAGGTTTTTAAAATGTTTTCTTATATTTCACTTAGCTCTTTTGGTAATACAGAAAGTTGTTCTTCTGATAATTTTATTCTTTCAGATTTTTTCTGTGTTGATATTAAAAAATGAATTTAGCTTATTAGACAGGTACACTACAACACAAAATTCACTTTACATATTCCCACTTCAAAGAATGAAAACAATTCACCAGAAAATGTCTGAGGATTGCCTTCTTCCTGTTTATACAAGAAAGAGAGGGATTAAAACCGTGCTATGTCCCTGTAAGGACAGGAGTCACAGATACGGATAGACATACGTCTTCAGCCTCCCATTTTCTGTTTTCTTTTTAATTCTTTCTTATGTTTAAAAGGAAATTTTGATATTTATACTGACACCATAAGGAGAAAAAAACATGGTTTAATCCCATCTCTCTTTGTGTGTGTGTGTGTGTGTGTGTGTGTGTTTTGTAGAGTCAGGGTCTCACTTTATGGCCCTCAATAGAGTGCCGTGCCCTCACACAGCTCACAGCAACCTCCAACTCCTGGACTTAGGTGATTCTCTTGCCTCAGCCTCCCAAGTAGCTGGGACTACAGGCACCCGCCACAAGGCCCGGCTAATTCCCATCTCTCTTTATTTTCCCTTTTCCCCACACATTGTATCGATATTTTCTGTGGTTACTACAAATATATTTCTTCTTTTTCTTCTGCCTCTGTTTTTGTTTCATATTACTGATATATACCCTCATCTCTTCTAGTATTGTTTTTTAGTCAAATTTAAAATCCTTGGCCCATTTGTTTGAATATTTCTGCTTCTGATAGAATTTGAAATCTAATGTTATTTTTCCTTTGAAATAGTTATGCTTCTCAACTGTCCTATTATTTTGGCCTGTAAACTCATTTCTCCCTCAATTCGGGAAATTTGTGAGCTACTTTGTCAGACAATGTGTATTGGGAAGTTAAATCTGGTCTTTGTCAGTTTGGGGATGAGGTGATTGGAATGAGATCTCGAGTGAGGGACCCTCAGCCACCAGGGGGACAAAAATAGCCCATTATTTCTCACTCCATAGTACAAATTCTTTAGGCTGAGGTTTCACCACTGCAGAGGTGACTCCTCAGATAGCATATTGTCTGCTGAGGTTCGAGCAGAAAGTGACTGCACTGAGTTTATTAACCTACAGTTGTATTTCTCGGCTCCTCTGAAGCACAGGGTATTTGTTGTGTCCTGATTTTCCTGCTAAGAACATGGACAGGAGCATGATCTGCTCCTGGTCTTTGCTTTTACAGCCCTGCCTGACTACCTATGCCCTTTCCCCCAATTAGTTCAAACTTTAAGGGGCTCCTTGAGTGTTCTCTGTTTTCTATCACAGTTCCTTCTGTGTTGATCTTGGAGATAGGAGGAAGCCAGCAGCCCTACTAATTCAACAACTTGGTTAGAATCTGACATTAAAATGTATTTATGTAACTATTTTAGTTTTAATATATTTTACCTTTCTGTAAACAGTCCCTGACCCCCTGCTTCTTCATTCTAAATATTAACAGTAATCTGGAGCTATACCAATACAAAAACGAGTACAAAGTCAAATTACTTAGACTAATAAAAGCTCCGAATCATTAACACAACATAACCACTACCTACATAAGACTTTTTTCATCAATCAGACTTGCTTCTCAGTGAGTTTTAATGGAAAATAATCACTTACCCAAAGAGGACCAGCGGACAAAGACAAATTATAAAGAACAATCAGACCTTACATCTTAAAAGCACTTTATAAAAAATAGCACACTTATAATTTGAGCAATAAAAATGTAGATTTGTCTTAAAACTTAGGGAATAAAATAAATATTTGTGACTTAAGTTTATACAATTACAAATAACTTAATAGGTAAATAAATGAGGAAGACGGCACAAATCTTCCTTATGAAAGAATTCTAACTGATACATGTGGAATAAATGAAAGCAATAGAAAAATCATCACTAGAACACCCCAGAGAACAATGCAGGATCCATTGATAGATGCTAAAAATAGTGGATGAAATTTATGGTGACAAAGGATATTTACATATAATTTCAAAATATCTTCTTCAAAAATATACATGCACTACAAGGGAACAGTAGTAGCTTCATCCTAGGGAAAACTGGCAGAAACCACCACAACAAAGCGATCAAGATTAACATCACCACTAATAAGATAGGTCAATGTCATGGAATTTCTGATACAATGCAATGTGAAAGGCGTCTTCCCAATAAGCCTAACCTTACTTTAAGCAGGAGAAAACATAAGACAAACCCAGATGGAGGGATATTCCACATAACAAAATTGCCTGGGTCAAAAAGGTAAGACTTAAATGTCACAAATTGAAGGATGCAGAAGACATGACAACTAAATGCCATGTTTGCATTTCCTAAATTGAATCCTGGAATAGAAAGGACAGTAGTGGGAAATTTGTAAAATCCAAACAGATATTTTAGCTTAATGAATAGTATCATACCAATTGTTTTGTAGATACTTGCAGAGGGCCCAAACGACTCCCATATTGCCACAGGAGGAGCAAATGTTTGCTTCGGTTTTATGGTCATGGGAGATGGGACTGGGGCTGATATGTAGTTTAAACTTCCCACAGGAAGGAATACTCAGACTTTCTCATTGTCTATCTAGCAAGAGGGAAGGAGGGAAGGGTGGACTTGAAACTTGTCAGTAGGAGACATAAAAAGTGGAATCAGACACCTGAGAACTACCAGTATTTCTTTCTTAATGTTGATATAGCTGAGGTTATCTAAGATATAAACTTTCAGGAAAAGTGGGTAAAAAGTAAATAGGAAATTTTTCTACTTGCTTTTAAACTTTTCTTTCACTTTAAAATTATCTGAAAACAAAAATTTTTTAAAAATCACTTCACTTAGGAAAGTTTCTATTTCTTGCAATATGGACTAGATATTTTCAAAGAGTCCTTCCATAATAAAACCTACACACTAAAGCATTCTAAATTGAATAAAATAAAAACCAAGGGAGAAAAATGAAAACCCTAGGGACAGAAAAAATAAAGAGTAGAGAGCTGCTTTTCAGCAATTGATAATTCTCACATATTAGTTTTGCTGCTGCTATAATATATTACATTTGTTAACACCATTTTAGTCTTAAAATAAGATAAGTTGACTTGGGTCTCACTGAGCTAAAATCAAGGTATCCTTCGCGCTGTGTTCTTTCTGGAGGTGCTAGGTGGGGGGATCTGTTTCCTTACCCTTTTCAGCTTCCAGAGGCTGCCTGCCTGCCTTCCCTCCATCTATAACTGACTCCATAAACAAAAGTACCTCTTTGTAGTTCTCTTATGTTTCAAGTTCCTAGGCCAGTAAGATTTGCTAACCAGAACTCGTGACTGTCTGCTGCACTGATATGTTCCCTTTGAGTATTTTTTTTTTCCTCCCAGAAATAGTAGAACCTCCTTGCAGCCACAGGATTACTATAAAGTCTTACACCACCTGTTTGTCCAGAGAACACAAGATACATGTTCCCACCAACAAATTGTGCCCAAGAACCTGCTAAACCCCCTACTCTCCAAATCCTGCCTGTCAATAAGGCTGAAAGAATAACCAATAGTAAGTGCTAGCTCATTGTACTACTAAACTTACCACTTTTTTTTTTTTTGATCATGGGATGCATGTACTGGTAAGACTTATGCATCTTTTTTGATCATGGCATATATGTACTGGTAATATTTTTTCACTGCACTTGTGTGCCTTGCACTATACCCCAAACATGTAATGATGGCCCTTCCTTCATGCATTATTCATTTTACCTACAGAAAACTCCCTGACCCTATCTATCCATCAGGGAGGTGGATTTGAGGGCAGTCTATTCCTCCCAACTCCAGGTTCACTCATCCTCTACAATAAATCTCCTTTCTTCTCTGACAATCCTAGTTGTCTTTGTAATTTGCTTCCTAGCAGTGATCAACAGAGAAAAGCATGACACCCCCCTACCTTACCCTTTGTGGGTTCATTAACACATCTTCAAAGACAGTAAGCCTCTGACTATCTTATCAAAACGTTTCTCTTGGATTTCTCCCCTCCCTGCTTCTCTCTTCCACTTTTAAGGACCTTTAAGATTACACTGGTTCCATTCAGATAATCCAGGATAATTCTCTGTTTTAAAGTGCACTGATCAGCAACTTCATTTTCATCTGAAATGTGAGTTCCTCTTTTCCATGTATCCTAATGAATTCACAGGTGCTGGGGATTTGGATGTGAATATCTTTGGGGAATCATTATCCAGTCAACCACACCACATAATCAAACATGAGTTTTAATGGCTTGTGAGGGAGATAAAGGGCCGTTAGCCCACACAAAATAGAGATTTAGACTTGAACCCCTGAATAAATATGGAACCTTGAAGTGCAAGGATAGTACTTGGAAAAGTAAAAGTGTGGACATGATGCCCTTGGTATATGGACATCTTTTTCTAGTAACATTTTATGCTTTGTCATGATTTCTAACAGAAAAGTTGCAAGAATAGTACAAAAATTTCTGACATTTCCCTACTATTAATATTTGCTACATTTGAATTTTTGGTTTATTTATGCTAACGTTTAATATTTTTCTAATGTGTGTATGAAAATGTATCATAAACATAATGTTCCTCTTCTAAAATGCTTTTAATGTATAAATAAGGACATTCTCTTATAACTGGGCTACAATTATGAAAATCTGAAAATTAATATTGTTACCATGCTCCTCTCTAAACTGCAGACCTCATTAACTTTCTACCAATTGTCCTAATAAATGTCCTAAATAGAAATTCTGGATTTGGTTTTGTCTACAGTTGTGTTTCTTGATGTGGAACATTTCTTCAGTCTTTGCCAGTCATGGCATTGGCATTTTTGAAGCGTATAGGCCTTTAGTTTGTAGCATGCCCTTAGTCTGGATTTGTCTGATGTTTCCCCCTGGTTTCATTCATTTAGGGAAGGGGTCCTCAAACTTTTTAAACAGGGGGCCAGTTCACTGTGCCTCAGACCGTTGGAGAGCCGTACTATAGTTTAAAAAAAAAACACTACGAACAAATTCCTATGCACACTGCACATATCTTATTTTGAAGTAAAAAAACAAAATGGGAATAAATATAATATTTAAAATGAGGAACAAGTAAAGTTAAATCAACAAACTTACCAGTATTTTAATGGGAACTATGGGCCTGCTTTTGGCTAATGAGATGGTCAATATTTGGTTCTATATTTGTCACTGCTAGTTGTAACAAATGATGCAAGTGTGCATCAGTTAGTCTAGATCTGGTTGGAGATTTCAGATGTTTCATTCTGGAAAAAGTCTGTTCACGGACATAAATGCTACCAAAGATGGTTGCCATTTTGAGTGCATGGTTCCTGAGATTAGAATATGTCTCAGAGCGGAGAGATGCATAGAAATTTGAAGGCTGCTTGACTTGAATGCATATTTCAGAGAGTCACAATTCTGCAATCTGCCAGTTCCACTTGGTAAATCGTATCCACATTTTCTTTTTTTTTTTTTTTGTAGAGACAGAGTCTCACTGTACCGCCCTCTGGTAGAGTGCCATGGCGTCACACGGCTCACAGCAACCTCTAACTCTTGGGCTTACGTGATTCTCTTGCCTCAGCCTCCCGAGCAGCTGGGACTACAGGTGCCCGCCACAACGCCCGGCTATTTTTTTTTTTTTTGTTGCAGTTTGGCCGGGGCTGGGTTTGAACCCGCCACCCTCGGCATATGGGGCCGGCGCCCTACTCACTGAGCCACAGGCGCCGCCCCGTATCCACATTTTCAATGTCAAAAGAAAATGGGTTATGGAAAAGGTGTATGTCCTGTTCATGGAGATGAAGCTCTTTAAATCTAAATTGGAACTCCTTTTGCAACTTTTCCAGTGAATCCACACATGTTTTATTTGGAAATGCAACCAATGGATTTTCCTCTAACAGATTTTGAGTTGTGGGGAGATGGCAGAAATTTTCCTCTTTCACTTGTTTGATGAGGAGACCTAATTTTACTTCAAATGCTTTCACATGTGATGGCATATCACAGATGAGCTTCCCCTTTCCTTGAAGTTGCACATTGAAATTGTTGAGTAGCTCTGTTACATCTATCAGAAAGGCAAGGTGCCATTTCCATTCTGCATCATTGACCTCTGGTACTTTTATTTTGAAAGCAGAAAGCAGAAAATCTGTAATCTGTGGAAGTAGGTCATAGAAATGTTTCAAAATTCTCCCTGGACTCAGCCAATGGACTTCTGTGTGGTACGGAACATCTTCACAGGCAACATTTAGCTCAGACAGAAATTCCTGAAATTGTCTGTAGTTTAGTGCATTACCTCTAATGAAGTTAACACAAGATACCACAGTTTTCGTAACAGAGTCCCACTTCAGTGATTTACTACATAGCATATGGCTATTGGATGAGAATGATTATGTTTGTCCATCTCTTGGTTAATGCAAGCAATTACTCCTTTCTTAGACCCCACCATGCCAGGAGCATCATCAGTTGTCACACTGGCTAGTTTTGCCCAGTCAAGCTCCAAACTATTCACAGTTTAGCAAACCTTTTCATAAATATCCTCGCCTGTAGTTGTTCCTTTGATGCTTTGCAGTGCAGCAAGCTCTTCTGTGACTTCAAAATAGTCATTCGTACCACAAATAAAAATTAGAAGTTGTGCAGAATCACGAACATCATTACTTTCGTTGAGTGCCAAGGAAAATAGGAAAGGTTTTTTGCAGAGTTTTGCAAATGCTGATGAAAATTGTCTCCCATTTCTTCAATCCTTTGTGTAATTGAGGGTCCTGAAAGACTCACTGTACTAAATAAATCGGCCTTCTCTGGACACATCTCTTTGGCAACAGAAAGAAGGCATTCTTTAACAAATTCTCCCTCCACGAATGGTCTGCCCATGCATTCTATTATCTTGGCAACTTGAAAACTTGCTCACAGTGATGAAGTATTTAGCTGTTTCTGCTTCACAAAAGTATTTTGCTGAGTTGTCAATGTATATTTCAGTTTTAATATTTTATCTTTTCTCACTTCTCTGACCAAACTATCATATTTATCTTTATGTTGAGTTTGATAATGTTGATGCAAATTATATTCTTTGAACACAGACACTATATTCTGGCATATCAAACACACAGCTCTTTCCTTATACTGCATGAAAAAATAATCATAAGTCCACTGTTCTTTGAATATCCTACACTCCGAGTCAATTTTTCTGTTTCTTGATATCATTGTTTCCTAGGGATTCCAAATTGCTATTCGTAAAATACTAATATATATATACAGAGCTCCAAAAACAATATACCAGCAATAACTTTGCCCACACAGAGACATATAGACTGCACTGCCCATCAATGCAGTCTGATCAGCGTCCATCAATGCAGCTTTGCCAGTCCACATCATTTCAGCCCTGCCAGTGCCCATATGGTGGAACTCTCCTTTAACCTCAGGCTCACACTGGTGCGGTGCCGGAACAGGCACAATTACAGAGCCGGTTCCTCCACCACCCTTCCAGTTCACACTACCCTGTGTGAACCACACTGCGATCTGTGAACTTTTTTCACTTCAGGAAAAAAGAAGGCACATATGTCTTTTTTCTTCCAAATCTAATGTGAGTTCAGCATACAAGCATATGGCTGAACTTGCACTGCTCAGAGATCACAACAGTGTGAACCAGGGCTTAAACAGCACACAACATACAACATCATACACAACTGAATAGCAATCAGAATATAAATGCACTTACTAGCATTTAAATTGGGTTTCCTACTCCTTGGCTGTCTGCAGAGCCAGATTAAGTTCCCATTGGGCCCTAGGCAGATTACCAGTTTGGGGCCCCCATACAATAAGACTGAGCACTGACCATTTGCAATAACATTGATTGCTGACAATTTGCATTAATACTGAATGCTAACAATTTGCATTAACACTGAGCACTTACAATTATCATAACCACTGAGCACTGACTATTTGCATTACCTCTGAGCTCTGACCATTTGCATTACCTCTGAGCACTGACAATTTGCATTAGCACTGAGCGCTGACTACTTGTGTTATCACTGTGATCAACCCCCCTAGAAACTACCCCAAATCAACTAACAAACTTAAAAAAAAGGCTTTCCTAACTTCAAAAAAAAGGCTCTTCTAACTTCAAAAAAGTGCTCCCTTTCTGCAAAAAAAAAAAAAAAGACCTCCTAACTTAAAAAAAAAAAAAAAAAAAAATCCTAACTTATTCTTACCTCAGTCCTCAGGCAGCAGCAGGCTCTGCACAGGCAACCTGGTGACTCCTCTGATTACACCAGAGACTGAGATAAGGAGTTGAGAGACAGAGAGAAGGAGGGACAGGGAGAGACAGAGAGAAGGAGCGGAGTCAGAGAGTAGGAGGGGAATTGGAGAGTGTGGGGCACATTCCACACATGCGCACTGTGGCCCGAACAGTGGGTTGCTAAGCAGGATGGCAATAACACCCGGCTGGGAGAGACAGAGAGAAGGAATGGAGTCAGAGAGTTGGCACACATTCCATATATGCACACTGCGGCCTGGGACAAGTTGGCTACTAAGCAGGACAAGCAGCTGTGGCAAAACACCCAGCGGGCCAGATAAATGTCCTCAGCAGGCCGCATGTGGCCCGCAGGCCGTAGTTTGAAGACCCCTGATTTAGGGGCAGGAACAGCACAGAAGTAATGTTATCCTCATCTCAGGGCATCATATCAAGAGGCATCCACATGATGTTCGTCTGTCTTACTATTGGTGAAGCTGATTTTCATTGTATAGTTACTATTTTTCCATTTAAAATTATAAGCATTTTATGCACAGATACTCCAAGAGATTATGAAAATATACCCCATAAACTTTCAACTGCTAGTTTTAGCATACACTGATAATTTTTTTTTTTTTTTTGAGACAGAATCTCACTCTGTTGCCTTGAGTAGAGAGCTGTGGTGTCATAGCTCAAACTCCTGGGCTCAAGCTATCCTCTTACCTGAGCCTCCCAAGTAGCTGGGACTACAGGTGCCCAGCACCATGCCCAGGTAGGTTTTTTTTTTGTTTGTTTGTTTCAAGCTTTAGTGAAGACAAGGTCTTGCTCTTGTTTAGGCTGGTCTTCAACTCCTGAGCTTAAGCAATCTACCCGCTTCAGACTCCCAGAGTGCTAGGATTACAGGTGTGAGCCACTGTGCCCAGCCTCACTGATAATTCTTATCAGAATTAAATATTGCTTTTATGGTTGCCAAATACTGATTTCCTCATTCTATTATTTCTTCTATATTTACAAGGTGAGTTTAAAAATAGCAAAAGGGTTTTCCACTTCCTTCCATTTATCTAATTATTAGTCAATTGATAGCAGAATTCTTACATTAGATGGGCTATAATCCTTTACTATTATTCATTTTGATGCACATGTTATAGATTTGGACAGTGAGGATTATTTCAAGCTGGCTTCTGGGACAAAGGGCATTTCAAAACAAATATCTGTTTGGGACTGAAATTAGGTTGAAAAAATTTTAAATGCAAAAGTAAAACTCTCCCCTGAGAAGTACTAACTAAACAGCACTCTGTTGTCACCTAAATTGGACTTTAAATTTATAATCCTAGTGTAAAAAACCCCACATTATGAGAAATTAACTTTATCCTTTATTCATCATTAAGTGTGACTCTGAGTTTCTAGTGCCTGAGGATGTTGGTGTAAACAAAAAGACATTAATTCTAAAGGAACATACCTCAATCCTTTAATACTCTTACACAGATGAACGTGAAAATGAATTCATAACCCAAAATTACAAAAGTGCAAGAAGAACAAGCACTAGACCAAGAAATAGCAGAAACAACAACCAGAAGAATTGGAATCCCACCCCCCACCTAGATCTTTAGATATTGCAATTATTGGCCATAGAATACAAAGTAATATATGTGTTTAAATGTTTAAAGGCATAAAAGAGATACTACAAAGATGTTTAAGAAAATAAATGACTATCAATCTCAGTAGTGAGAAAAAGGTTGAAATCATAACTTCAATGGATAAATAGAAGATTAGGCACAGCTGGAGAAATAATTAAGAAACTGTGTGGTGAATTACATTTACAGATTTGCATATGTTGAACTAGCCTTGAATCCTGGGATGAAGCCCACCTGGTTGTGATGAATTTTTTTGTATGGAACAAAACAGAGAATCTAAAAATGTATCCAGCCTCGTATTGTCATCTGTTCTTTGACAAAGCAATTGAAAAGAATCTCTATTAAATAAATAGTGCTGGGAGAACTGTTTGACTACACGTAAAAGACTGAAACAAGACCCATAGCTCCTACCACTCACAAAAATCAATTCACGATGGATAAAAGATTTAAACCTAAGACATGAAACTATAAAAATTCTAGACAATAACGTGGAGAAAACTTATAGATACTGGCCTAGGGAAAGAATTTATGAAGAAGACCCCAAAGGCAACAATGCCCCAGCAACAATGTAGCAACAACATTAATAAATGGGACTTGATCAAGTTAAAAAGTCTCTGCATAGCTAAGGATGTAAACAACAAAATAAAGGGACACCTGAATAAGGGGAGAAAATATTTGCACGCTACACATGCTACTAACCAGAATCTATACAGAACTCAAGCAAAGTAACAACAAAAGATCAAACAACATCATTAAAGACTGGCCAAGAGACATAAACAGAAACTTTTCTTATCATGATAGACTAATGGCCAACACACACATGAAAAAATGCTCATTGTCCCTAATCATCAGAGAAATGCAAATCAAAACCACACTGAAATACCATTTAACCCCAGTGAGAATGGCCCACATGATAAGGTACCAAAGCAACTGAGGTTGGCATAAATGTGGAGAAAAAGGAACTATCATACATTTGGTGGGACTACAAACTGGTATGTGGAAAGTAGTATGGGGACTCCTCAAAGAACTAAAAGTAGACTGACCATTTGATCCTGCAATCCCCCTACTAGGGATTACCCAAAGGAAAAAAGACATTTTATCATAAATATTTTTGCATTTGAATGTTTATGGCAGCACAATTCACAATTGCAAAGATGCAGAAACACCCCAAGTGGCTTCAAGACATGAACAAATTAATAAATTGTGGTATATGGATAACATGGAATATTATTCAGCCATAAAAAGATGGATATTTTCTATCTTTTGTAACAACCTGGATGGAATTGGAGACTACTTTCCCAAGTGAAGTTTTATAAGAATGGAAAAATAAACATCACATGTACTCTGTGCTAAAATGGAACTAGTAAATTAACACCTACATGTCACATGAGAGAAAAAATCTAATGTAAGTCAAATAGGGGTAAAAAGGTAAGGGAAAGGGTAAATTTCCACCCAACAGGTGCACTGTATGGGTATATTGCACACTTTCTGGGTGAAAGGCCCACCTAAAAGTTGGACTTTAACCCTTCAAAAGCAAACTGTGTAATCTAATAGTACATATCTCCATATTAATCTGAAATGAAAAAAATGTTAAAAAGAAACTGGAAACAAAATTACTAGGCAGCTCATACAGAAGGGGGCCTATAGAATATGAGAGTTTAGAGATGTGTAACTTACTAGGTATAATGACAAACTCTAACGCCTTTATAATTAGAGGTCAGAAGGAAATAATAGAAAATGATAAAGAGATGATAGAATGGATTAAAGGTGGGAATTACTTTTTAAAAATATAGGAAGATATGAACCCACAAAATCTGAAAGTAAAACAAAGCATAAATAAGATAAATAAAAATAATCCGCATCCAGGCAAATCATAGTGAAATAGAATACTAAGATCATGAATGTAGCTGAAAAGCAAAAGACATATCTTCAAAGGAATAAGATAAATAATGGCTAATATTTATTGATTGCATATTATAATAGGAATTATTCTATTATTTCTAATATTAACTTATTTCATTCTATAAATAACACAATGAAAGAAATACAATGATTATTTTAGTTTTGAAATGTTTCATAGATGACAAAACTGAGACCAAGCTTAAACTATTTTGGTCTCCAGTGTTCTAAAATTTCACAATGATGTTTCTAGGTATGGATTTATTTTTATCCACTGTACTGGCCACTCACTTCACTCTCAAAATGGAGATTTCTGTTCTTCAAGTCTTGTAGAGTTTCTTGAATTACTTAATTGTTTATTTCCTCTCCTCTGTTTGTTTCCGGAAATAACAAACGCACCCATAATTTAAACCCTGGACTTCCTGAAGTATTCTCTAATTTGTTTGTGGCATATTCTTACAATGTAATATTCTATATAACTTGGGTTACATTTATCAATATGCATGAATCTTATAAACACACAGTGAAGTGGAAAAATTTAAGTGCCAAAGAATGCATACAGCATAACAAATCTCTATAAGATCCAAATAAAAAATAATTGTGTGTATATGTATAGTGATGCATATGTATAAAAATATAAAGTTATTTTTAAGAATAACAGTCATCAAATGTTAGCATTATATTTAACTTGGGGAGAGGGCAAGTAGGAAGATAAAACTTGGGAAGAATACAAAGAAATAATCTAGTATATTGATGATGTTTTATTTATTAACTCATGATTGATATTTGAGTGAAATATGATTTATGCATTATTATATATCTCAATATTTTAAAATAATTTTATAAGCACTTATGGAGATCCAAGGTAAGCCTAAACAAGTATTTGTGAACCATGGACCATGTGAAATGGTCTATGATTTTTCAGTTAAGAAATTCAGTTGATAAACTAGAAGATAGTCAGCTCTTGACACCTGGATTTATTTCCTGAAAGACCAAGTTCATGAAATATACTCAAACATATGGCAAAAATACTGTCATTTTTGCAAATCACCAAATGGTTTCACTTTCTCTCTTCTGGTCACATGGGAGATTACTCTTGCTTCCTTCCCTGTGGTTGGGTAAAGGCATGTAACCAGTTGAGTTGTGATAGGATGTGACATTTTCACTTCCAGTCCAGGTCACAATTTATTGACAAAAGAATCTCCAGTGCTCTTCTTTATATCCTGGAAGTTTTGTCCATTTTTATATTTTTAAACTTTTTTTGTTGTTGTTTTAGTAAACTAAGATGCAAACATACACATTAGCTCAGGCCTATACTGAGTCAGGATGATCATTACCACTATTTTCCACCTACACATCTTGTTGCACTGGAAGATTTTCAGACGGTGGGCGGGGCTGTCATCCTCTATGATAACAAAGCTGCCTTCTGGAATATCTTCTCAAGAAGTTGCCTAAGGGCATTTTAAGTTAACTTTTACTTTTTTATAAGTAGAAGGAGTACAATCTAAACTAATCGTTAAAAGTAACATATAGTAAATACATAGACCAGTAATATAGTTATTGTTACTGGTATTATCAAGTATTACATGCTGTACACAATTGTATATGCTATACATTTTTACAACTGGCAGCTTAGTGGGTTTGTTTACACCAGTATCACCACAACCACAGTAATGTGTCACACTATGATGTTAAGATGGCTACAATGTCACTAGGCAGCAGGAAATTTTTCGGATTCATTAGAGTCTTATGGGACCACTGTTGTGTATACAGACCATCGTTGACTGACACATCATTATGTGGCACGAGACTGGATTTGCTATAAGTGATAGTGCAAATGTGGTAAATCAATAGATAATTTACTGAATGGTGGTAACAAAACTGTCCATGTGGAAGAAAATGAAAGTGTATACCAGAAGTACACCATATGTTAAATACACCTTTCAAATAGAGTAGGGGGTTGAATGCAAAAATTTAAAAAAAAACAACTTATAATAAAATCTAGGAGATTGAAAACACAATTCAGAGGCAGGAAAGATCATCTTAACTAATATCACAAATCCACAAACTAGAAGGAAAAACAAATACAAATTTGATTAAGCATGAAAGTAAAAGTTTTAGTATAGTAAAAAATATTATAAACAAATACTTGAAAAAATATTTGTATCATACATGATATCAGAGAGTTAATATCTATACCACACAATATTCTTATGATTACAAATTGACATATAAAATCCCCAGATAATATAATATAGGAAAGTAGGCAAAAGAAACAGAAGAGCAGAGTCAAATAGCCAATTTGTCCATGTGTGTATATGTATATATACAAAGAAAGCTGAGTCAAGAAAACCTACAATAAAGTAACAGCAAACTATCACTTTATACCAACTAGAGTGATAAAAATTTGAACACACAATAAAACTGCTAGGGAACTGGAAAGAAGGTATTCTAATAACTGAAGAAACTACAAATCATAATGTCTGTTATCAAAAAGATCATGAGATCTACAGAGGAGAAAAAGAGAAACTTTATTTTTCATCAAAAGCCAATTCATGAATTGGGGTAGCATGACCTTGGGGAAACCAAAGGTACATGCTCTGCTTTATGCCTTGCAGGATTTGCTTAACACAAAAATTCAATGAAGGGTGGGGAGTCTTATGAATATTTATGAGGGTGAGAAAATGTGTGAGCAGTGAGCAATCATACATGTAACACATATCCTATGTTCAATCCGGGACAGGGATGGAATTTTAATATTAAAATGAGGTGAAATTTGGCTCTTTGTGTCATGAAATCTTTTATAGGACATCAGGAAAGTCTGTGTGGAAACTCCAGGAGCTGCTCAAAAGTGGTCTTTGAGCCTGTGTGGTGTTTTTTTCAGGAAAAAGTTATTGATTTAAGTCATTCTGCTGTTCAATCAAAGCTGTAGTTGTGGCTTGTGGAAGAGAAGGGAAGGTCAGTTGGTCAGCATCTATCTGGCCACTGGGGAGTTGTAATTGTTTTAGTATTGTTTATCTCCAGGCCACTTGCTTGTTCAGCTGTTAAGAGAAAATGAAAAACCCTGTGGCAGTTGGACATAGTTTATTCTTTAAGTGTAAGAGTCTCTGAGTTAACTCTTGCTTGTTATGGATTTAGGTCTTGTTTATAGTTTGATGTCATTGCCACAAACACTCCATTCTGTCCATCTTTTGATCTCTATTTTAACATAAGCTTTTTTTTTAAAGATGACCTTTCTGAAGAGCCGTTTGGCAATATCTATTACATTAAGACTACATTTAAGTTTTGATCCAGTAATCTCACTTCAGAAACTCTGCCTTATGACAATCAAATAACCAAAAGATAAGAACATAGATTTACGTGAGGATGTTTATTGAGGCTTTGTACATAGTGACAGAAAGTGGGAAACAAAGTCAATCCTCATAAATGGTTGAAAAAAATCACCACGCATTCCCTTTAGTCACGCCATTAAATATGATATAACCACTAAATTTGTAAAACTTACAGAACTATGTGAGTTTGGAGGATTCTCCAAAGCATTACTGGTGAGTAGGAAAAGCAACACGTAAGAAATCACACACAGCCTTGAGACAGAGAATGCTTCAAGGGTAGCCGCTGCTTTGCGTATTGCTTAACTGTGCCAGTGGGGCTTAACTGAGTCAGGAAGTCTCAACACAAAGCTTCAAGCTACCCTGACCAAAAAAAAAGATGAAGGCAGGATAAGTTCCAAGTGGTTAGAATCAAGATGGCAGAGAAATCGACTGCCTTTTGACCTTGGAGCTTCATTATACTCACGTTACAAAAATTTTTTTTTGAAAATCTCCCATTCCCATCATGAACCTGCTGCCATGACACTTCCTCTTTGACCATATTAGGGCAAAAGAAGGATGGCACCCTAATTCCAGGAAAACACTGCTCCTTTCCAAGAAATAACATGGATATTCCTCCCCTTATTTAGCCTGTAATTAAGCTGTGGCTTAAATAAAGAGACCCAAGAAACTAGCGATTTTCCTCTGCAGAAGGAAAACTAGTCTCTACTTTCTGTAGAGTAGACTTTCTATTCTTCTTGAATAAAACTGGCTTTTACTTTATACCCCCAGCTTGCTCCTGAATTCTTCCTTGTTTGAAGCTAAGGACCCACTTGGACTTCAAGTGATTCCCAGCATTGGGATTTATTTTCCTGTGTCAATGTGATCCCGTTTTTTAAGAAACAAACAATGATGAGAAAAACCGCTAAATCCATAGATAGTTTCCTTAACAATGTTAAGGAAAATATGGAAGAATTGAGTTATTTTAATGTGAAGTATGGGGATGGGAGGATCTTATATAGGAAGACAGGAGAGGAAGGAAAAGAGGGAAATTAAAATCAAACAGAAAAGTGGGGGCAGAATTAAAATGTATATTCAACACCATCATGTATATACTTAATGTAATTTTAAATGTGCATATAAGATACATACATGATATTAGCAAATTCAATAAAATGGAAAGTAATGATGGAGAAACTCTAAATATTGTATTTAAAGGAAGAAATAAAGTGGTTTTACTCTATAGCTCCTTCTCACTCTTTCATATATATATATATATTAATGATTTGTATAACTCATCATTCCATGCACATATGCCTTGGGTAGTGTAGGTTAAATCACTCTCCTCTCATACACAAGCCAGAGAATCTTAGGTAAATTATTTAACTTCTCAGAACATGAGTATCCTCATTAAATTAGAGCTAAAAATATCTGCCTTACAAAAATGTGATGCAGAGTAACAGAAAACATTTATAGCAGCACCTCCCTCAGCTCCTGGTTGGTATCTGTAGAAGCAAAATAGCATTTTCAGAATTCCAAATAAGCCACTGGAAAGTTTTAATGATGACTTTTTATTTTCCCAGACATTTATTTCTTATTCAAAGACTTCAATTTGCTTTTAAAAAGAGAACCCTCAAATTACCTAGCAATAGGCAAATAAATTATACTTATAATACATCTCTAAAGGCATCAAACTGGTCTGAGAACTTTTTATTAAAAAGATCACCAGTTTGTGCCCATCAGACTTGAGTTGTGACAGAAAACAATAAAAGTAATCACTCAAAAAAAACAAAGATCACTGATAATATTAATCTCACTAATGTTAAATATTTTTCGAAAACAGGATTTCAACTCACATCAATACTGTTTTTTTGGTTCTTTGTCACCTTGTTTATTTCACAGCTGAGAGAATATGTTTTTGTATAATGAGAATGACCATTTGGAAGTTAAAATGAACAGCTATCGGGGTAATAAAAAACTGTAAAAGATGCCCATATCAAAATGGGAAACCCAGAATTGCCACAGAAAGTGAAAAAAAAAAAAAATCTCTCTACTAGCAGGTTTTCTAGAGATGTTTTAAAGTTTAGAACATTTATGAAAGTTTAAAACTTTTATAATTGTCTTATGTAGTCATAATAAAAGATGCTTCCTGTTTATTTGGAAAGTGTCTTCTCAAAAGCCTGCAATTATCACCTCCCTGCTTCTTTCTCCCACTGTTGCCTTACTTCATTCTTGTTTCTTTACTTTATGACCCCTACTACAGAGGCATAAGCTTTCTTCTTAGCACAACTCTCACCAATTTTCCTTAGGAAAAGAAAACATGTCTTCCACTCATATTCTGGAGTTTAAAATAGAACAATTTCAGTGAAATAATAACTTCATGCATCAGTGTCTTTTCTTCCTATTTTGTACTAGTGAAATAAATCCTCAAAATCAGAGTAGTCAAAATTATATGAAAACAGACATTTTATAGTGATGAGCTTTTACCAACTAAACAATTCTCATTTTATTAAAAGCCTCTGACAAGAGAGGAAAATAAAAGAGAATAAAGATCAAAAAAATATAATTATAAAATAAGCATGTTCTTGCCATCCAAACTTGGAATAAAAATATAATAGAAATCTAAGATGGCAGAGAAATATTTATCACTTACATACAACTGAATATACTTACTTTAAGTTTATTAGACTTTCTGATATCCAAATTTTATTTATTGGTTTAGAAATTTATTAAATATTTTTAGTCCATCCCATTTAGTCTTTCTTTCTCTGCTGACACCAGTTTCTACATTCCAGAAGATGGCATACCCCAAGTATCATAATGCTTTCAATGACTGGTGGATTTTACGTTTAAGGATAACACTGCTAAGTGAATGTGGCACATGTTGTTTCTGAAAGAGCAGATCTTACATAAAATGTTTATATCATTCGCACACAAACCTAAAGGAGGTGACAGGAAAATTTTGGAGGTCATGGATATGGTTATTGCATAGATATGGTTATGGTTTCATACGTCTATACTTACATATAAATTCATCAAATTGTATAAATTAAATTTGTCAATCATACCTCAATAAAAAGGTTTAAAACATAAAAGAAGATAAATGGTGTTATGTAAAAAGAAAAAGAAAAGAAAATGGCACATGTTAAAAATGGGGTTTTGGTTGTCCAAAGAATAGAAGAGTATGCCTACTATTAAAAGTTGAGTTTGACTCCCAAAATTACATGTTGAAGTCCCCATCCCATACCCATGAATGTGACCTTATCTGAAAAGATGGTCTTGGCAGACGTAATCAAGTTAAGAGGTGGTCATATTGAATTCTAGTGGGGCAAAATCCAATAACTGGTGTCTTTTTAAGAAGAGAAAATTTGGACATACATGGGGAAGAATACCCAAAGATTTCTGGAAATGACCAGAAACTAGAAGAGGCAAGGAAGGATTTCTCCCTTAGAGCCATCAGAGAGAGCATGGCCCAGTGCAGCCTCCAGAACTGGGGGTTGGGGGTGGGGTGGGGTGGAATTTCTCCAGTATTCTTTTCACATATGGCCACAGGTAGAAGAAAGGTTCTCCAAAAGGGCAGAGTCAATGCCAGGGTGAACCACATATGCAGGAGTTAATCTCAAGAAGAACAGGGACTTAATCAAGAAATGTAAACCTCACCTGCATTGCCCAGCAGGATTTCAGAACTGCCAGGGAACCAGTGACTGCTCCAGGCCTCTTATTCTTCTGCATTCCAAATAAGGGTGTTTACTATAATTCTGTGGTTCAACAAATCATTTCTGGTTCTTCTACTCTGTTATATGAATGGGGACATTCTACACGAAACTGCTCCTACAATCTGGTGCCAGAATGAGAAAACACACCTCATCTGTCAGCTGTGCCAATATTAACCTAAAGCCTATTTTTATTTTTAATTTTTTAAATTTCAGATTAATATGAGGGTACACATAATTAGGATACATTGTTTGCATTGTATGATAAAGTCCAAGTTATAGTTGTGTCCTTCACCCAGGAAATGTACCATACACCTGCCCATTGGTCCTGCTCGGCAGGAACCCAACCCAATTTTTCCCTTTTTTAATTTAATTGAGTGTTTTCTCACATGAGCACATTGTTGCTAATATACAGGTTTCAAACTAGTATTGAGTACATGTGATACTTGTTTTTCCATTTTTGTGATACTTAGGAGAGTGTTACCAAAATCCATCCAAGTTGTGAAACAGGATACAAAATCTCCATCTTTTATGGATGAAAAGTACTCCATGATATACATAAAACACAGTTTATTAATCCATTCATAAGTTGAAGGGTACCTGGGTTGTTTCCACATCTTTGTGATTGTAAATTGGGCTGCTAAAAACATGTGTGTGCATATGTCCTTATGGTAAAATGAGGTCCCCTCCCCCCCTTTTTGGGTAGATACCTAGTAATGGGACTGGAGGATCTAAAGGTAGGTCTATTTTTAGTTCTTTGAGGATTCTTCATACTTCTTTCCATAAAGGCCGAACTAGTTTGCAGTCCCACCAACAGTGCAGGAGTGTTCCCTTCTCTCTGAACCCATACCAATATCTGTTGCTTTGGGACTTGCCATATAAGCCATTCTTAGTGGTATTAGGTAATATTTCAAAGTAGTTTTGATCTGTATTTCTCTAATAATTAGAGATGATGAGCATTTTCTCATGAGTTTGTTGGCAATTTATCCATCTTCATGAGAAAAGATTCTGTTCATATCTTTTGCCCAGATTTTAATGGGGTTGTTTGCTCTTTTTGTTGTTGTTGTTGTTGTTGTTGTTGTTGTTGTTGATTTGCTTGAGTTCTTTGTAGATCCTGGTTATTAGCCCTTTGTCAGATTGATAACATGCAAATATCTCCTCCCTTTCTGAAGGTTGTCTCTTTGCTTTGTTGATTGTGTCCTTAGCCGTGCAGAAACTTTAACTTGACCAGGTCCCATTTATTTATTTTTGTTATTGCTGCAATTGCCTTCAGGGTCTTCTTTATAGAAAAAAAATTATATCTTTATAGAAAGAAACAAGACCAATATTGTTAAAAGTTTTCCCCACACTTTCTTCTAGTGATTTTGTAGTTTCATGTCTTAGATCTCTGTGTCTATTTTTATACCAATAGCATGCTATTTTGATCCCTACAAACTTATAGTATAACTTGAAGTCTGGTAACATGATGGCTCCAGATTTAATTCATGAATTGCATTGGGTATTCATTTTTTTCCTATTTTAATATAGGAGCATGAAATAAATATTTGGGGCTTAAAGCTACTAATATTTAGAGATTGTTATTAACCCAATATAACCTAGCAGAGAATAATCCAATCAGTTCTGAAATCAATTTGGCCAACATGTAGTAAATTTGAAGATGTACATACTTTATGATCTACCAATTCCACTTATAATTATATACTCTAGAGAAAATCTCATGTGTGAGTACAAAAATATATTCCCAAGGTCGTTATTGAAGTATTATTTGCAAGAGCTAAAAACTGTAGAAAATTGAAATCTTCATTAATCAGGGGTACATACCCTATAGTATATTTATACATGTGATACTATACAAAATTTCAAACGAATAAATTGTCTCTAATTAAATTAATACATACCTTTAAAACAATGTGTGGAGAAAAACATGTTGCCAAAGTATAGGCATGATATCACTTATAGTAATGCTATAAACACTAAAGAGTTTTTAAATATTACTGACGGTATGAATATGAAGGGTACACCAACCTGAAGACAGTATCTGCCATTGGAGAGGGAAGATGAAATTAGATCAGGAAATGGTTCACAGAGAATTTCAACTATGTAAATTTTTTTTCAACAATCTGAAATCTCAACTGGAAAAATGTCAATATTTGTTAAAAATCAGGTCTTTGATTACCTATTGTTTTCTGCTTATTTCTATATTTTCCATTAGAAAAATCTTCATTTAACCTGATGCATATTTTAAATTATGCCATTTTGAAATATTTCTTTCTAAAATAAGTTTTTAGTTATTTGCATATAGATCCTGCCTTTATTTTTCAAAGGCAAAATGTGTTCTTATACTAGGCGCTGAAGCAACACGATATGATGAAATCACTGAACACTATGGACTCTTGGTTCTAGAAAACTGCATATAGCTAATTTTCTGTGACTTGCCTACTATTTTGTAAGGTCATAATAGGGATAAGATAAAGTATTTGCCAAATCAAAAGCTCTTAATAAATAACGATTGGGAAATAATAATAACATCTAACATATACTGAATGTGTTCTTTTTTCTGGGCACTCTTTCAAGCACTTAAATATTTATTCCCATTTACAAATGAGAAAACTGAGGAGTAAATAACTTAATCACCTGATGTCAAAGACTGTACACAATACTGTTGTGTTACTTCTTGGAATACCCTACGTAACCCTAAATAGTTAAGAAATGAGAAGACTTTTCTGAAAAAAACAAAATAAAAAAAACCTCCATTACAAAAACAACCCAACTTATGCACATTTATCTTAATACTCAGGAACTCAGATTATATCCATTCAAAGATGTCCTTGGGATAAAACATATGTTATCTGCTGTTTCTTCAGTGTTTCCCAAACCAATTTATCATGCACTTCCTTGTTAGCGTTTCAATAGATATAAAGCAACAGATTCATTATTTATCGATAGAGGATAAAAGGTAAAATTAATATCTGCTTACAATATGTTATTGAGGAGAAAGCAGATATAAGACCAAACTTCCTTGAACTAACAAAATGAACCTTAGGCTTATAGTTTTCTCTTTTGTCTAGTTTTAAAGCTTATTATAGCACATGACAGTGAGAAAAGTCCACCAGAGATTTTTCATTCCAGCACACAAAGTATTTTAAGATACTCACTTTAATTTATTTGCACTATCTTATTTTTTTAAATTTCAGATTAGTATATGGATACAAATTATTAGGTTACATTGTTTGCACTTTTTAGGTTAAGTCCAATCTGTTAGTTGAGCCCCTCATCCAGGAAGTGTGCCATATACCCTTATATGGTACCTATTAGGTGAAAGCACACCAATCCCTCTCTCCGTATACCTCTTCCCCTTTCCCAACTTGAAATTAACTGTGTTTTTGTTCTTGTGTGGACATGCAGTTGTTCATCTACTACTACTAGTTTCATGTTAGTATTGAGTTGATGTGATACTTCCTTTTCCATTCTTGTAATACTTAGGAAGATGTTCTCCAAATCCATCCAGGTAAATATGAAAGATATAAAGCTATTTTACATTCCACTTTTGCTAACTATCTTAATACCAAGTCTATCTTTGTCACATTACTCTTTCATGAGATGCTTAATTTTAATATAATTGCTCAATTATATTTGCCTGTACTTCTTTCAAAAAAATTATATTTGGAAGAAAAAATGTATTCGTATCTTCCAAGCTTTAGAAATTTAACATTATTTTGTATTAATATGGCTGACAGCCTTTCAAAAACAATTTATCCTTTCCAACATGATAAAGAAATCATCTAATCATGTAATCATGAAACAAAATAACCTTTAAAACCCTATATACATATATTTTTTTGTTTGGTTTGGTTTTTGTTTTTGTTTTTTAGACAGAATCTCACTCTATCTCCCTGGGTAAAGGTGCCATGGTGTCGCAGCTTGCAGCAACCTCAAACTCTTAGGCTAATGGGATCCTCTTCCCTCGGCCTCCTGAGTAGCTGGGATTACAAGTGCCAGCCATAATGTCTGGCTAATATTTCTATTTTTAGTAGAGATGGGAGTCTTTCTCTTGCTGAGGCTGGTCTCTGACTTCTGATCTCAGGCAATTCACCAGCCTCAGCGTCCCAGAGTGCTAGGATTACAGGAGTGAGCCACCACACCTGGCCCAAAATAACCTTTAAAACTCTATATTCCTTAGTAAATATTAAAATTATTTCAAGCTTGATTGTGATGTCTTTGTATCTCTCTAGTCCAAGCTAATCTCTATGTGAATAATTTTGAAAGCTTAGGCCTACTTGTTTTGCTCAGAGACTAAAACATAAATGAAGTTTCACTTTAGCTGAATTTTATTAGCATTTTTCACATAAAAGAAAATTTTGCTGCTATTAAAATATTCAATGAGTTATTCAGCATTTTTGATACATATTCATTTGATGATTTAAGTAAACATACTTCAAGCAAACTAGTAGTTGCAAGCTAAGGAGGTTAACATTTTTCTGCATTAAATAATTGAGACAATAAGACTTTTCCTCTGTAGTATATAACTTGGAAAAATTTTTTTTTTTTTTTTTGCAGTTTTTGGCCAGGGCCAGGTTTAAAGCCACCATCTCTGGTATGCGAGGCCAGCGCCCTACTCCTTTAAGCCAAAGCTGCTGCCCACTTGGCAGCATTTTAATGCCAGCAAAACCAACTAATCATGATGAAATACAATTTAAAATATTTCAGAAACTTAGATGATATAAAAATTGAAAACTTGTTATTTCCAAATTTCTAAGTAAGGAATTCATTAGTTTAACTTAAAACCAACAAGAAACTGGTAACAGCCAATATTAATTTTATCAAAGATTATATTTCTCAATTTTCCTTAGAGTCACTAATGAAAGTAGCAAACTACTACCTTCTAAAAATCTTCTTATTATCTAGCCTAGAATTTGTATTTTAATACGTGCAAAGAAGTTGAGAAATGGGAGATTCACAAAACAAGCAAATGATAAAAATTAAAATATAGAAAAAGAAAAATTCAAAAGAGTTTGATTAAAATTATGCCAAAGGTAAGTGAGACTTTGGGTCACAAGGAGGAGCTGGAAGATGTGGTTCTGGATCCATTTTTCTGTCTTTGGGGACTCAGATGGGGATGACGAGAGAATCTAACGACAGCTATACTCTTTCCTCAGGAATTATCTTTATTTGAAGAACTTTTAAGAATTATCAGAAGAGAGCTCACAGAAAATGTGAAGGGAAAAACCAATAGTTCCATTACCCAAAAAGAATCCCACTGGACAATATGACAAAAATTGAAGACCATAGCAGCTAATTAATTTATCTAAATCCAGCAGTAATAACACAAAAGATTTATAATCTAGGACTGCCTACTCCAAACAGCTATTTTTAAAAATATCTATGGGATCTCCTGAGCCATTTTTTGATATGAGTTTTATCTTAAGTTTGTCCAAATTCTCTCTCTCTCTTTTTTTTTTTTTGTAGAGACAGAGTTTCACTTTATTGCCCTCAGTAGAGTGCCATGGCATCACACAGCTCACAGCAACCTTCAACTCCTGGGCTTAGGCGATTCTCCTGCCTCAGCCTCCAGAGTAGCTGGAACTACAGGCGCCCGCCACAATGCCCGGCTATTTTTTTTGTTGCAGTTTGGCAGGGGCTGGGTTTGAACCCACCACCCTTGGCATATGGGGCTGGCGCCCTGCTCACTGAGCCACAGGCACCGCCCCCAAATTCTCTTAATAGGTAGAAAATAATTACAAATAAGCCATCTCCAAATTTAGCCTTCTATCATTTTAATTAAATACATCAATGGCTATTCCTTTCAGCAGAAAAATATGGAATGTATGTGGGCAAAAATATTACTAAAGGTTTATAGATAGTATGAGGCAGTTAGTTCTTTAAATCTGCTTCAAATCCATATTGAAATAGCTAAGACATAAGTATTGAATAAATTTATTGAAAGCTTATATATTATCTGCTATTTCTTCTGTGTTTCCCAAATCAAGTCACCATATGCATGTTAGTGTTTCAATAAACATAAAAAAATAGATTTATTACACATTCGTAGAGAATAAAAAGTGAAATTAGTATCTGCTAACGATATGTTATTGTTAGATATAATTGGTAGATAGACCTAGGTATGTGGGGTCTGATAATTAAGCTCATGAACTTATCCTAGAAAAAGTGCTATGCACATTGTTGCTGAATATCACTATGACCACCTTTGAAGCACTCTTCTTGGGAAGCTAGGTACCAACAACAGTGCCTAGTCCATCCTTCAAAGCAATTTTAGAACTCTTTTTCTGGAATGGGTGGCCATCAGAGCTCTTGTCATATTACCCTTGATGTCCTGAATGTCATCAAAATGTCTTCCTTTCAAAATTTCCTTTATCTTCAAGTAAAGAAAAAAGCCACTGAGGACAAGATCAAGTGAACAGGGAGGGTGTTCCAATACAATTATTTGTTTACTGGATAAAACTCCCTCACATACCATGGCATGTCAGCTGGTGCATTGTCATGATGCAAGAGCCTGAGTCGTTGGCCAAGATTTTCAGTTAGGATTTTTTCTGTTTTTCCTTTGATCTGTACTTGGTCTGCTATGTTTCTCAGCCAACGGTTTTGACACATAATTCAATAAATTTTTCAATATTTTTGTCAGTTGTGCTCTCTTTATCAATGAAACTTTCTCTCCCCTCCAAAAAACATTTAATTAATTTGTACACTGTCATTTTGAACATAGCATTATCCTCATAAACTTGGACTAACATGTCCCTGATTACACTTCCTTTCTTGCCATATTTAACAAGAAATTTAATGTCTGTTTGTTGTTCTAATTCAAACTCCAACATTGTTGCAATAGTACACAAAAACATGCAACAACAATAATGAATGCCACTGAGCAGGACACTACCACACACCAGTACAAACACAGCTATGAGACACTGGTATACCAAGGTCCTGAAACCTTACCAAGCTGTTTGTATAGTGCTGCTAACATAAGCACATTATGGCCAGTTCACTTCCTTAATTGTCAGACCTTGTATGAAGTATGGATAACAGTACAGTTCCAAGAGTTCAGTTCATTTTTCAGGTAAGCCAATGCCAGAGGAGCCTTGGTGGTAGTCCTGCAGTAGCTAACCCCTACCACTCCAGTGGGAAGATGTGCCAACCATGTCTGCCAAGATTGGCAACAACAGTGTCAGGCAACCCCCAAGCAGCTGATAAACAGCCTGGTGGTTGACAACCATTGTGCCCATCAGGCAGCACACCTGTCTGGCTTCATACTATCATAGGGATACATAGCTTGACGTGGCAGGAACAAGAGTTTTAAAGAAGGTTGATAACAGCTACAATGGGCCAGGTTCTAGCCAGCACAAGGAGAAATTTTAGGGCCCTTTCTATGGGAATGTATGTACAATTCAGGACACAGTCACTTAGAAGGAATTCTAACCTTTCCATAAAGCTTCATATCATATTATACATCAGCATATTAAATAAGGAAATAGTAAGCTATATAGCCCTTTTTTTGAAGGCTGTTTTGGACAAAGGGAAGTCAGAACTTGCTGAAGTTCATCAACTGGCAACCACAGCTGTTATACATCCATATTTTGTCTTTTGTTCACAAAAATGATTCTTCAAAGAAAACTTTGTAAAATTCTTTTTTCAAGTTGAGATATGCCACATGTCAAAATTAAAGGCAAATAAAAATCTATCAGTGATTGTATTACATATAAATGAAATAAAACTCCTAAAGGCTGTCAAACTGGGTTAAAAAAATACTGCATGCTGCTGACACATCTAAAGTTGAAAGTAAAAAGACAGAAAACGTGCCATAAAGCCTTTCAAAAAAGCAAAGATGCTAAGGTACACTAGTATCAGACTCAGTAGAGTTTAATTTAAAGTATGAAGAGACACAAAGAGGTGCTCATAATGGTAAAGTGGTCAATTGAATAGAAAGATATCAACCTTAAGTTTGTATACATTAAGTAAAATAAAATATTTCAAAAGAAAGAGATAAACTATTGTTATTGCAGATGATGTGTTTATGCAGAAAATCAAAACAATATACATATAAACTATTAGAATAAATATAGTAAAATGTGCTGTGATAAGAGAAGTGGAGAGGTTATGAGACAATTTAGAGAGCAAGTCTTTCTTGGAATTTAATTTTACCTTTAGACCCAGACAAGGGCCACCACTCTCAGTGTAACAGCTCTAGGTATCAGACCTGAACACTATTGCCACCCCCCACCTCCCCCACCCACCTCCCAACACGCACACTTATCAATTTATTTAAGAACACGTGGGTTCCTTTGTCACTCAAGATGCAGCACTCAGTGTTGGCATAATGCAACCTAACTCAGACTTTCATGAGTAAGGCTGGTCAGGTCCCAGGGAAATACTTCTTTATTTATCTTCTTTTACATGCTCAAAATAAAACTTAGTTATATACAAAGACTGGGAACGTTTGCGGTGGTGTTGCACCTATACTAAGACAGTAAGTATTGCTTCTAGGTGTACAGGAAGGATTTGAGAAGCACAGGTTTCTAGAAGACAGAATTACCTTGTCAAACTTTTCCTTTCTAAAAGCTTGAATGCAACACATTCTTCTGTAATGAAGTACACTTCTACTAGAGTAGTCCTACTACAGTAATGTCAACTGATGATTTTCTTGCTTATCTTCATGACCCAACATGATCTGGAAGGTCATATCAGTAAAGTATTCATACCTTGCACAGATATGAAACATTTATCAATATTATATTATTTTACTCTTAAGTTTGTATCTGTGTAGATCTAGTCCTTTTTTTTTAAGTCATATACACATAGATCATGAATACATTTATGCATATGTGGACGTGGCATGATGTGATATCAGATTTTTATATTTAAGTGGAAATTGGATGGCAGAGTTGAATAGTTTTATTTTTATTAGAAAATTTATTAAGATTTAATTAAATTTTTAAAATTAAATGTCATCTTTATTTTATAATTTTAAGTTATTAATGTTCATTAACTAAGGTATGCACTTTTACCTTTTAGTTTATGTAAATAATTTTGACAATTTTAGAAAGCAAATAACTCCAAAAACAAAATTAATTAAAATATGTTCAATTTTTCCTTCTTTCTGTTTAGATCTTTCATTTCCTACACATGGAATATAATTAATTTTTATTTTTCATCTTTTAGATAAAGGGCTAGCAAACAATGGCCAATGAGACATATCTATACATTACCTGTTTTTGTATCTGTGGATGTTGTCACTCTACAATTGCAAGGTTGAGTAGTTCCAACAGAGACTTTATGTCCCACAAAACAAAAAATATTTACTTCCTGCCTCTTTAGGAAAACTTAAGGTATACCTGTTTTAGATCATTGAGAATGAAAAGTCTATCTTCCATATCTAAACTCTTCTTCATAATAATTTAACATCATTTTCCTATCTCATTTTTGAGAAATCTCTTCATTTCTTCAAGCTTATCTTTCATAAACATGAATTTTATGTAGTATTTCATATAATATTTGCTTTTAGAAGTTTTTTATTTCTCTCTTTTTTTTAATTTTAAAATATTAAGGAGGTATACTTTCCGGTTACATGGATCACTTTTGTAATGCTTGAGTCCCAGCTATTGATGTGCCTATCACCCAAATAATATTCCAGTATTTGTTGTGCCCATTAGGCGGGCTTTTGCTCTTACCCCCCCCCCACTGATGGATTTCCATTGAGTTTTACTTCCCTCTGTGCACATGTGTGCCCAATGGTTAGTTCCAATTTAATCGTGAATACATGTGGTGTTTGTTTTTCCATTCTTGAGATACTTAGGGAATGATCTCTAGTTCCATCCAGATTGTAGCAAAATGTATTAATTTGTCCTTTTTATGGCTAATACTCAATGCCATACATATAACATACATTATATATTTATACCACATTTTATTAACACTCATAAATTGATGGTTGGATTGATTACCCATCTTTGCGATGGTGAATTGTACTGCAATAAACATTTAAGTGCACGTGTCTTTGTGATGAAAAGTCTTTTTGGAGGGGGTTAGATACCCAATAGTGAGATTGCTGGATTGAACCATAGGTCTACTTTTAGTTCTTTGAGGAATCTCAGGATCTTGCCCACTCTTACCCCACATCGTGGCTTTCCCATGGTGGTGAGGGGCACTTCTCCACCTTGCTGCATCTCAGACCTCTACACATTCTCCCACAGTTCTGCTTGTGCGGACTTCCCTGTCTCCTGAGTCCAGCTTTTAAATCTCCCTATGTCCCCGGCAACCTGCTCAAGTCCTAGGGCACAGGTCTGTGTGACTGATCCACTGGTGTCCATTTCCAGGAAATGTTGGCAGGCAGGGAACTGTCAGATCGGGCATCCCCGGTCCACTGCAGGTCCCCAGGGGCAAAGACGTGGGCCCCATTCTCTGTGGAAACCTCCGACTGAAGGACATGCCAGCTGAGAAGAGGCAGCTGCTCGCCCAATTCTGGGATCAAACTGCTTTCCGCTGTGCACTGGGTAGAGGCGTGCGCTAGTCTACATGGAAGAAAGCCCCCGTCCAGCCTCTCAGCTTACTCTTGTTGAAGGGGACTTCCAAGCAGCGTGGATTGTCCAAGCTCCGGGGTCGTGCGCGTTCTCTCCACCGTTCTGTGATTGCTGCCGCACGTGGACTTAGAGGGGTAAAGAAGCTTCCAAGTAACTTGTGGCCCGCTGATCACCAAATGAGAGTGGAAAGGAGAAAAAGATTCCGTCTTACCCCTTCTCTGGACTTTGAGCCTGTCTGGGTTTGCTCCTCACCGGTACCTTGTTTTCCTTTTTCTTCTTCCTTGATTTTCTTCAGCGAGGTCCCTGGCAGGCTCCCTTACTTCGTCCTCTGACCACCCGAGCCGCCTGTTCTCCCCTCTCCTTTATCTGAGCCCCTTCCTCCCTCGGGGTAGTCCTGTAAGTGACGTCTCCAGTCTGCCAGCTTCCTTCCTTCCTCTTCTGTTTCTCTTCCCCTAATTTTGAGCAGCTCTCCTTTCACTTCCTTCTAGTGTTTAATCTCCATTTTCTACTCCTATAACTCTTCTTTGGACCATTAGGCACCATGAGCTAATGCTTTCCTTAATTTCACTGAGAAATTAAGGAGGAAGACTATAGAAAAATATTTAAACACTGCCTGTGCTTCTTTGAATTATTACGTAATTATTACGTAATGGCGTAACATACTACGTATATGTGCATATATTCTTCATCTTCATTTTGTTTATATTCTCTCTACCCAAATGTTTTGTCCGTGTCCACTCTCAGGTTCTACTTCTCTGTGGGTCTCACTGATCCTTGAGAGTAGTTGCCTGTGTGCTGATGACCTTGTACACGCGGAAACAGAGGCCTGTAGTTGTCAGTCACGACTCAAACCTATTGCCTCAAACTCTCTCTCACCAAAGTATTTATTTCCTTCCCCTAAAGCCATACGTTCCCACAGTTCGCAGTTTCAAATTCTTTTCAGTTCATACCAAAGGCTTTAGTTTGTAGGGTTTGGGGGTAACTTTCTGTCACTTCCTCCTCTCCGTCTTCTTCACCTCAACATTCTCCATCTAGCAAGCTGGATCACAAATAATATGAAAGGAATGTAACAAAGATCTAACTTCAGCAGCATATCCTTCAATGTTTTCCTTTGCTGACATTGCTGCTTCCAAAACCTTTCCCCCGCCCTATCCAAAGTGATATTTCTAAATTTAAAAATGCCTGTGGCTCAGTGAGTAGGGCGCCGGCCCCATAGACCGAGGGTGGCGGATTCAAACCCAGCCCCGGCAGAACTGCAACAACAACAAAAAGCTGGGCGTTGTGGCCGCGCCTGTAGTCCCAGCTGCTTGGGAGGCTGAGGCAGGAGAATCGCGGAAGCCCAAGAGCTGGAGGTTGCTGTGAGTCCTGTGACGTCATGGCACTCTACCGAGGGTGGTAAAATGAGACTGTGATTTTTAAAAAATCAAAAAATCAATTTAAAAAAAAATGACCTGATCTGTTTAAAATCCTTAGATCAGTGATTTTCAACCAGTGTGCCACGTGAGAGGATCTTAGGTGTACCATGAACATTTTAAAAGATCATTAATTAAATTATTTTCAAAATAAGTTCAAAGCAAAATAAGTATATCCTTTTTTTGGTCAACATAATTTAAATGTTCTGCAGGAGTTTAACTATAGGTTTAAATGTGCTGTGATATACAAAAGGTTGAAAATCAGTGCTTTAGATGCTTCCCTAAAGTTCTTGAAGTTAAGTAATTCTCAAAAAATAAGCCATTAAAAAATATTCAGAGATTAAGGATGAATGTTTTTTTGAATAGTGTGATTACTACCAAGGCTTTCCTGGTGACATCATTAAATTTCAAGACTAAAAACAGATTTGTATGGCTATCTAGCAAAAAAGAAAGTAAAAAACAAACAAAAACCTTAGAAATCAGATTTGCCTGTTTTCTCTAAACAAAGGCAAACATTGCCCTGTCTAAAAGTATGACAGGGCAATAGTTACAGGATTTCAAGGAACAGAATGTGGACCCTGTAATTTAACCCACCCAAACTGTCCTTTGCATATAAATGCCATTAACATTCTCAGGTAACCAACAGTTTGTGGGCAAAATCCAACCAACTAAGAGATCAAAATACAGAGATCACGAAATAGTAGTGGCCATTTGACTGACTCAAATATAGAACTGAGATTATACAAATGTGAATATCATTGGAGACAAGACAGAATGTAAATGTTACAAACTTTGACGGTATAAATATATAATGTAATAAAATCAGGTGGATGAGGCAAGACTTAGAAGAAAGTATAAATGTACCAATTTCTTTAACTTTTATAGCAAGAGTTGAAAAATGTGGTTAATAGCCAGGCGTTGTGGCGGGCGCCTGTAGTCCCCGCTGCTCGGGAGGCTGAGGCAAGAGAATCGCTTAAGCCCAGGAGTTGGAGGCTGCTGTGAGCTGTGTGAGGCCACAGCACTCTACCGAGGGCCATAAAGTGAGACTCTGTCTCTACAAAAAAAAAAAAAAAAGAAAAATGTGGTTAAAAAATTACTCAAACATCAACTATTAATCATTATCCTTAACAAGAAGAACATCCCAGAAACCATAATCTTATGCTCAAGAATTATCTAAGCATTGACTATAGTCACCATAGTATACAATATAACTATTAAAGTTATTCCTCTTTTTTTATTGTAATTATATATCCTTTTACCAACATCTCCCTAATCCCCCCACCCCCTAACCACCCAGCCTCTGGTAACCACCACTCTACTCTCCAATTTTATATGATCAAAATTTTAGATTCCACATATGAGTGAGATCACTCTGTGTTTGTCTTTCTGTGCTTGGCTTATTTCACTTAATATAATGTCTTCCAGGTTCATCTATGTTGTTGCAGATGACAGAACTGTCTTCTTTGGGGGCAGCACAATATTCTGTTGTGAATATCTGTCACATTGTCTGTTCATCCATTGATGGACTCTTAGGTTTATTCTGTATCTTGGCTATACACTAGTGCTACCATGAATCTCTTTGACATACTCATTCAATATTTTTTGGACACATTCAAAAAAGTCAAAATGATATCACCTTTTCTGAACACAATGGAATAAAATTAGAACTTAGTAACAATGGGAACTTTGGTAACCATACAAAAATATGGAAATTAAACAACATGTTCCAGAACAACCAAAGGGTCAAGGAAGAAATTAAGAAGGAAATTAAAGAATTTAGTTAAACAAATGGAAATGGAAACAAAATATACCAGAATCTGTGGGATACAGAAAAAACAGTACCCAGAGAGAGGTTTATAGCAATAAATGACTGCATCAGAAGAATAGTAAAACTTCAAATAAAGAAAGTAACAATTCTCCTGAAGGAAATAGAAAAGGAAAAATAAGCCAGACACAAAATTAGTAGAAGGAAAGAAATAAAACAAAGATTAGAGCAGAAGTAAATAAAATTGAAAATTAGAAAAATACAGAAGAGCAATGAAACAAAAAGTTGGTTCTTTGAAAGGATTAAAAAAGCTGAAAAATTTTTAGCTACACAAAGAAAAAACAAGAGAAGACCAAAATAAATAAAATTAGAGATGAAAAAGGAAACATTGCAGCTGATACTGCAGAAATACAAAGGGAAAACAAACAAACAACCAAAACATAAACCAAACAAAGCAACAAATGCAGTGAGGGTGTAGAAAAAGGGGCGAGCTCATACAATGTTCGTGGGAATGTGAAGTATAGCCATTCTGAAGAACATTATGGAGGTCTCAAAAAACTAAAATAGAGCTACCATATGATTTAGCAATCTGACTGCAGGATTTGTATCCAAAATAAAGGCAATTAGTTTATCTCTTTGATAAACTAATTGCACTTTCATGTTCATTCACAACAGGCAAAATAAGGAATCAACTCAAATGTCCATCAACAGATGAATGTATTCAGAAAATGTAATATATAGACATGTATAGTGGAATATTACTCCACCATAAAAAAGAATGAAATCCTGTCATTTGTAGCAATGTGGGTGGAGTTAGTGGTCACTATGTGGAGTGAAATAAGCCAGACACAGAAAGACAAGGATTGCATGTTTTTGCTCATATATGGAAGTGGATCCATATAAAAAAGTGGAGTGGATTTCATGGAAATATGGAGTAGAATGGTGATTACCAGAGACTGGGAAAGGAAGAAGGCAATGAAGAGAAATTTATTAATTGGCACAAAAATACATTTAGGTAGTAAAAATAATTTCTAGCTTTTGATAGTACAGAAGAGAAATTATAGTTAAAATAGTTTGAAGTGTATTTTTAAAATAGCTATAAGAGAAGAATTGTAATGTTCCCAATGCAAAGATAAAAGTTTGAAGTGACAGATATCCTAATTATCCTGATTTGCTCATTACACATTTTGATACACATCCTCGTATCAAAATATCACATATATCCTGAAAATATGTACACCTATTATGTATAAATTAAACAATTTTTTTAATAAAAAAGAAATGATGTTGCAGCACACAGGGAGTACTATGGAACTGTTAGAGAAAATGAAGCTGTTTTCAACGATATGCTATGGGATGATCTCCCAAATAAATTAAGTGAAAATAGTAAAGTATAAAATATAGATATATATAAATAAATGTATATTTGCATACATCAAAAAATGTTTGAATTTAGGCTGAGTTCCTATATTATCAACTGACCATGTGGACTAGACTTGGTCATAGAAACCTGGGTCATTGTTCTGCACTGAAAGTTACAAGCTAGGTGATGTTGAGTAATTACCAAACTGCCTAATTTATAAAATTACTTACTTTTCTGGGTCAGTGTATGAGTGTTTAGTGTAGCAAGTAGCAATTCAAATCCCCTGCAGGTATTTTAATAGAAAGGGATTTGATAATGGAAATTAAGTACTTACAAAAACCTTTGGAAGAGCAAGTTCTGGACTGTGACTCCAGGCTTCCAAGAACGACTCCTCAGGGCACCACGGAAATGATTCACTCATAGAGCTGCTACCTCTGCACAGGCGAACAATTAGTAGGGTGTCAGTGAAAAATTGAATTTAAAAATGCATAGCCATAGCTGTGATGAAGCAGGGCTAGGGTGCCATCGCTGCTCCAATGGCAGCTGTTACTTGATAACCACAGCTTCTTCCGCAGGAAAAACCCACGTCGTCATACCTGTGCTCCCCAGCAGAGAGCTACCACACCGAGAACAGCAGGAAGGTGGCTGCCACCTCCCTTCCCCTCCCCGACTTGCACTTGAGTACATTTAATCATGAAAACCATTTGCATCACAAACCGTATCTTCTGAGAAACCTAGAAAATACAGGTTATAGCTCTCCCACCCCTTCAATTTAGGAAGCCACACTAGAAGCTTATGAAAATAGATGACAATTTATCAGCCGACACTCCAAAGATAGTTCAGTTGCTGCTGAGTTTATACTTTGCTTCTCTTCTAGGGAAAGCTGTGGACTTGTTAATGGGGCCTCATAGCATCTTGAGAGTACCAAGCAGTAAACACAGCTTAGCAACCTAAGCATGTTCAGGAAGCAACCTGAGACGTTTGGAAACTCAGTGGTTCTGACAGGTACTGTGCCTTTATGCCTGCTAATATAATTATGCCTGCTCTTCCTCATCTCCAAAGGCACATAATTATGGCTATCATTTAGATCCCCAATATAGTGTTATGCAAATATGTTTTTATTAAGTCGTTTTTGTTAATAACAAATGCAAAATGGTAATTTAACTCCATTGTTCTCTATCTTCCTTTTACTTTTTCCTTGAACACCTCCTTCCCTGATTTTTCTCCTCATGCCTACTTCCCTCGCTTACATCGGTATGAGTTTTAGCACTTTTACATGGAAGACCCTCTGTGAACTCTGGTTCCCAGGACATAATACAAAAATAATTGTAGAGAAATAACTTGAAGCCCTAAGAATGCCAGCCCTGTGATTTTCTTTTCAGAGATCGTGGTGCATCACTTATCTGTCTCTGCTCCTGAAAATATTCAATAAACCAGAGTTTATTTTCAAATCCACTGTAACGAATTTACAGAACACATTTGTAGAGTAAGTGGCAACAGTTGGTGCTTCCTCCTGTCGGCTATCTTTCTTTGTGATGAATAAAACTTTCCACATTACACAACTTTCTATTAATATTCAATTTTCTTCTGTTTGTATACATTCAGCCTATGTGGAGGTGCCCATATTTCTCCACGTCGTTCTGGCAGATATTGAGTTCAAATGCATCGACTCCCCACAACAAGCCTTATTTATTTATTTTCTTTACAAATTAACATAATCGAGGGTCAATGTTAGAGTTCACTTTGGTTAGCTTTGAAGTAAATGTGACTTTGGGCACTACTTTTCAATACTGAACTAAAAACTATATTCTGAATTTCCTGAAGATTAAATGGAGCAGTTTGGATAGTGGAATTATACTGACTTTTTTATTCTATCTATTTCCCCCATTTCAGTGGAGTTGGATTATCTTATAAGTAATAACATAATATTAACTTTGTAAAGATAAATAAATTACCTGGTGCTCCAGAATATTATTTCATGGTGTCTGAAGCCATAGTTGTTTGGTTGCAGCGAGGAGGTAACACTTTTCAAGACTGCCAAGCCACAACTGCACAGCATTCCAAATCTTGGTATCCACTTTTAAAATAATAACTTTACTGAGATGTAATTCATATATCATAAAACCTTGTCAATTGTATAATTCAGTGGGTTTTAGTTGTGTAACCATAATCACTGTCTAATTTCAGAGCAATTTCTTTTCTCTGCAAAGAAATTGCATTCCCATTAACTGTCACTTCCCATATCTCCCTTGCTGAAGTTTTGGCAACCACTAATCTTGTCACTGTACTCACCTATCTTGAACTTGTATGTAAGTGGAATTTACGATATGTGATCTTTGAAGTCTACCTTCTTTCATATAGCATAGTATTTTCAAGGTTCATTCAGCTGTAGCATGTACTAGTAATTCATTCCTTTCTTACTGCTGAATAATATTCCTTTACATGGATATACCACTGTTATTTTTTACGTTTATCATCGGAGATGTTTCTGTTTGGGCACTGTTAGAAATATCACTACCATGGATGTTCATATGGGTGAAAGAGGATGGTAAAGGGATTTTGTTATCATCAAAAGTCATCTCTTCTGTGTGTATGTGAAAGAGACTTACTCTGTCACCCTGGATAGAGGGTCATGGTGTCATAGCTCACAGCAACCTCAAACTCTTGGGCTTGAGCAACTCTCTTGCCTTAGCCTCCCAAGTAGCTGGTACTAGAGGCATGCACCACAACACCTGGATAGTTTTACTATTTTTAGTAGAGATGGGGTCTTACTTGTGCTCAGGCTGATCTCAAACTCCTGAACTTAAGCAATCCACCCGCCTCAGTCTCCCAGAGAGTGCTACAATTGCAGACATGAGCAACTGCACCCAGCCAAGAGTCATCTTTAATACCTGAGTGAAGGAGTATTATTATTTTTTGTTTTCTGATCACTTCTTCACTGTAACCTATCTTTTTTCCTCCCTTCCTTTTTACCTGTCTACATTCTCTTCCTTTAGTAAGTATTTTGACTGTCTTGTCCATTCTAGGAATTATGCCAGAGACTAGAGGTACAAAGGTGAACAAGGCACAAACCCAAGTCCTGCTCTTAGGAAGTTTTCATTTTAGTAGGGGTTAAACTAAATAAATATATGTTTCCCATATGTACCTGCTGTGGGAGTGCCATGGAGGCCAAGATAGGGAGCATAGAACTCAGAGTGTGAGAACCCATTCTTGGAAAAGTAGTCTTACAAGTGAGACTTTAACAATGAGTAGAAATCAACCAAACTAACACAGAAAGGGAAATTGTGTCCATGCAGAGGGAACAGGGTTCAAAAATGCAGCTGGTAAAAAAGAACCAGATGCATTCAAAGGATTGGAATAGATGCCATGTGACTGGTTTAATACAGATTGATGGAGGCAGAATAAAGAAGGAGGGGTAAGTAGGGTCTCTGTTGTGCAGGATTGGACTGGGAAACTTGTCTTTCTTCCAAGTACAGTGAGTTGCTGCAGGGCTTCCCCAGCTCTGTCACATTAGTAGTTGCGTGGATTTCTACTCCCATCCTCTAAGACAGCTACTCCAGGCCCCTTCATGTCTCACTAGTTATTTTGCAGAGATCCAGCAGTGACTCATGCTCAGAAATAAACTCTGTCATGTGTCTGGGATCCCTGGAGGCCTCCTTCTAGTCCATTTCCCACTTGCAGGTGCACTGTGTTTCCTGGAGCCTTGCTCAGCCTCTTGTGTGGTTGCTTCTAAGTTTACTCTTATTCTCACAACATTAAGCTCAAGATGTGCTACTCAAAAAAGCAGAGAGCCTACTCACCTCACAATAGTACATTTTCTTTCCTGAGCATCAAACATCAAATGATGTTTGTGTCCCTTAGTTTTCTAAAGTCCCTGCCCTTCCCCCCTCTGTCCTGGGTTCAGACCATTCTCCAAGATCACCTTGGGCTGTCTTCTCCTAGCACTCTCTCTTCCTCTCCAGGCACATTCTGACTTCTCTGTGGCTCTCCTTCTGTATCAAATCCTCACTCATATAAATCCATACCCCTGGTGGATCCAATGGTACAAAATAATCTCCTACACCCTCAGCACACACGTTTACTTGACTCAAAATCTAACCAGTCAACATAAGCTAGAGGCTAGTTTTTTCTATGTTCAAGTTTTTGTAATTGGTTCTTTAAAGAATAGGCAGGGTTATTAAAGTCAAAACAATGACAAAAACATACAAATCATATCATGTTACCTGTGTCAAGTTTCTAGTGGTTTTTCATTGTATTCAGAATAATGAGAATATTGTCCAAGCTCCTTATAATGGCCGGTAAATTTATACACAATCCGGGACTCTTCCTGCCTTTCCAAATTCTTCTTTTGTCAGCCACACTGCTGAAGCACTCTCACCTCTCAGGGCCTCTGCCTTTGCCATTGTCCCTATTTGTATCTTGCCTTTCCTAGGTCAGCACTGAAAGGCTTCTTTCTCATCATTAAATTCTTTACTCAAATATGACTTTCTCAAGTGACACCTTTCTAAGTCTCCATATCTCCCCTCTGAACACTTACTAGCTTTGTTCCTTTTTAAAATTTTCCTACAAAGTACTCATCATTTTCTGGTATTAAACTAGTTCATTTTCTATTTCCTTCTCCCACTGGAGAGGAAATGAGAGCATTGTTCATTTGGTCCCAAGAACTCAGATTAGTGTGGGCACATGCAAGTTACTGAGTAAATATGTGTTGAATGGCTGAATGAATGAAATTTGAATATTTTCTTTTTCTGAGACAAGACCTTGCTCTGTTACCCTCACTAGAATTCAGTGGGATCATCATAGCCCACTGAAACCTCAAACTCCTGGGCTTTTGTGATCTTCCTGCCTCAGTCTCCCAAGGAGCTAGGGCTACAGGTGTGTGCCACCATGACTGGCATTTGTTTTATATGTTTTATGGAGACAGGGTCTTGCTCTTGCTTAGGCTGGTCTCAAACTCCTGGCCTCAAGCAATTCTCCCACCTCAGCCTCCCAAAGTGCTAAGATTATAGGTGCAGGCCACTTCACTTGGCCTGAAAATATGAATAGGATCCTGTGTAGAGGGCCAGTATGCCTTTTAGAAATTCTGGTGTGCTCGGAAGATTGATTTTTCAACTTCAAAAACTCAGAGATAAAATTTTCAATATGAAATTGTAGCATCAGATACCTATTGTTCATCAACTGTCTCTGGAGTCCTGGACCATGTTTCTACCCAGCCACCCAGTCACCCCCTTCCCCAGCAACTTTACCATAGCAAAACCTGACAGCACCTCATTCATTTCTGTGCTATGAGTCTTTTTCTCTCTATCCTAGTACTGCTTTATTCTAGCTAAAGGAGAATGCACTCCACTTCCATGTAAACATAGATGATGCTGAATGAGGGTTAATTCACCCTTGGCAAACTTTGACTTATGGAATATGTGAAATAAAGAATAAATTCTTATTCTTTTCCCTGGATAAACTGTCATGAAGTGAAGTATTGCATATGGCCTCTTGAATGAGGGTCACTTGATACCAACCATTTACTTACATTTGATACCAGGCACTGGCCAGCTCAGTAACATCTCTTGTTAGTTTCTCTCTCTTCCTGCATCATTTCCTTTCCCCCCACTCTCATTTCCCTAATAGTGGCAAGAATGTGGAGCAACTGAAACCCTCAACTACCACTGGTGAGGATGTAAAATAATACAACCACTCTCTATAATTACCTGCCTTCTCTTTCTCATTTACCTTTTCTGTATCTTCATGAAAGTGGCATCTTGTGAGTCTTTTTATGTGACTGATCTTATGAAATTGATGCAGTGGTGGAACCAGATTATGAAGGCAGATACCCAAGTCCAAAGTCCATCTTCTTAACCATATACTATGCTTCCTGCTTGTCTCAGGGAGAAAATGAAGTGGAAAATAAAAGGGCAATGTGCCAGAAAGATAGAGTAAAGATAATGGGGAATAGACAATACTCAAAGAAATAAGGAATGATAATTTTCCAGAATTGAAAAGAAATATTTATTCTCAGATTTGCCAAAATTGATATGTTAAAATTTTAACCCCTAATGGGATGATCTAAGGGTGACTCATATTCAGAAATTAACTCAATCATGTGTCTGAAAATACCTATGTTTGGTGATGCTTTGGGGAAGTGATTAGGTCATGAGGACAGAGCCCTTTTGAATGAGATTAGTGCCCCTCATTTTCATTTTCCTTTTTTTTTTTTTTTTTTGAGACAGAGTCTCACTTTGTTACCTTCGGTGGAGTGCCATGGTGTCATAGCTGATAGCAACTTCAAACTCTTGGGCACAAGTGATCCTCTTGCCTCAGCCTCCCAAGTATCTGGGTCTACAGGTGCCTGCCACAATGCCTGACTAGTTTTTATTTTTAGAGATAGGATCTTGCTCTTGCTCAGGCTGGTCTTGAACTCCTGAACTCAAGCAATCCACCTGCCTCAGCCTCCTACAGTGCTAGGATTACAGGTATTGGCCACTGCACCCAACTTCCCTCATCTTTCTTAGCAAGAAGATGTCCATCTACAAACCAGGAGCCAGGCCCTCACCAGACAATGAATATATCACTGCCTTAATCTTGGCCTTTAGAACTGTGACAGATAAACTTCTATTGTTTGTAAGTCATCCAAACAAAACGAAATTGTGGTTATAGAAGCCTGAACAGACTCTACCTCAGTCCAAGGGTACCATTTGGACTTTTCTTAGATCTCATAATTTTTCTTACTATGGTGAAAAATTCTTTAAACTTCCCCTGTTTAATTAATTGTGTGGTTATGTGTCCTGATTGGAAACAAGAGGTACAGAAGGGAGAGTAGTATTTATAGAGAAAAAGATTTAAAAGAAAAGTGGGGGGAGGGGTGCCACAAGGGAGGAAGATAAATGAAGTAGTAGCGATGAAGATATTTGAGGTCAAGTGATAAATTTTTAATGCGAGACATTAGAGCAAGTTTATAGCTGAATGAATATTGAAAAGAGAAGGAGAAATTTATAATGAAGACACAAGGAAGATTGTTTCAGTAAAGAAGTCTATGAGCAGGTAAAAGGGACCAAAATCCCAACCAGGAATGGAAGGATTGGTTGTGAAAAAAGAAGGGACAGATATTTTATTTTCAAAGTGGGGAGAAACAGAAAATAAGTTAAGATTTGTGGAGATACACAGCTTTGGTGTTGCGACAACATGGGAGCTCCTCCTGCATCTTTACATCTCTTTTCCTCAAAGAAACAGTAGGAAGAGCACCATCAGCTGAGAGTGATAAGGAGAGCAGAGGTCATGGACAGGTGTGAGGATGGAGGAGAAGGTGAGAATGTTCATCTCAGAAAATGTGCAGGCAAATGAACTAGGGAAGTGGAGTAAGATGAAAGGTGGTGTTGAATGTCCTCCTTTGATTTATGGATCTTATTCAAAAGAGAAGAACTAGAAAAGTTATATGGTCTTTTCCAAGAATTTTCAGTTGCTCAGGCACAAAGAAGGCAGGTACTCAGGCTTAACTAAGGTTGAATTTTTCCTAGACTGTTTGCCTAGTGTCTTTTAGAATGAGACCCATAAGGAAGAAGCGATTCAGGAATTAATAATTTTTTTTGAAAGCTTAGATGCTGCTATTGACAAAATCTCATATGTTCTAGGAAATAACCCCCCATATATTTACTAGAATGGCAAACCATATCTGTGAGTTAGCCTTCATGTATGACAAATAAAGAAGGTTGATGACTGTAGAAGGTGAGCAGTTACTGAATTTGTCAAACAACATTCCCAATGCCCAAGGATAAGTGAGTTATAAGGAGAGAAGGTTCTGGTCAGAGAGGAGATGCTGAAAGGCTGAAATCAGCCTTTTAGAGGAGATACAGTTAAAAGGGGGTGATAAAGGCTGAAGAGAGACCATGAAATTTGCCGGCTATACCAATAAATTTATTGGCTGAGGACGAAATCATGGGAGGTAAAGAAGCCAAGGAACTCAGAACCCCGTGTTTTCCTGAGTCATCCAAAAAATGTTGATGTCCTCAAGAGTAGTGTTGGGTGTGGGGGTAAAGGGAAGAATGATGAGCCCAGGTTTTATAAAGCTCTTGGTTTGTAAGGAGAGTGGAAAGAAGGTTGACACATAACAGAAAGATGAAGGAAAGCTAGAAGCATAGTCTTTGTATATAAGCTTTAAAGTGAGTGGCTGTTTAAATGAGAAAGAGGGATCAACAACTTAAGAGCTTTAAGCAAGATGCCCCATCTCAAAAGAATACAGATTATGAGTATAAAAAACCCTCTCGAGTGGGAGGGTGGGACTATAAAGAGATATGAGAAAACTTTTTGAAATGACAGATACGCTCATTATCTTGTGGTGATGGTTGCATGGGTGTATATATACACACAAACTGATAAAATTGGACATTTGAAGCATGGACACTTTTTATGTATCAATTATACCACAAGTAATCTATAAAAACAACAACTCTATTTAAAAAGACGTTAGGGGAAATTGGGTCCTCAGCTCAGGGCTAGGACTTACTCACAATAGGGAAATATGCATTCAGAGATAAAGTTAAGGAAGTTTGTTTAAATTCCACAGACCTCAGTGGGAGGATGGGAAGAGGCACCTTAAAGGAGTGGGTCACGATCATAGGCTATTTAGAGCAAAGTGCAACAAGAGCTGAGTGATGACAGTTGACCCAAAAGCCTTGAGTTTGCAGTGGTAATTAAGATAACATGGCCATGAGGCCTGATCAGGCAAGTCTTGATGGCCTCATAAAGAAAGAATGATCACTAAAGGAATTCAAATAGTGAATCCTTAAACATTACTTCTGAGTTAAGTCTGTGCTTTTCAACTCTTTCTGTCAAAAATCTCCGCTTGGGTCTGGAATTTTTTTGTTGTTATTGTTGTTGCTGTTTTGAGGCCGTGTGTATGTGTGTGTGGGGGGGTATCACATCTCTAGCGGCACTTCACTTTTTCACCTATTGATTATTTTGCTGCCTTTTCTACTCACAGAGCAAAACACACAATAACCCTGGAGTCTACAGACCATTAATTCCAGGTGGTTTTCAAAGTTAGCACTTTTCCGGAAAGAACAAAAAAGCAGAGAAATATTTGATCAATAATGTTGCCTTTATTTGTCCCCACTCGGTCTGATTCTTCAGGGGCATGACATTTGGCCCTGACCCACCATGATACCAGCACTAGCTGTGAAAGAGCCATCCTGTGTACCAGTGCTATTCAAGGTAGCATGTACTTTCAGTTTAATTGCTTTGAAGAGAAATCTAAGACATCGGTGCATGTATCAGAAGAAAATGTTAGAGATTCTTCAAGAAATAACTTCATAATTTCCAGCATCCACCTTTCTTTCACCTTCAGTGAAGTAGCATTAAAATGGCCAAAAACATAATGATTGTTCTACCCATAACAACTTACAATAATAGCATGTTTCCACATCTTTATTTGGTTTCTCCAAGAAGCAGACCCTGAGACAAAAATTCAAGTGAATTTGGGAGATGCACCGAATAATGATAGTGAAGTGGAAAAGTGACACAGGGGAAAAAAGGGAGCCCCTTTTTTTGGGGGGGTAGATGGTGCGTAACTAAGCCAACCAATGAAGTGACTGCAGTTGTATTCCATTTCTGAGAAACTCTCAGAAACACACACCGTAAAACTGTACCATTAGAGAGGTAAGGGCCTGGGATATTTATACATCAACTGTGACTGAGAACTGCAGGAATGAGCGTGTTAATTCCCTAGAACTTACAATCTATTTCACACATGGGCACAGAAATAAAGATACTGACTGATGGAAGTTATCTAGACCACTCTGAAATGAGAGGGTCTAAGGAACATGGGTGGGTCTTGATAATATTTCCTACTCAAGGCAATCCACAGGGTCAACAGAAGGATTCGGGAGGAGTGGTAATGACAAGCATTAGTGTCACTGGATTAAATGCTTTCAAATGTCAAAATGTATGGGGTAGGAAAGCAGGACAGAGAGGACAGTGAGCACTAATAATACTACTTATGATTACTCAGTGCCTACTCTGAGTAGGCTTGAGTCTCATATATGTATCATACTTATGATTACTCAGTGCCTACTCAAAGCTAGGCTTGGGTCTTCATATATGTTATCTTTAGTCATAAAGCCCTAGAACTAAAGACTATGGGTTCCCATTTATACCTAGGGTGGCAGTGCAATTTATTAGAACACATTTTTCACTTTCAAAGGTATTATGAATTGGACAATATATTATTTAGTTACTCTACAAACAATCTACTTTAAAGTGATGGCAAATAAGGGCCAGGTAGGGTAAGTTATCTAGATGTAAAGGCCAGACTCACAATTTGAATCTGAGTCTACCTAATTCCTAAAGTCCCCCTTTTTATATAGGGATGAGGTCATCTCAATTCAGATGTAAGCCCATTAACTAAAAGTGATCTTCTCTCAACACCTAGATTGTGCAGTCTAAATCCTATTCCTAGTAAAAAGAAAGTCAATTTTTTTTTGAGATATGGCTGATTCTGAATCTAGGCAGAGAAGGCACAGGTGAGCCTGGAACATTAAGAAAATACCAAGACTAATAGGCTCTTACCAGACTCAGGAGCCAACCAGAAAGTTTCCACTGCATAAAAATGGACACTTGAAATGAGAATAAAAACTGTAATGCATTGTAACATGTTAAATATTTTTGGAAATTCATATAAAAATTAAATACAATAGAAAAATCACCTCACTGCTTTGAAAACAAATGTAAAGGGAAAGAATCAAGCATTTCATATATATATAGTCTGTCTATCAGGGTATATGTGGGCCACATATCAGGTATAGTCTGTATATCGTAGTAACTAAAAAGTTAATACAATTTTCTCTTCCAGAAGATAAGTGTGAAATAATAAAAATAAAATATCTCCATTTTCCAGTCTCTAGCGAATTAGTGGATCTAAGCAATGATCACACATGACTGATACATCACAAAAAGCAATCAGGAGATCCTATACACTGTGTAAAGTAAATACAGCATTTCATTTCTGAGGTAACTTTGCAAAAAGAACAAAAAATGGAATCTGTATCTGTTCAGGCCTCTAGATCTAACTGCCAGTTTACAGAAATCCAGGGGACCAAGAACTGTGTTTAACTATAACTATTCGATGCCGCCAAAAAACTCCAAACCATGGAGAACTTCTCAAACCAAAAACTTAGTTTCTTCAACAACAATAAATGTTAAGAAAAGAAAATAAGATGGAGGAAAATAAGATGGTTCATTCTACTGTTTTCTCTTCTGCAGATGTTTGAAATTTTCCATGATAAAAGTTAATCAACAAACAAGAAGCAATTGTAATTCAACAATGGAACTTGATGGCACACAATGCATACTTGACTTTCTCAGTTTTCTAGATGTGTGAACTTCCTGAGCCATTTTAAACTAGTACTAGAACAAGTGTCTAAATACAGAGTGTCCCAAATGTCTCCACACATAGGGTAAATTGCATAGCAACAGGTATCTTGGAACATGTTTGCCATGAGTGGGAAAAAAGATATTCATGGATATGTAGAAAGAGGTGGAAAACATTTAAAGACTTTTTGGTAAAATTTTGTCACGAAAATTTTGTAAATAAAGGTACATTTAGCTACAATCTCCCATTTTCCCAGTCTATGGTGACTTTGGGACATGTTGTGGAGAACACTGCTGTGAAAAAAAGAATGAGAATGTCAGCACCTTAGGACCGCCTAAACTGCTAAATTACCAGACATGTGCCAAGCAGGAGACAGAACCCTCGCTACCACAGGCTGATGTCCAAAGTCCTTGGAATAAATGACCTTTAGTAAATAGAATTTCTATGTACGAAGAGGATTTATATAAAGGAATAGAAAAGACCTCCTGTCCTTTCATATTCAGTAATTAGTCATCTGAAGGTGTCAGAGTTTCATCAGGTGCTTGCAGAAACAAGACCAAGGAATAATCTCTACTTGCAAACTGGGAACAAGTCAGGCATGAAAGCCATATTAAGAAATGTACAAATATACACAAAGCACCGCAGCAACTCAGAGACTAAACTGATGACGTTCACCCAGGAGCATGAAGCTTGCTTCACAGCAATATGTGAACTGCTTTTAAAGAAGTAGCATAAATTCACCAGAATGGTGGTGGTGAAGATAACATCTACCTTCCTATCTATTTATTTTAAAAATATGTTTAGCTGGGTGCAGTGGTCTATGCATGTACTTGGGAAGTATCACTTGAGCCCAAGAGCTGGAGGCTGTCCTGAGCAAAAGAGTGAAAATGCCATCTTTAAAAACAAAACAGTTTTGAATAAATAAAACGTATAACATTCTCAACATATAAAATTTGTTTTAAAATGTATTAATTTTTAAAATATTACATAGATAGTAAAAATGCAAGCAGTAAATAAGAACATAAAACAAATAGCAAAAGTTTGTTATGCTATATTCCATGTATTAGTTTTCATTTCCAGAGATGACCACTTCTACCTGTTTCTACTTTTACTTCTTTTCTGGAAGATTCTCAATAACTCTAAAATGTTACTTGTATTTTTGTTTATTGATATATCAACTTTAAACCATATCAATTGACTTTCTACAATGAAAGGTGAAGAAGAATTAGCTCAATTAAAATTCTATTAGCTCAAATAAAATTCTTTTTTTTCTTTTTCTTTTTTTTTTATTAAATCATAGCTGTGTACATTAGTATGATCATGGGGCACCATACACTTGGTTCATAGACCGTTTGACACATTTTCATCACACTAGTTAACGTAGCTTTTGTGGCATTTTCTTAGTTATTTTGCTAAGACCTTTACATTCCACGTTTACTAGGATTCACATATACCCTTATAAGATGCACTGCAGGTGTAATCCCATTAATCCCCCTCCCTCCTCCTACCTCCCCCCTCCCTCCCCTCCCTTTACCCCTTCTCCCTATTCTTAGGTTGTAACTGGGTTATAGCTTTCGTGTGAAGGTCCTACATTAGTTTCATAATAAGGGTGAGTACATTGGGTACTTTTTCTTCCATTCTTGAGATACTTTACTAAGAAGAATATGTTCCAGCTTCATCCATGTAAACATGAAAGAGGTAAAGTCTCCATCTTTTTTTAAGGCTGCATAATATTCCATGGTGTACATATACCACAATTTATTAATCCATTCGTGGATCGATGGGCACTTGGGCTTTTTCCATGACTTAGCAATTATGAATAGGGCTGCAATAAATATTCTGATACAAATATCTTTGTTATGATGTGATTTTTGGTCTTCTGGGTATATGCCCAGTAGAGGGATTACAGGATTGAATGGCAGATCTATTTTTAGATCTCTAAGTGTTGCCCAAACATCTTTCCAAAAGGAATGTATTAATTTGCATTCCCACCAGCAGTGCAAAAGTGTTCCCTTTTCTCCACATCTGCACCAACATCTCTGGTCTTGGAATTTTGTGATGTAGGCTAGTCTCACTGGAGTTAGATGATATCTCGAAGCAGTTTTGATTTGCATTTCTCTGATGATTAAAGATGATGAGCATTTTTTCATATGTCTGAAGGCCGTGCGCCTGTCTTCTTCAGAGAAGTTTCTCTTCAAGTCCCTTGCCCAGCCTGCGATGGGATCCCTTGTTCTTTTCTTGCTAATGCGTTTGAGTTCTCTGTGGATTCTGGTTATTAAACCTTTGTTGGAGACATAACCTGCAAATATCAAATAAAATTCTTCAACGCAAGGGGCAGGAGAAAGAAGATTTTTAAAATTCTAATAGATTATTGGCTACACAGTCTTTTAAGTACTTCCTATTATTACCCTACTGATTCCAACATGCATCTTCATTCTCTTACGATCAACCTTAAATTAGATAAGTTCTATTGTCATTTCCTAAATAGTGCAAGAACCTTAGAATAGTTTAATTCCATTTACCAACCTCCTCGTTTTTATGTGCTGTTTGTGTAAAAGTAGCATTTTACTTCTACATATGTGGTAAACTCCTCTAGATATTATTAATCATCAGTAGCTATTTGAATTTACAAAAATATTTACTTTGTTTGAAACATGCTTTTTTCTTTCCTGGAGCGTTCTATTCCCACGCCGTGCAAATAAACGATCCCTGGTGAAAGCTTTCGAGTTTGTTATTAGAATTTTAGATTCAAATGTAGTTTACCTCAAATACTTTGAAAGCATTGGTTCATAATTTTAAAGTATCCTGGGTTGCTGATGTAAAATACTACATAACAAGTAAAAGAAACACTCTATCTTCTTTTCTGAATTTCTGTGGCTCCGTCTGATATAAATTTCCTCCCATCTGGGGAATTTCCTGTAGGTCTATGGGCAACATTTTTCTTTCTTAATCTATACTTCGGTTTTGAAAGATACTTTCCTCAAGGACTGAATTCTACATAGGTAGTTATTTTCGGCACATTAAAGAAGCTAATTCATTATATTCTAACTTCACTGTTTCTAAAAGATCCGTGAGGGAAATACATCTTTTCCCACCCCTTGAACTTCAGATTTTTCTCTTTGTCTTTTGATATTTAAAAGTTAGACTCTGATAATTTATCCTCCTTGGGATTTGTAGAGCTTCTTGTACCTGTGGTTTGATATTTTATTTATCAAAATTTCTGAACCATTTTTTCCCCTCCACTTTTAATAGGTTCTGCTTCTATACATGTTGGCCATTGCTGTTTTCCGTATGTCTCTCGTGTTGTTTTCTAATTTTTTCATCCTTTTTACCCTTGGTGCTTCAGTCTAATTCCTTCTATTGACCTTTCTTCAAGTTCTTTAAACCTCTTTTCTGCTCTGTGCAATATGTTAGCAAATCCGTGTATTGAAAATATTAATTTCAGTTACTGAAGTTTTATTTATGTTATTTTCATTTATTGATTTTTAGATTCCATGTTTTTTTCTTTCTTTTTTTTTTATTAAATCATAGCTGTGTACATTAATGTGATCATGGGGCACCATACACTAGTTTCATAGACCGTTTGACACATTTTCATCACACTGGTTAACATAGCCTTCCTGGCATTTTCTTAGTTATTGTGCTAAGACATTTACATTCCACATTTACTAAGTTTCACATAGACCCTTGTAAGATGTTTCTTTCTTTTTTTTTTCTTTTTTTGATACAGAGTCTTACTTTGTCACCCCTGGTAGTGCCCTGACGTCACAGCTCACAGCAACCTCTAATTCTTGGGCTCAAGTGATTCTCTTGCCTCAGCCTCCCAAGTAACTAGGACTGTAGGCACCTGCCACAATGCCCAACAATTTTTGCCACTGCACCCAGCCCTATGTTTCTATATTTTTTTACCTCTATCATCTTGAACATATGAATCATAGTTATTTTGACCATATAAGTTTACTTCAGCATCTGAATTACTTATGCTTGTTTTCCAGGTTAACAATTTTTGATCCTATTTCTTTTGAAGTATAAATTTATGATTTTTTTAACAGATTCCAAACATAGTATATTTTAAAAGTACATTAACTGAGCAGTGCCTGTGGGTCAAGGAGTAGGGCACTGGCCCTGTATACTCAAGGTGGTGGGTTCAAAACCTAGCCCCAGCCCAAAACTTCAAAATAAATAAATAAATGAATAAATAAAAGTACATTAACTGTATTAAGTTTTCCGCTGTTAGGCACAGAGAGAGTAAAGCAAATCCTCTGCTCCTGTTGAGGGCTGCTGCTTTTCTTGTTAGGAGTGGTATATTCCAGTTGTACAAGGTTAAATAGTTGACCTCCACCCCTAAAAATCACATCTACCCAGAACCTCAGAATGTGTCTTTATTTGGAAACAGCATCTTCACAAAGGAGATCATACTGAATTAGAGTGACCTCTAAATACAATATTTGTCCTTATCAAAGGCTGTGTGAAGACACATGCAGATAGACACACGGAGGTCACACCATGTCACCACAGAGGCAGAGATTAGAGAGATGAGTGTACAAGACAAAGAACACCAACGATAGCCTGCTGGAAAAAGTTAAGGAAGGATCCTTTCCTAGAGCCTCTGACACTTCAATTTCAGATTTCTGGCTTCCGGAACTATGAGAGAACAAATTGCTATTGCTTTAAACAGCTTGGGTAATGGTAGCTGTCATGGCAGCCACAGCAAACCAACACAAGCCCTAACTCCAACTCCTAGAAGGTGGCCATCTGTGGATGAAATAAAAGCCTGAGATTTTCACCAAGGCCACTCCAGCACCATGGGGCTTCTGAAATCTTTGCTCAGGTCTTAGCCTCCCAGTTCCTGCTTTCTCTTGCCATTCCTTGGAGCTATGCCCTTCATAGGCACAAGTGGGGGCCTGGAAAGGCCTTCAGAGGAGATCTCACATGTATAGATGGTCTTACTTCCCTGTGGTTCTGTCCTTCTTGGGATTTTGCTCAAGTCATAGCAATTTAACTGCTTCACACTCCAACCTCTTCTTTCCTATCCCACAGGAGTGAAGTTTTCTGTTAGGACTGTGTGTCCACATTGCCTACAGCAAATAAATGGTCCCAGGTAAAACTGTTAGCATTCAGCACAAAATTTTAGATTTAAAAGTAGTTTTCCTCAGAATCTTGAAAGCATTGGCTCATTATTTTACAGTATCCTAGATTGCTGATGTGAAATTTTATGCCAAAAGCAAAAGCAAAAACTGTTCAGTCCTCTATCCTAGAAATATTCAAATGTTTATTATTTTCCTGGTGTTCTGAAATGTATATAAGGTTGTGCCCAGGAATTGAAATATATTTATTTATCCTGCTCAGCATTCAGTAGCCTTTTTCAATAGAGCGACTTTGTGTTATTTTTAAAATTATATACATTTTCTTATATTTCTCTTATTACTTCCTCCATTGAATTTTTTATAATTGATTTAAATTATTAGACTCCCATGATTGATCATCTTTGTCTCTTTCAGTAATTTTTCTTATATTGTTCATATTATAGTCTTTTGTGTTATGTTAAAGAGGCCTTCCTTAAATTTTGTTCCAGGTCTTTTATAACTAGATAGATAGATAGATCTATCAACTGATTCAGGCAATGGGATCTGAAGAGGGGAGTAGAAATGAGCACTAGCGAAGACATGCCTAGAGCAGACTGAAGGAGAGATTAAGATCATCTGGCTTTTTGTGCTTAGCTCAAAAAGGTAATTCAGTGGCAATGAGGATATGAATGATGACAGCCTGCAATAAATAGATATCCAGGTTAGACCTCTTTCACAGACTCCTGACTCATAGACTTCTTGACATTTTCATTGAAATTTCTAATGGGTATATGAAATTCAAATGTTCAAGATGAATGTCCAACCTCCCGCATTCCCAAAAATCTACTCCAAATTGAGCCTGCCCCATTTCACTGGTAATAGAGAAGTGATAGTGAGAACAGCCCCATCTTTCTAGGGGTTCATGTCAGAACTTTGTACTCATTCCTAACTCTTTTTCTCTCACATGCCACATCCAATTTAATAAGAAATACAAATGCCACTATAACTGACACCTGATAGGCTAGCACCTTTAAAATTTAAGTTACATGATGTGAATCCTTTTCCAAGAAGCTACCTGTTATAAAAGTAGCTGCAAAGAGAAAACTGTGGCAGGGGCATGAACTCTGCAAAGGTATAGTCATAGTTAACAAAATAGCCAGCTATTGTTTTTTGGGCTGCTTTTCTATAATTGCTTATTACTTTAGAGTCATGTAAGTAATGGTGGTAAGATTCATAGCTTTCTTAATTTATCCTATAGATAACATCACCCTTGTGAAACCCAAGATTGGTCTTTGAGATATCTTTCAGACCCTGCATTCTGGTGGACCAACTGATCCAAACAGACCAGTTGCCCATACCAAGGAACTAACTCAACTGGTCTGGGTGATCCCCACTCAGAAACTTACTCAGCACAAGAAGACAATTTCTACACGCCTATGATTTCGCCACCAACTCAATCAATCAGCAATACCAATTCCCTATCCCCTTGTCCACCAAACCATCCTTAAAACCCTAGACTTCAAATTCTCAGGGAGGCATATTTGAAAATCTCTCCCATCTTCTCACTCATAACCCTGCAATTCTAACCTCTTTCTCTGCTCCAATCCCTCTGTCTCAGTGTATTGGCTTCCTTCTGTTCAGTGGGCAATATACTCCAATTGGACAATAAAAAATTTCACATAGAATAAAAGCCAAAGTCTTTATGACAACCCCAAAAGGCTCCTCCCTTTGTTTCTTTGACATTCCCAAAATATTTACAGCTTACTTCGTGCTAGCCTCATTAGCTTTCCTGTAGTTCTTTGAACAAACCAGGATGCTAGACACATTTCCACCTAATGGCATTGCCCTAGCTATTCTTTCTGCCATGATCACTCTTACCCCAAATATCTACTTAGCTAAATTCTCACCACCTTCAAATTGTTGCTCAAATTGCTTCTCAATTAGTTCTATCCAGATTACCTTGGAAAATATTATAGACTGTCCCTCAAGCCCTGACACACTCAATCCCCTACATTTCTCTTCTATTTATTTTTTTATTTTTCTAGAGCTTCAAATCCCTTCTAACCACTGTATAATTTACTTGTGTATTATGTATTTTTCGTTTTCCACTTGCCCATCCCATGGGTACATAGCCTCATGAGGAAAGATATCTTTGTCTGCTTTGTTCGGTAATGTATGCTAAGTGCTTAGAATGTCTTCACCTAGCAGAGGTTGGTTAATATGCTAATGAACATATCCATCTTTTGAATCACTCTACTCCAATGTGGACTGGTTGTTCTTCATGTTCAATCCACAGCTGTACACAAGAAGTCTTCCTTCAGGAACCTCCTGGAGATTCTTTCTGTCTCTTTCCAAACCTGAAACATCTTTATCTTCTACCCCTCTATACCCTTTCTTGGTTTTAGATAGAATACATCCTATAGCAGTGGTTCTCAACCTATGGGTCATGACCCCTTTGTAATAATGAAAATACATCCTGCATATCAGATATTTGCATTACAATTCATAACAGTAGCAAAATTACAGTTATGAAGTAGCAACATAAATAATTTTATGGTTGGGCGTCACCACAACATGAGGAACTATATTAAAGGGTTGCAGCATTAGGAGGCATTAGGAAGGTTGAGAACCACTGCCCTATAGTTTCTTAATAAAGGATATGGGAAAGGTACATATGGAACTTGCACATATGAAAATGTCTTTATCTTTAAATAGATATTACAATTTGATTGGCTATACAATACTATCCTGTGTCGGAAATGAAATATTTTCAGAATTTTGCCTGATGGAACCAGTGTTTCTGTTGAGATATCAAAATCATTCTGATTCTTGATCTTTGTGTGTGATACTTATTTCTTTCTCTAGAAGTTAGTAGGATCTTCTTTTTGCCCCCACTGTTTGATGTTTTACAATCACGGGCAGTGGTGTAGATACAGTTTCATCGATTTTTCTAGGTTTTCAGTGGATCCTTTTCATTTTGGTAATTAAGTCTTTCCATTGAAGGAGGAATCTTCTGTAATTACTTTTTCAGTGATTTCATCTACTTTTTCTTCTGTTCTCTCTGGAACCTGTTATTTGTATTTTAGACGTTTTAGACTGGTTTCTGCTTGTACTATCTTGCCCAATTTACTATCTGATGGTCTTTCTCTTCTCATTTCTTGGAGATATCCTCAACGTTGTCCCCCAAACTGGCCTTGACTTTTCATTTCTCCCATGATATTTTTAATTTCTAAAAGTTCTTTTCATTCTCTAAACTTTCCTTTTTTATTCCACCCTGGTTTTGCTAATTTTTTTATTTCTCTCTTTTGCTTTATTTGTTTTTATCGTCTATGTTAAAAGCCTTCCCCAGGTATGTGGTACTCCTTGGCTATCAGTTTGGGATAAAGAGTGCAAGACTAAAATGCTGATTGGAATTTCAGAGCACATGGTTAGGATTTGTAGACTTAGGGTGTTTTGTAAGTAACATTTTGGGGGCCTTTTTGGAGAAACACAGCAATGTCAATATTGTTAAATCCATTCTCTTGGACTGGTCAAATTCCCCAGAGAAGAGTGTTCTCTCTGCTTCCCAGAGTGTTAAGAACCTAGCTGCCAACTTTCTGGGATGGCAGTACCAGGGTAGAAGAAGGGTGGTTGTTAACAGCATGTAGCAGGTGAATGAGTCTGGGAATCTCAATGCATCTTAAAGAGCTTTTATGCAAACCTCTTTGAGAACCCAAACCAATCTCCAGTTTCAGAAGTACCTAACTACTGTCCTATACGTTTTGAAGATTCTTCCACCTTAATCTGAAATCTCAATTATTCCTACAGTTAATATGGTTTTGGGTTTTTTGGGTCTGCTAAATCTGTTATTATTTCTTATCTGCTTTTCAGTATTCCAAAGTTTATTATAATTTTTTTCTTGTTATCCCTTATCAGCCTACATCTCTTAAAAAACTTTCAGCAGCTTTAATGGGGTTTTAGGAAGGGAAAAATTAAAATTAAATGCATAAAGTTCAATCTTCCATCTTAACTGAAAGCCTCTTGTTCTCTTTAGGCGTCCTTCAAATGTGGATTTTTGGAGTGGGGCAGAAGGTTAACCATGAGCTTAATCTGACAGTTTGATTCATAATCAGAAATTAAAAGCTACATTTCAATTGCAACTAAGTATTTTGAAATAAAAGGCACATATTTTTTAAATTTAAGATATAAATTCTTAGATAATGAAAAAGATATTGAAATACATAATTATGTAACATTAGAGATAATTTAGTCACATAATCTTTTTTTTTTTTTCTTTTTTTTTATTGTTGGGGATTCATTGAGGGTACAATAAGCCAGTTACACTGATTGCAATTGTTAGGTAAAGTCCCTCTTGCAATCATGTCTTGCCCCCATAAACTGTGACACACACTAAGGCCCCACCCCCCTCCCTCCCTCCCTTTTTCTGCTTCCCCCCCCATAACCTTAATTGTCATTAATTGTCCTCATATCAAGATTGAGTACATAGGATTCATGCTTCTCCATTCTTGTGATGCTTTACTAAGAATAATGTCTTCCACTTCCATCCAGGTTAATACGAAGGATGTAAAGTCTCCATTTTTTTTAATGTCTGAATAGTATTCCATGGTATACATATACCACAGCTTGTTAATCCATTCCTGGGTTGGTGGGCATTTAGGCTGTTTCCACATTTTGGCAATTGTAAATTGAGCTGCAATAAACAGTCTAGTACAAGTGTCCTTATGATAAAAGGATTTTTTTCCTTCTGGGTAGATGCCCAGTAATGGGATTGCAGGATCGAATGGGAGGTCTAGGTTGAGTGCTTTGAGGTTTCTCCATACTTCCTTCCAGAAAGGTTGTACTAGTTTGCAGTCCCACCAGCAGTGTAAAAGTGTTCCCTTCCCTCCACATCCCGCCAGCATCTGCAGTTTTGAGATTTTGTGATGTGGGCCATTCTCTCTGGGGTTAGATGATATCTCAGGGATGTTTTGATTTGCATTTCTCTAATATATAGAGATGATGAACATTTTTTCATGTGTTTGTTAGCCATTCGTCTGTCGTCTATAGAGAAAGTTCTATTCATGTCTCTTGCCCATTGATATAAGGGATTGTTGGCTTTTTTCATGTGGATTAATTTGAGTTCTCTATAGATCCTGGTTATCAAGCTTTTGTCTGATTGAAAATATGCAAATATCCTTTCCCATTGTGTGGGTTGTCTCTTTGCTTTGGTTATCGTCACCTTAGCTGTACAGAAGCTTTTCAGTTTAATGAAGTCCCATTTGTTTATTTTTGTTGTTGTTGCAATTGCCATGGCAGTCTTCTTCATGAAGTCTTTCCCCAGGCCAATATCTTCCAGTGTTTTTCCTATGCTTTCTTTGAGGATTTTTATTGTTTCATGCCTTAAATTTAAGTCCTTTATCCATTTTGAATCAATTTTTGTGAGTGGGGAAAGGTGTGGGTCCAGTTTCAGTCTTTTACACGCAGACATCCAATTCTCCCAACACCATTTATTGAATAGGGAGTCTTTCCCCCAAGGTAAGTTCTTGTTTGGTTTATCGAAGATTAGGTGGTTGTAAGATGTTAGTTTCATTTCTTGGTGTTCAATTCGATTCCAAGTGTCTATGTCTCTGTTTTTGTGCCAGTACCATTCTGTCTTGAGCACTATGGCTTTGTAGTACAGACTAAAATCTGGTATGCTGATGCCCCCAGCTTTATTTTTGTTACTAAGAACTGCCTTAGCTATACGGGGTTTTTTCCGGTTCCATACAAAACGCAGAATCATTTTTTCCAAATCTTGAAAGTACGATGTAGGTACTTTGATAGGAATGGCATTGAATAGGTAGATTGCTTTGGGAAGTATAGACATTTTAACAATGTTGATTCTTCCCATCCATGAGCATTGGTATGTTTTTCCATTTGTTAATATCCTCTGCTATTTCCTTTCTGAGGAGTTCATAGTTTTCTTTATAGAGGTCCTTCACCTCCTTCGTTAGGTATATTCCTAGGTATTTCATTTTCTTTGAAACTATGGTGAAGGGAGTTGTGTCTTTAATTAGCTTCTCATCTTGACTGTTATTGGTGTATACAAAGGCTACTGACTTGTGGACATTGATTTTATATCCTGAAACATTACTGTGTTTTTTGATGACTTCTAGGAGTCTTGTGGTTGAGTCTTTGGGGTTCTCTAATTATAAGATCATGTCGTCAGCAAAGAGGGAGAGTTTGACCTCCTCTGCTCCCATTTGGATTCCCTTTATTTCCTTGTCTTGCCTAATTGTATTGGCTAGAACTTCCAGCACTATGTTGAATAGTAAATGTGACAGAGGACAACCTTGTCTGGTTCTAGTTCTAAGAGGAAAAGCTTTCAATTTTACTCCATTCAGTAAAATATTGGCTGTGGGTTTGTCATAGATAGCTTCAATGAGTTTTAGAAATGTGCCACCTATGCCTATACTCTTCAGTGTTCTAATTAGAAAAGGATGCTGGATTTTATCAAATGCTTTTTCTGCATCTATTGAGAGGATCATGTGATCTTTATTTTTGCCTCTGTTAATATGGTGGATAACGTTTATGGACTTGCGTATGTTGAATCAGCCTTGCATCCCTGGGATGAACCCTGCTTGATCATGATGAATGACTTTTTTGATGATAAGCTGTAATCTATTGGCTAGGATTTTGTTGAGAATTTTTCCATCTATATTCATGAGTGAGATTGGTCTGAAATTCTCCTTTTTGTTTGGGTCTTTTCCTGGTTTTGGTATCAGGGTGATGTTTGCTTCATAGAATGTGTTGGGGAAGATTCCTTCTTCCTCAGTTTTTTGGAATAATTTCTGCAGTACAGGAATAAGCTCTTCCTTGAAGGTTTGATAGAATTCTGGAGTGAAGCCATCTGGACCAGGGCATTTTTTAGTTGGAAGCTTTTTTATTGTTTCTTTGATCTCAGTGCTTGAAATTGGTCTGTTCAGGAGGTCTATTTCTTCCTGGCCAAGTCTAGGGAGAGGGTGTGATTCCAAATATTGATCCATTTCCTTCACATTGTCAAATTTCTGGGCATAGAGTTTCTGGTAGTATTCAGAGATGATCTCTTTTATCTCTGTGGGATCAGTTGTTATTTCCCCTTTATCATTCTGATTGAGGTTACTAGAGATTTTACTTTTCTATTTCTAGTTAGTCTGGCCAATGGTTTATCTATTTTATTTATTTTTTCAAAAAACCAACTCCTTGTTTCATTAATTTTCTGAATGATTCTTTTGTTTTCAATTTCATTGATCTCTGATTTGATTTTGGAGATTTCTTTTCTTCTCCTGAGTTTAGGCTTAGATTGTTCTTCTTTTTCCAATTCCATAAGGTCTCTTGTGAGATTGTTGATGTGCTCTCTGTCTGTTTTTTGAATGTAGGCATCTAAAGCGATGAATTTTCCTCTCAAAACTGCTTTTGCAGTATCCCACAGGTTTTGGTAGCTTGTGTCTTCATTGTTGTTATGCTCAAGGAAGTTAGTGATTTCCTGTTTGATTTCTTCCTGCACCCATCTGTTATTCAACAGAAGATTGTTTAATTTCCATGCCTTTGGGTGGGGTCGAGCATTTTTGTTAGAGTTGAGTTCCACCTTTAGTGCCTTATGGTCTGAAAAGATACAAGGTAAAATTTCAATTCTTTTGATTCTGTTGATATTTGTTTTGTGTCCCAGGATATGATCAATTTTGGAGAATGTTCCATGGGGTGATGAGAAGAATGTATATTCTTTATCTTTGGGGTGGAGTGTTCTATATGCGTCTATCAAGCATAATTGTTCTAGGCTCTCATTTAAATCTCTTATATCTTTGTTTAATTTCTGTTTAGAGGATCTGTCCAGCTCTGTAAGAGGTGTGTTAAAGTCCCCTGTTATGATGGTATTATCAGATATCATATTGCTCAGACTGAGTAAGGTCTGTTTCAAGAATCTGGGAGCATTTAAATTTGGTGCATAGATATTTAGAATTGAAATTTCTTCTTGTTGTAGTTTTCCCTTGACCAATATAAAGTGACCATCTTTGTCTTTTTTGACTTTAGTTGCTTTAAATCCACATGTATCTGAAAATAAGATTGCAACTCCTCTTTTCTTCTGAATTCCATTTGCCTGAAAAATTGTCTTCCAACCCTTGACTCAGAGCTTTAATTTGTCTTTTGGAGCCAGGTGTGTTTCTTGCAGACAGCAAATGAATGGCTTGTGTTTTTTAATCCAGTCAGCCAATCTATGTCTCTTCAGTGGGGAATTCAAGCCATTAACATTTATGGAGATAATTGGTAAGTGTGGTAGTATTCTATTCGTCTTATTTGGTGAGAGTCCATTGCTTAGTTTTATCTTTTGCATCAGTGTGGAGGTTAGGTTCTGTCCTTTGATTTCTGAGTTCTTACTTTGCTGCTGATCCATTGTGGTGGTCAGTGTGCAGAACAGGTTGAAGTATTCCCTGTAGAGCTGGTCTTGTTGTGGCGAATTTCCTCAATGTTTGTATATCCGTAAATGATTTGATTTCTCCGTCAATTTTGAAGCTTAGCTTAGCAGGGTACAGAATTCTGGGCTGAAAGTTGTTCTGTTTAAGTAGATTAAAGGTAGATGACCATTGTCTTCTTGCTTGGAAAGTTTCATTAGAGAAGTCTGCGGTCACTCTGATGGATTTGCCCCTGTAGGTCAACTGGTGCTTACTCCTGGCAGCTTGCAGAATCTTTTCTTTTGTCTTGACTTTGGACAGGGTCATCACAATGTGTCTTGGAGAAGCTCGGTTAGAGTTGAGGCTACCTGGGGTCCGATAGCCCTCTGAAAGCAGTGTGTCAGAATCTTTGGTGATGTTTGGGAAATTTTCTTTTATAATATTCTCTAGTATGGCTTCCATTCCTCTGGGGCATTCTTCTTCCCCTTCTGGAATTCCTATAACTCGTATGTTGGAACGTTTCATAAAGTCCCATAATTCTGACAGTGAACGTTCTGCTTTCTCTCTCTTCTTTTCTGCCTCTTTTACTATCTGAGTTATCTCAAAAACTTTGTCTTCTACCTCTGAAATTCTTTCTTCTGCATGGTCTAACCTGTTGCTGATACTTTCCATTGCATCTTTAAGTTCCCTGATTGACTGTTTCATTTCCTTCAGCTCTGCTATATCCTTTTTATATTCTTCATATCGTTCATCTCTGATTTGATTCTGTCTTTGGATTTCCTTTTGGTTATTTTCCACTTTATTAGCAGTTTCCTTCATTGTTTCCATCATTTCTTTCATTGTTTTCAACATGTGTATTCTAAATTCCCTTTCTGTCATTCCTAACATTTCTGTATAGGTGGAATCCTCTGCAGTAGCTACCTCATGGTCCCTTGGCGGGGTTGTTCTGGACTGGTTCTTCATGTTGCCTGGAGTTTTCTGCTGATTCTTCCTCATGAGTGATTTCTTTTATCTGTTTCCTTGCCCTAATTTTCCTTTTACTTCCTCTTGCTCTTTAAGTTCTTGTGCCTGTGGACTAAGGGTTACAGGACCAGAAGGGTGAGAAGGTTGAAGAGCAAAAAAGGGATGAAAGAAAGGAGGACCGAGTGATAAGAAAAAAAAGAAAGATAGAGAAAGGAGAGGGGGTAGGAATAAGGAATATTGACAAAAAGAAGAGGGGCACAGAAAGAGGGAGACAGGGCAATATAGGTGTACAGTAGGGTACTTTGACACAACCTTAAAAAACCCCACCTTCTGGGGGTTGGGTGCCCTGTTGGGTGGTTCCCTTGAGGTCAGCAGCTCTTTGCTAACCTGGTCAGACACAGTACCCCACCTCCACCAAGTAGAGAGGAAAGACAAAAATGCTATAAATCAAACCAAAACAAGCAAACAGAAAACTTTATGGAGATAAAATTGGGTGAAAAACCAAGTGATAGCGGTAGAAACACTAGCAAAAATGAAGTTGTAGTTATTAAAAAAGGCAGCAATGGGAAATTATAATTAAACTAGAAAAATTGAGAAAGAAAAAGGGATCTGTATGGAAAAGATTGAAATTAAGAAACAAAAGAACATCAACAACGTCAAAATAAACAAACAAAAAAACCCAACCAAACAAAAAAAAAAAAGAAAAAAAAATACACAACCAAAAACAAAGCAGTTTGTATATGTTGTTGAATATTGTCTGGGCAACACGTGGTCTTTTGGGGTATGAGATGTTAGTCACAGTTCTGATACGACTGGAGGCTGCTGATTTCTCAAACCCCAGCAGGTAGACACCCTAAATCTCTCTTCAGCCCACTTAAAAGGCACTTTGAACTTGTAAACTTGCTGAGCAGAAGCTTTCCCAGCTTTCTCGCTGGAATCACTGCTGAAGTGGCTATCCACTTACCCAGTGTGCCCAAACCGGTCTCACTCTGCCCCTGAGGGTTAGGGCTGCAAGGCGGCTCAGACCCCACCCTTAGGCTACTTGGTTGCTGGGTTACCAGCTCCCACCCGTTTCTAGCTCTGCGACCCTGAGGGCGGAGCTTGCCGGGGCAGATCACTGACAATGGTTCCGTGTGACCCACCGCCAAACACTATTAGCTCCGTCTGGCTCAGCGGCTCAGACTGGGGCCCTAGACAACGGCCAAAGTTCTCCTCACTCCCACTCAGGCCTTCCCCAAGGCAGTTCAACTCAGTGCCAAGTCCAAGGACATCAAAAGAGTTCACAGGTAAGGCCTTTGTGGTTTGCAGTCTCGCTGCTACTGAACTTACAGTTGTGGGCGGGTTTAGACGGGTTGAACACACGCGACCACTTGCCGGTTTTCCACTGTTTTAGTCCTCCTCTTGGGGTCCAGAAGTCTCTCGCTGACTCCCTGTATCCTCATAGGAGTGATGATAGGCAGTTCCCACCAGCCAGAGATGCCTGGAGTCCTATCTCCCCAGACTCACGGTGCCCAGATGCAAGGAAGCTGTTACTCGGCTGCCATCTTGCTCCGCCCCCCTTCTAGTCACATAATCTTTAAAATGGTTTTATCGATTCCTGTTTCCAACTAATTTTTTCTAGCTAGTAGTCTTAACACTCAGTGCTAGAGTAAGTTCTTTAAGCTAAAGAAAAATTATTAACCTTGACAATGCCATCCTGTTATTATATTTGACATTTACATTTTACATTTTAGGGTTAAATATGAGTCATTACAGATTCAATATTTGCAAGAGAATGGGGACCAAAGATCCCATTCTTGGCAAGGGAAAACACCCCCAGAAAAAGGGGGAAAACACCCTCAGAAAAAGGGGGAAAACAGACATAAGCTGAGCAAGGCAGCATAAAAAGTTTAGCTAGCTTACTTTTCTTCTTCTTTTTTTTTTTTTATTAAATCATAGCTTAAGACATGAAACTATAAAAATACTTGGAAAGAATAGCTAGCTTACTTTTAAATCAGCAGCTAAATTACTTCCCTGAACAGATCCTGCTTTTGCTAGAAGCCTGACCTGTAAGAGATACAGCTTCCAAACACCACAGCGGGGTCTGTAAACACTCTGAAGAAAGAATGGCCATAGAGAGAGCTACATGCAAGACCTGGGAAGGAACATTAACCAGGCCATCCCCTGCCCAGTCAACAGTCAAAACAAATACCCATTGTGGGGATTTGTATTAAGGCCAGGGCAGAGATCAAGGGAACAGCTTGAGCTTGAAATATGAAATATGAGCAGGAGGGCTTGTACTCACAATCACAGAGGAAGACCCCTTTAGTTGGAGATCAGAGGAAAATTTGAAGACCTCTTTGGGTGGAGATTGGAGGAAAATTCTTCGGTCCCACCGATTCTTCAGAGAACTGAAGAGAATTACCCTTCCCCAAGGAATCTGTGTGTGACCACAGACAGGAGACGGCCCACACAGAAGGCTCAAGTTTTGGATTTCTCAAGGATGCTCAAACCCTTCAAGTTAATGATTATAGAGAGAATAAGAACTAACATGCTTACCCAGAGAAAGTGCTATCGTTTTTGTTCCGTTCCTCAGCTTATCTTCTGGGCTAACTGAGATAATAGCCTTCAATAAAAGTTGAGTGGAACAAATACTCAGGCCCACTCCTGGATCCCACAAGCTAGTGATGGTCTGCTATGTTCTCACCTTTGAAAACTCTATTCTGTGTGTCCTGTCTCTTTATTTATCTCTTGCCACTTTTAACTTTATTTTTCATCAGTTGACTGACAGTCGCCAGTTCCACAGGTCTTAAAGGAAACTGCCCCTGGGAGTGGAACCCCGGCAAATATTGATGAAAATACTGGCTTAGCTTTAAAGTACTCTTGTGGAAATCACACAAGTACCTGAAGTTGTTAAAGTTAACTAAACAATAATATAGTGTTCAACAATCTATTCTTCTGCTTTTGTGTAAGCAAACATTTCTTACTTTGAGGTTATTCAAGCTTTTTGAACTTGAAAATTAACTGTATAAAAAAATGAGAGAATTTTTTCTTTTGACTCTAATAATGAATATAAAGAGAAAACAAAGGTTACATTCACTCCAGAACTGATATTTTAAATTTTTCATGTTGACCTATGTAGGATGGTAGTCAGATTGTGGGTACCTAGTAACTAACCCCTGGCTGTAGTGGCAAAATTTATTTGAAAAGCCCAAACAAATGCTGTTTTTAAATGAACGTACTTTCCAAAAAAGGAATACGTACTAGCAAATTATAAAGAATATTCAATTCTGTAAAGAACAACCTGCATTTTGTTTGAAATTACTAAATTGAATCACTTTTTGGCAAGTGGCATAAATTATTTAGTTTAAATTGACTCTGCCCTCAATAGTCAATGGCTATCTTCTTTGCACAAATCCATAATTTGCCTTTATTTTGGTGATTTCACACTTAAAAAATGAATGCAAAGACAAAAATGCATTCCTTATAATACAGGCTTCCATCCCTGCTTGAAGGGCATCTTGCTTCTTTAGTCAAATTACAGTGCAATTGAGTACTGCCCTTATTATAATCCCTTATTATTCATTTTTAGAGTTGCAATATTTTATTCCCTTACAAAAAGTAGAATTCACAAAAAGACACAATGATAGACAATTTACCTGCCAAAACATTTCTTATAAAATGAAGAAATGGAATATTGAATTTATTCCTAAATCAAATAAGCCAAGGCCACCCTGCCACGGTACCATGGCCCTCTGCCATTCCATATCTGCCACGTGCAGGGCACCCTCCTTCGTGGTGCTTGGCACTTGAGGTTCTGCCTTACTGCACCAGTGGGTGGTCAGTTAGGTGGGGTCTGTCTCTGCACACATATGCCCCACTTTGTGCTGCACAGGGTGGCTCATGGTCTCCCAGGTCTGCTCTGTATGCTGGTCCCACACTGGCAAGAACACTCACATCTAAGTTAAATAAGCAATAGTGTCTAAGAGTACAGGGTCAGGCTACGAAGTCATTCATGTAACAAATATTTATTAAGCACTTACTATGTGCCTGCTGGGGGTACAATGGTGATCAAAGATGAACAAGGACCTCATGGAGTTTCTAGTCTGCAAGGTTTCCAGATAGTGGTTTGTGTTCTGTTGTGTTATGTTTTCTTGCTATTGTTGCTTGATTTAAATGGGATTGCCTTTGACAAGGAGATGTGCTGTCCAATCAGCTGTGATACTGTTGCTTCCTTTGTATCGTCACATATTTATATTCTCTGCCTAAATCCTATAGACATTAGGCTTTGTGGCCTCTGCTTTAGTTGAGACAGAACAGTCCAGGCTTAAGCCCCAATTCTGCTATGCACAGTGTGACTCTGAGTAAGTTAATTTACTAGCCTACTCCTCAGTTATCTTCTATTAAAGTGGAAATAATAACATCCTACTATAAAGAATTATTGAGGTGAAAATAAGATAATACATAAGGTGCTTTGCATAGTGAATTACACATAGTATGTTCGTAGTTCAGTCTCAAACATAGGCAATAAATAGTATGTGGTCTTTCTTAAATAAAGATGAGCCTTTTAAAAAATTAAATAAATTTTAAGGAATATCTAAACACAATGTATCAGTTTTCATTGCTATTTACCTAACTATATGATAAAGAATCTATCTTGCCTAAAGCATTTGGCAACGATGTACAGAAGTTCAGGAGAAATATTAGGGCATTTAACATAACATAACATTTATGCCTATTAACTACATTTATTTCATCCAGAGTAACGCAGTAACCATAACCTATGCACCCTAAGTAAGACAGTCTGTCGGGCTCTAAAACATTTTTCCAACTCATCATGACTGAGAAGATGGAAGGTATTTATGTAGTGTCTGGTTTACAGTGAGTTTTGTCTAAATTATTTTATTTCACCCTTACATCATTCCTTTGAAATAGGAAAGTGAGGACTTCAAATTTCATCTTGTACAAGACAAATTCCAAGTCACAGAAAGGCAAACTGGCTTTGAGCATGCTTGAAGAATAATGGACGGAACTTGCTTTCCGCCACCTCTCCATGAATTATACTGAGTTCTCTTCCTATACTCATACAATAAGCTATTACCTGAGTTGTGGCTGACTACACACCAGCTATTCTCACTAATAATCTGTGCATTAAAGAATCATTAATTTTACAAAATAAACTTCCCTGACAAGTATCAATGTCAATAATTACTATATCCACTTGCATGTCGTCTACAGACTACACATTTAAGAAAGTACAAAGCTGCCCATTCACTACATGAAAGGATCCTACAAAGGCCTCTCTAAACTCATCTATGCTTACATGGCCCTTTCCACTAAAAGTATTACCTGGCAAAAGCCTGTTAAAAGAAACAATTGGCTCTCTCTAGGGTGGAGATTCTTTAAAGAGCTGGGAATCCCAAATAGCTATTTATTATACTCTTTCACTTTCCTTTCCAAGTCTCCAATTATTGTTAATTCCTACTGGGAAATAATCTAAGGATTTTGAGTTTATGTCTGCAAAGATAGAATAATTGCAATTACTTAAGATGAAAGATGGGTTTATTACAGCAGAACAATGTTTTATTCTTTCCCTTACCCATAGCCTTGTTGAAAAAACAATATGCTGGGCAGCACCTGTGGCTCAAAGGAGTAGGGCGCTGGCCCCATATACCAGAGGTGGCAGGTTCAAACCCAGCCCCAGCCAAAAACTGCAAAAAAAAAAAAGTTACATATAACTATAAGAAATACATTATTTAAATGTCCAAATAAATAAGATAATAAAAACTTCTATGGCATCCTGCAATGGCAATACTTTCAGAAAAGGGCTCCACTTTCAGTGATACATGTGTGGCTGCCATTCTAGAGTCCTGGAAGAAGCTACAGATGTGCCCCAGCAGTTTCTATACTCCAGGGTGCTCTGCTCTTATTACACCAAGAATCTATGACAGAAAGCCAGTATTTTTCAGAACTGAATGACCAAGTGTTCAGATTTGCCTGACACAAAGGGTAAACAAGACAAAATTTCTTTCAAGTCATCTGTTATAAAATGAATGCATATGTCCTCCCAAACATCATATATTGAAGTCCTAACCCCCAAATAGCTGTATTTGGAGTAAGGAAGTAAGGTTAAATGAGGTAACAAGTGTGGGGACCTGATACAATAGTATTAGTGGCCTTATAACAAGTGATACCATATAAGAAGACAGCTCACTGTCCCTTCGCCATGTGAGGACACGGCAAGAAGGTGGTCATCTATGAGCCAGGAAGAAAGACCTTACCATGGACTGAGTTGGTCGGCACTTCAATCTTGAACTCCCCAGTCTCCGGAACTGTGAGAAAATAAACTTTTGTTGTTTGGGAAACCCAGACTATAGTATTTTTTTTTTATGGCAGCCTGAGATGACTAAGACATCTTCCACGAGTGTGGGATGCAAGGATGCATACAAGGAGCCAATCTCTAATCTCACCACAATTTTATTCTTTGATTTAACAAGCACTTCCCGAAAGTTTTCTCCTGGATAGATGCTGAGAGATACAAAAGTAAATAATGAAGAAAACCACAAGAATAAGCCCTCACACCTTCTAGTCTGCCCACCTCCAGGTAACACTTCTCCATTGCTTTTACCCAGGATCCTATTTCTCCTTATTCTGACCTTAGCCCTAATAGAGAGCATCTTTCATATACATAAGCCCTCTCACATCTTCTACGTAGTCTGCCCACTTCTAGTTAACACTTCTCCAGTGCTTTTACCTAGGCTCCCATTTCTCCTTATCCTGACCTTAGCCCTAATAGAGAGCATCTTTTGCCTACATCCTCAGTTACCCCAAAATTTGTTTCATTACTTCCTCCACACAGGATAACTATTTAAAAATAAAATATTTATTTTGGATGTGCTACCTTTTAAATTTTTGTTTCATATCATCTACCATAGAACAAAGAAAATGTTACTCAACTTATTTAAAATGTAAGTTTTTTTAAAGAATCAATATGGTATAAAAAGATCAGGATCTTTGGAGGCAAAAACACTAGACTGTATTAGGTCAGCTCTTTCTTTCTGACTCACGTTCAGCAAGTAACTTAACTTCCCTGGGCCTCAGTGCCCTCTTCTGATTATTATAGTAGCAATGTCTGTCTTGTGGGATTTTGTATTGTTGTATTAAACAGGTAAAGACTCCTGCACATCGTAAGTGTGTTGTTTGTTTTTATTTAGTTATAGCTGCTGGAGTAGGATGTGTTAGTTTATAATCTCTTGTGGTTTAGATGTGGTGTTCTCAAAGTTTAGGCAGGTAAGCACCAACTACAATAATTATTATAGAGCTTAGAGTATCCCCTTAAGCATTAGAAATGAATTCTAATGCTTTCTTTTCCTCTGCTGAGAGAGTTACTTACTTTTAGATGTTATCTGTGTGTCTCTTGGTGGCCAAGGACTGGAGACAGTTCTTGAGTTTATTGTGTTTGCACTGCAGCCCTGTTTTTCCTATAGAAATCCAGAAAATTAGGGTGAGATAGTGTTAAAAAAATGTTACAACAAACTTAGCTATAGATCTAGGGTTTTTATTCATAATTTGGGGTAGACTTCATTCTATAAAATAGAATGAGCACTCCCACTGGGCAATAGCAGAGAGTGGGTTTTGTAAGGTGAGAACAAGGAGATAGAATGGGAAGAAATGCTGATAGGTTAACATCAGGTTATTTTCTCATGAAGATTATAATAGAGAGGACTTCCTTATTATGCCAACACAAGTAGTCTGGAATCTCCCACTTCAAGAAAAATTGGTCTTTTGGGGAATTATCTGATTCCTTAAAGTTTCAGTTTGATCATGTAACACTTAGCACAAGTAACTCCATTTGGTTTGGTCTTACATGTTGAGGCCTAGTGGAGGAGCACGGTTCACAACAATGACCTCCCATAATTTTTGTTGAGCAATGGTAGTTCTGAGTGCCTGACCATCCTAATGTGTTTGGTCCATATGTTGTCCCTTAGAATGTGCCCCAAGGTAAAGAGAGAGAGCCCCTGGGCTACCAGAAGCTTAGAATACCTAAGTAAAAGTCTTTAAATCATAAGTTAAAGCTTTTGATTTTTATAGAAACCTCTGTGCAGAAAAATTGCTAAATCAAAGTTTTGGCAATAAAGACAGCTTTCTTTGTAGCATTCCAGAAAAGGTGAGAGGTCCAATGTGGAACAAGTAACACTGATTTCAGTTGAAAGCTAGCCTGAATCAAAGTTAAGGCAAAAGCTCTTGAGGTGAAGAGGAGACAAATGTAAGATGTAATCTGAGATGTAATCATAAGAGGGTTTAGCAACAGATTAAATGCACTTCCTGAAGGAAAAAAGGCCCTTTATTAATTCAAGAAGTCACTCATTTATTGGCCCTGCCTTCCAGAGAATATAACGTGGAAGGAAGAACCTTGTCTATTCATTTATATATTTATGTATTTATGTATTTATTTTGAGGCAGTGTCTTGCTCTGTTGCCCAGGCTAGAGTGCAGTAGTTTCATTATAGCTCGCTGCAACCTCAACCCCCCTATTCATTGATCCTACATGATTGCCCCCGGGGCTCAAGGGATCCTTCTGGCTCAGCCTACAGAGTAACAGGACCACAGGTGTGCATCAATATGACCAGTTCATTTTTTTATTTTTTTGTACAGATAGGGGTCTTGATATATTGCTCAGGCTGGTCTCAAACTTCTATCCTCAAGCAATCCTCCTTCTTCGGCCTCCCAAAGTGCTAGGATTATAGGCATGAGCCACCATGACAACCTAATTTTATTTTTATATCTAGTATAACATGTTATAAAACATGTTAGGTAGATAAGGAAGAACCAAGCACATTTTGTGGCTGAGGATATTATCATAGAAAGAAGGACCTAGGGACAATCAATGATGGAAAGTAAGATATCCTACTCTGGAAGAGACACAGGTCAGAGAAGTCAGGATAGGAATATGTACTCACTACCAACATCAGAAAAGCTCATTCATGGAGGAATTTTGTTTGTCAAGCTCTTCAACCAGGAAGAAAGATGACCCCCTTGCTTCCTTCTGCTTAGTGGACCCATGTAAGGAAGAAAAAAGTGGCCCTTGCTAGGTTCTGCCTCTTCCTCTACATTTTCCTCTTTCTCTCTGTGTATTTATTTTTTTGTTTTCATTTCTTTTTTTTTTTTAACAAATTGAAATATTCTATATAATTATTTATTCTTCATCCTGGATAATTTTTTACCAGGGGACAGTTTCAAGAAAAAAGTAAAGTTCCAAACTCACAGGAAGAGATTGATCGGCCTATGGCCATGGTAATTAGTAATCAGCAGAGCTGGTTGGTTTAATCTGTCTAACTGATTGATGACAGCTTGCTTCAATGAATATGCCTCTGAAAGCAGCCAGTCATTGACACCTTCACACTTTGAAAACCAGCCAGTCAACAACCCCCTTGCTCTAGGGAATTGCTTCTAAGGTTAGGTCAACACACTCCACTACATAAGCAGCACATCCTTGTCCTTGGCTGACATCAACCCTCTCCTGCCTCTAAACTATACACCCTAAAGAAACTCTATCTTCCCATTCTATATACAATCAGCAGTTTATTTTGTTTAATGAGCCTTTCCTAACCAATATAGCTTTTCCTTGCTGAATTAAGTAATAAATTCACCTCTGGTTTTTCTTTTAGATTTCAAGAGCTGACTCCACCCATTAACAGCCTTCATTTGAAATATTTCACCAACTACCCACCAATTACATTTAAAAGGGTACATGTTAAATTTACTAAGTGTAGAATATAAATGTCTTAACACAATAACTAAGAAAATGTGGTGCAGGTTAACCAATTTAATGAAAATATTTCAAATGGTATATAAAATCAGCACATTGTACCCCATAATTGCATTAATGTACACAGCTATGATTTAATAATAAAAAAAGAAATATTTCAGTGTTAGATTTGGCTATTTGATAGTTCAAGGTTCTAGAATTTACTGTGCTAATAATTTGTTGTATGATACTGAACAAATTGAAATCATTTTTGTTGCTACTTCATAACTGTAATTTTGCTACTGTTATGAATTGTAATGTAAATATCTGATTTGCAGGATGTATTTAGGTGACTCCTGTGAAAGGGTCATTCAACCCCAAAGGGGCCACAACTCACAGGTTCGGAACTGCTGCTGTATATTTTCTTATTTGGGGGCATAGAGTTTTTTGTAATAATCATTGAGGATCTTTCATATATCTGTGGTGTCTGTTATTTCCCCTATATCATTTCTTTTTTTTTTTTTTTTTTTTGTAGAGACAGAGTCTCACTGTACCGCCCTTGGTAGAGTGCCGTGGCGTCACACGGCTCACAGCAACCTCTAACTCTTGGGCTTACGCGATTCTCTTGCCTCAGCCTCCCGAGCAGCTGGGACTACAGGCGCCCGCCACAACGCCCGGCTATTTTTTTGTTGCAGTTTGGCCGGGGCTGGGTTTGAACCCGCCACCCTCGGCATATGGGGCCGGCACCCTACTCACTGAGCCACAGGCGCTGCCCTCCCCTATATCATTTCTTGAATTTGTTAGAGGTCTGACTTTTCTGTTTCTTGATAGTCCAGCCAAGAGTTTATCAATTTTATTAATTTTTTCAAAGAATCACCTTTTTGTTTTGCTGTTCTTTTGAATGATTCCTGTGTTTTCAAATTCATTTAATCATACTCTAATTTTGGTTATTTCTTTTCTTCCAAAGAAGATGGGGTCAGATTGTTTTTCCTTTGGGATTGGATTGTTCTTCCTTTTTCAGTTGCTTGAGATAGCCCATCAGGTTGTTGACTTATTCTCTTTCTGTTTTCTCCATGAAAGCACGTAATGCTATATATTTGCCTCTTAGGACTACCTTTGCAGTATACCACAGGTTTTGATAATTTGTGGCTTCATTTTGTTCAAGAAATCTAATGATTTCCTTCTTAATCTCATCTTTGACCCAGCTGTTGTTCAGCATAAGTTTATTTACTTTTCACATGACTTTATTTGGGTATGAATATTTCCATTGCTGTTGAGTTTGACTTTTATTCCATGATGACTGAGAATATACAGGAATAATTTCTATTCTTTTGAATTTGTTAAGGTTAAACTTGTGTCCTGAGATATGATCAACTTTGGAGGATGATATGTGGGCTGATGAGAAGAATGTGTATTCAGTCTTGTTAGTATGAAATGTTCTGTATATGTCTGTTAAATCCATTTGTTCTAGGGTCATGTTTAAATCCATCATTTCATTGTTTAGTTTCCCCTTTGAGGATCTGTCCAGTACTGTCCAAGGGATGTTAAAATCTCCAACTATTATGATGCAGGAAGACATCATATTGTTCAGATCCTTTAGAATTTGTTTTATGTATCAAGGAGCATTTAGGTTGGGTCCATAAATATTAATTATTGAAATCTCTTCATGTTGTATGCTTCCCTTGACCAATACATAGTGTCTATCCTGTCCTTCGTTTTTGTTGTTGTTGGTTTAAATCCAATTGTCTCTGCAAGTAACATTGCAACCCTGCTTTTTTTCTGATTTCCATTTGCCTAGATTATTGCTTTCCATTTCTTTGTGCTCAGTCTTCTTTTATCCTTTGATGTTAGGTGTGTTTCTTGGAGACGACAGATATTAGGCTTGAGTTTTTGTATCCAGTAGACCAGCCTGTACTTCTTTAGAGGGGAATTCAAGACATTCACATTTATTGAGAAGATCAATAGGTATGGTGGAGTTTTGGTCATCTCATTTTTGAGAGATCCAGAGCTTATTTTTATCCTGTGTATCATTCTGGAAGCGAGGCTTTGTTCTTTAATTTCTGGGTGTGTTTACTTAGGTGATAGACCATTGTGCTGTTCATTAGGAAAAATGGGACTGAGTACTTCCTATAAAGCTGGTCTAGTTATGACAATTTTCCTCAACATTTGCATGCCACTAAAATATTTGATTTGTCCATCATAAATGAAACTCAGTTTAGCAGGATACAACATCCTGAGCTGAAAATTGTTTTCTTTAAGAGGGTTAATGACCAATGACCATCCTCTTCTGGCTTGAAAAGCTTCAATTGAAAGATCTATGGTCATCCTGGTATTTTTCCCTTGATAGGTAAGACTTCCATTTTTCCTGGCTGCTTTTGAGATTTTATCTTTCATATCAACTTTAGAAAAGTTAATTACAGTGTATGTAGAAGATGCTTTGTTTAGATTGAGTTGTGCCGAAGTTCTGAAACTACCTACTATCTGAATTACTGTGTCTTTTGCAATGCTTGGGAAATTCTCCACCATGATGTCTTGAAGTAGACCATCAGTGCCTTTAAGACCATCCTCTTCTCTTTCAGAAATATTTATAATTCACATATTTGATCTTTTGGAATATTTCCATAACTCTCTCAGGGAATATTCTATTTTAGTTCTCCTTTTCATTCTATATTTTTTACTGGATTAGTTCAAAGGTCTTGTCTTTAATTTCTAAAATATTTCTTCTCTATGTTCTACTCTATTACTGGGGTCTCTGCTGTGTTTCAAAGCTCCTTGAATGCCTCTTTCAATTTCTTAAACTCTACTATATCTTTCCTCATTATGACCACATCCTTGATGACTTTGTGTTTCAATTCACTAATTTCTTTTTTTTTTCTTTATTATTTTTTATTGTTGGGGATTCATTGAGGGTACAATAAGCCAGGTTACACTGATTGCAATTGTTAGGTAAAGTCCCTCTTGCAATCATGTCTTGCCCCCATAAACTGTGACACACACCAAGGTCCCACCCCCCTCCTTCCATCCCTCTTTCTGCTTCCCCCCCAATAACCTTAATTGTCATTAATTGTCCTCATATCAAAATTGAGTACATAGGATTCATCCTTCTCCATTCTTGTGATGCTTTACTAAGAATAATGTCTTCCACTTCCATCCAGGTTAATATGAAGCATGTAAAGTCTCCATTTATTTTAATGGCTGAATAGTATTCCATGGTATACATATACCACAGCTTGTTAATCATTCCTGGGTTGGAGGGCATTTAGGCTATTTCCACATTTTGGTGATTGTAAATTGAGCAGCAATAAACAGTCTAGTACAAGTGTCCTTATGATAAAAGGATTTTTTTCCTTCTGGGTAGATGCCCAGTAATGGGATTGCAGGATAAAATGGGAGGTCTAGCTTGAGTGGTTTGAGGTTTCTCCATACTTCCTTCCAGAAAGGTTGTACTAGTTTGCAGTCCCACCAGCAGTGTAAAAGTGTTCCCTTCTCTCCACATCCATGCCAGCATCTGCAGTTTTGAGATTTTGTGATGTAGGCCATTCTCACCGGGGTTAGATGATATCTCAGGGTTGTTTTGATTTGCATTTCTCTAATATATAGAGATGATGAACATTTTTTCATGTGTTTGTTAGCCATTCGTCTGTCGTCTTTAGAGAAAGTTCTCTTCATGTTTCTTGCCCATTGATATATGGGATTGTTGGCTTTTTTCATGTGGATTAATTTGAGTTCTCTATAGATCCTAGTTATCAAGCTTTTGTCTGATTGAAAATATGCAAATATCCTTTCCCATTGTGTAGGTTGTCTCTTTGCTTTGGTTATTGTCTCCTTAGCTGTACAGAAGCTTTTCAGTTTCATCAAGTCCCATTTGTTTATTTTTGTTGTTGCAATTGCCATGGCAGTCTTCTTCATGAAGTCTTTTCCCAGGCCAATATCTTCCAGTGTTTTTCCTATGCTTTCTTGGAGGATTTTTATTGTTTCATGCCTTAAGTTTAAGTCCTTTATCCATCTTGAATCAATTTTTGTGAGTGGGGAAAGGTGTGGGTCCAGTTTCAGTCTTTTACATGTAGACATCCAATTCTCCCAACACCATTTATTTATTTATTTACTTATTTATTTATTTTTTTGCTTTCCATATTATTTTTTCTTTTTTTTTTTTTTTTATACTTAGGGATTCATTGAGGGTACAATAAGCCAGGTTACACTGATTGCAACTGTTAGGGAAAGTCCCTCTTGCAATCATCTCTTGCCCCCATAAAGTGTGACACACACCAAGGCCCCACCCACCTCCCTCCTTCCCTCTTTCTGTTTCCCCCCATAACCATAATTGTCATTATTTGTCCTCATATCAAAATTGAGTACATAGGATTCATGCTTCTCCATTCTTGTGATGCTTTACTAAGAATAATGTCTTCCACGTCCATCCAGGTTAATACGAAGGATGTAAAGTCTCCATTTTTTTTATGGCTGAATAGTATTCCATAGTATACATATACCACAGCTTGTAAATCAATTCCTGGGTTGGTGGGCATTTAGGCTGTTTCCACATTTTGGCGATTGTAAATTGAGCTGCAATAAACAGTCTAGTACAAGTGTCCTTATGATAAAAGGATTTTTTTCCTTGTGGGTAGATGCCCAGAAATGGGTTGCAGGATCAAATGGGAGGTCTAGCTTGAGTGCTTTGAGGTTTCTCCATACTTCCTTCTAGAAAGGTTGTACTAGTTTGCAGTCCCACCAGCACTGTAAAAGTGTTCCCTTCTCTCCACATCCATGCCAGCATTTGCAGTTTTGAGATTTTGTGATGTGGGCCATTCTCACTGGGGTTAGATGATATCTCAGGGTTGTTTTGATTGGCATTTCTCTAATATATAGAGATGATGAACATTTTTTCATGTGTTTGTTAGCCATTCGTCTGTCGTCTTTAGAGAAAGTTCTATTCATGTCTCTTGCCCATTGATATAAGGGATTGTTGGCTTTTTTCATGTGGATTAATTTGAGTTCTCTATAGATCCTAGTTATTAAGCTTTTGTCTGATTGAAAATATACAAATATCCTTTCCCATTGTGTAGGTTGTCTCTTTGCTTTGGTTATTGTCTCCTTAGCTGTACAGAAGCTTTTCAGTTTCATCAAGTCCCATTTGTTTATTTTTGTTGTTGTTGCAATTGCCATGGCAGTCTTCTTCATGAAGTCTTTCCCCAGGCCAATATCTTCCAGTGTTTTTCCTATGCTTTCTTGGAGGATTTTTATTGTTTCATGCCTTAAATTTAAGTCCTTTATCCATCTTGAATCAATTTTTGTGAGTGGGGAAAGGTGTGGGTCCAGTTTCAGTCTTTTACATGTAGACATCCAGTTCTCCCAACACCATTTATTGAATAGGGAGTCTTTCCCCCAAGGTATGTTCTTGTTTGGTTTATCAAAGATTAGGTGGTTGTAAAATGTTAGTTTCATTTCTTGGTTTTCAATTCGATTCCAAGTGTCTATGTCTCTGTTTTTGTGCCAGTACCATTGTGTCTTGACCACTATGGCTTTGTAGTACAGACTAAAATCTGGTATGCTGATGCCCCCAGCTTTATTTTTGTTACAGAGAACTGCCTTAGCTATACGGGGTTTTTTTCGGTTCCATACAAAATGCAGAATCATTTTTTCCAAATCTTGAAAGTACGATGTTGGTATTTTGTTAGGAATGGCATTGAATAGGTAGATTGCTTTGGGAAGTATAGACATTTTAACAATGTTGATTCTTCCCATCCAGGAGCATGGTATGTTCTTCCATTTGTTAATATCCTCTGCTATTTCCTTTCTGAGGAGTTCATAGTTTTCTTTATAGAGATCCTTCACCTCCTTCCTTAGGTATATTCCTAGGTATTTCATTTTCTTTGAGACTATGGTGAAGGGAGTTGTGTCCTTAATTCACTTCTCATCTTGACTGTTATTGGTGTACACAAAGGCTACTGACTTGTGGACATTGATTTTGTATCCTGAAACATTACTGTATTTTTTGATGACTTCTAGGAGTCTTGTGGTTGAGTCTTTGGGGTTCTCTAAGTATAAGATCATGTCGTCAGCAAAGAGGGAGAGTTTGCCCTCCTCTGCTCCCATTTGGATTCCCTTTATTTCCTTGTCTTTTTTTTTTTTTTTTTTTTATTGTTGGGGATTCATTGAGGGTACAATAAGCCAGGTTACACTGATTGCAATTGTTAGGTAAAGTCCCTCTTGCAATCATGTCTTGCCCCCATAAAGTGTAACACACACCAAGGCCCCACCCACCTCCCTCCTTCCCTCTTTCTGTTTCCCCCCGATAACCATAATTGTCATTAATTGTCCTCATATCAAAATTGAGTACATAGGATTCATGCTTCTCCATTTTTGTGATGCTTTACTAAGAATAATGTCTTCCACGTCCATCCAGGTTAATACGAAGGATGTAAAGTCTCCATTTTTTTTTATGGCTGAATAGTATTCCACGGTATACATATACCACAGCTTGTTAATCCATTCCTGGGTTGGTGGGCATTTAGGCTGTTTCCACATTTTGGCGATTGTAAATTGAGCTGCAATAAACAGTCTAGTACAAGTGTCCTTATGATAAAAGGATTTCTTTCCTTCTGGGTAGATGCCCAGTAATGGGATTGCAGGATCAAATGGGAGGTCTAGCTTGAGTGCTTTGAGATTTCTCCATACTTCCTTCCAGAATGGTTGTACTAGTTTGCAGTCCCACCAGCACTGTAAAAGTGTTCCCTTCTCTCCACATCCACGCCAGCATCTGCAGTTTTGAGATTTTGTGATGTGGGCCATTCTCATTGGGGTTAGATGATATCACAGGGTTGTTTTGATTTGCATTTCTCTAATATATAGAGATGATGAACATTTTTTCATGTGTTTGTTAGCCATTTGTCTGTCGTCTTTAGAGAAAGTTCTATTCATGTCTCTTGCCCATTGATATAAGGGATTGTTGGCTTTTTTCATGTGGATTAATTTGAGTTCTCTATAGATCCTAGTTATCAAGCTTTTGTCTGATTGAAAATATGCAAATATCCTTTCCCATTGTGTAGGTTGTCTCTTTGCTTTGGTTATTGCCTTCTTAGCTGTACAGAAGCTTTTCAGTTTAATGAAGTCCCATTTGTTTATTTTTGTTGTTGTTGCAATTGCCATGGCAGTCTTCTTCATGAAGTCTTTCCCCAGGCCAATATCTTCCAGTGTTTTTCCTGTGCTTTCTTGGAGGATTTTTATTGTTTCATGCCTTAAGTTTAAGTCCTTTATCCATCTGGAATCAATTTTTGTGAGTCGGGAAAGGTGTGAATCCAGTTTCAGTCTTTTACATGTAGACATCCAGTTCTCCCAACACCATTTATTGAATAGGGAGTCTTTCCCCCAAGGTATGTTCTTGTTTGGTTTATCAAAGATTAGGTGGTTGGAAAATGTTAGTTTCATTTTTGGTTTTCAATTCGATTCCAAGTGTCTATGTCTCTGTTTTTGTGCCAGTACCATACTGTCTTGAGCACTATGGCTTTGTAGTACAGACTAAAATCTGGTATGCTGATGCCCCCAGCTTTATTTTTGTTACAGAGAACTGCCTGAGCTATACGGGGTTTTTTCTGGTTCCATACAAAACGCAGAATCATTTTTTCCAAATCTTGAAAGTACGATATTGGTATTTTGATAGGAATGGCATTGAATAGGTAGATTGCTTTGGGAAGTATAGCCATTTTAACAATGTTGATTCTTCCCATCCATGAGCATGGTATGTTCTTCCATTTGTTAATATCCTCTGCTATTTCCTTTCTGAGGAGTTCATAGTTTTCTTTACAGACGTCCTTCACCTCCTTCGTTAGGTATATTCCTAGGTATTTCATTTTCTTTGAGACTATGGTGAAGGGAGTTGTGTCCTTAATTCACTTCTCATCTTGACTGTTATTGGTGTACACAAAGGCTACTGACTTGTGGACATTAATTTTATATCCTGAAACATTACTGTATTTTTGGATGACTTCTAGGAGTCTTGTGTTTGAGTCTTTGGGGTTCTCTAAGTATAAGATCATGTCGTCAGCAAAGAGGGAGAGTTTGCCCTCCTCTGCTCCCATTTGGATTCCCTTTATTTCCTTGTCTTGCCTAATTGTATTGGCTAGAACTTCCAGCACTACGTTGAATAGTAAAGGTGACAGAGGACAACCTTGTCTGGTTACAGTTCTAAGAGGAAAAGCTTTCAGTTTTACTCCATTCAGTAAAATATTGGCTGTGGGTTTGTCATAGATACCTTCAATCAGTTTTAGAAATGTGCCAGCTATGACTATAATCTTCAGTGTTCTAATTAGAAAAGGATGCTGGATTTTATCAAATGCTTTTTCTGCATCTATTGAGAGGATCATGTGATCTTTATTTTTGCCTCTGTTAATATGGTGGATAACGTTTATGGACTTGCGTATGTTAAACCAGCCTTGCATCCCTGGGATGAAGCCTACTTGATCATGATGAATGACTTTTTTGATGATAAGCTGTAATCTATTGGATTACCTCGGATTTTGTTGAGAATTTTTGCATCTATATTCATGAGTGAGATTGGTCTGAAATTCTCCTTTTTGTTTGGGTCTTTTCCTGGTTTTGGTATCAGGGTGATGTTTGCTTCATAGAATGTGTTGGGGAAGATTCTTTCTTCCTCAATTTTTTGGAATAATTTCTGCAGTACAGGAATAAGCTCTTCCTTGAAGGTTTGATAGAATTCTGGAGTGAAGCCATCTGGACCAGGGCATTTTTTGGTTGGAAGATTTTTTATTGTTTCTTTGATCTCAGTGCTTGAAATTGGTCTGTTCAGGAGCTCTATTTCTTCCTGACTGAGTCTAGGGAGAGGGTGTGATTCCAAATATTGATCCATTTCCTTCACATTGTCATATTTCTGGGCATAGAGTTTCTGGTAGTATTCAGAGATGATCTCTTGTATCTCTGTGGGATCAGTTGTTATTTCCCCTTTATCATTTCTGATTGAGGTTACTAGAGATTTTACTTTTCTATTCCTCGTTAGTCTGGCCAATGGTTTATCTATTTTATTTATTTTTTCAAAAAACCAACTCCTTGTTTCATTAATTTTCTGAATGATTCTTTTGTTTTCAATTTCATTGATCTCTGATTTCATTTTGGATATTTCTTTTTTTTTACTGAGTTTAGGCTTAGATTGTTCTTCTTTTTCCAATTCCATAAGATCTCTTTCTGTTTTTCGAATGTAGGCATCTAAAGCGATGAATTTTCCTCTCAAAACTGCTTTTGCAGTATCCCACAGGTTTTGGTAGCTTGTGTCTTCATTGTTGTTATGCTCAAGGAAGTTAATGATTTCCTCTTTTATTTCTTCCTGCACCCATCTGTTATTCAACAGAAGATTGTTTAATTTCCATGCCTTTGGGTGGGTTCGAGCATTTTTGTTAGAGTTGAGTTCCACCTTTAGTGCCTTATGGTCTGAGAAGATACAAGGTAAAATTTCAATTCTTTTGATTCTGTTGATATTTGTTTTGTGTCCCAGGATATGATCAATTTTGGAGAATGTTCCATGGGGTGATGAGAAGAATGTATATCCTTTATCTTTGGGGTGGAGTGTTCTATATGCGTCTATCAAGCACAATTGTTCTAGGGTCTCATTTAAATCTCTTATATCTTTGTTTAATTTCTCTTCAGAGGATCTGTCCAACTCTGTAAGAGGAGTGTTAAAGTCCCCTGTTATGATGGTATTATCAGATATCATATTGCTCAGACTGAGTAAGGTCTGTTTCAAGAATCTGGGAGCATTTAAATTGGGTGCATAAATATTTAGAATTGAAATGTCTTCTTGTTGTATTTTTCCCTTGACCAATATAAAGTGACCATCTTTGTCTTTTTTGACTTTAGTTGTTTTAAATCCACATGTATCTGAAAATAAGATTGTAACTCCTCTTTTCTTCTGAATTCCATTTGCCTGAAAAATTGTCTTCCAACCCTTGACTCGGAGCTTTAATTTGTCTTTTGAAGCCAGGTGTGTTTCTTGCAGACAGCAAATGGATGGCTTGTGTTTTTTAATCCAGTCAGCCAATCTATGTCTCCTCAGTGGGGAATTCAAGCCATTAACATTTATTGAGATAATTGATAAGTGTGGTAGTATTCTATTCATCTTGTTTTGTGAGAGTCCATTGCTTAGTTTTATCTTTTGCTTCAGTGTGGAGGTTAGGTTCTGTCCTTTAATTTCTGAGTTCTTACTTTGCTGCTGATCCATTGTGGTGGTCAGTGTGCAGAACAGGTTGAAGTATTTCCTGTGGAGCTGGTCTTATTGTGGCGAATTTCCTCAATGTTTGTATATCCGTAAATGATTTGATTTCTCCGTCAATTTTGAAGCTTAGCTTAGCAGGGTACAGAATTCTGGGCTCGAAATTGTTCAGTTTAAGTAGATTAAAGGTAGATGACCATTGTCTTCTTGCTTGGAAAGTTTCATTAGAGAAGTCTATGGTCACTCTGATGGATTTGCCCCTATAGGTCAACTGGCGCTTACTCCTGGCCACTTGCAGAATCTTTTCTTTTGTCTTGACTTTGGACAGGTTCATCACAATGTATCTTGGAGAAGCTCGGTTAGAGTTGAGGCGACCTGGGGTCCGATAGCCCTCTGAAAGCAGTGTGTCAGAATCTTCGGTGATATTTGGGAAATTTTCTTTTATAATATTCTCTAGTATGGCTTCCATTCCTCTGGGGCATTCTTCTTCCCCTTCTGGAATTCCTATAACTTGTATGTTGGAATGCTTCATAAAGTCCCGTAATTCTGACAGTGAACGTTCTGCTTTCTCTCTCTTCTTTTCTGCCTCTTTTACTATCTGAGTTATCTCAAAAACTTTGTCTTCTACCTCTGAAATTCTTTCTTCTGCATGGTCTAACCTGTTGCTGATACTTTCCATTGCATCTTTAAGTTCCCTGATTGACTGTTTCATTTCCTTCAGCTCTGCTATATCCTTTTTATATTCTTCATATCGTTCATCTCTGATTTGATTCTGTCTTTGGATTTCCTTTTGGTTATTTTCCACTTTATGAGCAGTTTTCTTCATTGTTTTCATCATTTCTTTCATTGTTTTCAACATGTGTATTCTAAATTCCCTTTCTGTCATTCCTAACATTTCTTTATAGGTGGAATCATCTGCAGTTGCTACCTCATGGTCCCTTGGCGGTGTTGTTCTGGACTGGTTCTTCTTCTTCTTCTGGAGTTTTCTGCTGATTCTTCCTCATGAGTGATTTCTTTTATCTGTTTCCTTGCACTAATTTTCCTTTCACTTCCTCTTGCTCTTTAAGTTCTCGTGCCTGTGGACTAAGGGTTACAGGACCAGAAGGGTGAGAAGGTTGAAGAGCAAAAAAGGGATGAAAGAAAGGAGGACCAAGTGATAAGAAGAACAAAGAAAAATAGAGAAGGGGAGGGGGTGGGTAAAAAGGAATATTGACAAAAAGAGAGGAGGCACAGGAAGAGGGAGACAGAGCAATATAGGTGTACAGTAGGGTACTTTGACACAACCTTAAAAAAAAACCCCACCTTCCGGGGGTGCCCAGTTGGGTGGTTCCCTTGAGGTCAGCAGCTCTTTGCTAACCTGATTGGACGCAGTACCCCACCTCCACCAAGTAGAGAGGAAAGACAAAAATGCTATAAATCAAACCAAAACAAGCAAACAGAAAACTTTTCCGGATAAAATTGGGTGGAAAACCAAATAATAGCAGTAGAAACACTAGCAAAAATGAAGTTCTAATTATTGAAAAAGGCAGCAATGGGAAATTATAATTAAACTAGAAAAATTGAGAAAGAAAAAGAATGTGTATGGAAAAGGTTGAACTTAAAAAACAAAACAACATCAACAACATAAAAATAAACTAAAAAAACAACCGAACCAAAAAAAAAAACACAACCAAAACCAAAACCGTATGTATATGTTATTGAATATTGTTTGGGCAACACGTGGTCTTCTGGGGTATGAGATGTTAATCACAGTTCTGATACAACTGGAGGCTGCTGATTTCTCAAACCCCAGCAGGTAGACACCCTAAATCTCTCTTCAGCCCACTTGAAAGGCACTTTGAACTTGTTCACTTGCTGAGCAGAAGCTTTCCCAGGAAAGTGCTTGTCACTGGAATCACTGCTGAAGTGGCTATCCACTTACCCAGTGTGCCAAAACCAGTCTCACTCTGCCCCTGAGGGTTAGGGCTGCAAGGCGGCTCAGACCCCGCCCTTAGGCTACTTGGTCACTGGGTTACCAGCTTCTACCCAATTCTAGCTCTGCGACCCTGAGGGCAGAGCTTGCTGGGGCAGATTGCTCACAATGGCTCCCTGTGACCCACAGCCAAACACTATTAGCTCCATCTGGCTCAACGGCTCAGACTGGGGCCCTAGACAACGGCCAAAGTTCTCCGCACTCCCGCTCAGGCTCTCCCCAAGGCAGTTCAACTGAGTGCCAAGTCCAAAGACACCAAAACAGTTCACAGGTAAGGCCTTTCTGGTTTGCAGTCTCGCTGCTACTGAACTTACAGTTGCGGGCGGGTTTAGACGGATTGAACACACGCGACCACTTGCCGGTTTTCTACTGTTTTAGTCCTCCTCTTGGGGTCCAGAAGTCTCTTGCTGACTCCCTGTATCCTCGCAGGGGTGATGATAGGCAGATCCCACCAGCCAGAGATGCCTGGAGTCCTATCTCCCCAGACTCACGGTGCCCAGATGCAAGGAAGCTGTTACTCGGCCGCCATCTTGCTCTGCCTCCTCAATTCACTAATTTCTTGAGATAAATTTTGGACTATTATTTCCATTTCCATTTCCATCTTCTCCTCAATTTCAATCCATCTTATTTGCCATCCATATTCTGAATTCTATTTCTGACATTTTGGCAATTTCTTCATGGATGATACTTTGTTTCTACTGTATCTCCTTTTTAATCTCTTGGGAGGATTGATCTGCTCTGACTTTTCATGTTGGCAGAATTCTTCTGTTGGATCTTCCCCATGAGTATTTTTAGCTTTTAAAAACATTAATTATACTTTTTTATTTGAAATGATAGGTTGTCCCTGAGTGGTTACTCAGAGATAATCTAATGAGGACCTTCAGGAAACTCCATACAGACCTATTTAGCAGCTAAAACTGGCAGGGTGAGACCAGATTGGGAGACCCCAAGAACTAAAGCTAATCACCTCTTTACCAATGAGCTGGAGCGTGTGCTTGTGGCCCTTCTCCTGCAGCCTTATGGAGCTCCCTTTCAGAGCTGAAGTGAGAATCTCGGAGAGCTAGCTTGGTGAGATAGCACAACCTGGCTCTGTTATGGTTTCAGCCTGTCTTCTACCCTGTTCAAAGGAGCCATAGTATTTCACTAGAGCAGTAGTTCTCAACCTTCCTAATGCAGCAATATATTTTCATTGTTAAAAAGGGTTGCAACCCACAGGTTGAGAACCACTGCACTAGAGCATCTGCTGAACAAAGATGTGAACAGCTGCAGTCTTCCCCCTGATGATAATAGGTGGATGAGGGAATATGTGCACAGACCTTCTGATTCTACCCCTCACTACCCCATCCCCTCTTCCCATGCAAACGAAGTCAAGTATGCGGTGAACCTATAGCTTCAGCCAGCAGTAGCTGGAGAACAAAAATCCACAGCCAGTTCTGAGGAGAGTTCCAGTTAAGCTCACTCAGGCACCATGAGCAACACCCACCCAAACAAGTTCAGAGGGGTGCCAGGTATCACCAGGCACAGACACTGAGCAAGGGCTCTCCAGGGGCCTGGGGGAAAGTCCTTCTTAGCAGGAATGAGAGCCAGGAGGGACCATACCTCCTCATGCCAAAGTTAGAACTGCATCACCACTGTTTCTTCTTGAAGCAGGTGGTACAATACTGGGTTCAGCAGCCCACACAATATATAGGCCTCTCAGAGAACTTACCAAACACTGCAGGACTGCAGAGAGAGTATTTGTTCACTTTTGTGCCAGGCAGAGAATATTTGTTCACTTTTGAACTCAAAGGTGGAAATACGCAGGTGTAAGAGAACTGAGACTTCATAGTTCTCTCCTGTGGGGTTAGGTGAGAGGTCCTTTGTTTCCTGATCACTTATGGAAAGCCCACAGTGGGCCTCCAAGTTGAAGGAGCAGATTCCTGTTCCTTTGGCAATAGGTGCTTTCAGACTAGTTGCTTCATATCTGATCTCTGCTATCTTTCTTCCTCTTTCTGTGCCTTGCAGTTTGTCTCAGTTTGTGCACTTTGATTTCTTCTCCTTGTGCTCTACTCTCCACTTTTGACTTCTCCAAGTTCACTTCAGTCCAACTTTTCTCCTTCTGGACAGGAGATTCTGGCAAAAACTGCCTCTAGTTAGCCATCTTGCCCCTCCCTATTTTTGATATCTTAATATCAACATATCAATGATTGACATCTCAAAGCAACAGCAATAGTTTGCTTTTATTGAGCATTTATTATATGTCAGCCATTGTTATAAATAAATACTTTGTATGTATTAACTAATTTAGTTATCATATAAAGCTTAACAAAGAGCTGTTATTATCATTCCCACTGTATAAATTAGAACACAAGGGCATACATAAGTTAGGAAACTTGTCCAAAATACACAGATAGAACCAGGATTTAAGTCAGACTATTTGAATTTAGAGCCAGATTTTTGTTAAAACAATCTAAAGTATATAAAAGAAGAATGGTGCTTAAATATTTATGTTCTGCAATCATGTATATTTTATTTTAGAATTTATTCTTTTTAAACCTTTTCATCTGTTATTCATAAATCTCTTCCTTAAAAGTTAATTTAGTTAATATCTATTTTATCATAAATTTATGAGGTGCATATTTACATAATCTATTATTCTTTATATATCTGATTAACTTAATAAGTGTATTCTTATTTAAAATTTATTCTCTTTGCATATGTACTTATATAAAACTCCAAACCTACTTGACAAAGAGTAGGCAGGGAAATATTAGTATTTCTACATTCCTCTTTCCAAGCTTTCAAATGATAGTTTAACATACTGTGTAATTCATTGTGAAATAGCTTCACTTTACTGTCCAGTCATTTTGTGCTGATGGAATGTAAAGTATTGTTTTTGTTGTTTTTTTATAAATTGCACTAATAACACCAAGAAAAAATGTCAGCTCTATTCAATAAAATTTCAAATTATGTTCAAAATACAGTATTCTTCCTTCAGTCTGTACTATTTTTCAATCAAAATGGATTTTTGAAAATATCGCTATAAGTTTAATAAAATCAACCACTCTAACCCCACTCTTATCTCAGCTGTATTTGTAAATTTATCTTTCTGTCTCTACTGTTTCAGAGAAATATTTTAGTGAACATGTTAACAAATTTCCTAAAATATATTATGCTAAGAGAGCAGTGCCTTTTAAGGAAACATCACTGTTTATTCATGTATAGAGAGGAAAATTAAACACTGGTATAATAACTGAAATCTTATTTATCTCTGCATAACTATTCTCACTTTTCTACAGACTTATCTGTGTGAATTTAAATTCCCAACAAGGCTTTTACCTAGTATTTCTTCCTTATAGCCTTAGAAATGTCAACTGAATCCAGTACTATCCCAAGTAAAAAATCAACATAAGTAAATATATAATAATGCATTCAAAAACCAAAACAAAATCATTTTCTAGAAGGCTGTGAAACTTAAATTTATACATTGTATGTCAGATTATTTCCTTTTCTTAATTTAATATTTTTAAACACTGAGGTTTGCACATAACGAAAAATCAGGTTTTACATAACAAAATATCCCCTGGGTTTCTGAGTAAAACTTGATCCAAATGAAGTAGCATGTTTTATTGAAACTAGGATTCTGTTCATTGTGAGATACATTCCAACTTAAGAGATGTTGAATTATGTTTTTAAAATTCACATTGAAAGTGATAAAATATGGCATTAAATTTTTCAGGAAACAATGTAGATCCTTTAAAGAAATGGTAGAAATACCACTATAGAGGTAATTATCAAGAAATCATTCCCATGTGGCTCTGTTCTTAAAATAGCTGTAGATTTTCTGGGCAATAGTAATTATTATCTTGCATGTGCCCCATCTATTGAATACCTCTGTCAATAACTTAACATGGGCCTTGTCATCTAAACTCACCTGTGGTGTCCTCTTCCTTTTAGCATGTACCCCCATTGTCTTTCTTACCTTTTTTCTTGTGGCATTTTATATCTTTGACAAGTCTTCTTATATTTTGTTTTGGCACAACATCAGATACAAACAAAACACTTTGAGAGTAACACGAGCAAGATGGCACAATAGGACTGTCAGGTTTTCATCCCCTCACAGAACAATTATCCATGTGTAGAAATATCTTTGTAAGAGCTAAGAAATCTAGGTAAGATATTACAGCATCTTGATACAACACAAAAATAAGAAAATATATATTGAAAATGGCAGGAAAGACAGTCTTACATATCCTCAAGCCCAGGCAGCATAGCATGGTGCAGAGATACCGTTTAGGTAGGGACAGGAGTAAAATGTACGCCGCACTCTGCCATAGACACTAGCACCAGCTCCACTCCACTCCAACGGGCTGCAGTGCTAAGCCAGCCCTAGCAATCCCAGGCTCCAGGTTTTCCACAGCAGGAAATTATCACTCCAAGACCCAGGTCTCAGGCCTTCTCCAACTCCAGGCCCACACCTGCAAAATTAGGTGCTACATGACAACTCCTACAGACCAAAGGACTAGTCTAGTCTCTGGGGCCTCAGGCTTAGGACCATCCACCAGGGCCTCAGGCTCCAGTGGACTGAACTTCCAGGTCAGTTTCCACAGACCAAGGACCAGGTCCACTCCTGCAGATTCAGGCTCTGGGTTTACCTCAATTCCAGGCCAGCCCCATGGGCCCAAAGCTTTAGTCCCACACCCATTGACCCACCTACCAGGCCTTCCCTAGTAGACATGGGATAAGATTAGCTCTTGTAGATTCAGAAATAGGCCCATAGCTTTGGACCTAAAGGCCAGGCCCTCCCCAGGACCAGGCTTGGACCAATGGAGCAAAGCTCCAGAATCATCCCATTAGACTAGGGTACCAGGCACACCCTAATGATACAAACATCAGGCCTCTCTATGAACTTAAGCTGGAGGATCCAGCTTATCCTCCCAGCTGTCTGGCCATCAGGAAAGCTCATTCAAGGACTCCATCAGCAAGCCTGCCCACTGGTTCTGTCAGAAATCCCACCCAGAATCTTTGGTCAAGCTAGTTCTACTGATTTCAAGCACACAGAGTGAAATATAACTCAGTGGAAATCAGTGGGACAGGGGTATGGGGAAAGCATACTTAATGGGCACAGTGAACACTTTGGGTGATCAGCACACTTATAGCTGGGACTCAAGCATTACAAAAGCAATCCGTGTATCCTAAGACATTTGTGCTCTCTTCAAATTTTAAAATTTTAAAAAAGAGTATGCCACTGTAAATTGCAATCTAGAAGCTAGAAATCTTCTCTTTCTTATGCCCCACAATATTTTTATCCCACAAAGCTTGTGAACTGAAACCGGTCCTGCAGACACTCATGTATTTAGCAAACACTTTGCAAGCACATATTGTAATATGCCTCTACCTCCACATTGGATATCTCAGAAGTATGCACCTAATTACAAATGAGTATGAGAAATATTGATTTGACTTCACTATCATCTTCAAATAAAAGGTGAAATGGAGGTTGAAAAAGCCATCCAAATATCAGGCATAATTATTTATAAAAGCAAATATTCTTCCATTTTCTCACCTCTATCCTCAATTGCAGTTGGTTGTGCATGGCTTCAAGCAAAATTGAACAGAGAAATTCAAAAGTAGTTAGCTCAAAATGCAATTTTAACAGGAAATTCACTATGCAGATGCACGTGTAATATTTGTTATCCTGCTTAATATTGCCTTGTTAAATTAAAAGGTTTTTGCCAACCTAGTTTCCAATTCCATTTAAATATAAGACCTCTGTGTAACTCCTATCAGGCCTAAGTATGATTAGTAATGCTGTTTTTTATTATATAAGATTTAGAGGAACTTATGTACAATTATTTTTGGCTCCACGTAAGAATATATAAAACAAAATCTTTAAAAATTAATGGTAATCTGGGTAAGACACAAGGAAATGTAATTAACATTATGAACTGAATTTGGATTTTTATTAATACAGGTTATTTCTTACTTTTTTAAATAATTATTTCATGGTCATTTGGTAATGTTAGCCTTTTTTTTTTTTTTTTTGGCTGGGGCTGGGTTTGAACCCACCACCTCCGGCATATGGGACCAGCGCCCTACTCCTTGAGCCACAGGCGCTGCCCAATGTTAGCCTTTTTAACAGCTAAAATAACCAAGTTTGCCTTCTTGAAAATTTTTTTATGCTGACTAAAAGAAGGAAGGCATAAATAAAAAATATTAGAAACAACAAAAGAAGTATAATGACAGATTTGGCAGAAATAGTAATAAAGAAATGTCATAATTACCTTATTTATGCCAGAAGTTGAAATTTTTTAATTTTTGGCATGAAATTCATATATGTTACCTAGAAAAATTCAAAAAGCAAGAATCTGAAGAGAAAAGAATTTTAATATATTCCATTGTTATGTGGCATTCCAAACAAAGAATAATTTTTCCAAATGGAACAAAATTTCCAAAAATTTTGTTATGTTGTACATATGTCTAAAATCATGTTTCTTACCTCAGGAAGTGGTGACATCTGTTATTCAGTATGATATTCAACAGAACACTTCAGATGTAAGGGAACATCACATTTTTCACGTAAAAGGTGGTGTTCTCATGGCATTCAGCACACAGTGTTTGCTTTCCTTGTTTGACTATCACAGGATTCAGGCCATCATAACGTGAGTCAGTGTTATGCTTCTGAGACCGGGTTTTGTGGATATCTACCCAATCCACTGGCTTCTCATCATGTTTTAAGTAGTTGCCAAGCATTTTGTAAAACCAATTTGAAACAGAATAAAAGAGGGCTTGGATACCATTTCTTTCCATGGATTGAAGCCCAATACTTATCAATGTTGTCGTCAGCTGTGTCTGCACTATACCTCCCATGAAATGGTTGTACATTTTGATGATATTTGGCTGCTGAACTTCTATCTTCTTTTTCAGTTTCTGGGAATAACAATTGACAAGACACAGAGGATCGATACCAGCTGCAGATGAGACACCAGTGACAACACCATTATTCCATCTGCAGACAGTATTGCCTCCAGTAATTGAATATGCCTTGTTCTTTTTTCTTCAGAGCTAGCTACATGTGATGCCAATGGAGCTTTGTCAATGTGATCCATTCTCACTGTACCTGTACCTCATGTACCATTGAACTGAGCTCATCAAGAAGTGCAATACTGGTGAAAATGCTATCAAATACAAAATGTACTGTCCAGGGTGTGTGTCTGTAAGTGCCTCACTAAACTGAGGACAAGTGATGTACCAGCATCACATTCTTCATGTCTAGTATTTGAGTTTTTACCATGATATGGCTGAAACTAGCTACTATACCCCAGATGCATTGCACAACACCAAAACTTACAGCCAAATATTTGGGTTTTCTTCTAATAAGTAGTTTGCACCTGTGACGACAACCAAAATAAGGAACATGCATCCATCAAAGATAAAATATGTTTCATTTGAAACCAATTTCATTCATCACTCAGTGAGCATGCTTATAAGAGGTTTAAAATTAAAAATCTTGTCCATTGTGTCCAAATTTTCATTGTTAGCAACATGCAAATTACAAAATACAGTTGCAAAGTGGTTCTATCTCATGGCAGCACTAATGAATGAATGCTGAACATAAGCCTTCTAAGAACTGAGATGTAACTGCTTATAAAAATAGTTCCCAGAAAAATTTGAATTCAGAGCTAGTCAAGGCAAGATTTACACCCTTAGTTGCAGCATATAAGTTGGAGTACATGATGATGAGTTCAATGAGCTAGTCATCAAGAAAAAGTTCAAGAATTTCTGTGGGAGTTCTCATTTTGGTTAAGAAGTCATTTGGTGTTTCTGTAACTCTACCTGGTATGGGCTATGCAGATAGTTCAGCTTTTTTTCATTTGTGAACAATTTTTGTCACTTTCCTTTTCTTTAATGGAGGAGGTTGCTACACAGTAGATGTGGACGGAAGTTCATTGTCAAGAGAGTCATCTTCAGGTGTGTGTGAGGGATCATCTGGATCAGACTCAACATGATAGCCATCATGAATAAGACATGCTGGTGCATGCAGGAAAGAACCTGGCAGGTTATTTACTGTTTCACCTTCTTCATCTCCAATAGGTCAGTTGTTTCATATAAACTTAGAGTTTAAGGCATCTTGAGACTTGTAAACTTTCAACTAAAAAAAGGAAAAAAGATATTTTGAGTCTTGGTGGTAAGGCTCTTGCCTAGTGCTCCAAAACTGGAACATGCAAAATGTCAAACTCAGAACTAATACAATAACAACTTTAGTATTTTCTTTCTACCGCATAATAGCATAACTAGTACAGGAATCATAGAAAAAATTACTAGTATAAGATTTAGCACAGTAAAATTGTGTTTACCTGTCTTTGGATGGTAAACAAAAATTTTCCAAAAATTCACATCACTTTTTGACAAGCTCCCAGCACACCAGATAGATACAGCAGTGACTATGTGCACCACATAATAACATGTACCCTCAGGAGGCAGACATATGAAAAATCAGACCTCAGTGATGATCTTGAGCAATAGGATATAAATGATTTCCACATCACTACCATTCCAACAATGGAACATGAAGCATAAATTGGTTATTTTGCCACTATCATTATAAAAGTATGTAAAACTAGAAAAGTATCAGGAAAACACATCATTGTGGTAACAGCACGATTCACCAATATCTACTTCTCTACTTCTGCACAGAGAATGTACAATTTCTGTTCCTTGAGGACAGACATTAACCTATGAGATGTGTGAGCAGAGGTGACATGGCATTTTCAGACTTAGGAATTATTGACAATGTTCAGCTTTCCATTTCTATCATTGTAGGCACAGCGATTGTGGAGGCACATAATAAGACACAAGGTTACTGTGATGAGCAGAAACTCCTGCCCTCAGAGTTTGACTTGTAACAAAAATGAGAAACAAACAATTGTTGTTTCAAGTTCCTGGGATTTTAGGGTTGTTTGCTGCTACTTCCTAACTCATTTTACCCATACTTAAATAGTCCTATAACAATTAAAAACTTTGAATCACCATTTAGACCAGTGGTTCTCAACCTTCCTAATGCTGCGACCCTTTAATACAAATCCTGTGGGTGGTGACCCACAGGTTGAGAACTGCTGATTTAGACATTTCTCCATTATACAAACACCACTCAGTTCATTTCATGGCCTAATTCTTCCAGTCTTCTAAAGGAACAAAGCATACAAAAAATTTCAATCACATACAAATTTCTTCAAAGCATAGTAAGTTGTGCAACACTCTCCAATTTTTCAATTTATTCTTAGAAGAATCTTCTAACTCTATGCCCAAATCAAAAAGAACTAAACTTCTGATCTTCCCCAAATCTACAACTCTTTACCATCTTTTACTAATTCATTTACTATGAAACGCTTATTTTCCAGTTGTTCAAGCCACGAAAACCTTGGAGTCACTCTTAAATCTCTTGTTACCAATAATTATTCAGTAATCATCAGCTTCACTTTCAAATTACATCAGAATCTAACTTGTTACCTCCTTCACTACTATTTCACTGGCCCAAGAAACCATAGTGTTTCACCTGTATTATTATAGTAGTCTCCTACTTTTCTATTTCTAACTTTGACTCACTTCCTTCTATTCTAAACAGAGCAGCCAGTGTGATAATTTGAAAAGAGTACGTTAGAGCTATTGCTTCTGTGTTCAAAAATTTCCAGTAAGTGTA